>NC_051058.1:20256862-20856862 GCF_904848185.1 Acanthopagrus latus | reverse complement strand
TGACGACCTTTTGTTGCTCCTAACCTTCTCTGTCATCACTTTTAAACATCAATATAGCTGATCTCTGCTCAGCTGGTGACTGCTGTTATACATGCTACGAGCTGCGATCAGATTTCCTACTTGTTCAATTGTCTGACAACAGAAAACAGATGTTTTAAAAAAGAAACACAACCTCAAACCACAGAGATGCCGATTCACACGGGACTAATATTATCATACGACCTCTGTGTCTGCCGAGAAATAGTTGTATATCACTTTTCAAATTACAGAAATGTCAGACTCACATGGGATTACGATCACAGACGTCCTCTGCAATTATTACAAATCACTAGAGGTCCCCAGGTAATACTAGTCCTGTGTGAATGTGGCTTTTGTGTATCTTGTATCAGTCACATACTCACACACACTCCTGTGCAGCTGTGTGTAACGTCTTTTTAAGCCCTCTTCTTTTTAAACACTGGTGATCCTTCACTGCTTGACAGTTACAATTTGGTCCCTGGTGTTTTTCTGCAGTCGACTCGAGGCAACGTTCTCAAACAAAAGAAAACAAGTTGTCTCATATTCAGGTTATTACCATGTCTTCAGATTGGAAGATAAGGTACCTGTTTGATTGATCTTTTACTCATCCTGATTGTAAAAAAAGCACTTAGGACATTAAGCCTTCTCAACACATGAAATGACGCTTGGTTACCTGTTCAGTCAATCACCATTTCAAACAGAAGGGCCTCTATTCACTGCAGGTGTGTCATTTGCTTTGAACTGTCATGAAAACAATTCTTCAAAGGAACGCCAAGAGATTGAATTTGTCTTTCTCTCAAATAAGATGTCTATACTTTCTGATGGAGAAGAACAAGAGACTTCTCATCTTTACCCCTCCACCTCATTGATTGCTGATTGATTTATGGGTCAGTTAACATGTCATAGGGAGGTTCAGTGTTATTGAAAGCTGTCTTTGAAGGTGCCCGTTCAGCGGATGAATAATGTAATGAAATGGTAATCACAGTGCTGCTCTCTACTCCTTTTTTATTCAGCACACATGCTCCTCTATCTGTGTCCCTCCGTCTGCTGTTTGGTCTTCCTTTAATGAGGATTATCCCCTTCAATGTGGAATAGCAGGTGAGGGGAGCGGCCCTCTTAAGTAAACACCTGTTTATGATCTGTGGGCTCATTGTTTCACTTTAAAACAAGTATTAAGGTATTACTTTACACTATGGCTTGGCACTACTGCAGTACAACATTTAAGAAACTGCCTTAAAGCCATCTGGATTGAGATACATTACATGTGGGAAGCCACAGTCTCTTCAGCGCTTCCATCTGTCTGTAACATGTTAATACAGTTTGTCTGGCACAGATGGAGGCGCTGCAGGTTTGTTTAGCTTTAACTAAAGCCCGTACAGCTGCTTTAACCCTGCAGGCGGTTGGTAACGTTAATTTTAGCAAACATCCCTGATCCTGCTGATAAAACAGGATGCACGTTAACCAGTTCGCCGCTAGCCCACTCTCAGTTTCAGCTCCTGCCACAGTTCACCGCGACCCTCCAGATCTCTCAGATTACTGTTAATCTTTTGTTGTTTTCTCTAAATCTTCAGTTGATGATACTGCTGTAACATACAGTTTCCCTCGCACGATCAATAGTGTCTATCTAGATCCAGTGAGGGGCTATTACCTTCTATTTTATTGGGTTACAGGCATTGCCCACGATACAGTGCTTAGAAAAAGATGTGGATCTTTTTTGGAGACATACTGTATCAAAAATCTCATACTATTGAATCCCTAGACTACCCTATGTTCCTTTTTCAAAAGAGGGATTCGACAGTTTGGGAAATTGACTCATTTGCTTGAGTTATGAAGGTCAATATCAGTCTTTCAGCTGTATGCCAGGTATGAAGTTACCAGCAGCTGTTGGTTAGCTTAGTTTGGCAAAAAGACTGGAAATAAGGGGAAATGGTTTTGTTCTATCCGAAGGTAACAAAATCCACAAGGCAGCAGCCGTAGTGCTCACTGATTACAGGTTATATTACAAGAACAGTTATCCCCGTGAAAAACAAAACATTCTTGCTCCTGCTCAATTATCTCACATCTTATATTTTTACCGTTTAAGATACTGAACTGTTGATTTCTTTGTTAGTAGAACTTCTGGTTGTTGTAGCTTTCGTCAGTTTGAAACTTTCATTTGAAATTGTGACGCGATCACATTTAGGTCAGTGAGAGATTCATTCAATGTTTCTGTTTCTGAATACTGTTTGAATAATTCATGTACAGCAATACATGGAAATATGATCCCTGGAGGTCCAACTGGCAATTAGTCCAGTACGTCATCTGTGCAGACAGTTATTTAAATTCAGTTATACTTTAACAGGAGGAAGGACACCTTGAACAATTGGTCTCTAAAGAGGAGAAGTGAAGTTGGGAAGTTGTTCACCACCACATGTTGCTGTTTTTTTCTTCTTGTATTAATAGTTTGTTCTACCTGACATGATGGTACACGATAGCACCACATGTAATCTAATCTAATGTAATATATTGCAGTGATAACATTCTCACGGCAGCAGGACTGTGAACTACCAGTCTGAAGTAAAGACTGTGTGGTCGACTCACCTCTCACACTTCTACTCTTAAGTTAAATCTTGCTTTGCCACTAATACACCAGTTTAATGAGTAGCAGATGGACTCTGCTTCTTTCCAGATGGTGGCAGTGTGAGTCTCACCTTTTTGTCTTTATGAAAAGTTTGTTTTCTTAACTTTTTCCTGTTTCATATCTGTTGCACCGGTTTCTTCACTTAGAAACTATGTTTGTCTTTAGCGTAAACCTCATTTGACCACAGAAAATGGCAGAAACCTGTTGTGAAAACCCATAAATGTAAAAGAATCAACAGTCAGGTTTTGACGCGACTCAGGGAATAGTTGTTTAGTGAACTGGGTGCAAGGTTTTGGTCTCAGTCTTCCCTCTTGTTGACATGGAAAATCCCCTCAGTCTCAACCCTCCTCTGTGTGAAGCCTTTTCGCCGTCATGACTCAGATTTTCCTTCTTTTCGCTGACTTCTATAAACACACTTGTCACATTTCAGGTTTTTCCAACTCTCCGCAGTGGTCTCACAGCCTCTCGTCTGCTGATTCAACATCATGCATGTTTTTTTGTTTTTTTGCTTTTTACCCCTGCAGCCTGGGATATCAGCGAGAAGAAGAGAGAATGAAGATCCTCTCACCGGTGTGAGTTCCTGGGATGCTCGACCGACCTTTACCTCATGCTTTTCTAAGGCCTCCAGAAGCTGAAGACAGGGTGTCATTGACAGGTAAGTGGACGAAATCTGGTTTAACTTTGAACTTTTTCACTGATGTGAAGCAAGACCTTGAAGTTGTATTTTACACAAACATTTACCCTCACAAAGCTTCATATTGTGTTAATTCTCTGACATCTGAAACCAGTTTTCTCCTGGAGCCATTTCTGGTCGAGACTATTGACATTAAGAATTGGCTGCAGCTTGCCGCACACATAGTAGTGTGCATCCCACTATGTGTGGATGTTAACACATTCCTGCTGCGTGGGAGTGTGCAACAGATCTTAATCATGGATAGGGTTTTGCTATAATTCCAGAGCTGGAAGCGTAACCCTAATCTTTTTGGCACATTATACAGTAAATCAGAGTGTGGCTAAGTCGGGTCCCTGCCAGCTCAATACAGCCATCCCATTTCTGTGGATTTATGACCGGACTTACTCAGAGTAGTTATTTCAATCTACAAAAGCTCTCCCTTTCTGCCTTCTCTTCATTTGTGTCTAAAAACTGATGAGCCACCCCCCGCGGAGTGCTAAACCTTCACACTTGTTTTATTTCAGAGATGGTTCGTGGATTGCTTTGTGCCGTGGTGGATTATTTTCAAAGTAAGCGGTCCAAAGGGCCGGCTGGTTGTGGCCACTTTTAGCTGCAGCGTCCAGAGGGAGTGATGTCCCCACGCAGAGGCAGCACGGACATTGATGGATGGCCTAGCTTTCTGTCGGTTTCTGGTCCCAGACGTGAGGCGTTGTTATGAAAATATAGAAGGAAGCCGGGCTGACAGACCGCAGAGAGATGGCAGCTCGGCCTATGATGGATGGCCACCTGCTGGGCATCCGCCATAGATACAGATAAACTAGAATTGTGGCCTCTTAAGGGAACACTTTCAATGTTCACTAGAAATTGGCCCACAGACGGTGCCACTAAATGTTTTCTGTATTCCTTTAGGATAATAAACTTTATATGGCTGGGGAGGATAAACCAGAAACCACCAGGCAGATGTACCCGATGTAACTGCGAAGCCGCACTGGAACGATTGTTTAACTGGAACTTTACTTTAATTTCCCTCTTGGTTTTCCGTTGGCTGTCGTGCAGACAGGGAAGGAAGCCACAGAGTCGTCATTTTACTCTGTCGCTTCAGCCTGTAAATCAACTCCCTCTAAAGGGGCTGAGTCATGTTAGGCCCCCCCTCAGCCTATAAAGCAGTAGTGTTAATGGTGGCATTCACAGAGGTGATTTGCAGCCTGCCTCTTTATCCCAACACTGGTGGCCTCGGGACGGCTGATTGATGGTGTTTGTCGTCCAATCTTGGGCTCTAACAGGAGAGTAGTTCCTGTTGGTTTGGCTTGGTTTCATTTGTGGCATATTCAGTGTTCTCCAGACCTCCCATTGAGACGTGACCAAGAATGACCTTGAACTCCCTCCCTGACGTCTCAGTGCCTGAAGGACAAACTTGGTGCCTACCAATGTGACCCAGTTATAGGAGAAGAAGGAAGAGAAGGAGTTTAGAAGAGAAAAGGAAGAGGGGCAGATCTGTGTTTGTGTGTGTGTAAGGCAGCGGCAGGGCATAGCCTACTTCTCGTACCCTACTTTACCCCTCTCTTCATCTGGGAGCTGAGCAGCTGAGCTGAGCTCTGACTTCACCATCTTGTCCTGTTGTTTCCTTTATGTTATTTCATGCTGGCCAGATGGTCGATTACAGGTCAAGGTAAAAGCTGAATGCAGTCGCTGTCACAAGAAAATACTCCTCTGGAAGCTGATCGACTGGTTACTCAGGATATTAGAGACTCTTTGTTAAACTTCAGTGATCATGAATATTATATCAAAGAGGTTTAAGCAGGGAACAAGTTAATACATGAAGATCCCGTGTTGACTATAGCTACCAGGAAAATCATGTTTTAAAACCTATCCATTTTATATCTAACTTAAAAGTCTTAAAGCTACACTACTCAATATGTTAACAGTGGAGAAAATGACTGCATGTGATATTGAATTAGTCACTTTTCAAATGTTATTTCGGTTTACTCTGACCGCTCTCCTCAATCTTAGTTGAAGCAGCAGGACGCAGCTGTTTTCACTGAAAATCCTCTTAAACACTCGCTGCAGGCAGCTAACTTCTGCAGCCAGCAGAGCTAAAGCATTCATCAAGTGGCCAGAAACATGACTGGATGTGTAAATAAGAAGCTGTTTCCAAACATATTTCCAATAGCAGCTTAAAAAGATTATGTTAATGTTGTGTTTACAGCTTTTTGTGCTGCCCCCATGTGGTCAGAGAACAAATAATGCAGTTTTTCATTACTTCAAACCTAATTTTTGATACTATTTATAGGCTGTTATTAGGCTATTAAAGCCTCAGCACACACACAAATAGCAATGGAAAGTAGGCCAAGGCTAAATTTACTGAGGGACCATAAGAAAGTACAAATTTGAAGAATGCACCGGTACTTTATTTAAGTATTTAATTATGTAATTCTACTTTGCTGCAGAGGGAAATAATGGATGTTCTGTTCAGAATAACAATACGATGGATGTCTTTGTCTTGGATTTGGCTCTGCTGTTAACAGACACACAAGCTGAAGTTTTGCACATCCTTTGAGCTGCCCCCAGTTGATACACACATCCTTTTTTGAATCAAACCCTGGGATCTGGACAACTGAAATGCACTTGGTGCTACTGACCCTACCGACAGGCGTGTGAGAGTTATGTTCTGAAGCAGTTGTATCATGCTGTATGTACACGTCGTACATCCAGCTTTACCTCTTTTAATTCACAGTGACATCTTCTTTAATTAAGAATTTGCTCAGTGATTAACTATAATTCTTTTTCGAGCTCTCGGTGTGTGGCTAGCAGTGTTTTTAGATCAGACTGACGGATAAGAAGCAGGACTGCAGATTCATAGAGTACGTTTTACCCTTTTCTCCAACGCTGAATCCTCACACCTCCAGGCTTTTTTCTCCTTCTTTTCACTGGCATCTTCTTTAGTTTTTGTCTTGAATGCACTCGGATGAAGACTTAATTTTGACAGATGAAAAGGCTCAAATCAAAAAAACTTTTTAAAGTGAGATGATACCCTCATGCAGTTCCGCTTTCTTTTTACTCTGTCTGAGAGTAGAAAGGCCTTTAACTGACAGCTCGCCTCTCCCTGGCTTTCTGTTTCTGTCTCCTTTCTCCTCTTTTTACAGCCTGACAAAGGCAGTAGAGGACTTTGCAGAGTGTAGTTTCTTTGGTCAAAGGAAATGGTAGAGGAGGAGCGGGGCATGGAGAGAGGAGGTGTATCTGTCAGAGGGAGAGAGGCTGGGCTGTGCTGAGGAGGAGGAGGAGGGAGGAGGAGGAGGTGGGAGGAAGGGGAGGGGACTGTGCTCCCATTCACGTTGGCGGCATTTGGCTTGAGAATGAGCTGTTTCTTTTTTTAAGGGGGGGTTAGAGAAGTTTTCCTCAGGAGAGTTGGTCAGAAACAGAGCCAAACATCCAGGAGAGCAGGCACAGAGTGAATGTTTGAGCCGACTAAAGCTGAAGGAGCTGAAGGAGAAGAGGCCGGGAGATAAGAAGGAGCTGGTCACACTCCAGAACAGATATGCAGGGAGCAAACTGGGGTAAGAAACTCGGAGGGAAGGGACGTTGGAGAAAAGGGAAGTTGAATTTTACTACGGTGGCAATCAAGGTGACATACAGTGATGTTTGGTATTCGGACTTCTAAGCTATTTTCACAGGTTTATTGCATGTTAGTGTTAAAAGAAACCCAGAAACTTTATAGTTGTAGTTGTGAAGGGAAACGCAAAGATTTATCAATGAGTTTGGTGCAATTTTGTCATGTTTTTAACAAAAAACTTCATAGTCTTAATAATATAATTAGAAAAGAAGATTAATTGAGAATGAAAATAACTGTTAGTTGCAGCCACAGGAATAACTTAAGTCTAACACTGACAGGCTGCCGCCACCTTTCATCGATCGCTCTGTTCTGCTACTGCTCATTAAAACAAAAACAGTGACAGGCTCAGGACATTAATCCAGAGGTGTGTGTGTGTGTGTGTGTGCGTGTGTGCGTGTGTGTGTGTGTGTGTGTGTGTGTGTGTGTGTGTGTGTGTGTGTGTGAGAAAGGAGGCCTCTGCAGTCTTTCAGTGTGCTGTATAATCATTGACAGTGTTCAGTTCATCAGACAAACTGTAGGCTCTCATGAGGAATGTCTGTTTAAGTGTTTTATAGGCTGCTACTGGTGTTAGTGCAGGGTGTCGATGCTACGCTTGTTAAGTAAATTAAGGCAATTTTGGCTTCATTCGAATCTTTTACAGTTTTGGTTTAAAGTAAGTAATTGCCTCAAACATGGCAGTTGGCTTCTATACAATTAGCTTTCACACTGATGGCAGGGATGTCATGAGCCAGTAGCTCAGGAATGTGTTCCTGAAAATTTGGTGTGACACAACAAAACGTCTTATTTGCTAACAGGTCGATAGCTGTCAACAAGGCAAATAATGGCTGATATCAATGTTCAACTAAGGCAAAGTAATTTAAAGATGTAATCTTGTCACTATTTGCCACTTTTTCCTGAAATTTCAAAGACTAAACAGTTAAAATAATGGTTGCGGTTGGAAACATTATCATTTGGCACGGTGACCGGCTGTGTCTGCCAGGGGTGTGAGGTGTCTGCCCGGGGAAAGGTAGGTTGTCTACAAAAACTAAAATAGTTTTGTCACACTTTTCTCTCTATGTTCCAGTTTCTAGAGAGAGAGGTGGGGGAAGAATAAGGAGATGGGAGGTGGGGTGCAGAACAGACAGAGAGAGAGAGATTCAAAAGTTTGGGCAGAGAGAGAGAGATGTAGAGTGGAGGAGGGGATCTACAGACTCATTTGTTTGTTCCCTCATGCAGACGATCCCTGCTGAAAACTGAGACACCCTCCTCTTCCTCCTCTTTATTCTGTCTTGACTTATTTCCCCTCCACGTCTTCCTTCAGTCAGACTCTCAGTGGTGACAAACAGTATAAAACTTTCCTTTTTTTCTAATAGGTCTCAACACTTCACCTGGTGTGGGGGAATATTTTTAGCCTCTCACCTCGTGGGCTGTGGGTGTGTGTTTATGGCGTGGCGCTAACAAAGAGGGATTTAGTGCAGCGGTCTTTCAGTTTGTCTCAAAGCAGGTTTGTGTGACGTTGCAGTCTCGCAGGGCCGGTCCATTAAACTGTGTATACTGTATCTGTGTAAGATGGCTTCTATAAAAAGGCTTTTATACTGCGTATTTCTCCACTTGCCAACCTCAGATGCAGTCAGACGAGTGGCTGCCCTGCATGCCAATGAATATCAATGAAATGTATCTAGACTTAGTGCTGTATGTTTAATGAAATGCACTGCTGAGACTGGACTGACCTGACTGTCAGTCTGTGAACTCAGGACTTTTGAGTTGGATGTTTCAGAGCAGACTGCAGCCTCTGTTTCACATTTCATATTCAGTGAGGTCGTGCAGACTGAAATCTCAGCAAGAATTTTGAAACGTATTGATCTCATCAGTCAGCATATGGATTTCTCATCTGTGCTACAGCTCCCATTTCACCTCAGAGATAAGACGCGTGTAAAATAAACGTTTATCTCCTCTCTCCTTTTCGTTTGCAAAGACCAGAGAACAAAACATCCAGGTAGTTATTCATCTATCGGCCAGATTTCAAGTCTTTGAGTATTTCTAAAGTTATGGCTGGGCGATATGACCTTAAAATGATATTGCAGAATGTTTTTGTAATTTAAAACACTGTAAACAAGGGGTCAGTATTGGTTAAATACAGAGTTAATGGGGTGTCCCGGTAGCTCAGTCATTGGCAACTAATAGTTCTTGTCATGCGTTTGCTTTTAGTTTGTAAGGTTTTGGGTGCCACAGTTTTATGCAGAACAATCACATTTTTACAAACTGCAGCAGTTGCAGATTGTCTCTCTGCAGCTTTTTCTTATATTCTTTTCTCATATGAGTAATCCCATAAAACTGTCAGTGCTGAAAGCCTGGGGATAAAACCCTGACGCCTCGAGGTGACAGCATGTCCCCAGAGCTGCTACTGTTGGCTGCTGAAGAGCAAAAAACGCTCAACGCAGGAGAAATACTGCTTCAGATCTCCTCGGTCAGGCTGTGGCATGTGAATGATGAGACATCAGAAAAACAAAGGCTGACCAGCATTAATTCAGTCCATGTTAAGTCTTACCTCTCATTAGCTGTTGCAGCCACACATTCCTCCTGCTGGAGGAGTGACTGACTGAGTCAGTCTGTCTGTCTGCTGCATTAAAACCTTCAAGGGCTTTCCCAGACAATAACAGTCTGCCCACAGTCACAGTCAGCTGACACTGTTGGCATTATCGGGGCTGTTGAAATATAATGCAGTGCTGTGCAGTGCTAAGTACACAGCAGAAACATGCTGTGTGTATGACATGGAAATGTCTTGTTTTTGCAGTATTTCAGTGCTGATACTAGATGTTGTTCTGCCTTCTCAAATTAGAAGATTTGCTGGTTTTCTTTTGGACGTTATGTTAGTAAATATGAATAAATCTGGGTTTTCTCTGGTGGGAATCTTTCTCAGTTTTCTTACCAAATAATTGTGTTGAATATTTGACAAATGACTAAATAATCAAAATAGTGAATGGCAGCTGTACTTTGGTATAATTACACCTCGTATTTGTAGCCTATCATCTACATTCAGCCCCCTGTATGGTTGTCAAGGTTTCGTCCACCAGTCGTTTGTTTTTAATGTCCATTTATCCTCCATTAAAACCAACTGGAAGCGTATGGAAGCTCGTGAAAGCTATAGAACCACTGAAGGCTTTAAGATGCTAAGGAGGGGTCCTGGCCTCCCTGTCAGCCCTCTGACCCGCCCCCCCTCCTCCCCCATCCTCACCCTTCTAATGTTTGAGGCCCTGGTCACCATGACGACAAAAGAGAAACCAGGACCTCATGATCATGACGGGGGCTTTAAAAACAGTTTGAGACCCCTCAGCTCTCCTCAGTAGAGTCTCTGCATAGTTTCACTTGTCTTGAGTCCTGCAGGATTAGAGCTTTATTCACTTATGAGGGGAGATTTGGGGGGGGGGGGGGGGGGGCAGAATGGACTCCCCCTGATCAGAAACACTGATCTGAGGACAGCAACGGCTAGAAGACGCCTCTATACTGTTACGCTGACCAGGCTCATTCTGGAACTGTTCTGGTACTTTTAATTTGAATACTTTTAATACATTCTGCTGCTCAGACTTTTGTTCTTCTCATTCATTAAGACTTTAAAGCACTTATTTTATTTGTCATGGACTAATTTCAGCCTGATGAATTGCTTCTTCTGCTTGAGTATATGATCTGAATCCTTCCTCCATCACTGACAGCAGTAATTGAGGTGCGCAGGATGAATCTTTAATGATGCACATTTTAAACTCCATTTCAAAGTGCATCCACCAAATGACCAAAGAGAATTAATGAACGGAGCATTTCTGCTCGACTGCCTTGAAATTGATTTTTACTGCACTACCTTTGTTTTACTTTCCAATAACAGTTTGTTAAAGTCAGACCACCTCCGTCATAAGAAAAGCAGACGCTGACAGATGCTGGTGCAGTAAAGATGTTTCACAGTTTTTTACATATACCAACATGTTGCAGAAGCAGATTTGTCTTAATCAGTTATAATGAGTGTAAGTAGGGATTAGCCCGACTTTGAATGTGCTAATTAATGCATGTTAATCACAGTTGAATCGCAGTAGTAGGCCCTCAGTAAACTTGGCATGTTGGTAAATGACTTGGCACGGCCGTCGTCCTGGCAGGTGGAGTCTAGATGTGTGTGTGGCCAGCAGGCCGGCTGTCAGCCCCTCTGACATCTTATCAGGCATCTTCATTACTAATTACAAACATGGACACTCGTTCCTCCGGGGTTTTTATCTTCTTTTAATAAGTTTACATGCACACTTATATTCTAGGCTCAAGGTATGAAGGATATGTTGATATTTTTCAGGTTTATGAAACATTTTAACTTCACCAAGTAGGTTTTGTTTTCGCCTTCATCTGTTTGTTTGTCTGTTGGGTTGTCAGCAAGATTACATGAAAATCCACTGAACGGATTTCCATGAAACTTGGATGTACGATTGTCCACAGTCCAAAATAGACCACGTTAAGTTTTGGTGTGGATCCAGGAATTTTTCTCACTTTTCTTAAACGTTGCAAGATAGAGTGTTTTTCTACATTTCCATTGATTTCTCAGGGATCAGTGCATCGATCAAGAAGAAAAAAACTCGGGTGTATGTCGATGGCTGGTATTGAAGTGAGTTCAGTATCATGTCAAAATAAAAAAACAAGACCTAGTGGGTTAAAATATGTTTTATTTGATAGGTTTGACTGAATTAGAGGGGACTGTTGGGCAGAGGTATGCACTCTTTGTTTAGACATGTATACAGTACATTTATGATAGGCATATCAATTTGGCTTCTTGCCTGTTTACAGTCGGCTCTGGGCGTTGTCATGGATGAGTTGTACACAAACACAAGCCAACTTGCCAAAAGTTAGCTTGGGTAGAGACGCTTCCCTGAGAGAAAGAAAATCCTGTATTTCCGGTTGGAGGGGGGATCATAACGACTTAGGAACATTCTGAAAAACTCGTAAAAGTTTATTGGATATTCACAAGAGTGTTCAAGTCAATGTTTTGTGCATGTAAACAAAAGTCAATATGTCAACAGGAAGGTTAAGAAGAGTAGTAGAGGAGAGGAAACAAGAGGAAAATAAACTGGTCTAATGAACTGGTCTGCTTCTCATGAACAGGACACACCCGTCAGTTGGATTTCCTCGTATTTTGTGACCGACTGAGATGTTTTTATAGAACAAGTGGCTCTGCTGCTGGCATGTGTCAGTGCACCGTGACCTCATCATCATGCGTCCTGTTTGCCATTGTTCTCCAACACAACACTCCACTGTTCGCCATCCATTGTTGACATCATCGTCTGTGTGAGCCTGTTATAGTGTCAATATTTACCACCAGGCCTGTGAGAGTGTGGGAGGGAAAAGAGTAAGTGTGTGAGATCTTGTGCCTCCTACGCCGTTAAAACGTTTCTCACAACTGTTTATTTTTGTGTACTGTTAGATTTACTCCGCAACTGAAACGCCCACAGCTGCATCATCACAGCAAGTTCAGCCTGTCTCCTCTTCTGTGCGATCCTCATCGGAGGTATTATCCACTGTTACCAACTTTCAGTTGTTCCTACGGCTGATAAGATGTGTTGAGACAGTAGCCTTTGTTGCTGTCAGGGAAAATACCAGCATGTTAGAAGCCATTTTACATCTCAAATGAAAAGAGACCCTTTTCTCCTGCTGCCTCATGCCTCGGGCCCGGTTTGTGCTGCTTGAATGGCCTTCATGAATGGCCTGTCCTGGTTCTCTGTGTGTGGGCCACCATGGTCTTGTGGGACATTTGTATGCTTCGGTCTACTGTATATCATCTCTGTTTGACCTCCATCCCTGTGTGTGTTTGTGTGAGTGTGTGTGTGTGTGTGTGTGTGTGTGTGCGTGTGCGTGTGTGTGTGAGAGAGAGACAGGGAGACATTCCTTGAAGGCACCCTGGTGTGTAGAAAGAACAGCTAGAATTTGACCTTATCAGAGAAAAAAACTGCCATTTCAACCAGTATTTAGTTTCCCAGATGGAGATGTATGACAAGAACAGGTCTTTGTGACAGTGTGTAAAAAAAACCTTATTAACACAACTTTGACAGGAAAATGTTCAAATTCCATCACACTTTGGGGCTTTCGGGACTCGAGACACTTCCTGAAAGACTCAACTTTTGCGACTGTTGTGACAAGATTTCAACCGTGAAATCAGATTTGATTTAAGACGTTTCATCTCAAGACTGCAGACTTGACAAGACTCGAGTGGGATTTGCTCCTCAAGTAGACTTGAAGTTGTCTCAGATTACCGGACATGACTTGAGACTTGCTTCTACATAATTTGACGCTTAACTTGTAGACTAGACACAAGAGACTTGACACCAGCGTTTTGATTTGTTGTGGATGACTTGAAACTTGCTATTACATTGACTCTAAACGAAACTTCTGATGTGCTGTTATAAGATTTGATATTTGAGATAAGATTTGACTTGTCTTGAAATACTTTCCACTTGACTTGGACCACTGTCAAATGACTTGAAACTTGAGTTGAACTTCTTATTGTGAGTTGACTTGGACCTTTCTGGAAGGGCTTCATGTTAAAGACTTGTCTAAAATGACTCGGCCTTGACTTGTATTGGATGACGTTTGACTTGTCGGACCATCTGACTCACACTGCTGTTGTTCTCCTCCCTCAGAGCGAGTGACCCCTCTGAGCTGCCACCATGGCCCTGGTTCAGGCTCTGCCCGTCTCTGCTGAGCCCCACAACCCCGGCCTGAGTGGAGGAGCCCGCAGGAGACACCCCTCCAGCTCTTCACCCCCCATCAACGCTCCGCCCTCCACTGTGGATCCTATGGGCTCCGTCAGCAGCCTCATCGCCACGCGCCCCGGCCACTACCAGGACCACCGTTCAGGTGTCGAGCTCGGAGCCAGGGGCCGCTGGCCCACACCAGGAGCCCCCTGCCTGGGCTCCGAGTCTCCCCAGGACCCCTTACTGCAGACCATCCCTCCTCTGAAGAAACAGAGCTCCACCACTTCTAGCAGGGGGTTGGAGAAGGAGAGCGGGAATGGGAACTATACCTATGTGAATGAGGACTATGTAGGAGACTGGAACGATAACCACGTGACACCCGTCAGTCCAGGAAGTGAGATAGACGAGATTAAAGAAGGATCAGGGCTGAATGAGAATATGGGGGGACCTCCTCCAAAACTGATCCCCGTGTCTGGAAAACTGGAGAGGGTGAGTCTCATTCCGTCTGATGGCAACCTAACTTTTTAGATTGTTTTGTCTAAAGCCAGATCAATATATTGGTTGGCATATGTGCTGCATGTGTCTTGTATTTTATTTCCTAATATCAGTATTGTATCTCATATCAGCTCCAATGATGGCAAATAACTTAATAGTTGTTAACTGTGCATCTCTATTCCTCCAGAACATGGAGAAAACAGTGCTGCGGCCCACTGCCTTCAAACCTGTCATTCCTAAGAACCGTACTTCAATGCAGTACCTCTCCCCTCGCCACTGTGCCAACGCATCGGAAAGCCAAAACAACCTGAACCTGCTCAGCCCGACCCACAGAGAAGTGTCACCCTCCTCCAACGAGAAATGCAACCTGTACAGCAGAGTCCGAAGCAGCGGCAGCAGCCAGTCCTGTCAGATGTCTGACTCTGAACGCACCTCGCTCTCCGGCCTCCCACCGTACAGCACCGCCAGCTACACCCAGACATCAGGAGAGGCCTCTGTCGGCCACCTGGAGCCCATGAAGAGCGCTCCGCCCGTCAGCGGACACGGACACTCCAACTCTGACAGCGGGCGCTCGTCTTCTAAGAGCACAGGTTCCGGCTCGCTGAGCGGTCGAGGACAGCCTCTGTCTGACAGCGGGTCCAGCGGGCGCTCCCCGGGCCCGGTGGAGGGTTATGAGGGGGTGGTGAGAGACCTGGAGGACAAGCTGAGGGAGAGAGAGCTGGAGCTGCAGCAACTCAGAGAAAACCTGGACGAGAACGAAGCCGCAATCTGTCAGGTTGGTAAAACTCACTCCAGTGTTTCCTTTTTTCCCCCCACAATTTTTTGCAACTGTAAAATCAGTGCGTGTGTATTTCAAAATCAAAATCTGTTTTTAATATTTAAATCAAGGACTGTGGGTAAATTTGACACTGTCGGTCTGTGTTTGTTGCAGGTGTATGAGGAGAAGCAGAAGCGCTTCGAGCTGGAGCTGGAGGAGCTGCGACAGGGCTGTGCCACCAGGATGCAGGTAGCCTCGCAGAAGGCCCAGCGAGCGCAGCAGGTGCTCCAGCTGCAGGTCAGAACCTCTGATGTGACCTCCACAAATACAGTCGAAGACCAGAAGATGTCTTTTCAGAGCCTGATGAACCTCAGGTCTTTGAGTTAAAATCAGTATCTTTAGGAATTAGAAAGCTGTCAGGATGTTTCCACATCCAGGATAACCAGCATCATTTTGTGTGAAATTCATAATCTCTTTAATCTGAGAGTTTCAGAGATATCATCTGCAGAGATTTTTACCTTCTCTCAAATGTAATACAACTAGATTTCAGTCGGCTCATGGTGCCTAAAATGCCCCAAAAAACCTTTTTTAAAAACCCAACAGCAGCGTCTCTCCAGAAATCATGACCTGTTTTCTCAGAATAATCCACAGATGTTGTTGTGAGCAGTTTGATGCAGGAGCTATTTTCTTTCTCCTCTGTATCACTGCACAGTTGAAACTTGAGGCAGCTTAGTTAGTTTACCTCACTTACACTTCCTAATGCACAGTTATACGGTTGGTGAGTGTCGTTTGGCAGAAACAGAATAGTTCTTATATGAAACTGCAAACAACAAGGTTTATGGATTATTTTGAGGAACAGGGTCATGATTTCTGGAAAGAGCCAAACTGAGTTCCATGTAGTTTTATTAAAGTCGAGAGAGGGCAGACATCTTTACAGCTGATACCTGAAACACGTCAACTCGTATCAAAACAATCTAGATGGATAAATGACACTACAGGTATGTGGAAAATTGTGTATATTGGATTTAAGGCAGAACTGTCCCTTTAAATTACACAAATCCTCTCACAATAAGGGTAAAAAATGTGTCAAAGGACTGTGTGGCTTTGTTAAGAGTTGATCACCCTGACTGTGTCTCGGCTGCAGGTGTATCAGCTCCAGCAGGAGAAGAAGAAGCTGCAGGAGGACTTTGCTCAGCTCCTGAAGGAGCGGGAGCAGCTGGAGGAGCGCTGCTCCTCCTACGAGCACGAGAAGATCCAGCTGGGGCCTCGACTGGAGGAGAGCAAGTGGGAGGTGAGCTGCAGAAAAGGTTTAGGCAGTAAAGTTCTGATCGATTTTATTATCTCCCATCACTCCTTAAATTCACATTACTTTAGGCTCTGCTCATATTATACAATGACTTTTATTTTAGAGCATCGATCAGCTCCTCCATAATATTTATGATACATTTATTTCATTAATTAAAAGAAATGGACTTGACCATGATTATTATTGTTCAGTGCACCTCTCATTCATTTGAAACAGGACATAATAAATGTAGCTGTGAAGGTCTGATTGATGGGGATCTTTAAGCCCTCGTCACGGTCTGACAGGCTCCATAATCAGAGGTTTGTTCATGTGACAGCAGCAAGGAGAACTTTTAATAAGATGTTGCTTCAGGAATCAGACCAACAGAACAGACTGCCTCTGTCTGAAAGAGACACGGATCAATAAATATAACTGCTCCTCTCTGTTCTCTCCCCTCTCTCTGCTGTTTGAGGTGATCAATTATCACAAGGATTCAATAAAAATAGATGGACAGTCTGTGTGTTTGATCCCTGAAACTGATCAGCTGATCATTTGTGTCTTTTTAAGGTCACTGTGACCTCACAGAACACATTGTTGGCCGTTACTCAACAATTCATAAGATAATTCTGTATTTTTCACAGAAGTTTAATAAGTTAAACGATGAAGTAATGACCAAAGGTGTTATAAATTTATAAACACTTTTCCGACTGCTGCTGCAGAGGCATAAAACCACGACGAGGTAAATCTAGATTTTATACAGGGTGATATATGAACTTCTCCTCGACAGGGCCGAACACATTATTTCTTTTTTCTTACACGATCTGTGAGTGAGCACAAATTCAATTCACATGTGTAAGAGGAACCTTTTAATGACAGAGATGTTTTTGTATTTGTCAAACAACTTTTAGTCAGACAAACATAATTCAGATTACATTTATTGGAATTCAGTGTGACTAGGTACTTTAAACTAGATGAGTTTGGGTTGTGATTGACATTTTTCACTACTTTATAGACTCATTCATGTCATTCAGAGTGAAATATACCAACAGTAATTGTCAGTTCCATCTGGTCTGTTCTGATAGATTGGGATTTAGTTTTTTTGTCAGTAGGTTTCTCATGTTTTTGTTCATTTTGAGAGCAGCTAAAGAGAACACTTTTGTTTTGGAACTACTGTAATCATGCATCATGTAAACTGTGATTGTACTTGACTGTCAAAACATAAATCTACAGGAAAAAACAATTGTCAGTTGAAACTCTCTCTAACTTCTCTCTATAATTTATGCTGGTGCTTTGCTGAACCGAGTCCTGAACGTTTCTCTTCTCCTCTCAGGTCTGTCAGAAGTCGGGGGAGATCTCGTTGCTGAAGCAGCAGCTGAAGGAGGTGCAGGGGGAGTTAGCCCAGCGGGTGGGAGAGATCGTGTCGCTGCGGGGTCAGCTCAGAGAGACTCGCGGCGAGCTGACAAACACCCAGGTCCTCCTCCAGGAGGCCCACGGCAACACCCGCACTCGAACCCTGGAGCTGGAGGTGTGTGAGAACGAGCTGCAGCGCCGCAAGAGCGAAGCTGAGCTGCTCAGAGAGAAGGTGGGACGTCTGGAGGGAGAGCTGGTTCATCTCAGAGATGCTCTGGCCAATCAGGGCCCAGGAAACAGACAGTGTCAGGTGTTCCAGGAGACAGAGGAGCACCTGCTGGCCTACGAGAGCGACGAGGCGAAGGCCCAGCGGCAGAGCAGCACCGAGGCCCTGCAGAACATGAAGGTGCAGATGGACAGGATGAGGGCCGAGCTGACCTTCGAGCGTCAGCGCGCCGAGCAGCAAACAGGAAACTTTGAGGAGGAGCGCAGGATATGGCAGGAGGAGAAGGACAAAGTGATCCGCTACCAGAAACAGCTGCAGCAGAACTATGTGCAGATGTACCGCAGGAACCGAGAGCTGGAGCAGCTGCTGCAGGAGCTCAGTCACGAACTGGAGAGCAGAGAGGAGGACGAGGGCAGCGGCAACGAGATCAACTTTGATGAGATCGCCGCCACTGAAATCTGACCCTCGTGTCTCCCCGTCTTTTGATTTGCACTACTGTCAGCTAAAGGTTTTCTCACCCACATGCACACGGATCTAATCTCAACAGAATATTACAGATTGGTTTCACAAATGTAAAAAAACAAACACATCTGCAGTGTAAAATCAGCTACACTTTAGTCCTGCCTCACTGGTCTGTTCTCTGAGGAGTCCCACTTGAAAGCCGGTGACGTCTATTAGTCATTAGTAGGCCGCCTCAGTCGTCTGCTCCTCCATTAACGTCTCCGTTAGTGTTAACGAATCATCCCGGTTCCTCCGTCACAGTTTCAGGCATTTGTTGTGAGTGAGTAACTTCTCCCAAACTTTAACCATCCTCCTTGCATTGGAGATGACTCCACCCTCCCCGCTGGGTTTAGCGCCACACACCCACTCTGTGTGAGCGGTCAGCTCTCATTAGTGCCGCTAATTTGGACGGAGCCCACGCTGTTGTCAGTCGACGGTAAACGTGGGATTACACATTCAGTGTGTCACGATGAGAGAGTGAATCAGAGCGAGGTGGTGATGATGATGATGATGATGATGTGGAGAGAGTTATGTTGTTTTTCTCAAAACCACTCGAGCCTTTCTGTAAACTAACATGACCAACAAGTTAACAGAAGATGTTTCCAAAAGACGTCAACTGCCTCAAATCAAAACAGAAGAAGAATGGATGTTACAATCATATATGGCTTGAATAAGTTGTTGTTAAGCAGACAGAATTAGATTCTGTTTGAAGCGTCTCATCCTGGACTTCACTCTAAATGATGGAAACAATATCATGAACATCGATGGAGTCTGATGTAATTAAACCCAGTAACATCTGGAACAAATACGATCTGAACGGCTGACATTCAGTACACGTCAGCTTTTCTGACAATGAGATTAAATCGCTCTCCCTGTAGTGCAGGAGCTGCAGATATGGATCAAATCCTCTGAAATACTGGAGCCGAACATCATGACTTTGTAAATGGTCAGAAAAATCAATTGGTCTTTTTTCACAGCAGACATTTTTGCACACGTCATAACAGGAAACATTGATTTGTGTGTACTGGATCACAGTGGTGGCTTACTGGGACACTGAAGCCTTGTTCACACATGATATGATATATTTTAAAATTCTGTCCACACAGCCTCGGTTGTACAACGTATCTCTGCACACACAAGAACGCAAAAACGATCCCACAGGCTCAACCAGGCATGCTGGGCTCGTAGGCGGCGATAGTCCGCTACGCAAACAATACGTCAAACACCAGACAAGAACATTCTGATCATCCCGAGAAAACTTCTCTCCAGATAAAATGCTCCAGAATGATAGAACACAGCACAGTGAAGTCGTAAACTTGAAATTAGACCTCAAACTTGAAACAAACTGGTCGTCCACTGTTGCTGCTTTAGGCGCGTGCTCATTAGAAGAAACCAAAACAAGTCATTTAAAAGGTAATTGTTTTCCCAAACCCTCAGATGCATACGGACACGAGGCTTTAATAAAACTGAGCCATGTGTAACGTGACGTGTTCGACCGTCTGCTGTGGGAAAGACAGAAAACCGAAGCAACTAAATATTAAGTATCCATCGTTCATGGAATTATTTCCATTTGCTTTTTCTATAGTGACACTTTAAAATGTCCTCCATGAAACAGTCCAAGTGGGAAACTGTTTAAAAGATGTTTATTTTCTTCTATTAACTGAAGTCAATATCTGACACCCGCCAAATCTAACTGGGTGACTTCATCACATAAATATCCAACATGGCCAGAATATTCTCGTCACTCATTCCCACTGTTCTGAATTAACCAGGTTTCTTCTGGCTTCATGAACGCGCTCTGTACTGACGCACACCCACGATGGCTCTTTTATCTGGTAATTACAGAAATGACACTTTCTCTCTGTAAGAGGTGATTAAAGTTTGATGACTGTGTGGGTGAAGCGTTACTCAGACTTTATTTGACATCGCTGAAAGGGAACCATGCACTGAACATTTGGTGTTTTGACCGCGGCAGGACAGTTTGTTTTTTTGTTTTTTTTCCAGTTATAGGACCAGCTTCACGTGTATTTACTTTCCCTGTACAACATGTTTGTTGCCCCGTCACTGCTGATTGAATCGTCGTCCTCTGTAAATAACCCCCGACCATCATAAAGTCTTCTTCCAGAGATGTCTCGTCCATCTCGCAAATAAAAACATAGCCACTGTGAATAGACCAAAGCAATGTCGCACATTATATTTTGCTCTTACAGATACGACGCCTGTATATGTACGTGTGTGTTTGTGTGTGTGTGTGTGGATGTTTTGTTCTGGTTCCTCTGTATAATTTTATAATCCACGATATTTGTATGAAGACATTAAATGTATATTTTCATGCTGTACATTTCTTGAACACTGTTTTTAATTAAAAAAGGCAAAAAATGTAACGACTGATGGTGTTAAACTTCATCCAAAATCAGAAAAGTCGTGCAGGTGATGCGTCTGTCTCGTACACAGGATCAATACTTTCCTTTACAGCACAAAGTATCAAATGAAATGTTTACGTTGCTGATAAAATGAGGCTCCAGTCTAAGTTTTTAAGGCTCAAATGACTGTTCAACTTTGTTTTTTTACCCAGGCTGAAAAGAAAATTACTCTACCTGCATGATAAATATGTCTAATCGAATTTAAGATGTCTGTCATGTGGCCACCATAGTTGGGACTAATATCATATTAGGGCAGAAATAAAGTAATATAACGTGTTCCTGATACAATTTCAGTAAAATATTACAGTTTTTGACTTTCTTAGAGAAAAAGGACACACGTGTATTGAGTGCAATCTGTTGAGAGAGTGTTTGCAGATGTCAGTAAGAGTAAACAAGTTTATTTTTGTCAATATTCAACAAGGACAGTAGCAGTTTTATCTGGGCTGTAATTCTCTCTGATCAGTTATTCTTCAGTTCTCATTGTGTTACATTCAGGTGATGCTGTAAAGGTTTGTGTTTCCTTCAGCAGGAGCAGAAATGTTTCTGAACAGATCGTGTCTGCCCTCTGCTGGTCAGCGTTTACACTCCAACCCAACGCTCATGTTTTTGTTCCTGTTTGTCACAAATTGAAGTCTGAGGTTTGACTATTTTAAGCACACAAAATAATGATTTCTGTCAGATTTGAGCTGGAATTTGTTCAAAGTCGTTTTAAGTGAATATGAAGAAATAATTATCTTAAGTTTACATAAAAAGGATCAAAAACAGAAGTGCTGCCTTCATATCTTTTGAGTGTAAACGTTCAGTCCACAGGGCTTTTAAAGGCACTCAGGTTACAATTTGTCGTCAGAAGCAGCGACATACACTCCTGATCAATGACACATTCACTTGTTTTTTGGGAGGATAAAATGTTAAAACGACACAAAATGTACAAAGAAGTCGTGTTGTTGACAGGCGTTGGCTCCTGGGTTGTGATAAGTGACATTTTAAGGCATCAGGAGCACCATTGTTTCATGATTTCAGACTCTGAGGGCTTAAAGTTCAAACTTCAGATGTCTGTGACTATTTTTGTGGTAACATTGTTTCATAACTTCCGTCATTTGGTTCTGAAGTCCTGTGATCTGCTGCCTGAGGCCATGTTTGTTTGTCAGTCGCCAGCGTCCATGTCTGTGTTTCTGGCAAAATGACCTCCCCGACCTCAGAGCTCATCAGACTGTTCAGGTCCGGAGAAGCTGATAATCACAGGAACATTTTTATAAACTCGTGATCAGTGTTCACTCTTCTTTTTCAGAGGTTTTTGGGGACTTTGACCACGAACAGCATGGGGTCTTTGGCCTTGTTGCTGAAGGCTTTTCTGATGATGTCGACGGCGTGCAGGTGAGTAACTCCGTGCAGAGAGACTCCGTCCACAGACACCAACTCAAATCCAGCCTGAGGAAACAACCACAGAACAAACTGTCTCTTCTCTGGATGTCATGATAGCGTGAGGTATTAAATCACATTCTACATGGTCTTTAAAAAGGCTTGAATTTAACCTGTTCTGTGACCATCATCTCACCTTGAGCACTTCACAGGTGGAGGCGGCTCCTCCAGGAAAGATCTTCTCGATCTTCACCACCGGCTGAACCTTGGACTCCATCCCTCCTGATATACTGATGCCTGAAACAATCAAGCAACACAAGTCGAGGTCTGTTGGAAAACTGTCATCAAGCAATCACATCAGACAGCAAAGTGAGATGTTCTGTAGGCTGGATTTTGCAGTGACGCTTGCACATGTATGTTTAAAAACAACAGTTATTATAATACTAAGAGTATCTGTAATAATTACACAAATCCCTATGTTGAAATATCTCTAGTGGTTGGACAGTTGGACAGATTTTTCTGATTTGGGTGAACTGACCCTTTAAACGATTATAACTACAACATGATTCTGGCTTTTCAGACATTCAATCAGACGTCATCACTGTCATTTACCCAGCGACTGTTTGGTCTTGGAGATGCTGACGGTTTTGAGCTTGTACTCCTGTTCGGGCTCGGAGCCGTTGAGTCCGTTCTCTGCGGCGGCCTGATGTCCGTTCATCTGTTCGCTCCCCGTCTGCTGATCGGGACTTGAACCGAAGACCTGCGACAACAGCGGGCGACTCCTGCGAGCAGCACTCTGCAGCGTGAACACGCCGTCTTTACTCCTCTCTCCACTTTTATCCTTTTTGCTTTTGGAGAGTCCGTTTCTGGACGTGGACCTTCCTCGCTCTGCAGTCGAGTGCAGCGAGACTTCGTCAAAGTGGACGGAGCGGATGGTCCCGATGTCCGTGCGGAGGCGAGGGTGGGGGTCATCGTTGCGGGCCAGCAGCCAGTTTGGAAGCATGGCGCTGGAGGAGGGGGATCTGAGGTCTCTGGACTCTGCGTATCCGTCCACTGGTATGTCCAGCAGCGGGGTGAAGGACCTGGAGGTGTGGGGCCTCTCCTTGGACCCCCGGGGCCCGGACAGACTGAGCTTCTCCAGCTCCTCCAGCAGGTGGCTCTCCTTCTCCACCTCCTCAGCATTGTGGAGCTCAAAGCCTCCCCTGTAGTCTGGACCAAAACACCACAGAAATACCAGGACACGGAAAGTCAAAGATCTGTTTCCAGAGAATACTAAACATCAAACCAAAGGAACGTAAAAGCTGCTGACCCGGGATCGGAGTGATGAGACGGCGCTTGGGTGCTCGACCGGACGTAGGAGAGCGAAGAAGAGGAGTTCGGACTGCGAAGAGAGAAGAGAGAAGAGAACGTACCCACGACTGTTCAGAGCTGATCTGTGTTGTATGTTTGTTACACTTCACTCAGCAGGTTATCACACTCACTTGAGCGATACTTGAGGATGTCGTAGGCCTCGACTTCGATGGGGGTCACCGTGTTGTTGAACAAGCTCAGGTCGGACGGAGGAAGCAGCATCCTGAGGGGCGAAAGAAACCGCTGAGTCATCTTCAGTCTTGTGATAGATTATAAAACATTTTCAATTAGTCATCAGCATCTTTTTGTGGAACATTTGGAGAAGATTATCCTGAAAAACACTTAATCCCCCTTCTGGCAGTTATTGTGTTGAGACGCGATCCGTTAAAAAGGCTCAGCAGAGTTTATTCACAGTTATTACAGGACAGCAGACAGAAATATTCATGATGGAAATACAAATTATTGTTTATAGTTTAGCACCAATATCAGCTTCATATAAAGTAACTGACCTGTGATTATCAGATCATAGTTTACTTTAATATCAATCAAAGTAGACGGAGTAAATTAATATATTCTTAGTGGTGGAGGAAGTAATTCTTATTATCGACTAGAGTAAAAATACTCAATTACAAGTAAAATTTCTGCATTAAAAATGTTTTTTAGGTAAAAGTTTGTCAATATAATCAAGGAAAAGTTTGTTACATGTTCTATTGTTACTACAAGCAGGATTTATAGTTGGTTGAGGTAATTATTTTGTGTAGAACTGCAACTAAAACTTATTCTAATTATGGATTAATCCACTGATTATTTACTTCATTACAGGATCGACTGTTTGGTTTGTAAAAACTCAGAAAATAGTGAAAATTTTGCATCAAAAGAACACCTGACACAAAATGATTCAAAGATAAATAAAAATAAACTCTTTACATTTGTGAAGCTCGAACCACAAACTCTAATTTACGATGAACAAAATATTTGCCAATAAATTTTCAACAGTCAGATGTATATTTCAGATATAGTGTGCAAAAATCTCAACTTGTAACAAGCATCTAAACATCTTCTGTGAAATACAGAAGTAGGAGGTGAAAACTGAAATGTCTGCTGCTGTCTGAGTGAATCAACTATCCACCTTTTTCTCCTCCTCGCTCTTCTCACCTGACTTCTCTGAGCAGCAGCAGCTTCTCAGGTCTGTCCAGCACGACCAGCAGGTGGCGTATCAAGTTCTCCACTGACCGCTCTGCTACGTACTGTTAAAACGGCAGAAATCAGTCGTTCGGTGTCGAGTTCATAACGACTTTAACTCAGAGCGGATGTGAAATATGTTGTGAATTATTGTGTGATTCATTCTTTTACTGGCCGTTCACAGATCAACACTGTCACGTCTGAAAGCTTCAGTACGTCAGTCTGTCTGCAGCGGCGAGGGAAACCTTCTCACCCTCCGACACGACTTCATCACAGCAGCCACCTCCTCCTCCGTCAGCAGCCTGCGGGCCATGTCCTCCACCACGCCGAGCATCTCTGAATTTGGCATCACGTTGACCTGCCGTCCGTCTGTGAACATCACGGAGGAGAAGCAGTGTTTGTCTGCTGAACCATGAATACCTCTCTGCACTCTGACGGACTTTTATTTACTTTATATACACTAGAAATGTAAATTGCCTCGACCTTTGCGTCCCTTGTCTGTGGACGGGGACTTGGAGCGTCCTCTGGAAGCGTCCCTCTTGCGTCCACCTCTGAACAACAAGTTGACGAAGGTCTTGGAGCGCTGCAGGGTGCTCTTCTCCTCGGGGTCCTTCCCTTTCTGCTTCTTCTCCTTCTTCTGCTTGATCTCTGTGATTTGGACAGCAAACAATAACTCATCGTTTTCATTTCAGCTGAGCCGTCGTTCGATGACCCGGCTCTCTGCCCGCCTCACCTGCCACGGTGACTTGGCTCTGGGACCTGCTGATGGGTCGGCTCGGCCTGCTGAGAGCCAGCAGCACGGCGGTCTTCGGGTTCTCGCTCTTCCCTCCGGCCTCCTCCGCCCGGATCACGGTGTCCCTGAGCAGAGTGGTTCGTCCCAGGCTGCGGGTGGTGTCCGCGCCCGTCCTCTGAGAGGGAAGGTCCGTCTGGATGGCGGTCTCGGTTCGCTCCGACTCGGACCTGAACAACCAAAACACCATGTTCATGTCTGTGATAGTCCGTCAGTCCCCACAACAGTTCACAACCTCTACCCTCCACAGGTAAAGGGAAAAAATCATTTTTCAGTCTGATCTTTGTTTATTAAGACGATTTTCCTAAATGTTGTTGAATCACCAAGCGGATCCTGACCTCTGGTCCTCAGTCGAGATGCAAACATCCACCATATCTGAACCAAACGGCATGCTGGGAGGGAACATGACCTGCGACAGGCCGCTCAGAGAGCTGACAGGAGTCCCAGACGACAGAGACGAAGCCGAGGAGTTGGAGTCTGAACCCTGAGAGGAAGATTTCTGAGTACCGTTGGCCACTGAGGAAGAGCACAAGAGATCATCTAACTCGGATGTATTTAAGCCGATCAGTGAGCCTCACACAGACAGAAACACAACAACAGAAAAACTCACGTGAAACTTTAGATACATACGCTTATTGAGCCACCTGTATTCTGCCACCATCTCCTTATAAGCAGGGTATCGTCCTGCTTCCTGTGAAGATATGGCCACAGATATGCAAATGAGATACAGTAGAGACCTTGAAACTTTCATGGGATCGCTATATTTGATAAAGAGAAACCCTAGACGCACACAGAGATCCAAAACCAAACATCCTCCTCCTCAAACAGAAACATTTCCCCTCCTCACGTCACAGTAACCTCTGATAGCTGCCATGCTTTCTAACTCTTGTGCGTGCTTCAGTTTCCACTGGGGGGGAAGAAAGCGAGGCATCCCGAGACAAAACACACACAGAACACGGCTCTAAGCTTTGATCAGCACCTGATCCCGGCTGCCTGGTGAATAATGCACACAGCCTGGCTATTTTTCACAGCGCGAAACCCAAGCTCCCGACAAGTAAAGTGAGCGAGGAATATTACGACTGCGTGCCAGCTGTCGGCCCTGCCACACAAACCGCCGCTGTATCCGCTGTGCAGCGACGCGTGGCTCGGGGTAGTTTGTGTTTGGTTTTGAGTGTGAGTGAATTAAAGATGGAAGGTAGGATTCAAGACCAGTTCACCGACATGCTTTCTAATAACGAGGAGTCGATATGGAACGTGATACGACGTCTTCGGCTCCAAACATCCCAACACAGTTTTTCCCTGCTATGAATTCATGACGAGCTTTAACGTGGAGGCTCTGACGAGGTTCATCTCTGCTCTCACCTTGATGGTCAGCATCACATGCGTGTGGCTCTTCAGCACCTCCACAGCACTACTGTGGCTGATGTCCTCAAAGCTCACTCCGTTGGCAGCCAGGATCTGGTCCCCCATCTTGATTCCATTCTGCTCAGCCAGACCACCGGGATCCAGTCTGAGACAAACGAGACAGCAGCTCCATGAGTGTTGTGAAGCGGCGGAGAACAGAAACATCAGGTGGAGGTACGTACTTGGAGACATAGATGCCCAGACCAAACTCCTTCCCCCCGCGGATGTTGAAGCCCAGACAGTAGTCGTCCGAGGTGGTGTAGAGGTGGACGATCCTTTGCAGGGCGCTTCCTGAGCTCGTCTCTGAAGGAGTCCGTCCGCTCTCCTCCACCACCATCCGCCTGTGTATCAAGTCCACCCTGGAGGATTTTCCAGTCAGTCAGAATCTGACATTTTTGTGAAATCGATACCAAAAGGATTCGTTCTCTTCCTCACCAGGTAGTCTTCTCCTTGGAGTAGCGGATGCCGGGCACCTTGCCGACCCGCCTCACCACCATCCTCAGCCTGTTGTTGCCCGTCAGGACCTTCACAGCGCTGCTCATGGTGATGCTCTCCAGGCTGACACCGTTCACCTCCACCAGTTTATCACCGACAAGCAGGCCGGCCTCCTCTGTGAACAAGAGCACATCATTACTGTAACAAGACGTCCATCATGGCGACATATTACGCTCACACACTAACACGTTAGTTCACCTGCTGTGCTGTTGTCCTCCACCTTACTGACAAAGATGCTGAGGCCGTGCTCCGAGCCGCCACGCACGCTGAAGCCCAACTTGCCGTCCACACTTTTATCCACTGTGATGGTGTGGAGGTCCTCGCTGTCGTCTCCACCTAAAATATCACATGGAGTCAATAAGTCCGTCTCTTTATTCTTGTTTGACAATCTATAATACAGCAGTCGCTCACTATCATTGGAGCAACGCCCATCAGGAGGTTTTAAGATTATTTTAGAGGGTTTTTAGACAAAAGATGGCTGCCCTGCGTGTCCTTCAGGCACTGGATGTGCACATCCTCAGAGATTTACTCTACATCCACAAGATGTAACATGCACATGAATGGAAAAGGCCAGTATGGGGATGTGATAGGATTGGAAAATTTCAAAGACAGAAATCAAACATTTAGGAAGATGAGATTATAGCAGCGTTTGAGGAGACTGAAGCTGTTTTTTTACACGTTTAATGAGACAAAAAGGTTGTGAATGCAGGACTTGTCTAACTAAACAGGTCTCAACTTTGGTTCCCCCCCATTTATTAAATCTAATCCAGATTAAAAAAACCTCTGAAGTCTGTCAGACTGTGAGTCTGGACCAGCGTTTTATCTCCGGCAGCCTCCTCACCATCCACAGGAGAGTTGATGAGGATGACCCGGCCCATGGGTGAGGAGGATCGGATTCCACGCCGGCGCTGCTCCTTCTTCCGTAAGAGGTTGCGCGTAGCGGTGTGTGACCCCTGAGTCCCGGGGGTCTTCTCCCTGCGGGACGGGTCTGACGAGTGAGCCATGGAGGCTGGCGGGGTCCCCTTTCACTCGCGCTCCACCGGGGGCTCAGCTCCGGGTGGAGGAGCCTACAGCAGCATACAGCAGGAGGAAGGGGGTCCTCAGGCAGTGTGTCCGCTGTGTTCCCTGCATACTGACACTACGTCACCTTCACAAAACCACATGGAGATTCTGTTGCTTCTCAGCAGCGTGAGTGAGGCGGCAGCAGGATCGCAGGCTGCTCTGTGACATGACGGCTGACTCTTTGGTCCATTCCTGCCCATGATGCATCTCTCTCACCTGTCTGAGTCTCACAGGACAGAACACAAACACACAACTTATCTCTAAAAATGTCCTTCAAGATATTTTTAGTCTCTTTACAACTCACACTCTATTAGCAGAAAGGCCAACAGGTGAAGCACACAGTGTTTGTGCCTCCAGGTGAGGTGAGAAACAGGATTTAATGGGTTTATTTAGATCGGACTTGACCCACTTAGAGTCATGAGGTCACATGGTGCTGATACCATGGTTACGTGTCACTAAAACCGAACCTGTGAATAACAGTGTGTCGTCATGTCGTCACCTTGGGGTTCCCCCCTGAACGTCTCACGGAGCTTCAGCACCCCGGACAGCGACGCCACGAAGCGCGGCGTCAAAAGGCGACATTTAACGTCAGCGTGTGATTATCGACCCCAACACGGGTTTAATTTAGTTTAAGTTAAGTGTTTTAATTACTGCGCAACTTCAGAGTTAATTCGGCAACAACATCAGACACTTCTGTGAACACACGTAGACTCTTTTGCATTAGAATAACAAAGAAACGCACAAAAAACTGCTAAAATACTCACCACATTTCACGTTTCAGCGCTTCAGACAACAAGGCGGCTTCTTCTCACGTATTCCGCTCAAACTTTAACTGACATCAGGTTCAATTCATCCCATTTTCTCTGAATTAATGAAGCTAATTCAGCTCGTTAGCCTACCTGAGTCCATGTTGTGCAAACAGATCCAACGCACCTGTCCGGGATATTCCTCTGACAGAAGCCCCGCCCCCCTCGTCCATCCCTATTGGCTGGAATGCAGTGAATTGAGAGCATTTGATTGGACAAAAGATCCGCCAACAAAGTGGCATTAAGTCAACTCTGTGTACATCAGATACTGATGCAACAAAAAAAGCAACAACTGTTAAACTCTGTAAATTGATTAGATGATTTAATTAAAGTATTTATTTCATTTATGGTGCATCTATTGTTGTAACAGTGTGAAACTTTAAAACAGGTCAATAAATGGCATTGATCATATGAAGATAATAAAAAAAAATTATCTGACAAAATCTCACTTCAGAAAAATCAACATTTAAATACACAGCAATAAAATTCTCACCTGTTTCAGGATTTTCTCAAATTTATTGGCTTTTATTAATATTTGTAGAAAGATCATCTTTGTCTCCAGATTTACAAATGAATGAGTGTGAGTATAACTTTTAAAGACTTTTTTATTTACCTGTGTTTTTCACTCTGATGACAGAATATTTATTTTGCTTTAATTCTGTTCCCCTCTTGTTTCTTGTCTGAGGATCAGACCTGGAGTGACTCTGTGAGGAACATGTTAGTGTTGGTGAGGATCTCTGCAACCATCAGTGAGACAACAAGAGCCACATGTCACTGATTCAACAGCTCCCTCCTCTGGATGAAGGTTAGAACTGAACGAAACAGAGTAAATGAATAAACTGGTCAAGAATTAATTTGTAACTTTTATTGTAAATGCAAACAAACCATCTTGGGTGTCTGAATCCGTGTTCACACTGCAAGTTTCAATCAATTGTTTTGGTATATTCAGATTGATTGAAGGAAGTCTGGACGCCAAAAGCACACGATGAATGAGCACAAAAAAGCACAAATGAAATAAAATCCAAATTATATTTCTACAGATGCCTCTCGGTCCTCACAGCAACAGGTGAAGCATACAGATAGGTTGTCGATGTCTGGACACAAAAATCCGATATGATCACTTGACAATAAAAAGTGCAGACAGTTTGTCTGAATCTGATTTGAGAAACAAATCTGATGTTCCTGAAGTTTGAACATGGCCCAAGAATTAAAGTTAGATTTACTGAAAAGCCAACACAACAAAACAGGTCTGGTTTTGTGAGGACGGGACGAGAGATCAACGTCTACATAATGTCAAAGAAGCCCCTGCAGGAAATAAAGACTCCGAAAAAAATTTCTCCAAAAGATCTGTGGAGCACAAAGCCTTGTTTTATTGGTCGAAGGTGTCATGGCTTCCAAGATAACATACGAGGTATCACGGAGTAATACAAGAAACTGAGTGTTGGACATCAGGTCTGCTCGCTCTCGAGTTTAAAGACAGACCATCATTAAAAAACTCAGATCCTGGTACAAAACAGTCATACTCCAACATGCATCCCGGTTCTCCCTGAGACCAGAACACCAACAAACTCACATCGTGCATTTACAAAGATCAGATTCTCACACAAAAACACAACAAACATTAAATCTGTCACACAGAACTTTAACAACATTTATGATCAGTTTTATATGTTAGTTATGTTTTTGGTGTCTGACGGTGATGAACATGATTATTACAGAATGTTATCCGCTGACAGCATTAATTTCTCTAGAGAGAATTAAGTTCTTGTGAAATTCTTTTGGCAGCTCGGATGACATCTTCAGTGTTGACTTTATCTCCAAACTCGATCTCTCTGTGCTCCAGAAGTATTCCCTGTGGGACAACAAAAAGAGAGCTGCAATGAATAATCAATTACTTGTCAAATGTTAAATAAATTACAAACTATTTAGATAAATCAGATATCCTGCTTGAAGAAAAAAAGTAAACAATCTAAGAGTTCAGCCTATAAATGTGAATATTTCCTGTATGACAGTAAACTGAATAACTTTTGGTTGTAGAAAAAAGTAAATACTCATTTACAGTACAAGTTCCTAAAAATGGCAAAACAGAAATGGATTAAATTGTTCTTTATTCTTGCCACCATGACCGTAGAAAGCTTTTACCTGCTCTCCCTGTCCAATGACGAAGACCCCGCCGAGGACGAAGCCCTCTCCAAACACATTTCCCATGAATCCGTTCCTGAAGGCCCTCAGGCCGCTCATCCACACCCCGACACGCAGGAACCCCAGCAGACCCATCTTCCGCTCACGGGGTCCATAAAAACGTCTCTGTAAGGCGAGCAGACAAACCAAAAAGGCCTTGATTCATTCATGCGGACCCAAACTGATTCTACACGGACCCTGAATGACTTCGTTTAGAAAGAGAGTGATGCTGGAAAATTGGCTAAATCTTCTTAGAAAACCTCAGTGTCAGGAGGGACGGTGATCTCACAATACACCGATTCATTACAGAAAACAACAGTCCACCTTCTCATCCAAGAGGATCTCCCCCTTGAAGTACGGGCGGAAGTTCTGGACCTCGGTGCCGACGTCCTCCTTCACCACGGCGTACAGAGGGACCCCGAGCTCGTCCAGCTGGGGTTTCAGAGAGGAAAGCTCTGCAGCCTCCTGAGAAAACCAACAAAACACACAGGGACAAGCTCATTATCAGCACCAGTATTCATGCAGCATCCAGTCACCACTCTGTTGTCTCACCCAGTGTCCCGCCCACAATACTGGTTGACTGGTTACGTGTCAAAAGTTATAAACCCACCAACAATTAACCATCCAAATCTGCAAAATAACTAACTATTAAAAAAGGTGCACTGTGTAGTTTAAGGAAAGAAATTTAAATCAGAGGAGAAAATGCTTTAATGATCCATTTTCACAACTGTATAAAACTAAATAAACTCTCTCCTTAAAAAAGGATAACGCAATTTTATATGGCTTTACTGAATTTATGTGGCGGACCCTGCCACCTGTCTCGCTTCAAACAGTGTTTTGGGGACCTTATCTTCGTCTGAGAACAGCTTGTTTATTCACTTATGGAAATACATATTTTGAGAGTTTGATTACTCTTCTCTAAACTGAATAGCAACCCTTAAAAAAAAAAAAAAAAAGTTGCAGTAGGACATTAAATACCAGATGATGAAAAACAAAACAAAAAAAAAACCCTCAAATAAAATACCTCAAAATTGTTCTTACATATAGTACTTGAGAAAACTGTACTTATGATTGGTCATTCTACATTTTGACACCAAATATCAGTTATTGACCCCGAGGTAAAAAGAGGTAAAACACACTGCAGCTTTAAAATGTCCCTTTCATGAACAAGACGCTGAGTTATAATATATAAGAGTGATTGTGATTGTGTGAACTGATTACCTCTCTGCACAGAAATCATCCAGGTCTCCTCACCGCCATGATGACAGCTCCAGAGCTCTGCCACAGACTTTTAGCTTTCACGGTCTGTTTTTCTGGAGTTATGAGAAAAAAAAAAAAAAAAAAAAGAGGCAAAAGGGTTAAAAACGCTGAGCAGCAGCTGAACAATGGCTCCTTTCAGCTCAACACTCTCCACATTATCAGAAGCATTAATAAACAGAGGAGCTCTTCTGTAGAAACAAGTTAAAACAAGTTGTGACTCACCTCCTGCCAGCATTTTCAGATCGGTGTCCTCCAGGTACCTGAGGGTGGCTGTGAGCGGTGGAGTCAGAAACAGATCAGTGATGTAGTTTGTGAAACCAGCGATGAGGCCGCCGACAGCAGACGCAGCGTTGAGTACCAGCTCCATTATTTCTCCTCTCTGTCCACTTTCATTCAACACATGTTGTTTCCAAACACAACTCCTCCTCTGAGACTCCACCGCAGCTGGAAGTGTATTTAAATTCCTGCTAAACTTGATCCTCCCAGTGTTTCCCCAAAGCCAGCCTCTCTTTAAACCCGAGACAACTGATCAGAAGACTTGAGTATCCGCAGCTGTGGCTGATCAAGTCAAGCAGAGAGGAGACGAGATCAGACCGCAGATAGACTCAGAAAGACTTCACACAGCAGCGTCGGTCCTCCTCCTCCAGTTCAAAGGTCACTGAGGAGAAATCTGCAGCGTCATTCAGCCAAAATATCTCCAAGTCACCCAGAAGTCTGCAGGCTTACACAATGAAGAGTGTCGCAATTTGTTCCCTCATTTCCAAATTAAGAGGATTTGTTTCTTATATGAGCTCATTCTGCGGGAGGTTAGTCACATGAACCTTCACCACTGAAACCTTTTACACGATTTCAAGCTTTGACTGCTCAGATGGAGTTCAGTCAGAAACACAGAAATAAACTGAGTAAAATTGTTTAGTTTCAATGATTAAATCAATTGCAAAATATTTAGATAGTTGAAAAGTCAAAATTCTCAGATTCCAGATTCTTAAATGTGAGTATTTTAATGTTCCTCTTCTTCCTGTGACAGTAAACTGAATATGTTTGGGTTCTGGACAAAAGAAGATGTTTGAGGATAATCTTGAGTAGATTATATGCTAATTAAAATAAACATTAGTTGCAGGCCTACTCATTTGAAATAGTTTATTTATTGCTGGTTAATCAGTAAAAACATGTCATATCACAACTAAAACCCTCTTTACGTGATTTCAAACTGCGCCTGCTCTGATCAAGTTTAATCAGACATAAACACTAAACAACAGAGACAGAGTTGCACAAATAACAGAATAAATAACAAGAATGTTTATTTTAGTTAACATGGTGCATATTTTATATCCGCATGGAAATATTCATCTAATTCCATGTATAATGAAGCTAATTAAGTATTTAATCTTCATGTTGGATCAGTGGATTGACAGACACCACTGACTTGATCATGTCTCGTCTGCTTCTTTATCTTCTTCCTGAAAAGAAACACAAAGTCACAAATTAACCACTGAAACTACCTGAAGTGTAAAAGGCCTTTCGGGGCTAAACGCCTTCATAGGACCATCTCAGCATCAAGCTTGTTAGAAAGCTTTCAGGCTGTTGAAACGTTCTGGTCTAGGGCTTGCTGGCCGTACTCAGGAGCATGGTTAGAGTTTGTGGAGATAAATGACTAAACAAGGGCTAAAAGATTCCTGGATGAATCAGGTCTAAACTGAAGCTTCATTCTGACATGTTCGTCCTTTGTTCCCACCAACATTTAACAAAGGCAAGAAGAGGTGCAGTGTGAATCTTAAAGTCCTGGGTTAGCAATGTGTCAGCTGAGTAAAAATAGGGCGGGATTATTCCAGGGTCAACTCTTAGTGCAGGGCTCAAGGATAGCTAAGAACACGCAGTGTGAGTAGTTGCACAAAGATAAATTTAGTCCAGAAATCATGAATATTTTTGTTATTTTCTCTTCTCTACCTTCTCCTGGACGTCTTCGTTGTTTGGAGGAGAGTTTTCAGCCTCCCCCTGTGAAGTCAAAGGTCTCTCCTCTGCTGTTACGTCACTGTCAACCGGAGCCGAGCTATCAGCGGCCTCGCTTGTGTGTTCATCGTCTGCATCCTGAGACGAGGTGGTCAGAGCAGTTCTGGTTAGGTTTTATACAGATGTGTTCTTGAATTTCTATCTCTAGATTCTCAACAGGCTTCCCTCTGATTGGTTGGTAAATTTAACACTCAGGCTTCTTCTGGACTCAAAAATCAAGTTTGACACAGAAATATTCAGCGAGTTTCGTTTCAGCCACCTTCTCCTGGTCCTGCGGAGGTGGAGAAGCCGGCTTCTGTGTCTCATGTTCCGTTTCTGTCGTCTCCTCTGGTTCGGCTGCTTCGCTCTGTGGATGACCAGCTTCATCTTCATCAACCTGCTTGTGAAAGAGTGAAAATTATTAATGAGTAGATCTTCCTTTGCTCGGCCTGACACCTGCCTGTGTTTTCATCTGTGCAAAATCTTCTAACTCTTCTCAGCTGCTGTTCTCTCCTGTCATCACGTTTAACCTCTTCAGCTCACTTTGCCTCAAATCCTTTTTTTTACCACTCTGTTTGTGTATCCTCTCTCTTTCTTTCCTCTTCATCTTGCATCTCTTACATCGTCATGGCACCTGAATCAGCTTCACCTGAGCTGTACGTCAGCAGCCTCACCTTCTCAGTGTGTTGGTGGTCAGGGGAACGAGGGCTTCCTGTGTCTTGTATCTCCTCTGATTTGTCTGTTTTTAAGTCATCGGCGTCTTTGTTCTCAGTCTGCTCAGATTCGGTGGTGTCAGCTTGATCAACCACCTGCAGAGAAGTCGTGACCCAGATTATTTTGCAGTTTAAGGATTATTACCTCTACCTTTTTGTCAATTTGTTTTTAATCGAATCATCCAAGTAAACAGTTGTACATCATCGTCACCTTGTCCTCGTCTTGGTCGACTTCTTTCACTTGATTGGTGCTTCTCTCTTCTACATGATCGTCACTTTGCGCGACCTCTGTTTTCTTTTCAGCTTCATCGCTCTTCAGCTCCACTTCATTGTTTTCAGCAGGCTTTTCTGCAGACTCCTCTTTGACCTCAGTGCTGAGGCCACTGGCCTCCAAAGGATTTCTCTCAGGAGACTCTGGATCTGTTACCGTATCTGTAACCTTCACCTGGCGACACATCAACTCCTTAAACCATCTGATGACTATTTCCACACCATACAAGTTGAGCCATGCAATAGAAAAGTCACTCTGCCCTGCCACTGAGAAGTCCAAACCAAACAATCACAGGAAACCAAACCAAAGAAGCGATCACAAAAGATCAAGGAGGCACCACCACCAGAAGCACACAGATCTGAGATCTACTTGTTCATCACCTCCTGTTCAGTGTCACTTCCTGCAGCTTCAGTTTCCTGTTCGACTGTTTCCTGCTGGTTTTCTGGATCAGAGGTTTTTGGTCTCTCATCTGTCACAGGTTTGTTGTCCTCAGCAGCTCCTGTTGTGGCTGATGAGGTTGCATCAGCCCCTGTAGGCTCCTTCTCAGGGATCTGTTGATGTGGTGATGTTGCTCAAAATGTCAAGTAGAGTGTACAATTCAGCGATGACTTTTCTGAACTTCCCTCTTTTCTCCATTCGTCTGAAAATAGTGAATCACTCACCTTCTGAAAGACTCACTGTTACAAAACAATGTCTAAACAAAGACGTACAGACTCAAACGATAAAGAAATGAAAGTAATAAGTGGTTTAGAAGAAAGTTTTAAATGAAGAAATGTTAACTGTTTATAATGTGGAGCTAAAGCACACAAACTGAGAGTGTTACAGGTATCTGAACACACAACATACTTTTTTAGACTCTTCCAGTTCCACACTAATCTTTCGCTCCTCCTCTTTTAGCCTCTGCTGGTGCAACGCCTCCTCGTTGGCTTCCTGCCTCTCCTGCTCCAGGAGTGACAAGTTGGCCTTTTTCTGCAAATAAAGAAGTGGAAAAACAACAGGACTTGTGACTGTAAGTGAAAAAAAAGAATCCTACTACACCTTTACTATGCTTTATACCAGCAGATTTTTTAAATGGCACCTTTTAAAGGGACATCTTTGAAGGGTTTGACCCTCTGACCCTTTATTTCTGATGAACCTGAGGGAGACATATCTCTCCAGACCCTGTTATCAGTTTATGAATGTAAGCTAAAGTTAAACGGTGACTGTGTTTGAGTTACCACAGCCCCAATAAGCTTTACAGCTTTATGGCGCTCAGCCTGAGGAGATTAGACTGTCTTAGTCTGTGTCATCCTGCTGCAGGTCTCAAAACCAATTTGAAGATCAGGGTCTTGAGGTGGTAGTAGTAGTAGTAGTAGTGACAGCGGAGGTATGAACAGAAGTAGCTTTCCTTCTAGCGTCTTGTAGCGGGAGGGTTTTTCTGCGACAGCATTGCATTCACAAAATAACATCTGATTAGTTATTTTCCATCCTGTAGTGGTGTAATACTACACTATAAAATTAGTCCATTGCAGGTAAAGGTAAAAAATAGCTTTACTTGGTTTAAATGAAAGAATGTAAGCTTAAACCTGTATTTACTGGATTTTAGGCCACATGAAATCAGAAAACAGAGCTAAAGTACAAGAACTCAGAGTTGCAGGCCTACTTGAGGACACTTCTTGGTTTATTAGTCACTTTCTTGGTCACAAATATGCTGAAAGGAACACGAAGCAGCTCATCCTGGTGGGCGGTTGTGTAATGCTGCCCCCTGCTGACAGTCACCCCACACGGCAGCTCACCTGCTTGTCGTACTCCACGTTGGAGTTGTACTTGTACAGCCAGTGGGCGAGATACAGGACGGGGTCCGCGGGCCGCTGCTCGGCCACCTCAGCCAGTCCTTCCGACAGACATTTCCCCAGGTGTCTCTTTAAATACTCCGAGTCCATATTGTGTTTATTTTCCTGCGCGGAAAAACGAGCCAATTTATTTTAGCTAGCAACCAGCGTCGTCAACTGTCAAAACCGGCGTCAGTTAGCAGGAACTTACCCCCAAAAAACAAGTTTTATTTTCTCCTCCAGACGTTATTATTCAGCTACACTGTCAGCTTTTGTATTTTAACTGTTTATAATGAACTCGTTTAACGGGCGTTTACAGTCGAGAAAACAAAACAAACCTTTTCCACCGCGCGTCCGGATGTAGCGGTTGTGTCTCCATGGTAACGGTGTCACGCCATGAACGCTCCCCTCAATCCTTTGGTTCCTACCACAACTACTACTACGGGTACTACAGCTAAATAATAATTATATTCATGAGCAATCAGTGATGTTTTCCTAGTAGATTGTATTCTGATACTGATTAGTTTAACCTTCATTTTAAACTTTCATTTTTCATTTAGTGCAAATGATGTTCCATGTCAGAAACTACAGTAAAAATACTATTTATTGAAGTGGGTGGGATAAAACAAACATTTTTACACACTAGAATATTATTTACCTTATGTAAAATGCTACATAGGCTACATATAAATACATTATAGAAAAACAAAGAAATATGAACAACCAAAAAAATATTGAAACAAAAGTTTTTGCAAATAAAATGTAGGGATGAAAAGTTAAATACAAGTATAGCACTTGGGCAAGAAAGTTTTATTATTTGTTGTAGAGAGCTGGCATCATAAGTTTTTTAGTCAAACAATCTTACAAAACAATTAGGCGATAACTTAACACAACCAAGGTAAATTGTTCAGAAGTGAAGCCTTGTCATCGTTTATCATCTCAGCTGTTTTCAGTAATCTGCCCACTTGGTGGCATGAAAACACTGAAACGTGTCCCACAGTCCACCTTAACATGACACCACATATGTGCTCGTGAACAATTTGGATCTACTGTATCAAAAGCTGCATTTAAATCCAGGCTGTTAAACTCGGTGTCACCAAAGGTAGTTTCAGCTCGATGATATGAAAGTCTGACAGTCATATGATTAGACTGTGGAATATTCTCATGTCAGTTAAATATCCTGATTGTGACAAAATCTAACTCAGATTTCTTCAGTATATAATGTAATGATTTTTTTTCTGCACCGTGTCCTGAAACTGGGACAGTTTGCTTACACGGGAGAGGAGAAGGTGGGAAAATTTGACGCAGGCTCCAATTCCAAGAAAGAGATGACACCCAGTTAACATTTGTAATCACAGATATCGTTTTCCTTGTATAATCATACTACACACCTTTCAGCCAAATATAGCCTTCACGTCGGCAGGAGGAGTCACCCAATCAGAGCGCCGGTGCAGTCCTGTCCCTCTCACTGAATACGAAGAGGTTTTTTGATCAAATCTAATTTAAAAAAAGTGCAGTTTGCCCTTCGACGGCTTCACTCCAACATCACTAACTGGTTGTTCGTCTTCTTTTTTTCTCTTCTTCTTCCAAACATCAAATATTGGTACTTAGAAAGTTATCAGTCTCTACTTTTATTAATCTTAAAGGAGCTCTATGTAATAACTTGTAGCAATTTAAAGGTTTCTGAATCACATTTATATTTTTATAGACCATGTAAGCAGACTGTAATGTGACCTGAAAATGGAGACCTTCCTCTTCTCTCTTGGTTTCAAGCCCATGGACGATTTGTTTACGTTGTTTAAAGCTGCTGGACTGTTGATTTCTTTGTGAAGGACTCAGGTCAGATTTTCTGTAGCCGTCCAAATGATGTGGCTCAGCGCAGGTTCTGGAGAGCCTCGTCTCAGAGCCTCTCTCTGCTCTACGAACAGAGACAAACAGTAGTTAACGTTAGTTTAGGAGTCCGATAACGTTACCTAACGACCGGCTTCCACAACAACACAGAGCCTCTTTAAGAGGGTGTATGAAGCATGTTTTAATACTGTGCCCACAACATTTTCAAGATGTATTTTTTGACAGGGAGTTTCCAACAAAAACCACAATAAGTCTACAGGTTTGAGTAAAAAACACTAAATGGACAGTAAAAAATCATTATGCTGCCCTCTAGTGGTTCTGCTGGCAACAGATGTTCTGGGGGGAAAAAAACATTACTACTTTATTTTATTGTCTAATTATCTCTGCAAAGTTAAAGCTTCACAAACACGCTGTTCATAAAGGCTCCTTTATCTGAAATCATCAAATAGAGTAAGAAGCTTCTAAAAGTGTTCCTCATCTTTAGAAATAAATGTTGTCATTCTCCAATATGGCATGGTCCTCCACCTCTACCTGAAAAATAGAAAAAGAAAGAAAGAATTCAGTCAGATGTCAACAATATATTTTACAGCTGGCTCAAACAAAGCAGCTTCATCAGTTAGTGTCTAATTCATGATTAAGATTAAGATGAGGCTTCTGTGTTACAAGCTTTTTACCAAATGTTTTTTTCACATTGAACAAGAATTTAGAAATATACAGAACATATATCTTAGTCTGTGCATGAGTTAGGAAATGTACAATGGCACATGACACGTCAGTGATTCACAAATCAAAAACACGTGACGAAATTAGGCGAGTAATATTAAATAAAACGTGTATTTTTTTTTTTTTTACTTAAGTGTCCAACAGAGAATGTGCCAAACTTTTCCTCATCATCTTCCTCACAACAACAGTTTGATTGATAATTTTCCTGATCGGCTCTTCGGGGCGGATCAGTTGGATAAAAGCCTTCATGCTGAGATGAATCTGCGCTCACAGATCCGCAGCAGCTGCAGCAGCGCGACGCTCCTCCTGCGCTGCAGCGGCACTTCAGGTCAAACACTCGGTGACGGAGTTGTAAATGCGCCAGACCGTCGGAAATGCGCGCAGGAGCGACCAGCTGTGTGGGAACGGGAAGCGGCTCCGCTGCTGAAGTGTCAAAGGTCTGATCGGATCCTACCTGCAGCGGCTGCTCCGGTTTCACTGCAGGACACCAGTGCGTCAGCAACAGCTGTCCCGCAGCCCCGCAGCCCCGCGCTGCTGCCAGACCGGGAGAATTACGTCCTCGGTGTGAGGCTTCACGCAACACTTGATTTTTTCTTTTTTTTCTCTCTCTCTCTCTCTCTCTCTACCTTCTCCAGTTTCTTGGATTCTGTGGAAATATTTTTTGCTTTATCGTGCAAGGTAAGCGTCCACCTGCCCTCTGTTGTCTCCTCACAGATGAGCTGCATGAAACTCTGGTTATAGCAGCTTCCTGTCGGGCTGCAGGCTGAACGAGCTGCACGACTTTTGGTCTGTTCTGTCTTCACCGGTGAGTTCGCTGTTTTATGCCTGGATGAAAAATCACCAAATCGACATCTTCATGATTTTTAAAATAGCGAGGCTGTTTGGATGTTTTCGTGTAATGGCTGATTTTTTCTCTCTTCATTTGAACATTGCTGAAACTTGCACAGTTTTCTTGGAGTAACACTAAACCTGTCTGGTATTATAGATCAGTTTTCATTCAAAGTGAAGACGAGAAAATAAACAGAGTAATTAACAGAGAGGGTTTTTTTTTTTTTTTATTAAGAGCGTCTTTGTCTAATAATAAACACGAACCTGTAAATGGAGCTCGGGTCAAATTTGGAATAGATTTATGGCTTCTCGGTGGTGTTTTTAAATGTGTGTTTGTGTTGTGAAGGTGCACACACACACACACACACACACACACACACACACACACACGCACGCACAGGGTGTTTAACTGCTACTGTATCTACAGTATGAGAGGGAGAAACTGCGCATGAGCATCACAGCAGGCTCCTGTCTTCACCTGCCAGGTGAACCTCTCGGCTGTCACACCTCTCGGCTGTCACACTTTGCAACCTTCTCAGCCCCCAACATGCCTCCTCCCACAGGGGGCACGCTGTTATTTTTAGCCCGTGTCTTCATGGCAGATGGGCAAGATACTGTGATGCTGTGGATGCTCATACCCCTCCACTTCTCTGCCGTTAATCCATGCTGCCCATATCAGAGGTGTGGGGACTGCAGAGACAGCCTGGCTACATGCAGGCAAAGCAGATCTCTGGATACAGTGAAAGACAACCGGTAGCCAGATTAGATCCTGAGTGCACCTGAAACTCTTATGTAACAGGATGGAGCCCCAGCAGTAGACTCACTGCAGACATGAACGTGGCTGTGGGTCCTCAGGTGGTGTTTTAAGTTCTTGGAGTGAGTTTTGTTTGCATTTTCCTTCCACATTTTCATTTTGGAATCTTCTCCATGCTGCGTTCTCCTGACAGTTTTTGATTTTGCTGTCACATATGTGGCAGAGAATACATATTTCTGTAGCGTCCACCGTGTGTAATATGTAAAGATATAAAGATGTATCTAGGGTCTTCCTCTGCCTGGGGGCGTTTGTGTGTCTCGCATCACATGTTCTTGGACGCAGAAGGTGTCGGTTTTGAGTTTCTTTCACCAAGTGCGACCATGTGACTGCTTGGCCAGGCCTCTGTATTTTCCAGAGTATTCAAAAGGTGAAATAAGGTTGAAGATAAGTACATTTTTTTCCCCTCAAATTGTACAGTCTCTTTGTTGAATGCCCTTAGTTTGGGTTGGTTGTGTTGAGTGTGCACTTTTGTTGTTTTCTCCATCAGAATAACAAGGTTTCGTTTGACGCAGATGGTTCCAACATGAGCAGCTCCGTCACGGACGTCTGTGTTTTTAAAGCAGTTGATTGGTGTTATGAATATGATAATAGCTCCCCCTGGTCCGTCACAAGCTGGGTGGAATATTCTCCGTATCACTTCCACATGTAATCTACTCAGATTTCTCTGCAGTGAGTGCAAAGGCCAAATGGGTCAGTTTGAGACAGTAGGAATCTGTTTAGAACGCTCCAGCAAAGGGCTACAATATTCCTGGTGATCCAAAAAAGTTCAACTTACAGCTCAATTTACTTTATTTGTCATCTACTAGTTTAGATCCAAGACTGTGCGGCCGTTGACCCTGAAGGTTCATATTCTGGTAGAAACATTATATTATTATGTTATAATTATCCAGCAGGCTTATGCGGCTGTCCTGAAACATTAACTCGTCCATGCTCAGCCAGAGACACATTGTTTGGCTGCGTCCTCTAACAAAAGTCTGGATTTATAAATCAGTAGGCCTATATGTCTCTGTTAGCCCCCCGGCTGCACCAGGGAGATTACCCGAGGTCTTCACAGCTTTTCGGTATGCAGCGACAGAAGCATACCGCGACTGACAGCAGCTGTCCTCTTAGCAGCAACATAATGCATGTAGGGATGTATTGCAACCGAGTCCGCTGTGCACACATCTGATAAAGACATCAAAGGGGCTTGACCCTGAGTCGTTACGGAGGCCACGAACATGCTGACGATTTCCAGCCTGGTTTGACTTAGCATGCCGCGATGATTTTGAAAACTGCATCAGGTGGCAACAAACAGTAAAACGATGCAGTGGGAAGCAGGAACAGGTGGAGAGAGGTCTGTTTTAATGTGGCTCCCTATAGAGTTTGAAATACAAGGTTAACTGGTGGGTGACAGGGTGTTGAAGGTGTGTTGCGATTTGACCCCGTGAGAAAACAGGGGGAACGGGAGCACGGCAAATGTCAAAGGACGTGTGGATAAAAGCTCTTGTTTGCTCTGTAGATCTGTTGTTTACAACTTGACCACATACCAGGAGGGGGTAAGTGCTGTATAATGAGGGGAGTGAGATGCTTGAACCCCCGGCACCTTCATGACACCAGAGTTGAGCCAATACGTCATTAAAGTTGATGAATATATAGATATTTATGCCAATTATTTTAAATTCAGATTCAGTGCAGGATATTGGAGACATTTTCTGCTCATCTCAAGCTGTCCGGGGAGTGGCCCTCGATAGTTTCCATACTGGTATGACTGACTGATGAATGATGACACTTTCACAGGAAGTCCAGGGATCAAACGCAGCCTCTCTTTCCTGCGTGATCTCATGTTGCCCCTGTGACAAAAGCCAAAAGCTAGTTCGGTTAGTTTCCGGAGGTGAATATTGGCATTCGCATTCCGCGGCCGGCTAGTGTAACGAGGAGGTGTCTACATTACTCCGTCTATATCCTCAGCCGGAATGTCATAGGTCACATGGCCTTTCGTGACATGCAAGGTGATATATATATTACTGTCGGGGAAGGCTTCTGAGATCTGTCACTCCCCCGCCCTCTTCCTCAGAATGCCTCCCGAACACAGTGTGACTGAACCAGCAGGATCACGTAATGAGTCGATTGTCTTCTGCTGGACTCTTAAAATCAAACCAGTGGTGCAAAGTAGCCGAGTAGATTTACTCAAGAACTGTCTTTAACTAGCATTTTGAGGTACTTACTTTATTTTATTTGACTATATCTATTTTATTTGACTTAATATTTTATACTCCCCTTGTACTTTTTACTGCACTGCATTCATTTAACAGATATCGTTGCTATTTAGAGCAAATAAATTTTGATTTTACATAAAACTACAATCACCAACTTGTAATTATATGCCTGTTGCAGTTCACAGTCATGTCTATCCAGACTCATAGTATATGTGAAGACTTATTTAACAATTTAATATAAGCAATGAGTGCATTTTTGGGGGAAGGGGATGTTAGCGGTATATTTACGTGATTCCAGTGAATGATTTCCAGTCAGAAAAATGCTGTCATCACGTTGAGACTATTTTTACAGAGGACAGATGGAAAGCTTCACATGGTGCACGACAATTCTTCAAATATGGATGTTGCTGCAAAGAAGCGCCTTGTGATTGTATTGAACTGTAAAACAGAGTGTCTCAGTGACTTCAAGCAGCACAAAATCACCAGAGTTTCTTGGTGCGCAACCAAGATTTCTGTCTCCAACTCAATATCTGATCAAATGTGAGTTATGGTTGCAATTTCCCCTTCTGTTCCTGATGCATTATGATGTCAGAGTAAAGCTGACCTTTAACTATTTGGATTGAAAACTTCATCACTTCATCTTCTTCATTCATCGACCTTTGAACACCAAAATCTCCGAGAGGATGTTTGTGCTGAATTTGAAGATATTTTGCCAAAAAACATGATGCTAGTGCTGGTTTGATCATAGTGGCATGAAAACATAAAATAAGCTTACAAGATCCCATGATTCTGTTGTTTGAGTTGCCAGCTGTTGGATAGCTTTACGCAAACCAAACTACTTGGTTACGTTTAGGAAAAGGCGACGTGATGTAAGTGAAATAAATTGGAATAAAGTTTAAACAAGTCAACACTGACTTTTCGTTGCATGTGGGACACAAACAAAGTCAAGTCAAAGTACTGTATCTGCTTGATACATCCATCATCCCCTTCATCCACCTGGCTTGGATTTTCTTGCTCTTTATATGTCACCTGACCTTTTTTATGAGGGGTTTTTGGATGAGTCTGAGGAATCACCTGCAGGCAATTTGAGTCTTAAGTCAGATAGAAGCACCTGGGCTTTTTCTGGTCATGTTTTATGATGAGTTTAAGCGTGATAGACAGAATCTATTTTAGCTGATACTGAATATCACTCTTGCCTGTACACTTGGCCTGTTAGTGTGCACAATCACGCAATGATAAATGTAGCTACAAAACTCAACACGGCGGCAAAACATATTATTTACCTAACTGACGTGGGAGACAAGGCAACAACCGCTGGGAGAGGCCTTTTTTGAGATTGGCAGGCTTTCAATTGAGCAACCAAGCTTTTTTAAAAAAGAACATTTGATGGCCTCAGCAGTATCGGTGTGATGTAATGCAATCAGGAAACATTCACCATAAGCCACGGAGAAACACATCCATTCTCAGGATGTGTATTTTAAGGTTGGCTCACGGTCGAGTGCAGCGGGGCCCACGGCTCACAGATTGGGGGGTTTTGTAACGGGGCGATGAGGGTAGTGTGACGGGAGTAGGTGTAGGCTGACCAGGTTGCCTTGTGACCAAATGGCACTGAAAAACTGTCAATATTGGTAATAAATCTAAAAGGTTTCTCGTGTAGGATGAAGGAAATACTGACCCACGTAGTTTGACTCCTTGAGGAGAAAAGAGTCAACCGTGCCGGAGTGATTAGGAATGAGGGCTTTGCTGAGTGATAGTGTTAAGGGGGAATGGTTGTATGAAAGAGGGATTTAGAGCTTCAAGTGTCATGTAGCAGGATGTTGAGGGGGTTGTCAAGTGCGGTTAAGGGTGCGGAGTCGGAAGCTTAGTGTGTTTGGAGCCCCGTGTAAAATAGAAGGTAGTAGAGAGAGGAGTCAGCTCGGTAAGATAAGTTGGCATGCTGTCCTGTTTATCGGAGGGATGTGAGGCGCAGAGCGAAGGCACAGCCAGGAAGGAATGAGCAGAGTCATCGGGCCTCTGAAACACGACGCTCCGTCTTGATTGCCTGTAGCAGCTGTGCAGCCACCGTATCTGTGTGAACGTGTGCGTCTCCTCACATGTGTTTGAATGCATAATTTTCTGTTCAAGCGAGCCGGTTTGAGGGGGTATTATCCTACATTGGTGTGTGCGATCGCTGTGCACCAATGTGTGTGTCTCTTGTTGTGATGTTGATTGCTTAGCCTGATCTCTTTGTCGTTGTATGTGCTCTCTTAAGAACTTGTCTCTCTTTACAGTCTCATAGAAGCTCATTTGTCTGTTTTAGTGATCAATGACATGTCTGTTTTCTATGTGTTGTCGCTTTATCTTAGTTTAAGAAAATCCAGACATTACTGCAGATTAAATCAGATTGAAAGGCAACAGCAAAAATGTCATGTTTTGTAGAACTTACTTACTTTGAGTGATCTGTGTTTCTGAGGGATTTTGCTTCACAGCTGCATATTCAAACAACTTTCTTTAAAAGGTAAGAAAGTTGATTTGTGAGTCTCATTCCCAACTTCTCAACTGACACTTCGGGATTGTTGGTCGGGTCAGCCGCCATCCCAAAGTGTCAACACTGGACAAGTTGTGAATTCTTACAAACTGGACCTTTAAATACATCTATTGTTAGATTCAAGTCAGCTTTACATCATGCTGCGTTCTTTTGAATTCATATAAAAGCTTATTTACAACTAACCAATTAATGCAACATGGATACTGATGTTGTCCCTCAACTTGTTTTAGTGATTTAGAGATTTGAACATACTTGACTGGTTAAGTGGTTGTAAAATTAAATGATGGTAACTGATATTTGTGTAACAGTGTTATCGCTTGGTTTATATTCAAGGGTACATCCTATGTTTTGACAATTATTGAAAGGATTCCGTACAAAGGCTGGATAATGCACTACTTTATTAAGTCCATGAAAGCAGAAGCCTAACCTTAGCTGCTCCAGACGAAACCACACTGGTTGCTAAACACATCAAAGGATGTAAGCAAATGCCACTTGGAACCGATATGAACCGTCTGCTAATCTAATATGTAATCTGATGTACACAAGTAATGTCATGGGCTCTTTAGAACGGTGGGAAGGTCCAAGCTATCGTCCTAAGTACGTCTAGTCATTTTGTATCCATCTTGACACCTTTAAGTACCGGTGGTGTCGAGAGGGGAGCAGGTTCAGAGTAGTAGCGCACTGGGTGGAGGGCAGGAACGAGGGAGGGTGAGGGGTTGGACACAGATCAGAGAAACTTAGACCTGCGGTCGTCTCTGACCACAGTGGTTACCTTTTTTTTTTTTTTTGTCTGTTACACCTTGAAACAAAGCCGTGTCTACATGTGACCCCTCATAACTGATTTCAGATTTACTTTCGGTGTGGATCTGGATTAAGGATCGACATTTTCGTAAATCTCTCAGTGAATGATGCACGGATCTTGAAAAATCAGGTATATTTAGGTGGCTGTTATGTGCGAGTGAGTAAAATTTGATGCTGATCCAAATAAAAATTCAGATTTAGCTGGTTGAAATGTTTTGTTTGATATTGCAGTCGAATTAAAGGGGACTGTTGGGCCTGGGTGCTGGTATGCACTCTACTGGGAGCAATTCTTATTGAATAACTGACACAAGAAGAAACCAAAGTATCACAAAAGTGTCACTTGCCTCTCTCAGTGATTATCTCATCAACCCGTTGTAATTGTTTGTGTTGGATGTATCAGTTTCATCTCTAAACATTTGAGGGTTTTGAACAACCAGGGTGGGAATAACTGCTGCATCACACCTGAACACACCGGTGTTTATGGGATCAGGAATGACTTGATTAATTGGCCAACAGATAAATTTGTTGGTGAACTGAATTAGAAGACTCATGTATTTTTAAAGCACTGAAATCAAGTTGATATGTTAATGGTTAAGTCATGGTCTTAGTCCATTTTGTCTTTCACTACATCGAACGCATCTTAAATCTGTATTGTACTTGCATTGCCTTCCCTCCAGCACCTTTTAGGGAAACCCCGGTGAGGTGGTATCCCTTCGCGATGCGAAGATGGCGACCCTGCTCCCTCCCCCAGGCACCGATGTGTTCCGTCGGTTCACCCAGGAATCACTGGTGGAGATCGAGAGGCTCAAGGAGGAAAGTAAAAAGGCTGCAGAAGTAGCGGGCCAAGAGGACGAAGAGCCATTGGCCCCACACGCTGACCTGGAGGCAGGCAAGAGTCTGCCCTTGATCTATGGAGATCCTCCACCAGAGCTGCTCAACACACCTCTGGAGGACCTGGACCCCTTCTACAAAGCACAGAGTGTCAGTCTGAGCACATCTGGGTTCACATGCAAACACACTCGATGTTTAATGATCTTGACTTTGTCCTTACATAACCTTGCAATTTGGCAGGATGTATTACTTAAATTTCAGTTAGTACAGCTGCATATAGTATCACTTACGCAATGTATACGATTTCATTTGTGGCATGCATGTTACAGTGAAATGTTGAAGCATCATTTCAAGATTGTCATCACTATGAATTTATTGAAATGTAGTAAATATTTTGGGATTATATCCTATCTTTCATTTATACAGATAATCTCTGTGTTTTTCAGACATTCATTGTGATCACCAAAGGAAACACCATCTTCAGGTTCAATGCTGAACCGGCTTGCTACATTCTGAGCCCCTTTAGTGTGATTAGGAGAGGAGCCATCAAAATTCTCATACATTCATATCCTTTGAACTATCGTTGAGTGTACTTGCGTTCAGACTGGTCATAAAGTGTTGTAGATTCTTAGTAATGAATGTGGGGGGGATGTTTACTTGTACATATAATGTCCCTGTTTGTTTCCTTAATCCTGATTTAAATTATTTAGCATGTTCATCATGATTACAATTCTATCGAATTGTGTCTTCATGACGATGAGCAATCCACCAGCATGGAGTAAAACTGTTGAGTGAGTACTTAATAACCGTAGTTTACCTGTTCTATATTTAATACTACTTATATTAACTTGTGTTCCACAACTTCTTCCTAGGTATGTTTTTACCGGTATCTATACCTTTGAGGCAACAGTCAAAGTGTTGTCGAGAGGTTTCTGTGTTGGATCTTTTACATTCCTTCGAGACCCATGGAATTGGCTAGATTTCATGGTGATCAGCATGGCGTAAGTATATAAATGTTCCTTCATCTAGTTATTTAGTTGCCCGTTTTATCAGAAAAATGTTGTTATCATTATATCTTATTATCATCTTGACATAAATTTAAAGTTTAAGTGCATAAATTGCTGCGGAACAGAACTGACAAACAAATCAACAGGTACAATCAAGGCTGTTGTAGAAGAACATTTGTAGAATCTTTTAGGCATTTTGTCTGTAATACAAGCCAAGAAAATTAGTGGATAATATCTTAAGTCTTTTCTGACTATTGGCTTTGATAAACTGTTTTATGCCTTTCCACAGATACATCACTGAGTTTGTTGACCTTGGCAATGTGTCAGCCCTCAGGACATTTCGTGTGCTTCGAGCCCTGAAAACAATCACTGTGATTCCTGGTATTTATCTTTATATATGTATATATTTATATATATATATATATGTGGCTGAGTAAATTACTGAGTTCCTAGAAGACAGTAAATGGCATTTTTTGTTTTGTTTTGGGACAAGATTAAGTCTACATAACTTTACAGAATATAAATAATTTGGAATATTTCTTAGCATTTGTTGTTGACGTTCAGAGATATGCCACTGACATATAAAATGTATTCCGTCAGGTTTGAAAACCATTGTGGGCGCTTTGATCCAGTCAGTGAAGAAAATGGTGGATGTCATGATCCTGACTGTCTTCGCTCTCGCTGTTTTTGCCCTCGTTGGCCTTCAACTTTTTATGGGAAATCTGCGTCAGAAATGTATACGATGGCCCATCAACACAAATGAAACTGCATTTGAATTCTTTAACACCACCAGCACATTTAATGACACAGTGTACTTCAACAACACCATGGGGCTCAATGACACAACATATAACAGTACCTTCAATTTCATCGAATATATTGAAAACACAGGTAAGTTTAACGCTTATTATATCTCTTATTTTGAGCTGATTCTGTCCTCAGTGGTTTAGATTTGAGTATTTATTCTCATGTTTGGTTATAGACAATCACTATTATTTGGAAGGCAGTCCAGACGCTCTACTTTGTGGAAACAGCTCCGATGCTGGGTATGTATTATCCATATTCAGTGACGTACAATGCCATTTGCATGTTAATGTGTTTCCACAAAAATTCAATGTAAAAATGTGTCTTTCTGACATTTACAACAACCGTATCGTGTTGAGCGGGATTTGGAGGCTAGAACAGCAATTGTCGACTCTCTGTTGATAGGAAGTGCCCAGAAGGATACACCTGCATGAAGGCTGGGAGGAACCCAAACTTTGGCTACACCAGTTTTGACTCTTTTGGCTGGTCCTTCCTGGCCCTCTTCAGACTCATGACCCAGGACTACTGGGAGAACCTTTTCCAGCTGGTTGGCACTTCTTTCATCAGTTGCATACATATTTATGACAGTTGACTTGGAATGTTTCATCTTAAAATGAAAGTTATGTATAGATATTTGTTCTTAGTTCTCGTAGCTTCTTTTTTGCTCCAAACACAGATCCTGCGGGCAGCTGGTAAAACATATATGCTGTTCTTTGTGGTGATCATCTTTCTGGGCTCCTTCTACCTCATCAACCTCATCCTGGCTGTAGTAGCCATGGCTTATGATGAACAGAATGAGGCAACGCAGCGAGAGGCACTTGAGAAAGAAGAAGAGTTTCAGCGGCTATTAGCACAACTCAAGGATCAGGAACAGGTAACTTTTACAACCAATAAGGAGAAAGCTAATCAAGCTATATTTAGAACTGCTTAAAGAACAGTTTAAGATCAGTTATAAGAAATTAAAGTCTTTAGATTTAAATGTGATAAAATGATCAAATTTTAAAAATGTCTAGGGTTGCAATCTAATTTATTTGTCAACAAACAACAACTATAGTTTGTCGTAAAGTTGAAGTACCAGTTGTAAGTGCTGTTTGTACATCTACTGAAACAGGCCCTTCTTCTTGGGAGTCGAGCAACTCTGACAAGTAAGAAGACACTTAGTCATCACACCACATCTGAGATGGCAGATGACGAACGGAGCCTCGAACATGATGAAATTATCAAGGATTGTAATGGGAGACTCATTCCCCGTCTGTTAGTCAGAGCGCCCACCATGGTTAAGGTTAGTTGTCTTCTGGACATGCTTTTTCTAACTTAAGCAGATCTGTTTGTTTTTAACTTCAAGGTTTGATTTGATTTGTGATCCTATCAGCTGACAACTGAGAGATTTATTGACATGTTTTACAGTCTGCTGAAGATTATGAACTCAAAGAGAAGTCGGTTGGCTCTGTGCACAGCATGCTTCGACTGGAAGAACCGGGCTTGACACACAGAACTGCGAGTATTGCGACTGTGCTCACTGCAGCCGCTATGGAAGGTACAGTGCAAATCGAGTTGAAAACTCAGCACTGATAATGCACCAGAAATCGTCAGAATCACATATAACAATCACAATCCCTGAATATAGGATTCATTTTCTTGATGACACAACACCACTATTATGTCTTATTCACGGTACTGTTTTAATGCTAAGCTGCAGGATGTAAGAAGCATCAATAAGTGCCAAGTTCCTCCAGGGAATGTAGAAATACACACGGCTTAGTTGCAGGTTCTTAGTGGAGATGCTCTAATGTGAGCTGTAATTGCTTAGATTATCAAGCACTTGTTAACATTATACGCTCATTTATCCAAGGCCAATACAGTAGCATTGTTGAGCTCGCCATAGTTGGGCTAATCACATTGTGTGCTGGAGAAATCTCTGTCAACATTCAGTTTCACGCCCCTCGTGGTGTTAAGCTTTGACTATTTCAAGTCAACTACAACTGGGCACAGCCGAGACATGAATTTTAATGTTGTTCATCATTGCTCTCTGTTAACTGTATTGTGCATATCATTTAAAGATATGCCTAGACTACCTAATTGTTTATCTGTCTCTGTCTAGAGTTGGAGGAGGGTCAAAGGCCGTGCCCACCTGGATGGTACAAGTTTGCCGACATATTCCTGAAGTGGAACTGCTGCCCGCAATGGGTGGTCTTTAAGAAGTGGATGTACTTTGTGGTGATGGACCCTTTTGTCGACCTGACGATCACCATCTGCATCGTGCTCAACACCCTCTTCATGGCCATGGAGCACTACCCAATGACCCCAGAGTTTGATAACATGCTCTCAGTGGGGAATCTGGTGAATATGCACCACATTCAGTTTGAATCACGCTTTTTGTTGACTGAAATTTTATCAGTCCCTGTAAAATAAATGTATGCCCCTACAGGTGTTCACTGGTATCTTCACAGCAGAAATGTTCTTCAAGCTTATCGCCATGGATCCCTACTACTACTTTCAAGTTGGCTGGAACATTTTCGACAGCATCATCGTCACTCTCAGTCTGGTGGAGTTGGGGCTGGCAAATGTCCAGGGGTTGTCTGTCCTCAGGTCCTTCCGTCTGGTAAGAGACAATGAACTTTTTTGTATCTGTTTACCACAAGTTTAGTCACTACGTTATTATTCACTTTCTCTGTTTGACCCTTTCCTGTGTTGGAGATAGCTTCGTGTCTTCAAACTAGCCAAGTCCTGGCCAACTCTCAACATGCTGATCAAGATTATCGGTAACTCAGTTGGAGCTTTAGGAAACCTGACGTTGGTGCTGGCCATCATCGTCTTCATCTTCGCCGTGGTTGGTATGCAGCTCTTCGGCAAGAACTATAAGGACTGTGTGTGCAAGATCGCCTCAAGCTGTGAGCTGCCACGCTGGCACATGAACGACTTCTTCCATTCGTTCCTCATTGTGTTCCGTATCCTGTGTGGGGAGTGGATCGAGACCATGTGGGACTGCATGGAGGTGGCTGGAGCTGGGATGTGTTTAGTTGTCTTCATGATGGTAATGGTCATCGGAAATCTAGTGGTGAGTGCAACTATTCATAACCCTTTCATAAAAAGAGAAAAAACAGAGCTAGTGGGCGCATGTTACATCCTGTTACCAGAGAGACGATGAAATACAATCCAAAAAGGGTAGTTTGAGCACTAGATCTATGAATTTGAGGCTTATCCAAGCCAAAACACCGTCCACACCGGTGACCCACAACATTTAAAAGACAATGCTCTGCTGGGAAACCTTGGGATCTGTCAACTAAACTGAAGAACAAGTACACCCCCTTCACGGTAATGGCACTCCCTTTCACAGTGGACCCCAACAGCAGGGCACTGTGCCCTTTCACACTGCAAGACCATTAATGGCCTGAGGAACGTGACAAAGACCTCAAGGTGTCAAAGTGTCGACATAACCTCCCAATTCCCTGGATCCTAATCTGATTAGGCAACGGGACTTGCTGAAAGGAGTCAGATCCATGAAGGCTCCACCAGGAATCGATTCTGGCTCTGACCCATGCTTGTGGGGCCACTGCCATTGGAGAGTGCTGGTGCAAAGAGGAGATCTTCTTGGTCTGCAACAGTATTTGGTGCATGTCAAGAGGTATCCACATAGGACCCACAGTTTCCCCGGAGAACAGTCCATTGTATCAAGATGATCAATTATGCTAATCTGAAGCTAATCTCTTCACTGCTCAGTCCATTTTTTCTTTTGGCTGAACATATAGAAGGTTTTAAGGCCTGACTGGATGATGTCACTCAGATCAATTTCACATAGATAAAAATAGTTGTTTCCCAGTTTACAAGGTTAAATAGACAGAATTATTTTTTATCTTGTGGCTGTGCTGACATCGCTTTTCCCAGCACACTGTAAATCTTTAGTAGATGGTCATTCCTGAGCTTACAGATGCCGTCACTCAACAACACATACCATGCTCAAACTCTGAGCACCTGTCACTGCTGTGAAGCTGTAAAGCTGACAAACTGTTTTGAAAAATCTCTCTAAATCTAGCAGTTATCTTATTATAATGCCAGGAGATTCTGTGGCCTGCGTGTCTTAGCAGTCTATTGTTAACCCCTCAGCTGAGAGATGCCAAGGACAGACAGACACAGCTGGGGGAGAAAACTGTATCCACCAGGGGGCTTTACAGTATCTTAGGTATAATAGTATAAGTAACACAGAATACGACTAAGTATTTGCAAATTTCTGTCTTTTTAGCATCAAAATCTGAATTTTAAAGTTGTTTTAGCTCTAAAATAAACACAGATGTTCACAGATTCTCCTGCATAGAATATCCCCATTATATTACTTAATATAATTATTTGAAGTTGAACTAACCTTTTCACACAGAGTCTTGGCAAATTTGGAATCCTGAGTGTCGTGAGCACGGAAATACTGTCCCTGACATTTCGTCTTGGCCTCACAGAACAAGGACGTACATATAATACAGTTGATCACTCTCAGACATGATTTCCGCATCATATTTAATGATGAGAGCCAAAACAATTTCCTGTGAGGTTATTCATAGAAATGGAAAGGAAATGGCTCATCGTCAAGTTGACAAAAGTACTGGGATGGTCGCGCCGTGCCAAAATTATCATTGCTTTTTTGTTTGTCACACTGACCCCCAAGCCTCCATACAATCATCTCACACATAAATGCACACCATTTGCTCTGACATGAAGGCAAATAGTATACTTACACACTTCACGGGAGGGGGTTTCTATTTAAATCAAATGACTTGAGCCATCAAACAGTGGTTTTGACCTTGAGTATGTGCTAAGATCCGGCTCAAGTAAGCATGCTGCCACTGAGGGAACAAACACAGACAGCTGAACGAGCAGAGCTCAGGTGGCAGGGGGACTGGGCGTTAAGGAAAAGTCATTTGATAGCAGATTGGATCGTAATTGATGAAGAGGTAATCACATTGGGCCATCAGCACCACAGCATATGGAGCAGAGTTGATTTAATGTGTATGTTTAGCGACAAATGCTGCCCACTTTGTGATCATTACCTTTCCTCTCAAAAGGATTCTCCTGAATTCAGACGCTCTCATTTGTTATCTGCTTTAGAAATCCTTGTTTTTTACTTCCATACTGACTCTAAAATCTCTTCCTTAGGAATCAAACCACTTTATTTTAATGTTATCTTCTGTAATATTCAGGTATATGACAATGACTACCAGGACCATGTGGAATTATGCCACTATTATATCTGTTAAATCTGATGTTGCAGCCAGCAGGGAGGAAGACTGGAGGCACATCAGACCCATCCAAATATATAAATAATAAAATATATAAAAAATAAAATATGAATATATAAATAAAAATATGTTTTTCTTTTGTTTGGCTGGCAGCTGATTGCCCGGCAACCTCACCTTGACTAAAAGACTCCAGAAAATTGCTGAGCCTGTTCGAGAAATATTCCCACATGTAATGCCACATAAGACCACAACCAGTTATTTTTACTTTTTCCTACATTTTTTGTACAGATTAAACAAACAAGCCATTCCATGTTAATTAAAGGTGCTCATAGGCAGATATTTTTTAACCTTCGGACTGAGCCAGGCTAGAGATTTCCCCATTTCGAGACTTTACACTGAGCTGAGTTAAACTAAACAAAGCTAACTGGCTGCTGGCTGTAGCGTCAGACTGAACTGATAGACCTTAAAGTTAAATTAATGTTTCTAAAATGTCAACTATTTCTAATCAAAGATGGAGTGTTACTGAAATGCTGTAACAATCGATAACATCGGAGCAATCTGTTTCCATCCCTTTACTGTTGGGCTCATATTCAGCTCATCCTTTTCCCTCAGCTCTTTACTGATTCACAGCTCCTACACTGAAATGAGAGCGATCAGCCTGACCCTGGCCCTGTAACCATGATCTCCCGCTAAACCTAAGAAATAGGAACCGAGAAATTGACTAACAGGTTTAGATACTAAAGATAGCTGCGTCTGCAACAGGAGGCAGACGACATAATATTCATCGATGTGCCGTCACAGAACCAATTTGATACGTGATGTGTATTTGAGCTGGTCCAAACGTTTGTGTTTACTTTACCAATGTCGACACACTTTGACTAAGTGATCAGTGACAGTTAGCTTTGCCGTCGGGAAAGTTAATAATCCCAGATAATTGAATTGTTGATCACAGATATAGACTAACATAACTTGAAAAAGTAGATATGTCATATAAGAAAGCTGCATTCTAAATAAGGACTGTTTGCAGATCTTGCAGTGCATGTTTTTTGTTTTACGTATCAAGGTACAAAATGTAATTGTTGATTTTTTTATGACAGATAAAGACCGTATTTGTCTGTATATTTGTTGTTACCTCATCCCTCCTTCGTGTTTCTTTCATTAGGTGTTGAACCTCTTCCTGGCCTTGTTGCTCAGCTCGTTCAGTGGCGACAACCTTTCAGCAGGGGACGAAGATGGAGAGATGAACAATCTCCAGATTGCCATTGGCAGGATCACACGAGGGATCGACTGGTTTAAAGCGTTTCTCATTCAAACAGTCTTGCAGTTTCTTGGCAGAAAGCCCAAAGAGCCTGAGGAGGACCTGACAAATGACGACGACCCTAAAACGGAGGAAATTGAAATGAACCACTTGGACTCCAGTCAGGACCTCAAAATGGCAGATGGGATAGCTAATTGTTTGGTTGAAGGCAGGCCTTCTGGATTTATTGTGGATGGAGAGCACAGTCTCAATGTGCCCATCGCCCTGGGAGAGTCAGACTTTGAAAACCTGGGCGAAGATGACGATGATGAAGACGATGAAGATGATGCTGATAATGCTGATGACTCAGAGACAACAGATGAGAAAAATAACCAACAGTACTCAGTAAGTACTGCAGGTCGATCAAGTTGTGTTTACAAGTTTAAAAGCTAATTTAACAATTAATTCACCCATAAATGATCATTATGCATCTAACATGGCAAGAAACAGGGGCTGCTTGTTCACTCGTGTAGTTTTAATGTGCCTGATTACACTGATTGTGTTCAACTGATATTTCCCACACACTCAGGTTTTCATTCAACCAAATTTACCCTGCACTTTGACATGATGTCACCTTTCTCATTCAGATAATAAAGATATCCAAGCAATCTCAAAGGGCACAGCCACAACTACACTTCAGTTGTATGCAAGCTAATACGAGCAAGATGTCAGCCAACTACTGTCTAAACATGCTCACACACCCTTACCGAGACATTAATAACCCCCCCCAAAAAATGAAGTTAATTTCTCTCTTTCTGCTCTATTTCAGGAAAAAGTAGACGATGAAATTAGCGTACCTGAAAATGCTAAAGTGAGTATCTCTGTGGACCCACAAGGACAAAAGCAATCCTTGTTACAAATTCAAATCTTCATCTGCAGTTTCACAAATGTTGGGTTCTGCAAAAAAAATAAATTGGGGGGAAAAATGAATAATGTACATATTTTGCATGGTGGCTTTGTAACTGAGCTTTAATTGTAATTCTTGACTAGCTGATGGGTGCTTTGAATGATGGGGATTCTTCAGTGTGTAGCACAGCTGACTATCAACCACCTGAGCCTGAACCAGAAGAAGTAGAAGAAGAAGAGCCAGACCCAGTGGAGCCAGAGGACTGCTTCACCGAAAGTATATCAACATTATAAAACATAATCAATTAACCGTGAACAGTTATCGTGTGTCTGTAATTTTGTGACAGTGCTCATGGCGTTGAAATCGTATCAAGCATCTTTTGGGGTCATCACAAACTGATTTTCCTCTCCCCTCAGGCTGTGTGAGGCGCTGGCCTTGTCTGACCGTGGACATCACTCAAGGTAGAGGCAAGAAATGGTGGAACCTCCGTAGGGCCTGCTTCACTATAGTGGAGCATGACTGGTTTGAAACCTTCATAATCTTTATGATCCTCCTCAGCAGTGGCGCTCTGGTGAGTGCTGTCATCAGTGCAACAAATTTAGAAATGTTGACTGTTTTATGGTAGCGTTAAGATACTATATTACTGTTGGACATGTAGCTAGGTGTCTGATTTCTTTTTTTGGCAGGCCTTTGAAGACATAAACATAGAAAGACGCCGAACCATCAAAATTATTCTGGAGTATGCTGACAAAGTTTTCACCTACATCTTTGTCGTGGAGATGATCCTTAAATGGGTTGCATATGGCTTCAAGACCTACTTCACCAACGCTTGGTGCTGGTTAGACTTCTTCATTGTAGATGTAAGTTTTGACATCTTATTTCAATGCTGACCTGTGTGCGTAACTTTCAGCTGAACATACGTGCGATCATGTTTTATGTCTATAGACTGTATAAAAGAAGTGGAAGTAGCGACCATGACATCAACCATTGGTTTGTAAACTACTGTTTTGAAGCCCTTGCCATCTTGGGTTAGGTAGACCTGGGGAAAAGTGAGAGCTAGTGTTTCAATTACTTTTGAGTTTTTTTACAGGCTGAAAAGACCACGTACTAATTCAGAAAAGTAGGGTAATTTTCTCATGGACTTCTACACAATCAGACATTTTGTAACCAGTGATGTCAGCCTGGCTGACCATGAGAGTGACAGCAGGTTTAAAACGCTCCTACACTGACATTAATTGTCAGATTAGGAGGCTACAGCCACTTGTTCTATACAGTCTATGTTTCGTGTCGGATAAAGTTTGTGGTTACGCTTGAATAGGAAATGTTTGGATTCTACCACAGGTTTCACTGGTTAGTTTAGTCGCCAACTGGATGGGCTACTCCGACCTTGGACCAATCAAATCCCTCAGAACTCTCAGGGCGCTAAGGCCTCTTCGAGCACTGTCGAGATTTGAAGGGATGAGGGTAAGTTTTTGTCTTTACAGCTACATTTGAGCAACATGCATGACTAACATTGTTCTAAATGAAAAGGCTGTGATGTATCATGCATTATCCTACTAATTTCCCCTACAGTTTTTGTTTGATGCATGCTTATGCTGTGGCTGCTGTAACAGTGCTGACCGAGGTAAGAGTACTTACAAAACTAGATGACACGTTTGTTGCTCACTACTAATACTACTAATAATAAAACAAAACAAAAGCAGGAATAATTCTTCGTATTTCTCCACAATTCCTTAATCCTAACCAAGACTTCTCGTTTGGGCAGGTGGTGGTGAACGCTCTTGTCGGAGCAATTCCCTCCATCTTCAACGTGCTGTTGGTGTGTCTGATCTTCTGGTTGATATTCAGCATCATGGGAGTTAACCTGTTTGCTGGGAAGTTCTACCGCTGCATCAACACCACCACAGAGGAGCTTTTCCCTATGAATGAGGTCAACAACCATAGCGAATGCATGGCCCTCAAAGAAGCCACGCAGGAGGCCCGCTGGGTCAACGTCAAAGTCAACTATGACAACGTGGGATCGGGCTACCTGTCCCTGCTTCAAATTGTGAGGAGTGCTGTTTCCATTATTATACAGCTGGAACATCTTGGGAAAAAATGTGATTTAAAAAGTATAAGGTTGTGTTCAATGACCTGTTTCTATGTATTTTTAGGCAACTTTCAAAGGCTGGATGGACATCATGTATGCTGCCGTTGACTCAAGAGAGGTAGTTATTATTTATAGTTACGTGTCATTACACATATCTTAATAAACAGACTGAATTTTATGGAATTATCATAATATGTGCATGATCCCGATCATTTTGCTGACCAATGTTGAACAAATCAATATTGCCTGTAGTATTTACATGTATATATGCTTTTCCTACTATTCTAAGACTTGGGCACTGCACCTTATTTACATCACACTATTTTCATTGGATGAAGCATAAAATGGTCTTAAAATGACGTTAATGTTATACACCGCAATTATTTCTGAAAGAATATTTTGTTAAACAAAAAGTAGTTATAGTGACAGGCTTAGTTACAGTTTTTTAGCATTAAAATATTAAATATGTTGTTAGCCCTTTGTTTTACAACCACATCAGTACTGTATACATAGCATTTAATGGGGTGTATTTATGGAAATAATATCAGTAACATCAATAAGTCCATCTGCTTTCCCAGGGGGTCATATATTCTCCCTACCCTTTCGAAACACCACCCTGCACTTTAAGCTAATTGAATATATATGTAATATATACTGTATGAGACAGATGGTGATGGTGAAGTGAGTCCCGTCTTTGAATCAACAAGTGCCTTCATGGCCAGTATCGTATTCCTGTATAACCTTTTACACTGTCTTACTTACTTACTTGTTATACTTAAACATGTTGTAACAGGTAAAGGACTTTAAAAAAAAACCTAATGATGTAATGTTTTGTTGTTTTAGGTAGAGGAGCAACCTTCTTATGAGATCAACCTCTACATGTACATATACTTCGTCATCTTTATCATCTTCGGCTCCTTCTTCACACTCAACCTCTTCATTGGCGTCATTATTGACAATTTCAACCAACAGAAGAAAAAGATAAGTATCACACTTAATCTTCGAAGTTATTCTGAACCAAACTGACTGATGTTTTTCTTTATTTTAAAGCACAGAAAAGTTGTCACCTACTTTAAATGCGTATAATGACTTGTGTGATTTGTCCTTGCACTTTGGAGATAAAGACATCTTCATGACAGAGGAACAGAAAAAGTACTACGATGCCATGAAGAAACTTGGTTCCAAGAAGCCACAGAAGCCAATTCCACGTCCAACCGTATGTCAGTCATGTACAACTGCATGATTATTTCAGTCGCTGATAGTAATATTAGCAATAGGCGTTATGTTATTTGGAACAGAACTATGGTGTAACTACATTGACTGATGATGAAAAGTATAAATTAGGTAAGCTGAAGTAGTACACATCAGTTTTGCATGTGTGGCATGATGATGTCATCAGTGACCCCTGTGCTGACCTTTTTCTGCACGCTGCTGGTGTGAACAGGCCAAATGATCCTATTGCATTTTTATTTCTGGTCCTTGTCCTGTCTCCCTGCAGAACCTAATCCAAGGAATGGTGTTTGACTTCATCAGTCAGCAGTTCTTTGACATCTTCATCATGGTGCTCATCTGCCTCAATATGGTGACCATGATGGTGGAGACGGACAACCAAAGTCCAGAGAAGGAAGATTTCCTCTTCAAAGTAAACGTGGCCTTCATTGTCGTCTTCACTGGAGAGTGTGTGTTGAAGCTTTTTGCCCTGCGACAGTACTTCTTCACCAACGGGTGGAACGTTTTTGATTTTGTTGTGGTCATCTTGTCCATAGCTGGTGGGTTCCTAATGCATTGTAGGCACAACTGTGAATTAACTTACTTGTGTCAAAACAGTCATTAGGGGTTCATATATTGTCTCTGATTGTAGGTTATCTCTTCTCATTTCAGGTACGATGCTCTCAGATATAATTGAGAAGTACTTTGTCTCACCAACCCTGTTCAGAGTGATCAGACTGGCCAGAATAGGCAGGATTCTACGTCTTATTAAAGGAGCGAAGGGCATCCGAACACTTCTCTTTGCTCTGATGATGTCACTTCCTGCCCTATTCAATATTGGCCTCCTGCTCTTCCTCATTATGTTCATCTTCTCCATATTTGGCATGTCAAACTTTGCCTATGTCAAAAAGCAAGCTGGAATAGATGACATATTTAATTTTGAGACATTTGGTGGCAGCATCATCTGTTTGTTCGAGATCACAACGTCCGCTGGTTGGGATGGGCTTTTACTTCCAATGCTGAACAAGGAGTATCCAGACTGCGATCCAGACTTTGAGAACCCAGGCACGGATGTCAAGGGTAACTGCGGCAACCCGGGCATGAGCATGATCTTCTTCTGCAGCTACATCATCATCTCATTCTTGGTGGTGGTCAACATGTATATCGCCATCATCTTGGAGAACTTCAATGTGGCGCAGGAGGAGAGCGGTGACGCACTCTGTGAGGATGACTTTGAGATGTTCAATGAGACTTGGGAGAAGTTTGACTTGGATGGAACTCAGTTTATTGAGTATAACCGGCTCTCAGATTTTTGTGATGCCTTGCAGGAGCCGCTGAGGGTCGCAAAGCCTAACCGGCTTCGCCTGATTGAAATGGATATGCCCCTGGTAATAGGGGACAGGATCCACTGCCTGGACGTCTTATTAGCCGTCACACAGATGGTCTTAGGAGACACGGTGGAGATGGCTGCAATGCGGGAGAGCATTGAGGCCAAGTTCATCCTGAGCAACCCCACCTCAGACTCCTTTGCACCGATTACCACAACGATGCGCCGCAAAGAGGAACAGTTGGCTGCTGTAGTCATTCAGAGGGCGTACCGCAACCACCTGCTGAAACGCTGCATACACCACGCTGCTTTCATGCACCGCTCTAAGAGGATGGGTAGAAAGGATGATAGTGAAGATCCACCAGAAAAAGAGGGGATGCTTGCACGCAGGATGGGAGTGCTCTATGGGAGCAATGTGGACCTTGCGGATGAGATGGAGCGGGCTGCTTTAGAAACTCTGGCAGGCCAACAGCTTCCTGATCCAGAGACACTGTCATATTACTCAGAGCCTGACTGTGGTACAGAATACCCAGAGCCAAATATCATGGTTGTACCTGTAGAAATTACTAATGAGGTGTTATTACATTCTGCCCCTAACCAATACCTCTTGGCACTACACGCAAACCTGAGAGAGTCAATTGTATAACAAACAGCAGAATAACATTTATTATGTCCCCTTGTTGTTTTACACCATTTAATGTAGTAATGTTAGCTGTTGATAAAGGAGCTGAAATTCCCACTGTAGAAAAGCTTACACAGTGCTATGGAACGTTAAAAATGCATTTTTGATAATTTAACTTAAAAAAACAATTTATCTTTCTTCATGCAATGTTTAAGTGTCTTTTTGGTTTGCAGGTGGTAACGGGGTAAATAGTCTTCTCTGAAAATAACCATATCTACATCAGCAAATATAGCCTCAATTAATTCTCAATGAGAACGATAGCCAAATAACTTAAAATGAACACATTGTGTAATGAATGAGAATTGAGACAAAATCACCAGTGTTACATCCCACTGTAGCATCCTTTCTGCGCCTGTGATGCATTTTTTCTGAATGTTTGAGGGGGTAAATGGTACTTACATTGACATTTCAAAAATGTAGGGAAAAATGTGATCTGACTCGTCAACATTGAACTGCACACAGGCTTACACGAAGTCCAACACTTCAAATGTCTTTCTTCACAATTACTATGAGCCAACGAAAAACTTGCTTGTGTTCGTTGTTGTAGGGAAACATCACAGCAGACCAGTCTCAATCTTGAAATGCAAGATAGACCAAGGTTTTGCTCAGACTGTGTTTCTGAAAGAATCCCCAACATATTTCAAACATTTGGATGGATTTTAGGTAAGTAATAACTTTGCTTTTGGTATGCTTATTACTAGAAAGCAAAACCATGTACACCAGTTCCCATCCAAAGAGTAACTTGACAATTAATGGCAGAACCAGAAGGAACAGTTACAGGATTATATGATTTGATGCTGTGTTTAAATCATACAAAGTGTGTAAAAGTCACTGGACTCTGTGTTGCCTTACAAGATATGCATTATTTTTGCTTCCTCTCATGCGGCACTATTAACCAAATCTACGAAACAATATTTGAATAATAAATTAGTATGCACGTGAAACTACTTCATATCGAGAGCCACATGCAAATTGTAATATTTCATGGCTACAAATGATAACAATGGGAGTCACCTGTTTTCATTTAAAAAAAAAAAAAGAGAACACAATCCTAGAAAAATTCATTCTAATTCTTTTAAATAGATGATTTTCTATTGTGGCATTAATTTAAACATGTATAAATTAACAAGTAATCTGAATCTTGATCGCATTTATCAAAGTTCACCAGTGAAACCCTGATCTCTGTTATACTATATTAGTTAACAATAAAATGGGCCAGCTAATGCAGTTTACATCTGTCCCTGAGAGGCTCGTTCAGAAAGTCCCAGTTTATATTGCACTATTTATATCCCTTCCAGGTCGCGTTAGAGCAGTTGACTGTGTAAGACTGAGAGACCTTCCTGTTTTCTAAGATGACTTCATCACTGATATCTGCATGTCTTATAAATGTTTTGTCTATTTCTCTGTCGTCAGCCCCTTCACACAGATCTCCAAACTCAAAGCAGTCACTTGTTTTCAAATTTGGTTGGTTTCAATTTCAGCATTTAGGTTCAAAGGTTATCTGTGACTGTAAACTTAAGATGTGATGTTTACATTAGCATGGTTGCGTAGCAGAACTGCTCATCTCTCTCTTCATTTCAACTGTTTTTCTGTATTTCTCTTCCCAATAACACTAATTAGAGCAATAAAACAAATACTTTGTTACTGGCTGTACATTTTAAAATAAGTTTTTTTCTCAGGTTGTAACATAACAGACACAGCTGAGTGCTGGGTTAGTTAAACACATGCCTCTGGAGTTAAACACCACACTTCCCAATGTGTAGATAATCACACCTTAAAATATACAGATATCTTGATGCACAGTGGATCTAGTCACTTCAAGCTTGTCCTCGTGTAGAAAAGTAGGCTTCACGTGCTGTTGTGTAAGTCTTAAGTTAATTTAAAATGTCTTACTCTGAATATATAAACATGAACAACATAAGCACTTTTACAGTTTTCTAGTTGTTTTTTTTTACAATAGACTATAGAGGGTTGTCTCTTCTCTTGTTTTTGTGTTCATCACTGTTTTAACATCAACCCAATGAATGTTTCCTCTACGAGGGGTCTCTTTGTCTTATCATGCTGCCGCAGCATGGCAGTTATTCCTGTCAGAAGTCCGTAATCTTACCTGCAGCAATCTGAATTTGAGACTGTCACACTGCTGCAACACTCAGCAATGGTCTCCTCTGATGGTACAGTCAGATCCACAAGACAGCGTCCTCCTTTTGTTTACATTTCTAATGGAGGGAGAGTCACATGGGGAGCTTTACTGGTACACCCAAAGTCACTGTTGCCTGTATATACATTTTTGTTTTTCTGTATTGTACATTTATATCATTTTGTTATTGTACAAATTGTAACTATATTCTGAGAATAAAATACTTCTTGTAGGGAAAAGTAGGCTGTTCATGGTGTCACTAGCTGTATTCTGTGTTGCCTGTGAGACTTCACTGGTATACTGAGGCCCTCTGGTGGTTGTACGCTGAGCATAACACACTGCTGACTGATGGAACTCCACCTTCTGCCACTTGTTTAATATTTAAACTTGAGTGAGTGACTTGCTAGGGCTGAACAATATCCCAAAAACAATCAAATCATGATAAAGGAGAGGTCATTTTACATTTAATTAACTTTAAAAAAAAAAGTATGTAACGTGATTTCTTCCAGGCTCTAATATTTTGATTAATTGTTCTGCCCTGTCAAGAGAGCACTTATCCTTTATAAAGTGTATTTCTGCCTTTTGATAATCAGATGTTTTCATAATTGAAGATCTCTACAGTGTATTTTGGGGTGAAATTTGAACATTAGGGTGTTGCAGCCACAGCTTATTACACATTTAATGGATCAGTGATTATTTACAGAGGCCGGAAGAGCAACAAAGGAAGTATGGCTCATTGATGCATTCTACAAAAACACAATGTAAATTAGTCTAAAACACTTTTTTGAGCAATGATGGAGCTATATGGCAAAAGCTATATGAGGCTTTGACAACACAGACAATCTTTGTTTACTGTTAGTTCAATTCAACTGTAGTTTTGTTCATGGGGTTTGCTGGCAATAAGAAAAATGTAGTATAATTGTCAGTCTTGGCTTTAAGGATCTCTGTTTTTAATGTGCATTTCATCTGTCATCTTCTTATCTGCAGTTCTGAAACCTGAAACAGAAAACTGATCTGCTCATTGCAAACAAAAACAAGCACCGCCTCTTACAAGAAATAAGGGGGTGGGCTGTCTGTTTTATTCAGATATTTTTGTCACGCAGAAGTAACATAAATGGGATGTGAGATTAGCTAAAGAGTTCCTCTGCAAACATGTTTTCAGTTCTGGTTGCCAGGCAGAGCAGTGCCATTCTGTTCCTTGGGCCTTTTTCAAAAGGAAACCTTGATGTCAGCACACATAAATAATTAGGACCGTCTCTTGTGACTATTATAATTATTGATTTATCTGATTTAGCTGATTTTTAGAAAAAGGGTGATCAAAATAGCCACAAATTATTTTTCTTTTGATTCATTGATTCTCCCTCCTCTGGCAGTTGTTTAATTTAAATCATTCTGGGGCAGTGGACCCTGCTTATACAAAGTGAAAGACTGAAAACTGAGACTAATTCTCTGAGTCACCATTTCCCGTCAGTGTTACATGATTGTAGGCAGCAGTATACCTCCTGCTCACACACTATGAAAACTGATTCAACTCTATACGATAGATAAAAACTAAGTGTTGCAAGATGCTTATTTGCTTAGAGAGTTGGGGAAATTTGATCAGCATGGCCGACCTGAAAATGTCACTCTTGACTGCATGTCGATGTTTCATAACAAGACTAAAAGTCATCCAAGTAGCCTTAAGTTCACAATTACAATGTTAATGTGCTGCTGATGTTTTGCAGTTATAATATTTATCATATTCGATCCCTTAGTTCCATCTCGAGACCTTAACCCAACAGCATGGAGATAAACGCTACTGAGACAAGTAAATCCACTACAAATTAAGATTTCAGTATTGTCATTACGAGCTCTAAGCACCAATATGTCTTACCTCAAACTGACAAAGCAGGATGTGAGGTGGTAAGGTTTGGTCCAGTGCAGACGACAGCGTTGTCCTGAAGTACTGTGTCGTCATTTGTTCTTTTTCCTCACCAGATGTCATTTGACCCAAAACAATCTCCCTGTCGCCTGAAAGATGAAGAGCAACAAGCCAAAAAAAGCCAGAATGATTACAGGCCTCGTGCTCAAACAAACACTCATGACAGTACACATTTCTTTAAACTGAAACACACAAGATCTGGTAATTTATTTCTGGTTCGATGTACACGCACGAGTGCAGACAAAACAACGGTCCATATACTAGTTGTTGACTTTGTCCTCTGTGTTTGGCACTGTTTGATCACACATTACAGTATCTACCGGCTAATCGTTTGACTTTGTTGCCATCTTATACTTATTGATACCCAGAATAATGAAATAAGCAAGTTATGTCCTTTAAATGTTTGTTAGCTAAAAGAAGCAATTTGAAGATGTCACTCTGGGCTCTGAAACTGTTTTCTGAGCATTTATCACATACAGTCATGGAAAAAATTATTAGACCACCCTTGTTTTCTTCAATTTCTTGTTCATTTTAATGCCTGGTTCAACTTAAGGTACATTTGTTTGGACAAATATAATGATAACAACAAAAATAGCTCGTAAGAGTTTAATTTAAGAGCTGATATCTAGCCATTTTCCATGGTTTTCTTGATAGTAACCAAAATCACTTAAGTTCTTACATCAATAGCTATGGCACTGTACTGCCAAAAACACTGCTTTTAAGCATTCCATGTTTTCTTTTCTGTTTGCTTTAAACACATGATACACACAGGAGATAGTACTTGATTGCGTAACCATTGTTTTTGATGACTGAAGCCATGCGTCTTGGCATGCTCTCCACCAGCTTCTGACATTGTTCTGCTGTCACAGCAGCCCATTCCTGTTGCACAAATTCAAACAAATTTGCTTTGTTTTTGGGCTTGTGGTTCTCCATTTTGAGTTTGATGATTTTCCATAGGTTTTCAACTGGATTCAGATCTGGTGATTGAGCAGGCCAAGGCATGGTGCGAATGTTGTGGTTCTCCATCCAGGCTTTAACTGACCTTGCTGTGTGGCAAGGGGCATTGTCTTGTTGGAAAATCCAGTCATTCGAGGCAGGAAAGAGTTTTCCAGCTGATGGAAGAAGACTGTTTTCAAGAGTAGCCCTGTACATGACCTGGTTCATTCGCCCTTCACACAATTGCATTTGCCCTGTTCCACTCATACTGAAACAACCCCAGATCATCACTGATCCACCCCCATGTTTTACTGTAGGGGCAAGACAGTCTGGTTTGTAGGCTTCTCCAGGCCTCCTCCTAACCAGTAAGTTAGCTGGAGTGGGCATCAACTCAAAATTGGATTCATCACTGAAGAGAACCTTAGCCCAATCATCAACAGTCCAATCCTTGTGATCCCTAGCAAAGAGTAACCGGGCCTTCCTGTGCCTTTCGTTGATGAAGGGCTTCTTCCGTGCTCTGTGTGACTTCAGACCAGCTTCAACAAGTCGGTTTCGAACTGTCCTTGCCGAACAAGTCACATTTCTCGACAGTGCCCACTCATTTTGAAGGTCCCTGGAGGTCGGACGACGATTCCTGACACAGGAACGGACGAGTGCACGGTCATCTCGTGGGGTAGAGAGACGTTTCCTGCCGCGGCCAGGTAGCAATTTGGTAGTGCCGTGTTCGGCTTGTTTTTTCTTGTTGTAATGAACAGCTGTCTTGGAGATCTTTAGTTTTTTTGCTACCTGTCTCTCACTCATGCCAATTTCCAGCAGTGCCAAGATGGCTGCCTTTGTGGCTTCACATAATTCTTTTGTTTTAGGCATTATGTGAGAGCTGACAACTTCTGAGTTGTGCTATGGCTTGAATGTAAGCAGGAAACCACTCTAAGCCTTTGCATGTGCAGTGCTGCTTATGACATGAAATGGCCTCTTATATACCCTGGGAATACAATTAAGCTTAAGAACGTCAAATAGGACATAAAGTATTATGTGATCAGCTGCATTTTTTGTCGTGTTCATTGTATTATACCTTTAGTGGTACCAGGTATTAAAATGAACAAGAAATTGAAGAAAACAAGGGTGGTCTAATAATTTTTTCCATGACTGTATTTCTGACATTTGATAGACGATTAAGTGATTAAATGATCAATCATGAAAGAAATCCGCAGATACTGAAAATGCTTGTTGCAGCTGTGGCTAGAATAGATATTATGTAAGGCAAAACTTTTCATTTTCACATTCTATTTGAACACGTCAGGACAGACATAGATGCTGCTGAAGTATTGTTTTGGTATCGAGACTGAAACTCAGGCACTGTCTTCGAACAAGTATCACAAATGTCAAACAATACCAACCCTAGATGTAATAAGATAATACTGTTGTATCTCAAAAATTCAAATTCCTGCAAAATTACCTTTCATCTCCCCTGTTTAAAGCATTGTTTAATTTGACCTTATAAACAGAACGCATGTGGATGAAATTGGACCAGGTTTTAGTGTTAAAAGTGTGGGTGGTTCACAGTTATTTTGGTTGGATGTTACACTCCTCTTCCCCCTTATTTGCCTGAGATTGAAGCAAGTGTTATCGACAGCACACCCACTGGTGCACACACACTTCTTGTCCTTGTGTGCAACATTTTTGCGACTGCAGAGAGACTCAGACATACGAGTGGACATCAGCAATCGAAATATTTTCCTTTTTGCATGTCATCATGCGCTGGTTGCTGGCTGGATACTGCGGGCTTGCTCTGATCAACATCTCAGGTAAATGTCAACTCTTGAAATAAAATCAATTTAATTTGTGATTGAAAATTGAAAATGATCTAAACAACAGTTAAAGCCTTAGTACTAAATTTTGCATGTGAATGTAGCATTCAGACGACAGCAACACAATCAGACAAATCATTTCTTATTGTTTCACGCAGCCATTTGATCGTTATTCTTTGTGTCTGTTTAACCACAGATACAAGAGTTTTGCATGTTATTTTTGACTCCACAGTAGCATTACTTCCTGGCCATCTGGGGGGAAAGAGGAAGTTGTCCTCGGAGACAAAGGCAGATTTCATCTTGTTTATTGTAATGAACTATACTGACAGAAACCAAGTTTTTTTTATCTGAATGTCAGGTTTCTTACATCAGACTTAAAAGTAAGATAATGAACATAACAAAAGAAATGATTCATTTAAAATAAATATATACTTGAGGTGTAATGAACAGTGCGTTATGAAAAAACACATTTATAAATGTATATATTATTAACAGCTGGGTTAGGGTTAGCTGTAGACTCTTCACCCTGCTTGGTTGTTATGTTAGGGATGAGCTTGAAGCTACACAAAGCACTTTATGTTTAAACTGTCTACTTGTGCAGTAAAGTTGCATACAGCTGCACGGGAAGCTGCTGGGATGTAGCAGGGTCCTGTTTCTAATAAATAAATAATTTGCCTTAGGATCAGTGCAAAGACTTGTGTACTTCTGGATACTGATTCCAGCATTTAGGCGGTACTGGAGGCATTTTTAATATTAGGTATTGACATTGGAAGAAACCTAATAAATACAGCAAACTTTGAAAACGAACCAATACAACCAAGCAACCATTCCCAACATGGATATCTAGACTGAGCAACAAAAACACTTCAGATTTGATGATGTCGCTTCAGGTTGGATTAACTGAAGCATTTCTTCTAGTATCTCCTCTCTTGTCCAACACATGCGTTTATACAAAACATGCCTTTATACTGCATGAAACCCACAATGTCCACAGCCCGGAAACGATCAGTTGATCAGTCTACACTGCAGCTAATGATTATTTAGATTGAGTAATCTGACAAAAGTGTTTCAGAGACGTAGATAATTTTCTAGTTCAGATTATGGTTTGTGAGGATCAAAATCTCACAGGGCCGAAGCTGATTTTGTTTTATTAAAGCAAAAGAGGAAATATTCAATTTACTATCACATAAAAAACGGGGAAAAAACAGCAAATCTTTACATTTGAGAAGCTGAATTAAGCAGTAGTTTGGCTTTTTTTCTTTGTTAATAACCTCAATGACTAATTTATTATCAAAATCACTTCTGATTAATAATCTATCAATTGACTGATTGTTTTGGCATCAGCTAAGACCATTGATATATAATTAATATCTGGTCCATGATAACTCATTTCTGTCTCAACCTACAAGTACAGCTTGATATTTAGTGCTGACGCAATCAAATAATTGACGATCCAATTTACGGAAATGTATTAAGTGATGTCATTTATCAAGTCAAATGCAGAACAGTATATGGCAGGTTTTCTGTATTTGCTGCATTTCTGTTTTAAGTCATTGTAAATGTATTTGTTTACACATTTTCCTTTTTTTTTACTGAGGTGCTGGCAACAGTTATATTTCTAGTTCCAAATTTTATATCTTGATTTTTTTTATTTTTACTTTTGGTTGGACCAAATAAGCACTGTGGAGTCACTGCCTTGTAAAATTATGACCAAGATGTCTTCCCTTAAGAAGAACTCTTGAATGTCTACATTTCAATCCTCTCCATATCCATTAAGTACATTGTTCTTCTTGGCATTACATGTGATGTCCAAGCCAGCATCATGTTGGAGAGGCATTCAGTATACTTATGAACAGCTGACGATCAGCACTGCAGGGACAATATTCAGCCAAATAATCTGCATATGTGTTTGTCTGGAGACACTGATAGTAACTGCTGATGTATCTGTGTCACAATGTCCCTGAACCTTCTTTTCTCTGCTCAGTGGCTCTAAACATCATCAATCCGATCAGACAGAAGCCGCGGTTCTATGGAGTGATGACCTACAAGCCAGCCGTGGTCATTTACTGTTTGAGCCCCAAGCAAAACCAGTCAGCCACTGTGGAGTGGTACAAGGCTAACAAGTACAATGAAGTTCAAGAAAACAGAATACGGATATACCCAGATGGCAAAAAAATAGAAATGAATCCCAGGGAAATTACTACGCTCCGTTCCATTCTCCAAATCTTTAATCCGAGGATCATGGACACAGGAGTGTACTTCTGCAAGTTAAACGACGAATGGGGACCTGGCACTGAAGTTCAAATTACCAGTAAGAGGCTGGAACTACATGTGTTCTTTGCCGGCCCACAGACACATGATGCATTGTCACCTCGAGCAGTATTTCACTGTACTTAATTATCAGATCACTTCTGAAAACACATTTTTTCCTCCATATATCTTTCCTCTCACAGGACCACTTCTCCGTGACAAGGCACTGTACAGGAGCAATATCAAGGATGGTCTCATTGTCCTGCAGGGCCTGCTGCTGGCTGTGTGTATTGCTGCTGTACTGCTACATAAACGAACAATGGTGAGGATGAGAAGAAAAACCTGCGACAAATATTTGGTTTCCCAGACTGTGCTGCTGTTTAGTGAAGCAGTTGCATAGGAATTAGATGGAATTAAACCGCAGACTAGGGCTACAGCATACGATCATTCATTAACAATTATTCTGACAATTATTTAATCGATTAATTGTTTAGTCTAGAAACTTGAAAAATTGTCATCAAAGCTGAAACTGATGTCTCCTAATTGCTTCTTTTGCCCAACCAACAGTCCAAATCCCATTTACTATCATAATTTGCAATGAGAAGCAGTAAATCCAGACATTCAGAACGCTGGAACTGGCAACTGTTTGACACTTTTGCTTGAAAAATTCCTGAACAATGACTCAGTTATCAATAGTTTGCAAGTAATGTTCTCTCAGTCAACTAATCAACTAATCAGCTTATCATTGCAGGGCTACTATGGTTGTGTATAACCATATGAATACAAAAACAAAGGAAGAAGTAGATGAGACTAATCTCTTATGATCTGGTTGTTTGAGGAACCTAAGCTTGAGCACTAAGTACTTCTATACTAACTTACTAACTATAATTTAGCACATAACAGTACACTTACTGACATATCCTTGCCTGTAATATTACTATAACATTTCTATGATCATTCAGTTGTGTCTTTGCTGCTGAAAATACACCCCAGACCAAGCCCACTCTGTGACAAAGTATTTTAGGGGAGACATGTCTACAGATAAGAGTACAGAGATACACTGGCTTCAAAGTACGCTAAAAATTGGACTAAAAATTGATGGTTATTGTACCTTATACAATATATACATTTCAAGTTTATATCTAGTTTCATTTCTGTAAGGACATCATATTTTGAGAAACTATAAACCTTAAATGTTTATTCCTAAAAATAATGTATTATATTAATACACTTTATTAATATAGCACCTTTACAAACAGAGTTTATAAAGTGCCATGCCAATCAAGGAAAAGCAGGAAACTGTGGAAGACAATGACAAACAATCAATGACAGATTTGTTTTAACTTGGTTTTGTCTTGGTATTATGTTGGGTTAAGGTTTGTGCCAACTGCCCTGTTAATTATTAACAATCAAATCATAGTATTACCATCTGCACTGTTATAGCAGCCATGAAGATGAATTTAAGAGGGAGTATACAATAAACTCACTGAACAACTAGCAGTAACTACAATATAAAAACAGAAAATTGAGTATAGTGATTCAGCTGAAAGGAGAACCACACCCTCCAGGTTCAGTTTGGCTAGTAGCATTAAGGTGACATCTAAAATCTAAAATCACTGTATTGATTAGCTGGTTAAAACTCACTGTAGTACCACCTGTAACAACACGTCAAGCTATTAATACCTCTAACTAACTAACTAACTAACTAACTAACATGTGAAGCACAAATAAACCAACCGTTTTGTGGACTAGCTCAACTGCTATCGCTAGCTACGTTAGCTAGCATACCGCAGCTAATTGATAACGATAAAAGAATGATTAGCGGAGGCTTTTCCCGGCATAAGCCTTATTATTACTTGTGATAAGTTACCACAGTCGCTCGAGCTAAAAGATATCACTGACCCGTTTTAGTTGCAAGTATTAAGTTCCTGAAATATTTTTTTGGACACCGAAACCGGATGCCTCATGAAGATAGTGTTGCCTAGCAACAGGGCTGTTAGCCACAAACGGAAAGAAGTAGCTTATCAGTTTTCCTTTTTCAGTCCGTCCTCGTCATCTTAAGTGCTCGTTTTATCTTCTCATATATTTGTTTTAGGTTTGGGTCTTTGATTAAATAGTTTGCCACTGATATATGTGTTGTTAAAACCCCAGACTACACGACTTTTAGCCATTTTTTCAGTCCAACTTAAGGCAGCACAGCTAGCTAGGAGTGTTCCATCACGGTATTAACGTCGCCATTTTCTCCAGCTTAAGTCATATTTTTGTGCTTTGCGTTATGTTATTTATGTATTTACCTTTGTCATTTCTTCTTCGAACAGGGTGAAAAGTCTGACAGCATTTATGAGGAGCCTGAAACTGATCACATCTATGAGGTTGGTCTCTATTTCACAGCAGTATTGATCGAAGATGAGGTTTTCTCGTCTGTTTGTATCATTTATTGATCCCATCGTTTGGAAGCTCATTTCTGCCAGCTAAAGAAAATCATGAAAGTTAAGCTTGATGAAAAAAAAATCTCATCGTAAATCATTATTATGAGATTAAAAATCATAATAATCCGATTTAAACAAGTCCCAATATTCAGATTTTTTTTCTTAAAATCAAAATTATGGGGCTAAAAATCATAACGATGACAAGAAAAGGCAAAGTGTAGATATAAAAGTTAATTCTCATAGTTATGATTTTTTATGTTTTATTTTAGTTTTTGTATAATAATTTAATTTTTTATCCAACTGTAAGACTTTTTTCTCTCATAATCTGACCTTTTTTTTTTTTTTTTTTTACCAATTAAGCCTTTTTATCTCACAAATACCACTTTTTTTAGTTATTTCAACTTTCATAACATAATATGAGGTTTTATCTCATACATCTGACCTTTTGTCTAATATTTATGACTTTGTATCTCATAATTGAGGTTTTTTTAATCTCAAACATTAATTTTTAATTTTATCCAACTATTATGAGTTTTATCTCATAATTAAGACTTTCATGTCATAATTTGGCCTATTTTTACCTTTATGTCTTTTTATCTCATTAATAGGACTTTTATCACATAATTTCAATTTTTATCACATATTATGTTTTTTTATTCCATAACTTTGACCTTTTATCTCATAATTATGACTTTTTATGTTATAGTTTAGATTTTTTAATCCTATAATCAAAAGGTTTTTTTTTATCCAACCAAGAATTTTCTCTCATAGTTTCACCTATTCTATTAAGACATTCATCTTATAATGTGACCTCTTTTTACCCTTATCTCTGTATATCTCATAAAGTATGACTTTTATCTCATAATTTTGACTTTTTAATTCATAATTATGTCTTTTTCTTTCATACTGTTGGCTTTTATCTCATCACATTACATTTTGTGTCATAATTGTAATATTTCATCTCAGAATTGTGCCTTTTTATCTCATAATTATACATTTTTATCTCGCCTTTTATCAAATTCTAAGTTTTCAGATCGGAAATGAGCTACCATACAATTGAGAAGAAATGTCGCAGCTGTGTGTTTTTACATGCAGACAGCAGGACACACACCACTGAGCTTTTCACCACAATTGTGTCTTGTTTGCAAATGTGCCCCTCAGGTGTCAAAGTGGAAGTAACTCCAGTGAGCCTTTTTTTGCAAGAACAATGACACAATGAGTCTGGAGAGTTGTACTTTTAGGCTGAGAATAGATAGATAAATAGATTGTATTGCTGTTTTCTTCTTGTTTAAATCACGTTCGGCTGACTTTTCGGTTCAAACAGCAGCATTTACTACAGATTTTTGATTTGTACACTTTTCTGTAGAGCGTCAGGAGAGACAGAGATGCTAATAGAAACAAGACGTTTAAATGTCAACGCTGCTGTGACTACATTTAGCATGTATGCATTTCTGAGTAATGTCTTGATCTGTGACTATGCAAATTAAAGCTTTACTGAAATGCCCAAACTGAGTCATAAACTAAAGGCCGCACAGGACCCACGTACACACACGCTAACTGACTGATACTGTCTTACTTCCGTCTCTTAGGGTTTGGCGATTGAGACATGTGGAGGAGGTCTGTACGAGGAACTCTCTGTTTACGCCCAGCCCGAAGGAGCCGAGGCCCCGTGGGAGTGAGACTGAACTACTTCTAACCTCCACACTTCACCTTAACGTCTAAATTATATGCTGTAAAGAGTCAGATGTGCAGATCGGTAATTTTCTTGAGTTTTTTGTAAATGTGCGACACCTTTTTTAGCTTTTTCTAAACCGCTTGTAATATCTGCTGTTGATTTTAGGCTGTTTAATGACTCTGGATTGAATTAATCAGGTTCGATTTCACATTTTTTGGTGCTTAAAGAGACTTTTTTTGTGTGTGTTTGTGTGTGTGGTTTTAAAAATGGCTTTTCTGGCTTTGACAGTTTGATTATTTAAGAACAAGCTCTTCACAGATGTGGTGTGCACTAGAGCCTGAGCTACTTATTCCTGCTGTGTGATTATGTTAGAGAATATGTAAAGGGAATAAAAGCAATAAAGACAGAATCCATTTGCTGTAGAAAGTCCTATTTTTATTGTCTTTTAAGGGTATAAATATAAATATGGAGAAGCTGAATAAATAAGTTGATCAACAACATTTTCATGTATAAAAATAACAATAAAAAATACATAAACAACTCAATGATTAGATAAATAAGTGCATTAATAAATAAATAGATAGATAAATAGATGTACAGATGGTTGATGTGACAGGTTTCAGTTGGTTCTGGTTGCAGATGTAACCAGCTGGTTTGCCCTCATCAGATGGAATTGGACTTCCTTCCTGATCAGCTCCCAGGCTTCAGCACTGTGGCCCTGCACACAGAAGAATACGATCATTATTAAAACACGATCAATACTGTAGATAGATCGATCAATAGATACACAAACAGATGGAGAAACTTACCATTCTCTGGAGGACGTGGCTGGACAGTCTCTGGAAGTACATGTGCAGCTTCTTGTTCTTCTTCTTGTGTCCGTGGCTCCCGATCTAAATGAACACACAGCAACAGATCAGTCAGAGCAGCCTGATGCTCGTCTTTAACTTTTAAATGTCTCAGAACAAGTGAGCTGATGTTGATCCACACTGAGACTCACACAGGAGCGAAGCTCGTCCGCCTGCTGGGTCACAACGATGACAAAGTTCTCCACTGTGTTCTCCTCCCATGATGCTGAGCTGTGATCCTCCTCAAACAGGACAGACGTCTCATTCAGAACCTGAGCTGTGAAGGCAAGTTTATCCTCAGCCTGCAAGAAGAAGAAGAAGAAGAAGAAGAAGAAGAAGAAGAAGAAGAAGAAGAAGAAGAAGACACTTTTAACAATCACCAGATTTTCACAGTAAATATGATTTTAAAATTATATAATAATGAAGCATTTTAATGTGCACATGCTGTAAATGTACAATAACTGACTGGCTACTCAGTAACAATACAGTGATAAACAAAGTTTTGTCTTCTATAAAAGCATAAAAAGTGAAGTTGACTTGATGTGTTTCCATGCAGAGCTGCAGCAGAGGACAGCTGAGGAGGACTTACTGATGCTTTGGACGCCTGGCTGTACAGATGTTCAGGGAAGGTGTTCTTCACTTCATCATCCTCAGTGCTGTTAGTGGAGTTATTAGCCTGCAGCACACACACACACACACACACACACACACACACATCATGAGTTGAAGGAAACACACAGTAAAGTAAAGTCATCCAGTGAACATCATCCAGTGAGAGTAAACAAAGACTCACCATCGTATCCAGCAGCTGCAGATAGTTTTCACTGTGCTGTCTGAATTTCTCATCCGTGATCCATCTGCAGCTGAGCGAGGAGGCTGCACTGTTCACACTGAGAGACAGGCACACCAACAAGATCCTGCTGAGCATCTTCACACTGATCCAGGAGCTGTTTGTCAGGAGAAGACTGGGATGTGTCCTGGTGTTGTGTTGGAGCAGACCTGCAGCGCTTCATTTATATTGTAGCACCATTTCATTTTCCAAACACAGAGAACAAAATCTCCCGCAATAAATCAACAGACTTCAGAGCAGAGGTGAAATATCACGACCACAAGATGGAAACTGAGTCTGGTGGAGAAACTCTGCTGCCGTGGGAAATCATAATCATCGTGAATATGATTGAATAACATATTTCTTTTTTAATAATTCTGACTTTATATCTCATAATCTTGGAGTTTATATCATAATTGTTATTTTCATCTCATGGTTGTGATTTTTTTTGACTCGTTAGAACAAAATCTCCCTTAATCATATGTCTTTTTAAAATCATTACTCTTTCTCATATCAGTGACGTTGTGTCTCATAGTTGTGGATTTTATCTCGTTATTTTGGCTTTTTATTGAACTATTATTACATTTACTCCCCCAAAATATCGACTTATATTGTTTTTCGATTTCTTTTTAATAATTGTCCTTTTTTAACTGCCGGAAACTGACTTCCATACATCAAATAATACCTAAAAAACACAACTCACATTATATTACAATAGGATTATTCGAAACTGTAAATTATGGCATTTTTAAAGGAATATTTCTGACATTTTTAAGGCCGAAAAAAATACCCGAGACTCCAAAAAGTTGCCTAATTATCCTTGAATTAAAATCCTCCTCACTGATGATGATTGTCGCTTATTTTAATATTTACCTCAGTTTTTTTGGTTGGTTTACAGTTTTTTACGTCATATGTTTCTGTAAATGTGTGGATCGATGATATTGATGAATGAACGCTGTGTGTGTGTGTGTGTGTGTGTGTGTGTGTGTGTGTGTGTGTGTGTGTGTGTGTGTGTGTGTGTGTGTGTGTGGAGACGGAGGAGACGTGAAGCGGAAGTTCCCGCGGAGAGAAACTGAAAGCGACTGCGGCTTCTGACGCTCATTCATCAGAAGAGATCGGTGACATTTCACCGTGTTTCAGCTCCATCATGGAGGACAGAGAGACGGATTCTCCTCCACACGTTGGTTCACACGTTCAGTCACGTTTTCAGCCTCGGTCAGAACATGAAAACCAGTCACTGTTTTCTGTGAGGAGTTGAGAAGCGTGTCTGAAGATTAGATAAGACTTTATGGCTTTATTATCAGATGCTGCAGCAGCTCAACGAGAAAGTGGGAAATAACACGAGAGATATAAAGACAAAGCAATTAAAGACACAATTACAAGTGTTTGAAAATGTCCCTGAAGCTGTTAAACAATTAAAAGTAATGTTTCTAAAATCACATATTTGTTTTTATAAAAACGTTATATGTTTTTAAACGGACACAAACACACAGAGACAAAAATGTGATTTTCACGCTGCAGGGTGCGAACGTCACAGTGACGTAACGCAGGCCGCATCACTCACTTCCGCTTTCTCTTTCTTCTTCGGGGTGTTTGGACGCACTGCAGTCAGACGCTGATAAATATATAAATGTTATTAAACCACGTAATCCTCATGGTGATGACACTGAACACTGAATTATTACTGAATTAAATCGTACAAAAAATATCTTGTTTTATGCTCAAAACATATCACAATGGATTTAATTAAATATAGAAACATTTTGTTTCGTCGTTCCTTTGAAGATTACAAAATGTTCCCATGTGTTTGTTTTGTTTTTGTGCTTGAGCGTCGTTTTCTATCATATTTAGTCTCAGAGGAGCCGTTTTATTTTGGCGTAACGCTTCATTTTAGCTTCTATTACATTCATGCACCATTTTTTCATTGTGGACACAAACAGTGCAAATCCGACATATGACATAAAAAGTCAGAATTATTAGATAAAAGTCACAATTGTGAGATGAAAAAAAACGAGATGAAAATTAATAATTATGAAATAAACTCCAAGATTGTGACATTAAAAGTAAAAACAAACAAACAAACATGACCATGGTGTTATTTTTTTCGTTCATTTTTTCGATTTGTTTGTTTGGTGTAAAATGTGGAAGTCAGTTTCCGCCAGTTAAAGGAAGAAAATACTCAAAAAGAGACGAGAAGAGATGAGATATGAGAAAGACAGAGTTACGATTTTAAAAAAGACAATTACGATCAAGAGAGATTTAGTTCTCACGAGTCAAATCCGAGATATGGGAAAGAAAAGTCAGAATCATTGGATAAAAAAATCTAAACCATGAGATGAAAATTAATAATTGTTGAATACACTCCAGGATTGTGAGAAATACAGTCAGAATTATTAAGAAATTCATGTTTACCATATTTTCGTGTTGATCTCTTCCTGATTTCCCACGGCAGCAGAGTTTCTCCATCAGACTCAGTTTCCATCTGTTGTGGTCGTTGTGGTCGTGATATCACCACCTCTTAAGTCTCTTTGTTGTTTTATAGGGGGAGATTTTGACTCTAACGAGTCAAATCCGAAAGGTGTGTGACGTCATCCAGGTACGCGGAGACTGAGAAGCCGCGTGTGGAAAATGAAATGGTGCTACAATATAAATGAAGCGCTGCAGGTCTGCTCCAACACAACACCAGGACACATCCCAGTCTGCTCCTGACAAACAGCTCCTGGATCAGTGTGAAGATGCTCAGCAGGATCTTGTTGGTGTGCCTGTCTCTCAGTGTGAACAGTGCAGCCTCCTCGCTCAGCTGCAGATGGATCACGGATGAGAAATTCAGACAGCACAGTGAAAACTATCTGCAGCTGCTGGATACGATGGTGAGTCTTTGTTTACTCTCACTGGATGATGTTCACTGGATGACTTTACTTTACTGTGTGTTTCCTTCAACTCATGACGTGTGTGTGTGTGTGTGTGTGTGTGTGTGTGTGTGTGCTGCAGGCTAATAACTCCACTAACAGCACTGAGGATGATGAAGTGAAGAACACCTTCCCTGAACATCTGTACAGCCAGGCGTCCAAAGCATCAGTAAGTCCTCCTCAGCTGTCCTCTGCTGCAGCTCTGCATGGAAACACATCAAGTCAACTTCACTTTTTATGCTTTTATAGAAGACAAAACTTTATTTATCACTGTATTGTTACTGAGTAGCCAGTCAGTTATTGTACATTTACAGCATGTGCACATTAAAATGCTTCATTATTATATAATTTTAAAATCATATTTACTATGAAAATCTGGTGATTGTTAAAAGTGTCTTCTTCTTCTTCTTCTTCTTCTTCTTCTTCTTCTTCTTCTTCTTCTTCTTCTTCTTGCAGGCTGAGGATAAACTTGCCTTCACAGCTCAGGTTCTGAATGAGACGTCTGTCCTGTTTGAGGAGGATCACAGCTCGGCATCATGGGAGGAGAACACAGTGGAGAACTTTGTCATCGTTGTGACCCAGCAGGCGGACGAGCTTCGCTCCTGTGTGAGTCTCAGTGTGGATCAACATCAGCTCACTTGTTCTGAGACATTTAAAAGTTAAAGACGAGCATCAGGCTGCTCTGACTGATCTGTTGCTGTGTGTTCATTTAGATCGGGAGCCACGGACACAAGAAGAAGAACAAGAAGCTGCACATGTACTTCCAGAGACTGTCCAGCCACGTCCTCCAGAGAATGGTAAGTTTCTCCATCTGTTTGTGTATCTATTGATCGATCTATCTACAGTATTGATTGTGTTTTAATAATGATCGTATTCTTCTGTGTGCAGGGCCACAGTGCTGAAGCCTGGGAGCTGATCAGGAAGGAAGTCCAATTCCATCTGATGAGGGCAAACCAGCTGGTTACATCTGCAACCAGAACCAACTGAAACCTGTCACATCAACCATCTATTTATCTATTTATTTATTTATTTATTTATTAATGCACTTATTTATCTAATCATTGAGTTGTTTATTTATTTTTTTATTGTTATTTTTATACATGAAAATGTTGTTGATCAACTTATTTATTCAGCTTCTCCATATTTATATTTATATATTATATATATATATATTTATATTTTTCATGTACTCATTAATCTTTGATTAACTTATTTATTTATGTATTTATTTATCTAATCATAGAGAAGTTTGTGTTAATCTCTTGATCATGCATATTAATTAAAATTATTTATTTATTTATGCTGAGCACAAATGTATCCATTTTTATACCTTCAGTGTTGTAATCAATAAATATATATTTTTTTTTTACCAGCAAATAGAAATGTCTTTATTGTTTTTATTACTGTTGTATATATATATATATATATATATATATATATATATATATATATATATATATATATATATATATATATATATATATATATATAGAAAAATATAAAAACAGATCCAGTTCTTCTCTTTAATGAGTCTGATCAAACATCACAAGGGAACATGTGGGGTGTCATTCAGACTTATACTGTAACAATATAATAATAATGTCAACATTGTCAACGCATTGAACATTTATGGGGCCAGTTGAAGACAGAGACTCTGAGTTTGTGGAACACAGTCAGCAGGTTCTCCATGCAAGCTCGAGTGCACGCTGTCAGTAAAGCAAAGGGGCAAACAAAATAACATATATTTGAAAATTCACAGACATTGAAAAAGATTCAACATTTTGCTCAAAGTGTGAAGCTGTTATCATTTGTAATTAACAAATATTACAATAGATATTACAAAAAACAAACAGCAAAATAAAAATGTATCTTGTTTGGTTTTAAACTAAATTATGTTAACGTGTTATACGGCTGTATTACATGATATGGCTTCCATATTTATTTTGACAAACAGTAATTATCATGACTTCATCATATCATCTATTAGTCTGGTGTACACTGTCTTGTTTTTACAATATATGATATTGTGTTTATGATATTATTACACACTGAAACAGATTCACACTGTACATTACTCCCTAGATCTTATCTGTAGAACCTTAATGTAATAGATAACAAGCGATAAATTCTAGGTTAGTTGGAGGAGAGTCATATTCAGGGAAAAACATATAATTTGTACAGGAATCAGAATCAGAGCTATAATACATAACTGTGCTGTGGCGCCCCCTGTTGAACCAGGGCAGTATCTGTATAAATATGAGCTGTGAATCAATCTTTTCCACACTGTTGTTGTCTCTAGAAACGTGTTGTTCTCCATCTATTCATCCATCCACCAATTGCAAGAACTAATTAAACTATGGCGTGGCTGTTTTAATCCTTAATTAGTTTTTTAACACACACAAAAACAAACAGAAGTGATTGGTGTAAGAGGTCATTACGTGGAGTTACTCCACAGTTTTCAAGCTGAGAGATATTTGATACACACTTCTCTGCGGTGTGTTGTCAGTCCAACAGGAACCGTCTGGTACAGGACAGAGAACATGAAGTCCTCACATGTCAGCAAACTCAGCAACAACACCAGCACGCCTCAAAAGCTGTGCTGCCTTCGGGTGTTACTCGTAAACTACACATTCACTGTAAAACAACCGTTGCACTATCAGCCGTATTTTCGCGTATGTGTTGTTGGATATGAGTAGAAACAGACTTATTTCTGGGATAAGCTACGGATAAATATGTTAGTACGGAAGCAGGTGCTTAATTTATAAGCAAATACAAACTTAAAATGCGTTTGAAATGTACATCTATGTGACAAAGTTTAATTCTTACTATATTTCTGACTGAACTTTAAGGCATCATTGGTTTAGTTCCCATGATGCATCTGTCATCGGTTGGACAGTGACAAGAGCGCAGCTCTCGAAGAAACAAATCTTGGTCAACGCGTTTTTTCTTGCGTTTCTTGGATGCGGTAACCGGCGCGATGGAGAGCGACTGTACGGATTGACTTAATCTAACTTAATCTGACCGAACTGTCGGTAATTCACAGAAGATACGCGGCTGTCTTTTGGATTTTCATGGCAAGTTAGCCAACCAGTTTCGGTAAGGAAGCTAGCCCAGTAGCTCATATTGCTACTTAACGTTCGTCGCTAATGCCACATTCATGCTAGCTGTCAGGGTCATTTGTAACTGCTTCAGTTTACTGAAGACGTGGTTTGCAGAGGATATTTTGATTTTCTGTGTATGGTATCATGATTTTTCTATTTTTCCTGTCGAGCTTGAGTGCCATTACACGCCCAAAACAGGGGGTTAACACTAAATGCACTGCCTTTTTACTGCAAAGCAGTTGTATTGATTGTAAAGTAATGCAGTCAAGTTGTTTTTCTGTATTCAACCCTGAACTGTCAGAATATGCAAAGAATTAGTTATCCCTCTGTGAGGCTCATATTTATCACCATTAGTCTACCCCTCTGCTGTTAAGTAACGTACACCTATTTTTTGTTTTATGAGGCATTTACAGTTATCTAATCTGGGCGTGATCGTGTCAGGTAATCAGACTTGCATGCTTGTTTCGATCCTGATTGTGTCTCAGTGGTTTTGATTAGGGAAGTTAGCATTGGAGCTACTTCCCTGCAGACACAGTCTTTTATCAGCCGCTCACATGACTCAAGTTGGTTAGTCAGTGAAACCATGAAATTGCAGATATGTCACAGAAGAATACAGTCTTGTGGTGGAAAATGCAATGATAGGTCAGTGGCAAATGTGCTGCTCGAACATGAAGTGAGGAAGAGGTGGATAAGCTGCTTCCCCATTAGAGTCACATCACATGTCCTGCCCGTCTGCCAGGGCACACAGGCTTACACTTCTTGTTTGTCAGGGGTTAGTGTGCTTCTTATTGGAGACAGCCAACTGTTTAAAAGTTTTCTGTTTTTCACAGGGATGTTTTTTGTTTGCGTGTTTCAGTGTGCCATGTGGGAGTAAACCTTCCAGGAAGGTGTCATGCTAGCCACACAGATGCCAGATACGCCACCCGAGGCTAAAGATGTTAAACAGGTAAAACCACTAAATGTTCCCCATTTGCACAGATCTCTCATATTATTCTTCTGTTTGGTTGTGTTCCCCTTTGACGGTGACTGTGATACTACCCGGTGAAGGTGTCAGATTTCCTTTATAAGCCCCTGGGATGGACTTTTGCTTAACAACGTCAGGCTGTGACATTGTAAGTAGGACATGTTGTAAATCTGTACCCAGCAGTGTTCAACAGCTCTTCACTTGTTGCCTGCGGGTCTTGTTTACAGCGTCATCAAGTCAAAGACGACTTGTAATAGTAGACCTTGCTTGGTTAATAGTAAGCAAAGTCTTGAAAGTATGTGATTTTAATTGATATATTTAATAACAGGCTTTATTTTCATTATATACTTCTTGAAAATTCTTAATTTTTCAACATAATCCTCTCCACAACTCTCACTTATTTGTAAATATTTGAAATGAAATGACCCATCCTTCATCTTTGTTTGTTGTCTCTTGGCATTAAAATAAGGGCAAAAAAAAAAATCACAATCAAAACAAAGAGTCAGGATGATAATAAAAGCTGGTAAAATACACAAGAGACAATATACATTTATTACTGATACTTTAAAGACATTCTGTAAACTTTTGCAATGACTTAGTAACATGCAGATGTGATTATAAAGGCATCAACTCTACAGATATTTGATTTTGGTACCTTGAAAGTGCATTCATTCCTTTTTTGATCTGTTTTTGTGTGACACCTGTAACTATGCATTATAAGACATAAATTGTTTATTGCTAAACATTATACTTTGTACAGCCTCCCACTCTGTGTTTTACATGTCTCGGTTGGTAAAAGCATAATACAAACAGTGTTCAAATAAAGTGCTTGAACTATTGTCTTTAAAAGCTGCACAAATCCAGCTGCTATAACATGATGTTTTAAGCAGCATGGCTTTGCAGACAGTTCACAGTGTATCGTTGATTTACTGAATTAATGCATGTGAGTCAGGAAGTGAGGAAAGCAGGCAAGGATTTCCCTAGAAATCTTTCTCAGCTGCGTTTCTCAAGTCAAGCACGGAGACAGGAGGGTACTTCAGTGCTCAGTGACGAGAACTCTCCGACCGCAGCCTTTCAAAGTGTTTAGTGTTGCTGAAGAATGAGTTGTTATCTTGCAACCCTTTGCACAATGTTGGCCAACTGGGTTTACGTTCTGTCTTTCCGTATCAGCTGACAGTATGTTTCATGTGACAGTAGGTAATCTACGGATCATGTTTCATAACCACATCACATGGCCTCTGAACTCACTCTAGTCCGGCATCCGGAATGCAGGACTTGATTTTCACAGCGCATAAAAATTTGTTCTGGTGATCTGATAAATTCTTGTCACTCTGCCAGCGCTCCACCTAACCTGACTGGTTTTTGAAAGCAAACAAGGAAACTGATAATATTTCCTTCTGCCTGACATTGTCACGTAGATCAAAGAGAGGCTGGCCCAGTCACTCAAGGCCCTGCAGAAGCGATACGTAACGTCAGACGATGTGGTCACCAGTGAAGATGGGGACGCAAACCTCCTCTGCTGCGCCCTGGAGGCCATCTTCATCCACGGCATCAAGAGCAAGTACGTCCGCACAGAGTCTGGGGGACGAAGTAGAAAAGGAGACAGAGGGCCGCTCCCCCAGCCTTTCTTCTGGAGCCTCCTCAAGAGTGTCACCCACCGGTAAGAGACCATTTATGCTACTATGGCAACTATTTGGACAATTATAATTATTGTAAGTGTTAATTATAAGTGTCTTATTTTGTCCACAAACCAAAGATGTTTAGTTTACTACATCAGAAGAATAATGAAACCAGAAAATACTAGCATTTGTGAAGCTGGAATCAGATCATTTTTTTAAAATTTATTGTAAAAGTAATCGACAATTAACTAATTAATCATTGCAGGGCTGCTTTTCAAAGTCTACTGTGATGGCAAATAGAATATCTTTGCGTTTTGGATTGTTGGTGGTAAGACACAAGCGATTTCTAGAAGAAATTTGGGGCTTCATTTTAATCAGTTGGTTAAAAAAATGAAAACAAGTTGCAGCTCTTGACATCGTTTGATCGTTTGGAGAAACTGTCTTTGAAAAGTTTTATAATAACGCTCTCTGTTAAATCCCCAGTGATGTGATCACCGAGCTGGAGAAGATCAGCTTCGTGGGCACGGACGTGGGTCGCTGCCGAGCGTGGCTGCGGCTCGCCCTCAACCACGGGCTGCTGGAGTGCTACCTCGCCTCGCTGTTCCGGGAGGACTCCGAGCTGAGGGCCCACTATCAGCCTAGTGCCTTGCTCCTGAACACCGAGGAGCGGGAAGTCCTGCTCAGCTACCTCCAGGGTTTGGCTTCGCTCACTTTCAGCCTGTCTTACAAATCAGCCGTCCTCAACGAGTGGACCACCACACCGCTGGCTCTTGCTGGACTCTGTCCTGTGCTCCAGGCGGAAGTACTCGACCTGCCCGTCAATGGCGGAGACCTTCACAACTCCAAGCCCACATACAAAGAATCATGGGATACAGCGTCTCAGTCTTCGAGCTCGTCGGATGCACTGGATATGCAGCGGTGTCCAGTGGTGATGTTGGCGAGAGGGTCGAATGTGTTACAAGGCGGTGGGAATGCACTCAACTCGTCTAATTTGAGCCTGGACACCACAGGCTCCTCGCAGCTCTCCTCCAGCTTGAGCTCCGACAGCCTCCTGCAGGGTCAGGACCCCCGCAGCCCCACAGGAGAGCAGTGGTCTTCATATGACCTGGAGGCACCCATTAGCACCCAGAAGCCACAGAAAGAGTAAGTTTGTGTTTGAAGTAAAAGGATAAGACTGGTGATATTTTGTATTTTTCTTATTGTCTACAACTCCCATAAAAAATGTAACCAAAAATAAATTTCCAGTTCACTTCTTTACTTCTCCCTCCCATCTTTAGTACACAGCTCGAATTGAACACGTAACAGAATAGCCCACAAAATTAAGAGCAGCTACTCTGTCACTGTTTCCCTTCCATCCAAAATCTAAATGCATGTTTTTGGTGGTGTGAGCACCACAATCCAAGTGTCATCAAGTTCCATTATATCTGAGAGACGACAGATGGCTGCAGGTGATTTCTCCTAAACTCTGCTGCTCTCACTCAACACCAAAACAATCTAGATTAATAAATGGCACGACATGTAAGAGAAAATATGTATTTTTGATTTCGGGGTGAACTGTCCCGAGCATAATGTCATGTATACATCACATTCCTCTGTGCTGTACAGCTCCTTGATTATCATTTAAAACTATTAATAATTCATTGTAATGTCAGAAGAAGCAGAAAGCTGCAGTGAAAAACTCCTCTCCTCTGTCGTTTCTTCTCTCTGCAGTTCTCAGAATGAGTTTCGGGAGAGCGGCCACTGCAGCCAGGACTCCATGCGGGAGGACTCGTTTGTCTCCAGCACGGGTCCGGATCAGTTCTCAGAGACGGCCATCTTCAGCAGCTCTGACAGCGAGACCCACGGTCCCCCTACACCATCCCAAGACCAACCCCCAAACTCTGTCCTGCCTGATTCAGAGCCACCACCACCATCTGAGGAGACCACGTTAACGACACCACCACCATCTGACCACGTTAACGACTCCTCTTCCGAAGTGTGCATAAGTGCCCCTTCTGAGTTACACTTGGACACGGACATGGTCCCGACAGTCAGTGAGCCTGAAGAGAAAGTACAAACGACTGGTACTGAGGAGAACACTCCGCCGGTCCAGGAAGAGAAAGAAGCCGAGACCACGGAGAAGAACACCAAGGAGCCTTCAGTACATCAACCACCGCGTCGCTCTACCAGCATCCTGAGCAGGAAGCTGTCCTCAGATTCTCTATCAGTAAGTGTATTTACAGACACATGGCTCTCAGTGGAAAATAACACACACACACACACACACACACACGAGCAAAACCACATCATCATGTGATTGCATTTAAGTCACACTCTTCTGCCTGTTACAAAAGTTGTTTCCTTCCATCCTCAGACAGACGGAAGCAAGAGCACATGATAGAAATGATAAAAACAATCAAAGCGAGCCGTCTGGGAGCTGCCAGTAACTAGTAATAAGGTTCAGCTGTTTATGGCCAGGCAGTGGAATTTTGAGTAATAAATAATGAGGGTTTCACAGAAAGGGGAAATGCAAAGTCGCCCGCTCTCTTGAATTGCTTTTAGCTGTTCCCACTGAGGAAATGACATCCCAAATGTCTGACTCTTGATACTGGAAGCCAAGATGGAAAAAAATATTCAACACAGGCTTTTTATTAATTCATGGGAAAGAAAATGTGGGTTCTAGCTGGTATTTTTTTCCCTCTCAAGGAGATCATGACTAGTCACTTTATTCCTGCTCTCAAGTCTACAGTTGCTAGGTAGACGCAGAAATGAACTGGCTGCTGTGGAAGTATAGTGTGCATGAAATAAAGAGCAGAGATTCAGCTCCCTGTATCATAAAATACCCTCCGTACTTATTATTCTGCGTTAACAGTAAACATGACGTCCGAGCAGGGAAACATCCAGGATGTGTCATAATATTTTCACCACATATCGTGCTTTCTGCGGTTTCCACATTTTGCTTAATTAGTCAAGACAATGACAACTTTGTTCTTATCTTTGCTTGACCTTTAGCAGTCATTAGGGTTACCCCAGTGACACATGATGACAGGAACTCTTTCACAAACTGCGGTGTGTTTAAAAAAAAAAACAAGCTCAGTCCTTCGAGGCCGTTTGACTGATTAGAAAATCTGATCTAAAACTTACTTTTGTAAGTAATGAAAGTTGGTGATTATTGTATTTTCTTCGTTTATGGTTTGCTTTTAGACAGGAACTCATTAACATAAATCTGGTGGCACTGTAAAGACACTTTTTTGGTTGTTCTGGAGTTTCTTCCTGTCATTCAGGAGCATGAGAGTTTAAAACATGTCTGTCCGTTTTTTTTGCAGAATTCTCATTCCTGGATCTCTGAGGACGACATCTACAAGCCCCATCTGGAGGAGGTGTCGGACCACGAGGAGGCGCCTCCTCCTCCTGCTCCCACAGCTGAGATCAAGGTGCCTCAGTCGGCTCCCAGTGTCATCCATCGAAGACAAATAGGTATTTTATCTACGTGATTAGAAACACTGAAGAAAGTCGTACAGCGCAGAGTCATTTTGTGTTCTTTATTCATCGTAACAGTCGGAACAGTGTCGGCTGCCTGCCTCCATCTTCAACCTATGAACAATCACAGGTTATTCTGTCTCGTCTAGTACTTGAATGATTAATCAATCATTGTTTTTTCTTTGACATTTCATAGGCTAATTGAAGTTCCTGTTTATAGTCAGAGTCTTCTTGACGTTGAGTCCGTTCCCTTCCACCTGAAACATTCGCAACACAGATTCTTCACAACTGTTTGGTTTCTCGGCGTGTTGCTGCCGCATGTAGCTCAGTGGAATAATGAGAAACAACAGCGGGGAAACTGTTTACCTGCTCGAAACATTACCTCATACATGTTAAAACCCCACAGGGAACCTTCCATGTGAACATACCTGGTCAATTCATGTGGCCACTGGGGAATTAATCAAATCAAAGGTAGACGGTGGAGTTCCCAGAGGGTAGAAAATACTTGCAGCACTCGAAAAGTGGAACTGGAAGGTATTTTCCATCAGGTGTGGCATGAGTAAATACCTGCTGTTGCATCATTAATTGGAATGTGGCCCGCTTACATCGGAATGTAAAATGATTCTTCTACTTGCAAGACGTCACCTCAGTAAATAACACGGCTTATTAAGAGACGTTTTTATGACGGGCGTTATAAGAGGGACGTGCCCGGACTTTGGAGCACTTGTTAACGCGCAGTATTTACCTGAGGATGTTGAGGATCATGAAAATTATGTTTAGATTAATTTGTTAATGTCACAGCTCATTAAATTTTGTTAACTTAAAAATGCTGCGGTAAAATAAGTTTAAAATTACAGGAGATTTTCTGCTGAGCTGTTGTACAAGAACATGGTTGACTTAGCTTCTAACATTTATTTTTAATAAAATATTTAAAAATCTCTCCATGTAGACGTGAATTTAATGTTATAATTTTAGCATATAATTATTAAAAGTGCTGCAGTTAAAGAAAAAGAAAGTGCCGACGGATGACGGCTGATGTAATCAAACAAAGGAAGATAAGACAGTTTTAAACAACCTTTGTGGACATTTGAGTGTAGATCTCTGAATTACAAGGTGCACTTGAACACAGCAGATAGTTACTTTCACGCGTCTTCCCTCCGCTGTCTGAGAGACAGATGCAAAAACAGGCATAGATAAGCCTTTATCTGTGAAGCAGCTGTCTCTGCGTAGTGTTTTATTATGAGACTATCTTGGTGTAAAAACATTTCCCCGTCAGTGTGGCAGATATACTTCCCCGCCAAACTGAAAACAAACCCACATTTGGCCTCCGCCTGGCTTCTCCTTATTCCCCTAAAAGTTCCTTCACAGTTACAGAGATGACTGACACTGAAAGGTTTTGTCACAATGACAGAAAAGCTCATTTAGAAGAAAAATGTACTGCCATTTTTTATCAAAACTGATATAAATGGCTGTTTCCTGGTGCCATTTTAACGCTTCATGATAAGCTTATCTTTTCAGCACTGTTTCCTCTAAGTGCAGCTTAACGCTTCAATGTCAAATAGAGTTTTTAAGGGCAGACATGGAATATAACATGCATAATTATGTATTCATTAGTTTAATCACCTGAAACTGAAGGACTGTCGCCACCTTAATTAGAGCCTTTTACATCCGCAGAGGGTCCGTGTTGCTTTTGCATGTCTTTGAGATTTTATCAGCATTTTTAAAAGCAGTTTTGTCAAAATAAATCAGTCTCTAGCTGTCAACCAGTCTCCTGAATGTAAAAAATAGACCACAGATCATGTGAAGTAACCTCTGCTGGCCTGTGTCTGCTCTCTTCCCCTCAGGGCAGGCCAACCCGTTTCGTGGCTTGCTGAAACTCGGTCATCTAGAGCGACGCAGTGCGATGGGGTTGTGGCGGGACTACTACTGCGAGCTGTCCCCATTCGAGTTCCGCCTGTATCTCAACGCAGAGGAGCGGACTTGTTGTGACAACTGCTCCCTGTTGCGATGTGAGGACGCTCGCATCACCTCGTCTGAGGGCCGCTTTGAGTTAAGTTTCCCTGGGAAGCGACTGTTCCTCCGAGCAGGGAATCGTGATGAAGCTGAGGACTGGGTGGACCGGATAGTGGAGGCGGTCAACAAATGCCGACCAGCTTCCCATGCTGATGACCATTGGGAGGTGCTGCAACCCTACAGTGAGAATGGTGTGGATGTGGCGTCCCCGACTTCCTCTCCCTCCAGCCCAGAGCGATTGTCGTCCTCTGACACGGGGACATCTGGAGGACAGGAGGCTCCTCCTCCTCCTACACAGGAGTTTAACTGGACTCGCACTGCTGACGTGGAAAAAGATGCCATCAAAGAAGCCGTGTTGTACTTCTCTGTAGACCCTGAGGCTCGGACATGGGTACCGCTTGTCTTCTCTCTGTCATTGGAGGCCTTGAAAGGCTTTCGGGTACAAGAGGGAAGGAAGCTGCTGCGGCAAACCCACTCTATCGAGGAAATTCGAGATGTGGTGCCTGACGTGTCTCTGGGAGGACCGGCCTTCTTCAAGCTCCTGACTGTCAAGGACACGCTCCGACTCAGGGCAGAGAACGCGGACGAGGCTCGCACATGGAGGGTTCTGATTCGTAGGGCTCTGGACTCGTACCTGGAGAGCGGCGAGGATGGGTTGTCAGCTGTGGCTCAGCTGGGTGTGACGGGAAATCTCCAAAGACTGGTTCAGCACAGACTTAAAGAAGATGGAGCGCTTCTGGTTCACCTGTGCACTGTGCCCTCAGAGAAGGGGCTGGACACGCAGAGCTTCAAATGTGCAGGTAAGGTTGAGTTGTAAAGCCTGTCAGACCGGCAAGACGTAAGAATCTGTATCCTGGTGGAAACTGTTGTCATGTGTCAAATCTGTAGATCTTAAAGTCTGCTGAGAGGTGTGTGTGTGTGTGTTGTGTGTATCTAAGGTGTGTTTACTGTGTATCATACGCAGGGTGTCCTCAGCAGATCGGCCCGTCCCGTGGCAGAGCCCGGTTGTGTCACTTCTCAGGGCAGCACTACTGTGACTCCTGTCACCGTGGCGACACCACCATCATCCCGTCACGCATGGTGCACAACTGGGACCTGACGAGACGAGAGGTGGGTGCAGCTCGCTCGGATCACTTGTGTTTTACAGACACGTAGAGGTGGGAAGTATAAATACTTTGTTACTGTACACTATCTGTATTTTACGTGAGCATTTATTTTTCTGACACCTTTTGACTTTTCCTCCCTTGAGATGAAACGGTATAAAAGACATAAACGGACAGAGAGGGATTGAGACCCTCCTCACCTGGATTTTCTTATTTTCTCAGTTTGGTGTTCAAACAGAGTCAGAGTTTTGTCCTGTATCACCCTCTGTAACACACACACAGCTCCAACATGTTCTCTACCTGTCGAGTTTGACCTGTGTGTATCCGTCCAGGTGTCTAAGAAGGCCATGCACCTGCTGGCTCAGGTGGGGCAGGAGCCTCTGCTGAACCTGGAGCAGCTGAACCCTGAGCTGGTGACGCATTCAGAGTCCATGTCTCAGGCCCACAGCCTGCGGCAGAGGCTCCGTCTGCTGGGCGACTACCTGCTCACCTGCCGCAGCGGAGCCTGCAAGAAACTCCAAGCCAGGTGTGTGTGTGTGTACACGTGTGTGTTTAATATTTTAACATATTTGTTTCGATGTTTCCTTACACGTTTCTTGTAATTCTCTGTCAGAATGAAGCAGCGGACGTACTTGTTGGAGTCGAGCCATCTATACAGTGTCATGGATCTACGGCAGGTAACCTGCTGTGTGGATTATATAACTGCACCAGTCGTCTTCGCATCTCGAAACGTCTTTAATAATGTGTGTGTTTGTGTTCCAGATAGCGGAGGGCGAATACGCAGCCTACCTGATGACACTGTGCCAGTCCGCCTCCAACCACGTGTTCCACTGCGACCTGTGCACCCAGCGTGGCTTCATCTGTCAGATCTGCCGCACTGATGACATCATCTTCCCCTTTCAGTTCGACAGCACCACCAGGTATCCCATCATGTCCGCTCCTCCTCTCATTCAATCGTCCCTGGATAATAGTTTTTACTGTTCCTAGTATTTGTTTCAAGTCAATCAGGACGCACGTCGAATGTTTCAAGTTTTAAAAACTGTGAGTTTTGTTTGACTGTGTTTGGTTGAAAATGTCTCTGATGTTTTGTTTTTTTTTGTTGCCTGGTGGAAAGTCTGCGTCTTTCGTCCGCTTCTTTGTTTTTGTCTGCGTCATTTTTTCCAGCTTACAGTTTGGCCGCCACTGTTTCCAGTTTGTCTTGGTTAAATTTATGCTGTGACTGTGTCTCTGTCTGCAGAAATCCTGCCCTCTGCCTGTAATTTTCTTAATTTGCTTCCTGAGGTTTCTTCAGTCTTTTTTTTTTTCCTCATTTGACTCAAGCATCTAAGAACAGATGATGTCGTTCACTGTACAGATTGTAAAGCCCACTACAGCAATGTGATTGTGATTTTGTGATTCTATATAAATACAATTGATTTGATTTCCTAGGCATAACCTTCCAGTAGTGGGTGTGTAGCCCCAAGCAAAAGCCTAAAAGTGTCCAAGGACTTGATCCTCATCGTCTTCGAAAGGCTCAGTTACAAGCACGGATGGGCTGAGGTTCACCAGTGATTGTATAAACGTTATTAATACACTTGACAAAACTGTTGTAATTTTCTGTCTCTGCGCAGGTGTAAAGATTGTAAGACCGTGTTCCACCTCACCTGCAAGGCTCCCGGGGACCCGTGTCCTCGCTGTCAGCGCATGAGGAAATACCTGGAGAGGGATCTGCAGGACTGAGCGTCGCACAGAGCTTTATTCAGCAAGCTAGAAGAACCCTGATGTGCAAAAACAAATGACAGAACACGAAAACAAAATCTAGCTTTTACATGAAGTAACCTCAAGTGCAATTATGAGTGCACCTCGGCTGCCGAGCAGACCTTGAACCTGAAGAGGAAGGTGTGAGAGTCGCGGTGCTGCAGTAGCTCGACTCTCTCTTGCACTAATTCATGATGCTGACATGACGCAGCCAAATGTTACTGACCAGTGACTGTAATACCTCGCTCACCTCTCATTCAGCCACGGTATCAAACGAAGGACTGGACACCAGTGAAGGTTGCTGCCAAGACGTTTTTACTCTGTTGGTCTTATCGTGTCGTTAACCATCATGTTTACCAGAAACGCTCTGCAGCACATTCATGTTCTTGTATTTAGACATAACACAGCAGTGACGCTGGGTACTGTACATGCAAAATATCTCAAACAGCACTTGAAATGTTCTAATAACACATTTTTTGATTGTGCCTTCTTTTTAATTTAAAAAGTCATATTCATAACATTTTTATGGAGACAAATATTTACAGAGCTCGTGGAAAGTCATTCTGTTCTGTGAAAACATAAATACGATTGTGTTAAAAACAACAGACACAATCACCTGTCGCTTGTAGCCACTTTTAATGTTGCTAACACTAGCTAGTAAGACTTAATGTTGCTAATGCTAGATAGCCAAAGTTTACGTTGCTAACATTAGCCGGCGAAAACTAAAGTAGCTGATGTTAGGTGGCGAAAGTTCACGTTGCTAATTCTAGCCAGCAAACAGTAATGTTGCTAAAGCTAGCGAGCAAAAGTTGAATGCTAGCTAATGTTAAAGTTGCCAAAACACAGAAACACAGATTCCACGTGACGTCAGACCCGACAAACACTTTTAAATTATTGATTCACAATCATAATAGAGGTTGTTTTTTTTTAAATGATTTGTTTGTATAAAAATGTTATTACTGACCTTTAAGCTTTACACTATTTTCCTCTTTCCTCTTGGTTTGTCTTTAATTCAGGGGCAGAAAGCATCATGAAGGCGGTTTCTTTTCATTTGCCATGACTAAAGATTAATTATGTTGCTGGTTTGTGTGAAGGCATGAAAAAAACAAGCTGCCAAGAAGACTTTGTGGAATGTTAATACATATATACATATAAATCTTAAAAAGAGATGTTGATATGTGTGATTTGAACTAAAACTTGAGGGCAGATTCAAAGTCAAACATCCTTTTCGCTGCTGGTGTGGAGAGCGACGCTTGATCATAAACGTGTGGCAGAAACATTAAAAACATTTTGGGTAAAATTACAGATCCTGAAGTCAAAACATATATTGCATATTTGCACGCAGCTACGACTGTTAAATCGATTTTTCTCCTGTAGCACATGAAATTTACACCTTAACTAACAAACAGTCTTGTATTGCTGACATTTTCTTTTCTCTTTTAGTTTCATCTTTGATCATTTGTCTCTGATGCTGAGTTGAACTCGCAGAATTAACATGTAACAAGGAAGAAAAGGTTTACTTATCATATGCAGAACATATCACATGCAACAGCTGTTATTCCTGGTTTGTATTTTTTTTTATTGTCATCTCATTTATTATCTATGATGTGTAGATAAAGAATATTAAATAAATGTCAGTGTGTCACTTCTGGAATCTCTTCTGTTGTCGGCACAATTTGGTTATTGGACCATTTAATATTACGGATGTCTGTGTGTTGGTTTGTCATCACAATAACACAAAAACTGCTGAACAGATTTCTACCAAACTTGGATGGAGGATGGGTCTCGGCCCAGAATGGAGCCCTGTAGCTTTTGGTGCGGATCAAAGATTTTTTTTTTAAGGGAAATTTCTCGGCCAAAAATTTTATGGATCTCGATGAAAAACAGTCATTTTTGGGTTGCTGGCATCTATCCGTGAATAAGAACCTAATAAAATCTCAGATCTTATGATGTTTTGAATTAAAACTGAATAAACAAGCTGTTCTCAGAGGTAAATAAAATCCCCAGAACACTGGTTTTTGTGACTAGAAAGGTGGCAGGGTCCGCCACAGATGTCGTGTTGTCCTTTAAGGTCAGTTTGTTTACTCCTGAAACTACACAGCGCTCCCTTTGTCTGCTCTGTTTCTCATGCCAGACATTTTGACTCGTCATAGAAAGAAACAGCTCAGGTGAAACTCATTACATCATGATTGCACAACAATCGAGGCTCGTTATAAATCTAACGCACTCATTAGTGATTCGAACAGCCTCACCTGTGTGACAGAACAGGTGAAATCTGAATTCATGTATTTCACTTTCTCAGACTCAGACTGAGGGGATAATGTGTAAAGCAGCAGTAGTTAATAATAAGCGAACAGATAAACAGTGGAGCTCATTAGAATGCACACGTCTCATTTAATATTCAGTGATTGTGTGTAGCCGTGCAGGTGTGAAGTGTTTCCTGCTGCAGGTGTGAAGCGGTTCCTCCTGCAGCCTCGCGGGGGGAAGTGACCTCTGCTGACAGCAGCTGATGGGAGGAGTGTGTGATGACAGCCAGCCTGTAAAACACGTTCGGCAAACCCTCCAACCCAGTCAGCCTTCGCTCCGAGCCGCCGCAGGATCTCGGCCCGCAGCATTCCCGCAGCTTTTACCTGTTTTTACCTCCGCGGCGAGTCGCTGCTGCTGCTGCTGACAGGCAGGCAGGCGGGCGGGCAGGCGGAGAACCAGGACAGTTCGGCGGGGATGGATGCAGCTGAGAGCCGGCTGGAGAGGAGCAGCCACACGGCGTTCATACACGACAACACGCTGTATGTGTGGGGAGGTTACCAGGTGAGTAATTAACAGCTTACCTGTGCAGGTGACTCGAGGTAAACACAGTCTCCAGGGCTGGTTCCTCTACAGGGAGCTTCGAGTTAGTCCAGCATCCAGAAATTAACAGTTAACTTTTTTTTTTTCTTTTAAAGACTTGTACAGATGTTTTGTTCTTTTAGATTTGATTTTGGAGGTTTTTTTTATCAACCTTTTTATTGACAGAAGCGAGTTGACAACCTTCAGACATGTCACACTAACTACAGCCCTGAGTGAGTTTAAACCACACACGTCATCAGAGGTGTGTGTGTGTGTGTGTGTGTGTGTGTGTGTGTGTGTGTGTGTGTGTGTGTGTGTGTGTGTGTGTGTGTGTGTGTGTGTGTGTGTGTGTGTGTGTGTGTGTGTCCTCTGAGCTCTGGTGAAACTCTCCCTGCTTCAACAAGTTTGGACAATGACAACATTTCTCCAGGTATCTTGTTGCCTCCTGATTGTTACTGAACGAACAACATCCTCCGTGTGTTCACAAACTGTTCAAGCATTTTAAAAATCAAAGTCACACTGTCATTGTGTGTTTGTGGTCAGGACGGCGCCTTGTTTTAATGTGAAATGTCAGAATCCAAGAATGTTTTTGGCGGCTTGATAAAGCAGACGGGTCTGGAAGTTCATTTCTCATGAGGATTAATGACAAAGATATTCCAATAGTGAGTCACTGTAATGAATAAGTTTTGAGTTTTTATCTCATTATGACTTTTATCTTTTAATTTTATCTGACTTTGTGTCTCTGTTGGCACTTTTTGTCTCTTCGTTGCTTCTTTGTGTGTCTGTTGGCACTTTCCTCTGTGTTGCCACTCTGGTCCATTATTACTTCTCCATAATTTTGACTTTCTCGACAGCTTTATTTTGTCATTTCAACTTTTTTTAGCTTGTCGTCCTTTGCAATCAGTTTGATCACTTTTATCTCATAATTCTGACTTTTTATCTCAGAATCCAGAGTTTTTATCTCGTCTGTCATCATGTCGACTTTCTGTACTTATAATGATTATCTCTTTTTGCCTTTTTCTCATAATCATCTCCATAAGTTTCATCTCACAAGTATGACTTTGTATCCCCATAACCTCCTTTTTATTCTCTGTATTTCGACTCTGTATGTATAAATCTGAGCCACCGTGGGATGTTTTTCTTCTGCGTCAGTGCTGATGGTTTCTGCTCGCTGTGTTCAAACGTTATCTGGTCTCTTCTCTCCTCGCAGGTGGTTTCTGGAGAGGACGTCATGTTGCCAAGCGATGAGATATGGCTGTGTGATTTGGACAGCGGCGTGTGGTAAGATGGGAGGAAGGCTGTTCATGGACACCGTGTCATCTTGACATTTTTATCTCCGGACGTCGGCCCAGGGGCGTGTTTGTTTGATGAAATTGGTGTTTTAAAAATGGCACAAAGAAGATACAGTGAGGGCACAAACTTGATTAAGAACAGCGGCGACTGTTAAACTGGGATTTTTGTCAGTGGAAGGCCAAATGGAAAACGATAGTCTCTGCTTTTGTTTTAGTGCCTGAAACTAGACTCTCACCACGTTTGAGTCGACATATTTGTGTTTAACATTTAAGTGTCCATCATACCTCTTTTTCCTTTTTGTGTGTTTGTGACAGGCAGTTGAAGGAGATCACCGGAGACAAACCTCCAGACTTATCAGGCTTCTGTGGCTCCCACGTTAACGACACGCTCTACATCTTCGCAGGCTGCGACTCGGCTGGATACACAAACCAGGCGAGTTTCAGTGGACGGAAACAAAATCCGACCATCCTGAAGGCATTTCCACGATCTTCACATGTCTGACATGTTTCATAAGTTCAGCCGCGGGTTCAGTCAAGATTTGAGCTGGAAGAACTAGTTGTTGCACAATTTGTCCAATGTGGGAAAAGATCAGGACAGAGAGTAACGCAAGATTATCGAAAAACATCCAACAAACCTCATTGCAAAGCTAAAATAGAAGGTTTTAAAAGGGCCGGCCTGCAATTATTCGGCAAAATAACCAAATGTATTTTGGACCAGAACCATTCAGAGCCTTTAAAATCAACAACAGGATTTTAAAATCTGCTCTTTGACAGGCAGAACTGCCGGCCTGTCTCGTGTTTTTTTTTTTCTTCTTGGCAGGTATCACATGAAGCAATCCGACATCCAGAACTTGTACTCGCTTGATTTGGGCGACAGATATGAAGTAATACTGAGACGGTGTCAGAAAGGCGTATCTGTAAGAAACCAGTCACAATGAGACGAGAGAGAGGCGGCCAACACATTCATGTACTCAGTCATCATCTGCTCGCCGTCACGCTGATGCAAAGTCAAGTGAAGTTTCCACAAAATACTTCTGGAGCTCTGCAGCATTTAATTTGTGTTTTCTTCTTTTTTGTATATAAATATCCTTTTTTTTTATTTAACCAGGAAGTGTCCTGAGGTACATTATCTCTTTTGTAAGTGTGCTGAAAGTCGTAAAGGAAAAAGGGCTTGACTCATTTAAAACAGTTTGATTCCTTTTATAATAATGAATACCTTCTTTAAACAGAGGCTGCGTGTAAATGTTCTCAAGCCCGGGGTGTGTTCAACAAAAATGCAGTTTCATACCAGACAGAAGAGATTATCCATCCTGATCATCTGGTCTGAAGCGTGTGGAAGCGTTTCTTGAGGCAGACAGGAACGGCTTTAAAGTTTGTTGAAGGTTGATCGGTTTGTTTTTCTGTCTGCAGATGTTCAGCGTTGACCTCACAGAGCCGCACTACGCCTGGAGGAAAGTCACCGACACCAACGGGACGACGCCATCGCCGCGAAACAAACACTCCTGCTGGGTGCACAGAGACAGGTCGGCTCGGCCGCTCAGCTCCTCCTCTATTGGCTTTCAATTGTCCGTCAAGTTTTGGATTCGTATCCAGAACCAGAGTCGCCTCCCCGTCTGCACTCTGATGTTGAATTTCCCCAAATCTCCAGTTTTTGTCAGACGTCTTTTGTCTTCCTGCCTTGAGCCTTTTTTCTGAAACAAAGTTCACGTACATATGCCAGGAAATCAAGAGCACAGTCCACTAGTTATTTTCTGCTTTTCAGGAATGAAACTGTTTGTTTAGGAATGTGTTGCAGAGACCCAGGACTCAAATCTGACCTCTGGCCCTTTGCTGCATTCCTTGTTTTGAATTCTCACAAATGTATTTTTCCATCATTTCATTTCAAATGTGAATTGAAAACCACTGCATGTTTTTTTTTTTCTCGCTGCAGGTTAATCTACTTCGGTGGATATGGATGTAAGACCATGGGGGAGGTGCAGAACACGTCGTCCACCAGCTTCATCGTGGAGGAGATGTCCTGGGTAAACAACAACCAGCAAACATTTCAATCACGAAACGTGCAGCAGATTCTCAGATGTTTGATGATCCTCTGCTGTGTGTGTTTTGAGCTGAAAGCTTGTTTTTCGGTGTTGTAGACAACAATTGGAAACGCCTTATTCAGGTGCTGGGGCTGGAACAATGAAGTGAACGTTTTCGACACACACACCTCGACGTGGAGCGTGCCGGAGACTCGGGTGAGAACATGATTTCACATGAGTTCCTTTTGTGTGTGTTACTGGTTCAGTAGGAAACCACGGTCTCCGTTCTTGTTGTTGTGTTCAGGGTCCGGTTCCGACCCCCAGAGGCTGCCATGCTAGTGCCCTTCTGGGGAACAAGGGTTACATCTCTGGTGGTGCGGTGAGTCGGCCTCACAGTGTAGAATATATAAACTTTATATACTCATGAAGAGAGATTTTTACCCTTCTTTTAATTGGAAACAAGGAAAACGTTTATTTCAGACAATGGTGTGCTTCCAGTTTTTGTGGTGTTGGTTTGGGGAAGGTCCTTTTCCTGTTAAAACATCCCTTTCCTGTTATGATGTGACTTTGCCTGCATGCACAGAGCAAAATAAGAACTGGGTCTTGTGTGGACGACTGGTCGGCACCGAGCCCGGACCTCGACCCCGTGAACTGGATCACAACCCAGCAGGCTTCAAAGTCTCGTGCGAAGCCTCAAATATAAAATAATTTCTGTTTCTGCAGCAGATCGATGACTATAGATTTGTAAAGAGATGTTCAGCAGGCAGCACGTTGGTGAGATGTTCAGGTGTCCGACTGTCTTTTTAATGAATGAGTTTATGTTTTGCAGGAAACGGCAGAGTTGGACATGTTCTGCTTGGACCTGGACACCTGGACCTGGACTCAGTTGTAAAAAAAATAAATAAATAAATAAAAAATACCTTCACTCTTTTCAAACATACTGTAGTTTTAACAGTTTTTAAAAGGGTTTGATTTCTACAGTTGATCATCGCAGTGATTTATTCACCTTTTTGTTGCGTTCTGCTGTTTGTTTTTCTTCCATCAGTGACGTCTCTCCGTCCTCGGCACCTCTGGGACGCTCGATGTTCACCATGACGCCCACGTCGGACCACACGCTCTTCATATACGGAGGACTCGGCGTCGACGGAAACACGCTCAGTAAGTCCAGCCTTCTTTGTGTTTAATTTTTGTTTGTTTTGTTTAAATTATTTTGTCTGTAGCTGTTTTGTGTCTCTTTATGCATCTCATCCTTTTTGCATCTATTTGAGGTGTTATTGGTAGTTTTTTCATTTTTGTATTCTTCTTTTCTGCCTCTCTGTGGTGGTTTTGCAGCACTTTTTGTTGTCATTCGGCTTCTGTAGTGTTTTGTCTAGACTTCGTAGTCATACAACTTCCCTCTGTGTTGTTGAGACTCTTTCCGGTCTTTTTGTCCCTTTTTTTAGCCATCTTCTGCCTCTTTGTGGGTTTATTGTCTCTCCCTGTCATTATTTTGTGTCTTTGTAGTTGTTTTACATCTCCTTTTTTTCTTTTTGTTTTGTTTTTTTTTCCTCCTCGTCTTTGTTGTTTTGCATCTTTTGATGTTTGTGTCTCATTGGAGTAGTTTTGCATCTCTAGTCACTCAAAGAAAAGTCTGTTCACACGTGACATTTCTCTTTTCTTTTCCCACATATTAATTATTCATTCACATGTGGAAATATGAAAAAGTCTCATGCTTTGTTTCCACATGTGAATAAAACCCCAACAAAGTAAGAACATGCGTGACTCGCATGTGAATATGTATCACTTTAAAGTGTCCAGTTCACATGTGACATTTTCTTTGTTTACATGTAAATATTTCAGTTCACACATTATTTTTTTTTTTTTATTTTTTTTTTTTTTACTCTTTCCCAAACAAGTGGAGCTCTGTGGTTTAACCTTTTTGTTTTTGTCGTTAACCTCTCACCAGATGACGCCTGGCAGTTTAACTCTCAGAAGAGAGAGTGGACCGAGAGGACACACCCGCACAAGGACAAGCCCAGGTGATTAATAAAACTCCTTTTAAAGGGCTTGTTTCTGTGTTCGCGGCTTCCTAACAGCACACAGCAGCAGGGGAAGAGTGTGAAGCTGCAGCAATGTAATTATCAGTCTGCGTGCATTAAACGTTAAAACGGTGATTGCAGCTCGTGTTGATCTTCCTCAGGGTGTGTCACACGGCGTGCCTGGGAAACGACGACGACATCGTTGTGTTTGGGGGGAGCAGCAACATGCGTATCCTCATGGACTCTGTACGTAAACTTTAAAGACTTTCCTTTTGTGTTGTCTTGGCTGGTTTTAAAGTTATTTGTAAGAATTATTTTTAGCCGCTCGGTGAAGTCTTAGCGGGTAAACATAGTTCAACATAATCTTTTCCTGCAAAACATTTCAGCATTAGATCTTTAAACCGCTCATTCCTTCTCTGTGATGTTTCAACTCGGGCAGTTTGTCCGGTTGTTGAGCAACAAGATTAACTGGTTTAAAGACTCAAAGACGAATAAAATGCACCACGTGTCCTGTACAGATTTGTGTTTCCATCATGTTTCAGGGCCACACAGGACTGGACTAATGATGATGTGTTTCAGTTTGAACAATCCCCATTTTTTTAAAAAAAAGTATATAATCTGTCGTCCTTCATGTCATCAGGTGGCTGTTCTGAGGGCTCCGTCACAGCATCACTGCAGAGACGTGTTCATGTTTCAGACGCAGCCGTACTCCCTCATCAGGTACAGCAGCTTATCTCTGATCTTTATATGTACAGTCCAGAAAACAAATATCAGACTGTGTGTGTGTGTGTCCTCTGTGTTTGCATTAGCGCTCGGTCACGTGTGTGTGTGTGTGTGTGTTTATGTATGTTTGCAGCATGTGAGAGCATGTTTGCGTTCTGTCGTCCATTTTCACACATGATTAAGCAGTTTTGAAAGTCCACAGAGACGCTTTAAACACTCGGAGCTATTTATACTCCGGCTGTGTTGGACCTGTGCACTCGTTCACGCACCACAGAGGACGTTTGTTTACCAGCTAATGAGCTTTACGCTGTTATGTATGTTGAGGCAACAGGCCGCGGCGTGTTTCTGTGAAATAGTCGTCGGATTAAAACGACTTTCTTCAGATGAAAATGTTGTTGTGTCTGACCAGCACTTGGGTTCATTATGTGTTATGATCAGAATCAGAATCAGGTGAGGTTAAAGTTGTAATTCAACACTTTTTTTTTTTTTTTTTTTGAAGCAATCTAGAGGGAAAAAACACCTGAAATGGTTGAGAAAACATTGGAGCTGACAGGTGAGACGAGGGTCAGCTGTAAAACATGCAAATAAGGGCAGAATACACAACCTGTGTGTGTGTGTGTGTGTGTGTGTGTGTGTGTGTGTGTGTACGTCAGTAAAACACATCAGCTCATGACTGTATAGACTTGAGGTCGACCGATGAAGCTTTTTCACAGCCGATATCAATATTAGACATCAAGGAGACTGAAAACCAACATTAATTTGCAGTAAAAGTACAATTCTACTTCCTGCTACTTAAAAAAAATCCTCTCCACGACATTTATTCGATAAATTTAGTTAGTAGCAGCTTTGCAGATTCTGATTATTCAGGATATTAATTGTGATGCGTTGTCTTCCCCCCCTCAAGACTTTGCGAAGACTTCATAGGAAGAAACCCGGAGCTGTTCGGGCAGCAGCTGAACTGGCTGCCGTCGAAGCTTCGCGGCAAAATCGAGAAGCGTGTGGCCTTTTTCTCCGCTGTGACGCCCGTTCTCACAGCCTGAAGGTTGAATTTTAAAAAGACGACAAGATTCTGAGCCAGTTGATGATTATTACAGTTTTCATTCTTTGTATTGTTAATGTCTGTCTTTGTGTTTAATGATTTAAAAAAAACAAAACAAACAAACATGGTGCTGAAATTTCATCGTTTTAACTTATAAAATGTTATTTGTAAAGTATTTTTTTGCCTTATTTTAATAAACACCCAGTTTAGATTAGGACATGTTTTACTCCATATAGCAATGTGCAATCTGTTTTTGAATAAAGGTGTATATTTGTTGTATATCACTGTGGTGTTTATTTCCCTCAAACGACGACGAGTGACTGTCACAAGTTTAACACACAAAGTAAAATATTTGACCTTTTTTAATCAAATCTGCTTACACGGTTAAATAAATGCACGATTTTCTTTCTCAATCTCACATTGAAGAAGAGTTTAAATGGGTGTTTAATGAATGTAGATATGAATTATTTGGTTCAACTGCAGGAAAACTCACAATTTACACGATTTCTGCTGAAAAGGAAACGTTACCTGAGAGACGAAATTTTAGATCATTGTAGTAAACTGTAGGTTTATTTGATTTCCTCTCTAACTTCCTCTTTTTTGAGTTGCTGTTGCATACAGATTAATTTCTCTTTACCATCATCGTTCACCCTGAATAATCTCAAGAATTCATAAAAGTACCACAGTTCTGATGGAGGGGGAAAAAAAAAAAAAGGCGAAGCAGGACCGGTCAGAAGTTTTTTAAAAAAAGATGAAGCAAATTTCTTGTCAAATTTAAAGAAGCCTTGTTGTTGTTGTTGTTGTTGGTGCTGACACGGCAGCTGGGTTCACACGGGTCGGACGTAGTTGGCGGGCAGCAGGCCTCGCTGGCCCGTGCGCTGGTTGCATCCGAACATCCACCCCTCGTCGATCGTCTCCACGTCCAGGATCAGATCTCCTTCCACCAGAGAAACTTCATCTGCCTCTGCTGCCGCGTAGCTGTACAAGGCCTGGTAACGTTTCTGTGGAGCAGAGATGAATTAAACGGAGGCACTCGCACGGAACGTATAGGACTGTACAGAGTCCAAACTGCTGCATTTGCATTCAGTTTCCCTACTGAGTGAGGCCTTAACATAGTCATGCAAGACATGCTGCACTAACACGAATGTACATGTAGCAGCTGGCAAACAAATGACACTAACACAACACACACATGAACGCATCAGGAGTAAGATTCTGTAGGAACTAAAGGTAAACAAACTACCATCATCGCTACATGCTACATGCTACATGCTACATGCTGTTCTATGTGGCCAAAACTATGTGAATCCCTTTTTTCAATGTACCTTTTTTTTTTTTTTAATGTACTCAGGTTTAAAATTATAATCCACATGTGCAAAAGAAAAAGTATGAACATAATGTGACTCACATGTGAATATATAAAGCGCCCAGTTACATTATGTTTTTGTTTTTTTTTTTTTACATGTTAATATTTTGTTTGGAAATTCTAATCCACATGTGAGGAAAAACCCGTTTACACATGAATGACTGTAACTCATCACGACGGTTCCCCCAGAGCCAGAACCAGAACCAGAACCAGCTCCATCAAGAAACTGTTTTTTTGCAGTTTGGTGTTAGAAGAACTGCTGATCACAAGCTGGACTCGACCCAACATCGGTGTTGGACCTCAGTAAGTTACGGGTGTCCACATACTTTTGGCCACATGGTGACATCATGGCCATGTTATTAGCCTTACCCCTCCACTAGATGGCGCTACAGGAGCAGGACGCATCTGCCTGACCGGCTGACTGAACTGCCCCGGGTTAGATGGTTGTACTTCGTCCTCATCTACACACACACACACACACACACACACACACAGTTAACACATATACAAACAGTAAAATAAGGTTATTTAGAGGAGTGTGTCTCTGGAGGGTTACGCTTTACTTACATTGTCTATTTTCAGGAGGCGGTGCGTCACTTCGGATCCTGCTCTTCTCAAACTCTTCATGGTACTTTATCTACACACACACAAACACACACGCACACACACGTTAATCCAGAGGTAGTTCACCATTTTAGGAGGTGCTGAGAGATGATGAGGGGAGTTAACTCAGCTTGCAGGAGAACACAGGAACCATCTAACAGCTGAGGACTTCAAACAAAGAACCACCTGACTGCATTTTATTTCCTCTTTAGATGATGATAATAATAACAATATTTGGAAGAAACAAAAAGATAAATTGTCACAATAAAAAAAGCATCGAAGGGCACGATGACCAGAACAACAAACTTGTTTAGGCAGCTTTAGTTGGGAGGATTCCCCAGATGCGACGGTCATGGCTGGTCTGGGGTCTCCTCTCTCTTATTTTTCAGTTTGGCCAGGAACTCTTTTTCTTTTGTTAAATAAAAACATTTAAACTTGACTGTGTTGAGTCGGCGTCCTTTATATGTTACTGGCCTCTTTTTGTTCGAGTCTTTGGTTGTGTTCAGTTTGGGGCCGTAACAGTGTTGAGCGTGGAAGAGAAAACTCTGGTGATGGGATGTTTGTGAGATGTGCTCAGCAGAGAGCACAGAGACGGAGAGGACGGCCTCCCTGAACCTCTGTGATATTAATCAAATGCAGTTCCAGCTTTTACAGGCTGGAAGAGGAAACTGGATGTTGAATAAGGACAAGAGGCAGCAGCCCGCTGTGTCCTCAGCAGACCTCAGGACGAGCAAACAGGAAGAGGAGACACGATGGGAACGAGACGAGAGGAATTTTAAAAAAGACTAAACTTGAGAAATAGGAGGAGGAAGGCTGCAAGGAAGGAGGGAGGGAAGAAAGAAAAGAAAAGGGAAGGAGGAAAGGAAGGACAGAAGGAAGGACGGTAGATAGGAAGAAGGAAAGAGGAAGGAAGAAAGAAAGGATATAGGGAGGGAAGGAGGAAACAAAGAAAAAGAAAAATGAAGGAGACAAGAAGGAAAGGAAGGGAGGAAGGAACGAAGGAAAGAGGAACAAGAAAGAAACAAAGGAAAGAAGAAAGGAAGGAAGGAAGGAAGGAAGGAGAGAGGGAGGGAAGCAGGAAACATAAGAAAGAAAGGAGGATTAAAGAAAGAGAGAACAGCTTCTGCTTGTGGAAAAAGAGGTTTTGTAGATTTTGCTCTCTTGACTTGCAGCTTATCAGCCGTCATTCCTTCATGCAACCAGTTCTCTCACGAGAGAAGAGAAAGTTAGTGTGTGTGTGTGTGTGTGTGTGTGTGTGTGTGTGTGTGTGTGTGTGTGAGTGTGTGTGTGTGTGAGTGTGTGTTGACTCTGTCCACGGCTCACAGACTTTGACCATATAGGGCAGCTGCAGCTCGGTGGACGAGGAGAAATGTCTGAAATGTGTCTGAGTGTCTCTGCAGGGCTGCACTCTGACATCGTCCTCCGCTGTGCAGCAGCTTGTTCTGCGCTCAGGTCTCAGGACCGGACCCGTCCACAGAACCAGAACCCTGCTCCTGTCATCGGACCGTGACGCTTTCCTGCTGTTGTCTCGGGGACGCAGCTCGACTCGACTGTGTGCGTTTGGGCTTGTTTTGTTGTCCGTTATGGAAAAAAAAAATTTAAAAAACCAACAGCGCTCAGTAATTTGTGGAACAGTTGAACTGTTGTTGCTGTGAGATCAACCAGATGTTTCACTGACGAGTTAAATTAAGGATCAGCTTCTTCTCTGAGCTGAAGACAAAGATTCTCAGGCTGGACTAAAGTAGAAAAAAATCAGTTTGCATTGCGTAACGTTGAACATTAAATAACCTGGTTTTTAGACGTATAACGCTCTGAGATCACAGTGGAACAAGTATCAGGATGCGTTACTTAAATATGATATTATTAGATTATTCATGCAGTTTTAAAGCAGCATTTTACTGTTGCTCAAGGTGAAAGTAGTTTAAAGGGCACCGATTACTTCAGAGTTACTCTGTAAAGTCGACTTTCAAAGATATTACAATTAACAGACGCTGTTTCTGGAAAGACGGAAAAATCTCACGTATATTTGGTTGAATTGACCCTTTAAGATGCCTCGGTGCTTCTCACACTCACATTACTGATCTGGTCTTGCGTCTTCTTCACTCTCTGCATCTCCGGAGTGTCGGCCACCACGCTGAAACCTTTCCCCTTGTTCTTCTCAAACTCCTCCTTGTAAAGAGCCTGAAACGAGACGGCTAGTTAGAATATCAGAGGAACATCAGTCGGACTTCAGAGGAATCGTTTGGGAAATACTCCTGCTGGCTTTCTTGCCGAGTCGTATGACAAAGATTAGCAGATGGTTAGCGAAGCTTCACAAAGAAACTAAAAAACGGTGGCAGACAGCTCACCTGGCTTGGTCCAAAGGTAGAAAAAGCACCTTTAAAGCTCAGGATCTTTGGGTTTTGTTTGGAAAATAAGACCAAGTTTGAGCTTTAGAGGCACATTTTGTTGCCCAGGCTGCTTCTTTATGCTAAGCTACTAGAAGCTAAAGCAGATGCTAAGCTACAGAGGCTAAAGCAGATGCTAAGCTACTAGAAGCTAAAGCAGATGCTAAGCTACAGAAGCTAAAGCAGATGCTAAGCTACAGAAGCTAAAGCAGATGCTAAGCTACAGAGGCTAAAGCAGATGCTAAGCTACTAGAAGCTAATGTTTCTAGCTTCATATTTTGCAAGCAGATGATGGATGGGTGTCATTTTCTCTCGGCAAGAAAACAAACGTGTATTTTTCATAATTTTGGACGATTTCTTCAGGCGGCAGACAAAAACATGTTTCATTAGATCCATTATGTTGTGAATTCATGCAAAGTTTTATCCCTTAGTTGAAAAATCTGCATTACAAAACTACATTGTTGTCTTTTTTTGCTTGTGAAGCCCTCAGTTTACAATAATGTCTCGTCGTTATGTCTCATTTTAATATTTCTGAGAGGTCTGAAAAGGTCAAACTGTGGTTTTCCACAGGAACAAACAAATGAACAACAAATGTTTTATTGCAGAAGTCATTTTCCAATTTGTGGGACTTATTTTATAGGTTTTGGAATAACAGCAGTTGAAAGCTATTTAGTCAGTCAGTACCAATAAGAAGAAAAGAAAAGAAAAGAAATCAACATGAACCTGAATGCAGCACTGGATAAAACCATTTGGGAATGATTTAACAATTAAGGTTACATGTTACAGGAACATTTCACCCAATAATGAAAAATGTCGTCATTATCTTCTCACTCTCAGGCTGATGGAAAGTCAAGCTTCACAGCAAAACAGCGTTTCAGCGTTCTGCTTAACAACTCAAATAGATGGGACGTGTTTATTAGACGTAAAAAAATAAAACATACAAAAACCAACTGGGAAAAAACCCATGGAATGGCTCCATTCAACTTGTCTGGCGTGATCCATGTCTTCAGAAGCCCAGAAACTTAATTTACATCCTTTTCAAAGCCAAAATCTTCCCTGTAGCAGCTCCAGAGGAGGAGAATAACCCAAGAAGGGAAGCAGCCTGTCAGGGATTGTAACAGCTGAATGGTGCGGTGTGTTTACTGGGGAAACTACAGTTCACAATCCTCTGTTACAGCTACATTTCTGGGGAGGTTCATGTACGACGTCGGACGCACATCCTGTCAGAGGCTACGCTGTAGATACGGCGTAGAATCAACGCTGAAACATCCAAGAATCTTTAAAACAAAATCTTTTAAGACCAATTTGGGATCTCGGGCATGGATCTCTTTGTGCGTTTTCTCTTTGGGTTATTTCTTCCTCAGCTACTTCAGCTGTTTAGAACTGCTGTTCAGCTGTGAATCTTCATTTTTGGGTGAACTGTTCCTTTTAAAAGCACATGCAGACATGCAGACATGCAGACACGAACGTATTAAACACAGACACAGTCAGAGGATGAAACAGACGTCACATCTGAAACTATCTAAAGATGAAGGTGAAGGTCGGTCGACGAGCTGTTATGATGTAATGAAGAACTACAGATTTGGTGTTAGGAGATGATTGGACGGCCGGGCGGTTTCCCAGGTGAGCCGGACATACGTGACTGATCTGGTCTTGCGTCTTCTTCACTCTCTGCATCTCCGGAGTGTCGGCCACCACGCTGAAACCTTTCCCCTTGTTCTTTTCAAACTCCTCCTTATAGAGCGCCTGCAAATTTGTGATTCAGCAGGATTTAAGCAAAACTCTTCTGCGCCCAACGACGGGGTCGTATCCTCCGAAATGTCAAGTACACACACTTTTAATAAACGTTAATCACAAGAGATGATTTGTCTCCAGTGGTTATTTGTTGAGTTTGCTCACAGGTTCGGGCCCCGCGGGGGGAAACAGCAGCATTCAACAAAGCTGAAAATATTTACTTTAAAGTAAATCTGAGATCCACACAAACTGGACACACACTCTCTTTCTCGCACACACACAAGTGAGTCATGTTCTTGCTATGAGGAATATGTAGTCTCAGTTTAGAGAGCTTGGCTGCCGAGACTTTTATGGTTATAAACAATGAAGTGGGTTCGGTTGGATGAGACGAGAGGAGAAGGACAGAGAGGAGGAAACGGCTCGCGGTGTAAATCTGATCACACTGTTATCACAACGAACGATCATGTAGCATAATAACACAGTTGCGTTACAGGACGGCTTCAGAAAAAAAAAAGAAAAAAGGCTTTAACCAAAAATGGAACCACTCTCGTCCAAGTCTGTGCGGTTTACACGAGGTTCTCGTTTCAGATGTTTACAGTCTCTGCACGGAGTATTCAGAACGGTGTGTTTGCTATAAGAAGAAACGGTTCACTCGCTTCCTCAGAGCTGTCAAAACTCAGTTCCCACCCAACAGTCGTGCTGATGTTTAACACGCCTGGTTCGTTTCCTTGGCGCACGCTGACACACAAATATTTAAAAACAGGATGATAGTGATGGATTTAGAAGAGGAAGAGAGACGCGGGGAAACTGAACAACACAAGCTGCTTTTGTAAAGGATCACAGGAAGATCAGATTCTCTCACTTTTGTTTTGGTTTTATGTGTCCAAGTGTTGAAACATCTGCCTCAAAACTTTCTTCACCCACGATTATACAGCGGAGTTACACTGATTTTAGTTTGCTGGGCAGTGACAAATTCAATTTAGAAATGTAGACGCAACCTCTCGTTTTGGAAGCGGTGTCCCCGGTACTTGAAATAACCCACAGAGCACGCAATTAATAGTTTCCACAGGGATTATTTCTATACTTTAAAGTTCCAAATTGGGATCTAACACCAGGATGTACGGAGCGTTGTACTAATAAAGTAATCTGCAGATTAAAGATTCAGCTCTACAATCAAAATGCGGCGGGAGAAATGCAGCATTTAGAAACTTTTCCACGTTTTGCAGGTGAGAAGGAAAGCTTCTCCTCCTAATGTGGAGTGAAGAGCCGATCCCTGAAGTTAAATTAAAAGAAAAGGAGTCTCTTTAATTGTGCGTGACTCGGAGGGTTTATCCCTTTGATCAGGTTAAACTGCTGTCTTGAACAGTGTGATTAGATTAGAGATTAAGAACACTGAAGTCCAGTCAGCGAGGCTGAGCCGAGCCACATGAGAAGAGGGAGATTTCTAAAACCACCGTCCAGTTCACGACTGTTTGGAGAAACATTTGCACTTTATAAAGATCAGATTTATCCATTAAAGTCAAGCTCTGGTGTTAGTGTTTGCTCAGAGGGGTTTATCTGATTCAATCGGAGGAATCCAGCGTCCTCGTCTCCTGCTGCGAGTCAGACAGACAGACAGCTGAGCGGAGGTGACAGATAAGAGAGAGAAAGATACACCGAGTTATCGTGACGCAACCAGATTAGGACGAGCGTCTCCTGCCGGCGACGTGAAACAGAAAGTGAGCAGGAGTGATAGCAGAAGACGAGCGACCAATCGGAGTCTCACCTGGCTGTTCAGCATGCTCTGTTGTTTGAGACGCAGATTCTCGGGGGTGTCGGTCACTATGGTGAAGGAGGTTTTGGGGTAATGCCTGAAAGCAAAAGAGGAGAGTGATGTTTGATACTGAGGCTTTAACTTCAGCAAAGAAATGTATATTTGTCATCTCTGAAGTTAATCTCCTTGATTTTGTATCACAGTTCTGCAGGAGTCAGTGTGTTTTTACAGATTTCTTTTGGCTTCTTCGGTAAACTGTGGTCACCGTGCGTCACCACGTGTTTCTGACTCTTTCATTCAACATCACCTCCACGTGGTCACCGTGCGTCACCACGTGGAGGTGATGTTGAATGAAAGAGTCAGAAACGTTTGAATGTCGGCCAACTTGAGGTCTTTTTCTCTCATCTCAGTTTGCACTGATGGTGCTGTTGGTATCACATGATTCGATCGGTCAACTCTACACTTCCCCTTTTTTTTTTTTCACCCCCGTCGCCTCTACACACAGCAGCGTTCACTGTCTGTCTGCGTGTTGTGTGTCTCAACAGCTTCGGAAGTAAATGTCTACTCGTGTCACAACATGTTTGGTTTGTGATGAAACACGCCGAAAGTCACCAAAAGACTTGTGACAAAGGAAAAGGGCGACAGATCGATGTTAGCAGGAGGACGATCCGTGCGGCGTGAACACTCACATACTGCAGTAAGGTTTCTTCTCAAAGCCTTTGTAGGTCGTCATGCTCAGCGCCATCTTGCACACCTCGCAGCTGAAGCAACCTTTGTGCCAATACTGCAGAGGAGAAGAGAGAGCACGTCAACAAAATGAACCTCCGTCCACTGAAATTAAAAAAAAAACATCCTGCTGTCAAATAAACTTTAATTCTTTATTCACTGCTGACTTTGTATCATCAGCTTGTAAATAAAAAAAAAGGAAAGAGAGAGAGAAAGCAGCGACAGAGTGGGAACATTCCTCTCGTGAGAGCACAGCTGTTTCTGTTTCTCATCTCTGCAGGGAACAACTGCCAATAAGAGATGGTTTCGGTCCAGCAGCACCACATGAGTTGAAAATGGTTTAAGTCCATGTTGAAGGAAAAGTCAACTCTGAAATCCAAGACGGATCGATTTGAAATGACAGTGTTTTCACCACTGATGTGCAGTCAAACTTGTGCGCCCACTTCAAACAGGGTGCGCGTTAATGTTTTTAGCTTAGTAGCTTTTTGGAGGATTTGGTCCTGAAAAAGTATGTAAACAACGACTTTTCAAATCAGTTCCGGATGTTGGAACTACTGGAGGATTGGCTGTTTTGTTAAGTTTTTTAAATAATTTCCCATCTTCTTCAGCTGTTAGACTTAGGGTGCAACGCTGTTTTGCTGTGAAGCTCCAGAAATGTTTTGTGGTCTACGAAACCTCAGAAGACTTTCCATCGACACGAGGGGGACAAGATATGACTCAACTGTACATTTTGGGGTGAACTTTTCCTTTAATGTCAGAAAACTTGCATGGTCGCCTGAAGGAAACATCTCAGTACCACAAAATAAAAGACCAAAGGTTTTGCTGTGACAGAGTTTGAACTCTCTCTGTTGTCTGTATATGGACTCAACACTTTCACAGTGTGGTTTCACTGTGTGATCTCTGTGGTTGTTGCAACATCTCACAGGAAATGATGAAAACTGGCAAATAATCAACTTTTTTTACAGATTATTTTTGCTTTAATTGTGTCCTAAAGTTGATTAAATCAACCTAGACTGAAGTCTGTTATAAGTAAATCTTATCATCTTATCTTAATGTCACACACATCGAAAGACACACACACACACACACACACACACACACACACACACACACACACACACAGTGTCTACTGTACGTGCTCTGTCCTTTTGTTAACATTTAGATGTTCGTGGCTCATTTATCTCTCAGCTGTGGTTTTCTTTATGTCTATTTTTGTGCACACAATATACACTGTATCTGTGTGTATACTGATGGTGATAGAATGTAGCTAAATATATTTTATTCAAGTAAGTACTAAAATACAATTCTGACATACTTTCACTTCACTTCAGTATCTCCACTTTCTGCCACTTTATACTTCTGCTCCAGAACATTTTGGAGGCAAATATTGTACTTTTTTAACTTTATACTTCACACATTTATTTGATAACTTTAGCAACTTGCTACTTTGCAGATTGCTGCATCAGAGCCAAAGTAGTATATTTAAAATGTATTTATTTATTGGAAATTGGATAAAAAAAATCCTGATTCTAGTAATCAGAAAAACACTGAATAGCAAATATGAAACTTGACCAGGCAATAGTCAATAGACCCATAGTATAAAATATATACCATAAATATATGTATTATTCACTTTTGACACATTTATTGTCAGAAAGATACTGATACTTCAATACATATAATATTTTTAGACTTTTACTCTCTTTGTAACTTTACCTAACACATATCTTAACACTCAAATGTGACTTTTTGATGCTTTTTCCAGCACTGTATTTCATTTTACTGTGCACATGTGGTATTAAAGTGTGTTTTATTTATGATACATCCAGATTGTGGCGAAGCATCTGACTAACAACTCTTACAAAACAGTTGGTGACATGAAAATAAAGAATAAAATAGTAGAAGAAGACTTCTTAATCTCCCGTGCTGACCATATTTGGTCTCTTTAAAAGGCATGTGATGACTTTTAAGCAATTACTTTCTATTTTGCTGAATCAAAAAGCAATAAAAGTCATCATATAAAGATACTTTAGAGGGACGAACACACTACATGAGGGACATAAAAGTTATTATCAGACCAGACATGTTGAATATCAAAGTGATATCTGGGGTTAGGTGTGTATCATCTTACCTTATCAAGGCAATTTATTTTCTCTGTGGGGTAAACTGGCTTATTGCATCTTCCACAGGGCGGATTCATGATGGCGCACCAGAGAAAAACCTTCTGCGATCCGGTAAAAAAAAGCGCTCAGAAGTGAGGTACAGGCTGTGATGTGCAGCCGGGAGACGAGCCGTCCTCCTCTCCGACCTGCAGGCATCTCAATTAATATACGGACGCGGCCTGAAGGCGAGGAGGAGTCAAATGTGAAGCAGGAGCCTTATGGTGCCTTCACTTACAGTCAGATTTAGGAAGCTTCACCTGTTGCGCGTGGGTAATAAGTTACAACGCGCGAAAAAATATCGTTCTAACTCGATGAGCGTTTGATTGTATCTGCATAACTTAAAACGACGTGATTTAAATCTCGACAACAACAACACAGACATCTGTTTTTCCTCATTGTTGAATTGTATTTACACGCCCCGCTTTAAAGTTTAAAATAACTGGTTTCTGCGGAGCACCTGAAGGCAGCATCAAACGCATCCAAGGGAAACCGTAATAACCTTAAAAGGAGCAGCGACGTACACTGAACGTTAGACAAACACGAGACCACAATGTGATGTAAATACCGCTTGAAATACATTTAACACTGACTTTTTAACACAAACACGTTGGAAAACGTATAGCAGTTTAGAGGAAAACGTACTGAATTAAATATAACATCTCCATAAGATCTCCACAGGGAAGTCATCAGGATCAGTTAGTGGCTTTTGGCGCCATCTGCCGGAGAAGACCAGCAGTTACTTCTCGCATAAGCCATCTTGTTTTCAACCGTCAACGTAAGCTACATGCTAAATTATGGTTTGTGCTATCGCGCGAATACACGACAAACATATCACCACACCAGACTAAATACGACAAATACCATTTGAATATTTATATATGTAAGACTACCAAGGATGGTTATCATCGGGGGTATAGCTCAGTGGTAGAGCATTTGACTGCAGATCAAGAGGTCCCCGGTTCAAATCCGGGTGCCCCCTCTTTTCTAAGATTTTTCGCTCTTTTGTACATAACACCATCATGTTAAACGTGACTCCATACAGCGCAATTAACTACTTTAAATAATATGCTTAGGATATTTACGGGTGAAGGTAAGTCTTCACCGCTCCATTTTGGAAACCACTCAACTCCACAATGAAGGGTGGAAGTAGTAATTAGAGTGCCTCTCTGTAGGACTCTAGTAGTAATCAGGGGCGGTTCATCATTTGCATATTTATATACAAAGATTATTGTCCTAATGTAAATAAGTGAGGACGTCATGGTGATCTCTGTTGATAATATGCATGATTCTTAACATATATTAACGCCCCCCCCCTTCATAGAATGGTATGTTCCACCTGTGGTTTCTGCTTGAAAAGTTTGGTTTTCAGCTAGCTAGCTTAATTAAGGTATAAATACAGACTTTACTGAAGCTACAGACGTTGTAGTCTGCGTCCATCGAACTGTAAGTCATATATTGTCATAAGTACTTGTTAGTTCATGATTTTGTCAGATAATTGGACTATTTCTGTGGGCCATGTGTTGCTAATTCTGACCAATTAAGAACAATTGACAGTAGCGTTAGCTTCGAAGCTATGTAGAGATTGTCTGTTATATTTGTACCTTCAGTTTTCATCATTTGTCACTCGGGAAGTCTGTTATATAATTAATTACAAGCGGTCATCATGCCTGTATGTTAATTTTGCTGGCATAACTACACAATTTGTTTCAAACACACATTACGGTGTCTTTATTCTGCCTTTGCTTGTTATGCTAGCTGCGTTGTTGTTAGCTAGCTTGCTAATTAAAGCCTCTTTCTGGTTGATGGTTATAAATCTCAAAGATCAGTGATGAACGCGATTGTTGAATTTTTTTGTAGTCTTATAGCTCCATCGTGTGGTAGTGCTTCATCTTGTCTGTTTGTTATCAATCACTAATTGTAATTGGTTCAGTTTTTATTATGTTTTTTTGTCTTTGTTTTATACTCATGTAATTTAGATGTTCAGTGGTGTTGAGATTTACCTTTTTACCTAAAAGCTACTTCATTTTAAGTGTCACTTTAGTGCTGGGCAGAATGGACAGAAATGACAGCACTGTCTTGCTAATAAGGAAAATATATATTATTTAAATCTTAACACATCACGGCAAAGTTTAGCTTCAAGGTAGGGTACCTGAATTTCCCCTGAAAACAAATACGTATGATAAAATTATTTGTTTTAGGTAATATCAGAAAAACAAACAAGGCTAATGCCTCGATATTTAGTCTGAATATTGATTAGAAGCAGAAATGTTACCAGTATTAATGTGTATGGGAGCAAAACCAATGTGGATAAGTTTGTTAGTATCTCTATGTGACTTTCCTACAAGTTTTAATGAATAAATACATTCAGATCTCATTCAGTCAATTGTTAATGTCAAATATGAAGATGTAACAGTTTGTCACCTGATGACACTCACCTCACAGTGGCCAGAATATCTTCCACCGATCAATATGTCTGGTTAAATATCGGCCTCTACTATTTGTTTTCAAGATTTTCACCAAGCATGAGATTGATATCAACACTCACCACCAGCTTTTATTAGAAGACATTTAAACAGAAAGGTTCAAAGAAAACTCTCCTAACTTGACGCCTTTTAAAATTCATCCAAACAATATTTCTCCAGAGAAGTTCAAGATGGTCATTATAATCACTATCAGTTATATAGCTAAATATCTGTTATAGTGAAGTCCACAGAGATATAACATGTTATGAATTGATCATTGGTCGCATGGAAGTTTCATGAAACAAAAAATAAACAGAATGAAAACAGAAACACATAGTTAAGTTGAGCTATACATTGGTTTGCAGTATGAAGGCTTGTTCGATTTTCGTTCCCTGACATCCCCTTTGCATTGATGGGTTTTGTACAGTTACACGTCATTTTCTGTACAGTCGGCTTCATCTCAGACCCTCCAACCCTCGGATAATATTGCAAAATCCCCTGTGTGATGGCAAAGAGCAAAATACACAGAGACAGCTGGATAGAGCTACAGGAGCAGTTACAGTAAACACCGTCCAGCCGCCAAGGTTGGAGTTGGGGCGTTCTGTGTCGATGGTCGGCCTAATAGTCCTTATTCATCCCCTTGTGATACCTTTGCAGTCCGCTAGATGGTGTCCTTTCTTCTTCTGACCGAGTCTTGCAAGTCCAGGACCTTCAGTAGCACTGCTCAGCTTCAATGAAACCTTCCTTTTCGTGACCCCCAAGCTCGACTTCAGCGTAACTGGAGTGACAGCCCTGGTTGCGGAACTTCATGGAGGGCCAGTAGTTATTGGTGCGTCGCTACGAAGAACAGACAGTAGTTGCTAAAGGCCAGGCAGCAGACAGACATGAGTGCGCATGTGGGATAACTCTTTAAACAGATAAAACCAACCTGTCGTCTCCACAGGGTGTGTGTTTGTTTCTCTCACCTGCATGAGGTAGAACGGTGGAGCCACTGTTGGGTGTGTGTTGATGTAGTACACAGCCAGTAAGGTGAGAATTACAAGCAGAACCAGCGCGGCAACCACACCTGCTATGATGGCTGTGTTCTCCGTTATCCCCTTATGGCTCGGAGGACCCGTCTGTAAATCTGAGAGGAAGGAAAACAGATTGTTGTTGCTGTTTTGGTGACTAGCTGAAGGAGGTTATTGTAACCGTAGAGTGGTCTGACTTGGTTGGATTGGTCCAATTATTTGTATAGTTGTTTCTGGTTGTAGCAGTCTTTGTGAGCAATACAGCTGCCAAGTACTTGTTGACATTTATTGTCAGCTAATACATTAAATGTCAATTTGATAATCAATTAATCAGATTGAGCTAAAACAACTAAAATGAATATGTTTTTATTGCCAAACTATTTTATAGCTCAACTGGGGCCTTACAAGCAATCAGAATATTATCAAAATCACAGTTTTGCCAATTTCTACAACCAAATCACAGAAGATTTCAGATTCAGAAGGTAAAATGTGACAAACAGCATAATAATGAAGTTCTGTAGTTCTGGCTAACAAATCGTGTTCTCCAAATGTAAGAAAACATGTTTGTGTGATTGGTACAGACACCAGACACAGACAGCTTTTTCAGTGAAAATGAAAATGGTTATGCAAAAGCAATAATTCCCATAGCGTGCAAAGCTAACCTCAGCTCAACTTTATTGACATAGCGCTTCAAAGTTCATCCAAGAGAACAGAAAAACAAAGGAAAGGGGACAAACAGGAGACAAACGAAGGCGATCTGTGTTGCATTATTTGTTTGCATATAAAACTCTGACAACGGCAGCATAGTCAGTCAACCAATGAATTGACTAATGAGGCCTTAAACGGCCCTCAGCCAGCTTGTGAAAAATCATTGAGATGGTTTAAAGGATAATTCCATTTTATTAGAACCTGGAAGTTATATTCATGTCTTCAGCCTTTTCCTATCAATAATAATAACATTCTGGGAACAACAAATTCTGATGTGGCAGGAAATAAACAGTCAGGATTCAGACAGGTTGGAAACCATCCGTGAAGTGAAGGCAAATTATCTGAACCGCATTATTTGGAGGTTCAACTGGAAGTCACCTAAAATACTGATCCTTCGGTGCACAGAAATGATGAGTGTGCACAGCTCCTGCATGTATGACAAGTCATAGATAGTCTGACTGGGTAGTATTTCTATAAACTGTGATGGAAATGATCGACAGATTAATCAACAATGAAAATAGCTGTTAGGAGCAGCCCTATTTATAACTTACAACAACAGTTTGATAGCATATCCTTGTTTAATACCATCATATTTTCTGCGATGTTACCGTACCACCAGAATCTAATATCCTAACCCTAATTAGAACATGTAATTCAACTGAAACTCCAGTCCAGTAATATGGATTCAATTTTCTCCGGACATTGTACCTCCTGAAAATGTACCTCTAGTGACGGGCTGGTCTTCGAGCACTGCTGCAGAAGGTGTTGGACCTGGAGAAGAGTTGTTGAAGGAGCCCATGGATCCCTCAGGTAGAACCGGGTTGTAGTCCTCACATGTGCCTTTTGCCTGAGTGAACGCCCACAGCAATGACTCAAGAAGGAATGAAACAGCTGCTCATTTCTCTGTTGTGTGAAAGGAAAATGTATCTCACCTCTTCAGGGCAGTTATAATCCAGCCACTCTTGTCTGTGCCGGTCGATACCGTCAGAGCACCTGAAACTCAGTGAGGACAAAATGAGAAAGAACCTGGCTTTCTACGCTTCATTACAAGATAAAGTTTTCAGAATTTCTTCCTACCGTTGAAGCGTGTTGCACCAGCCGCAGCCAGTCGTCAGGTTGGATGTCAGGCAGAGTTCACAGGATGTGTGTTGAAGACAAGCTGGAGGAAAGAAACAATGTTGACTAATGAGGCGAGGCTGTCGTATAAATGTCGGTTTGTGAGGATACTTACTGGGCAGAGGGGTGAACTCGAAAGCAGATCTGCTAACGATCTTTGTGGTGTCGATCTCAACACGATGATACTCATAGATGGTACGATGCTTCGGATCTAGAGGAGAAATGTAGAATGTTTTACAAGATTTTGTTGGTTCCACACAAAGAGTCTCATTTTTAGGATTTTTATGTCTTGTGGTTGCAGCAATGCTTATAGTTAAATAGTGAGATCCTGATGTTATCGAACACTGTTCTATAGAGATGGATTGATGATTGGATGTTTTCAGGTTTCTTGACTTTAATAGGGCAAAAAATGCAATGGTTGTGAATAAAAACAAAACGTTTGAGGATGTCATCTTGGGCTGTTGAAACACCAATAAACAAATCAATTAATTGAGAGTAATGCTGCGGCTCTACTGTATTAGTAAAGTCTGGCTTTCTCAAAAGGAACAGATCAGTCTGACCTCTTAGAAGAAAAGGCACTTTCTCATTGATCAACTGAAGACTCACAAAAGGCTGCAAGAATATAAATCGCTTTGTCCTGGATCAAAACAAACTGTCCACCGAGTATTATATCCAGTTCTGGGCTAAACTGGTCTGTGATCAGTGAAACCTTAAAGCCCTCAGAAGCTCAGCTAATCAGCTTCATCAGGTCTGTGTGGGTGGTTTGATAAGACAGCAGCACAAGCACACGATCCCACGACTGTCATTGTTTGATTCAAATGGGAAAAACTTCCGATTGCTGCACTGAAAAAGGTTTTCTATTTCAAACCATTGAGACAAGCTCAGCCAAAAACACAAATATCTCATGTGGAAATAACAAAAACTGTTTAAATTTGGTAGAACATTGTGTGATCCTGTGGGTTCCCAATCACTCGTAGTAAGAAGCTGAATGAGAAAATAGGTTACTGACTTTTCATGGTTTCAATTATACGATGTGCTCCAATGTGCCTCCCACCAAGACAATAAAACCAGTCACCGCTCAGTAAATCTTATTAACGGATTAAGGCCTTGTCCACACATGTGTGGATATTTTTTCTAAAAATGGAAATTTTCCTCCTCCATTCGGCTTCATTTCTTTGTCTTCCAAAACATCTCTGTACACACGAGAGTGCTTTCCAAATGCCGGGCCAATAAGTGGCTGAAAGTGCATCAAACACCAGTGAAACCGTACAAAATAATCAAGTCGTAACCTTGTAATTTGACCTGACAGTGCTGACATTGGTGCTAAACAATCATTAGCAAACTGATAGTCCACAAAATATTGGTATAGGTGACTTAAAGCTTAAAAAAACATCAGTAACTGAACAAATATAGATTAATGATCATCCCAAGACAAGAACTTGCACACATAAAATGCGCAGAATGTCCATTCTCTTATCTTAATGCTCATACTGGTTCTTTATAGTCTAAGACTATCATGACGTTTTCTTGTTAAAAGTTGGTAATGTAGTATTCTGTCTAACAATGAAAGTTTACTCTTATGGTGAAAACAATATGAGGTTTACATGTCAACAAAATCTAACAGAAATCTAACAAGAAATAGAATTCAGAGACAAGATTATTTGCAACAGTGACAGCCATGTATGTACAACTAAAACATTTAGAAAAACTGACCTGAGGGCTGTGAGGAGAGAAGGAACGCCATGAAAGCGTCAGACAGTCCAACTTTCACTGGATGCTCTGTGGAATTAATTTTCACCACGGGCACAGGGACCTGAAATAACAGCGTTTTGTTTGAACATGACGAAACATGAGTATCGTTCCCCTCGTTAATATATCAAGTATAGGTGATGCAGCAAACAGTCCAGTTTACATCTCTGTAGTTGAAGACAATTGTTCCATTCTTGTGGAGGGCTGCCTGGAAAGTAAAAGGTCCTTCGGCCTCTCGGTCCTTTAGCCGCACTTTGTCCCACTGCACCACAAATAGGTTACCTGAGCGGAGCAGACAAACAGAGGCTGGTTGAAGAAAACCAGGAGCTCCAACACATGACGGACGTCACCGAGTAGCTCCCACTCACCGTTGTCCGAGTACCTCACGGTGGAGTTCTTGGAGAAGCTCGGGTCAAAGTTGGCCATGAGGGGAGCGACGTACTGTGTGGCAGTCAGCATTCGATGAGTAATCTCCCCCATGAATATGAACCCTGAGGGGAGGGGACGGAAGTACAGATGAGGGCTGGGGCGATACGACTTAAAATAATATTTATTAGCCGAGTAGCATTTAGGATCAACTGAAGCGGGAATGTTGAGTGTAACAAATAACTCTCTCATGATAAAGTCTGCGGGTTAAAAATGTAGGACATGTACACCAGGTCTTTAGGCAATTAAAGTCATCAAAAAATGAAGGCATTTACAATTAACTGGATTTATTATAGCCTGGTATGCTTGAATATTTCCCCAGGGTAGGACAGAGTCTCCTTCGGTACACTGGTAGATGTTCGATCTCCTGATTGGAGGAGCGGCGTAGATGAGTGTTGCTATGATGTCGAGTAACGTGAAGTGAAACTCACCACCTGTCGCCACGATAATCTGTCTCAAATAGTGTCCGTAAAAAGGGAAATCAAAAGACAGCGCCACCCTCTGCGGAGAAGAAGAGATGTCAGACACGGCCGAGTGTAAAATTAGATGTTATGTTTGTGTGTGTTGATCTCACCGCTGCCTGCCGGTGCGTGTTGGACAGGATGCCGTGGATCTGGACTTGGCTCTTGTGCAGGGCGTTCAGATCCACCCACAGGTCCTGAGTCCGTCTGTCTGTTGGACCAAAACTCTGCCATCTGTAGTACCTCTGGGAGTCCTCCTGAGTGAAAGGGGGACACTCATTTGCAAAGTGAAGTTTTCATAAAACACGATTCATGGTGAGGCAGCTCAGAGAACAGCCATGAGTACACTGCATTCAGGGAAATTAGTCATCAGGAAAGTCTCTAGTTTTACTGCTTCATATCATTAATAATGTTGATAGAATATTTGTTCAGATCACCAAAAAATAAGTCAGCAGCCCTTCTGATTATCAATTAATTGAATAATATTGAGAAAATCTTTGTCATATGTTAGTAAGTAAGAATATGTCTGTGAATATGTGCCTTTTCAATATGATATGAAAGCTTTTAGACTAAATCACTCAAGAGTTAATCAAGAATAAAATATGCAGATATATTATTATTGTATATTTTAATATTTCATATGAATCTAATCAAAAGAAAGTTAATCTCCCAGAAGATCTTTCAGTGTTCACCCTTTTGTGCCCATTTTCCTAATAGATGGATCTATTTCCTACACAAACCTCTGCATATCTCTGTTTATCAGCCTAATCAACATTGGTTTGCATGAATAAATCCTTAAACTACTTTAACATTTATGTGTTAATTTGTTTTTTGTTTGTTTTCTTCAGACATTTACGATGATGTATTCTTCAGTCCCGGTGTTGGTGAATCAAAAAGGATCAGGTCAGCCCCCTACAAGGAGTGACGGGGTGAATGTAAGAAGATGTGAGGTAAGAAAAACAATATTCAACACAAATCTGTTTTTGAGACTTTCTCCACTTTTTACAATCTGAGAAGGGAACGTCAAGAATTAAAGACATCCAACCAACCAACCAACCAAAAAGTGGTTCTGAGCGCAGATTGCTTTGTGTTCAGGGTTCGGTTGGGAACCACCACACCAGACATCTGGGATTTATCTCATCTATTTCCGTCCGCACAGTTTCCACTTGGGGGAGCTGTTTACACGTTACACACCGCGCTTTGACGACGATGGTCTGCGTCTTCGTAAGAATCTCCGGTCTTGATGGCATTATTAATGCATGCCACAGTTCAAGGTGACAGAGAGCAATGGTTCTGGGGTTTAGTGTGGTGCTCAGAAAGTAGAGCAGTTAAATGCAGCGCTCTCACTGCCTCTCTGGCTGCTCCATATACAGCAAGTGACCCACTTTTTTTCTCCCATCTTCACTGCCTGACACCAGGCTGTGTTTAGTAAAGGAGGGTGTGGGATTTCTAGGTGAGGAACAGGAAACAATCATCCTTCTCCCTCACAGCTGACTGATTTACAGAGCAGATTCCCATTGGGCGGGAGGAGGTGGAGGGAAATTGGGATCAGACCTCCCCCAAAAACGGCAACAGCAGCAGTACAACAGGGCTACTTGTGATCTTGTCCAAGTGAGTCATTCGCGAGCACACACACACATGCACACGCGCGCATAGCCATGCTTAGACAAACAGTGTAAGTTGGCAGGTCGAGCCTCTCGTCTGTTTTCAATTTGAATTGCAGGGAGAGGGGAAAGAAAAAAAAAAAATTGTACGACACAATTTATTTGGGTTGAATTTTATTGAGGCTGATTCGAATGAAAGACGAGTCCGGGACATGAAGAAAGACACAAATAAAACCTCATCGCACGCACTCAAACAAACACAAACGTGCAGACGTTTAAAAAAAAAAAAAAAAAAAAAGGTAATGAACGGAAAATGGCACAGGACACAAGTCCACCTCAAAGTCTAATAACAATGACCTCCACTCAGAGCTTCTCCAGCTTGGCAGAGTGGAAAGATTATTACCTCGACTGACCTTTCAGCTCAGTATTATTACAATAACACATCCACCGTATGGTTAAAGCCTCTGCAAAGCACGCAAATAGCTTCCTGCCACCTGATGATAACCCAACAGTTTCACTTCATTAATTCAGCCTGACGCTGTGTTCATGTTTGCTGGATCCTTGGTGAGAGGAGGAATATTTTGTCTTGTTCATCCCCAAATAATCCGAAGCCAAGTGACGTATCTGTCATGTTGGCATTGTCATAGAAAAACAAAAGCAGCTTCGGCAGCAGTTGCTAGGAGCAATAAACAAAGTGTTTTTCACGAAGACCTAAGACAAATGCCAGTTTTCATGTCTCTAAATTAACTCACAACAACCTGCTACAGAATTCAGATCTCATTTGTGGGTGTATCTTGATAGCTAGCTGTCTGTAGGATGATGACCTCCCAGTTCTTCTCCATTGCACTGTGTCATGAGTTCAGGCTAGCCCTATTAAGGGATGTGTCATGCATTGAGTTCAAGACAATCCCAAATGGATCCATAGAAAAGCTCAGCGAAGCAGCTGTGGGCTGATCTTTAACAGAGTTGGCACGGTTAACCACACAGACTGTATATTTGCCAAACCAACAGGATAATGTTAGCATCTCTTTAGTAGAACTGATGAAGTTTAGATTCCATCCACTCAGGCCACACTTGTTTCACAAACATTATATTTGCCAAAAACATCATCGGTCAAAGAGGAATTTTTCTCTTGTAGAAGTGAAGCATAATGTCTAAAAATACAAACAATTAAAGCCTACATCTAACCACTGACTTGACGTCCAAGTACGTGTTTCCAACAGTAAGCATCCAAAACGAAATAACATTTTCCATTTTTACGATATTACTTGGACTGCGAATTTATTTCCATGTCCTGTACACAAGTAACAGATCTGAGACCTTCTGTTCCTGTAGCCTCAGTCTGAACATAGATGATCTCATCTCTAGTTATATAATAGCATCATAAAATTAGAGTTACTGAGAAAAAATATCAAATTAAATGAGTTACAATTCAAAATGTTGATGATCCAAAAGGGATTACGTCTGAATTTATTCTTTTCAGTAAAAAGCTTGTGTGTTGAACATTACGATCATTCTTTTTTGGGCATATTTGCAGATCAGCAAAGTAGTTTGGACAGGTTTGAGTGCAGCACCATCAGGGTAGATGACTGACAATGAGCTGTTTATACACCTGGACTCCATTCACTGGCAATATACTGTATACTATATTAATGTTGAGGGTTGTTTTCAGTTCGTTCTTGTGTTTGAATTTGCACCAACTCTCGTCTGTGAGTGATGGACATGCAACTATATTTTCTTATAAAATCAAAGAAGGGCTATAAAGTTAGAGTACAGTGGTAATTTAATCTTAATCAGTCACATCAAATAGGGGAAATTAAAATGCACCTCTCCCCCAGCCATGTTACTTACGTGTGTTTCAGACAGAACGAGCTGGATTACATTTGTTTGTAGGACTTCACAACTTTATTGCCCAGTTTAAAAACGTTTCTGAGAAAAGTTATCAGAATAAACTAGTTATTAATTTGATGAAGTGATTCAAACGTCACATTTTTAAAAGGGGAAACTAATAACCTGCATCCTATTACGCCATCCTTCTGCTGTCTGCGTGTTGCTGTTTTCAAAATTCCCGTCGCTACGTGAAACAAACAGCCTGTCGCTAACAGTAAAAACCAAAACAAGCATCAGTTCACTTTTTTTTGTCAGGATTTAGCTATTCTGATGCCAGGGCCAACCTCCCCATGTGTAGAGCGAGTTGCTGCTGACACCATATTGCAGGCGGAGGCGCCGTCGCTGCATTCTGTGTTGTTCTGTGTGATTGATTATGGAATTTCTCTCCTACTTCACAGATAAATCTTTGCTCATCAGCTACAAATGACAAGTCTGCTTGTCAAACAGCCATGTTTTTCAAAATATTAGTAAGAATTTCAAGTGGTAGTTCTGCCATTGCCATCAGGATATGTGCCGTGCTAGAAGGGAAAGTTGAAAGGCGTAGCAAGAGCATCTGCAGGAGGCAGGACTTTGTAAAGTGTCTGTTGTTTGGATCTCACCACTACGCGGGTCATGTTGTCAGGCAGGGTACTGATATCCACTCCTCCTCCTCCTCCTCCTCCTCCTCCTCCTTCAGCCTGTGCGTTTCGGGCATCTCTGTGTTTGTGTGGGGTCTGCTGGTCCCTCCTGGTTCTGTGAAAACCGGAAGGATCCCCATCCGTCCGCAGAGGAGTCCCTCTCAGTGCATCTAAAAGAATACAGGCATTATGGTGACTGAGCAGAGCTGAAACACATGTGAGGCCTGCGTGCACAAACATCTTGTAGGATTGAATCCACCGACAAACAGATTTCTGTTGAACTCTATGCCGTCCAGATGTTTCTCTTGCTGTGTTTTCATAATGCTTTTCTCCACCTGCTATCAACGATCAGATGGATACACAGCAAATAAAAACACTAAGTTGTAGATTTAAGATTTTTGAGAAAAAAGACATTGGTTGAACTCTCCCCTGGATTTCAAAATGTGTGAAAAGAGCTCGAAAATCATCTGTGTTGTTGTCTGTGGTCACATCTGCTCTTAATTGGTTGCCACAATGTGGATCATTAGCAAACAGACATAAAGTCCTTGTTTCTAGGTTTTAGAGCCGTAACTCTCACAGACAGAAAGAACTGAAGTCACAAACCAAGAAGAAAAAAGACTAATGAGTTCATTTTCTTTGACTTCTACCAAGCAGAAATAGTGCCATGATGTCTTTTTGATTACTGCATTTTAAACTAATAATGTGTCCCGTGTTTTGGTTGGACATTAAGTGGTTAGTAACTAATTTCTTAACCATGAATACAACCGTGGTTTTGTGCCAGCGCTCTTTAATGGCCAAGTGTCCCCGTGTGTGCGCACAATGTATGTGTCAATGCGTTTGTGTGGGTGATCTGCTCAACAGATCATCGACGAGTATTTATATTTTTTCAACATTTGCTTTTCTCGAGGAGGGTATTTCCTTTCTTTTTGGACGGTAAACTGATCCATGACTCACTGTCCCATCCACATTTTGCGAGATCAGCAGAACTGGACGGTCATTCGGCGGGGTGAATGTTTTTCGGCTGTTTTCTTACGGGAGGACTTTTAGTTTAGGGATTAAATCAATTTTGCTCTCCTGATTTTATGTGAGCTATTAGTTCACTAAAATGAGGATCTAAGAAAACAGCACGTTACGGTCTCGTTGAGAAAGTGAAGGACGAGAGTCAGCCTGCGGTTCAGACCCCCCTCTCTGCCTCTTTCCTTTTAAATTGTATTGACAACATGTGGACAACCTGGATCCTGTCCACAGACCGTTTTGTACTTTTGGTCTGGAGCTGTTTTTCTTGGTTTGGCTTGCCCAGTTTGTTCTAATTAAAATCTCAATGCTGCAGCATCCAGTGATAATTTCGACAACAGTTTGCCTCCAGGTTTGTGGCATCACTGAGGGGAAAGCCGCTTCCTGTTTCAACATGACATTCTCAGTTAAGTGTGGATGAACTTGCCTGACCTACACTGTGCCCTGATCTCCACCTTCTCCAACGCATTTGGGACAAACCACTGTTTGCATAAAGATGGGCGACATCTTGAGGTCACAACCCCTCCTCCATGTCAGCAGATGGGACATGGAACAAATTAAATTGATTGATTACAATTTTTCGATGGCGTCAGTCAGTTTAAGCAGCTGTTGTCACACTGATGTATGTTCACGTGGTGATCATTTGTTAAATTTGGTTTAATTACTTATTCGATACTATCTGAAGGGGGTGTGATGTCTTGATTGACAGCTGAGCTGAGTGTACAGGTGGAACCTTGTTACCACAAATCCAACACCAACACCTGATGTTACTATGCAGACGCTTACTCCAAATAATGTCACCAACGTAAGATTGAAGCCCTGGCCTTGAAAAATGACTATGTGGCATTTGGACTCTTTGTTTTTTTTTTGTTGGATACAGCTGATAATCTGTTTTTGACTTTAAAAGATTATTGCAACATTTTGTGAGGTTTCTGCTTTGATTTCTTGCAGAGAATAAGATGAGAAGCTCAATATCACCCTCATGTTTGTATGGTAAATATGAAGACCAAGCCTGTTTTAGCTTAGCTTAGCATAAAAATAGAAAACAGCTGGAAGCAGCTAGGCCAAAGGTAACAAGCCCACAAACAAGTAATTAATATGTTATAACTTGTTTGTTTGAGCTGGACAAAAAGTCTAGTCTAAAACGGCAAGTTGTGGTTTTACAGTATGTGTGGAACTACTTTTTTTGCCACTTGCAGTGACTTCCTGCCACTTACACTGTGAGATATTGTAAGATTTTATCATCAGACTCAAAGCCCTCGTCGCATGAAGACTGAATAGAGGAAAATACAACAACAAAGAGACAACGATCAAAAGAGAGCTGGGAAACAAAATGGGACAAGAGAGAAACATAGAGAGGTTATCACACACACAGGGGAGACTGCTCTAATGAGGAATCTTGTTTGATTATGGTGCGGCGGAAGCTATTTCCACGGCTTCCGAGCAAGAGGCATCTAATTGGGTCAGATTGGCAACACTCATCATCATCATCATCATCATCATCATCAGAAAACAGCTGAGGAGGCGACAGACAGCAGGGGGAACAGGAGAGGTTGAGACTGGATCAGAGACTAGCTATTACAAACTGTCTGTCAAGTCCTTCAGGGGTACAAACATCCCATATACGACTGTGCGCATATCGTCTCACATCTTTAAGACTTTTTAGGTCACTTTCAGATTTTTCCTTCTCAAACTTCTTGCCAGACTGTCTGCATGTAGGCCTTGATGAACTCAGAGCGTAAAGAGGGCCATAGAAGAGACCCAGAGCGGGTCGGGTTATTGCGTTACGACTTGGGTTGACCTCGGCATCACCAGGTCTGGCACGCACATGTGGAACCTGCACGGGGAATGTGCGAACTGGAGCAGAAATTAAAAAAACATCCTGTCAAAATTTGAAAGACAGCCAGAAAAATGCACTGACTGAAGTGACAGCTATGACAAATGTTCTGCTGAATTGTGGGTGGTTTAACTGTACATATACACTATGATTAGAAAACTCTGCCATTCTGACATTCCTCTAAATTTAGACTGTGCCGTGCAGCAGATATCCTGCTGCTTAATCCAACATATCTGGCAGTGCCAGGAGAGCTGACTCCGGCTGCCTTATTTATGATCAACAAATATAAATCAGCTGTTTTGAGATGATTAAGCCGGCGTGGCAGCAGAGTCCACTGTATCTGCCTCCTCAGATGTGCCTGCATTGCAGCAACCACCTCTTGTGGGTGTTGGGAGTCACATCGAAGTAGGACACAGCTTTGTGGGCACATATACAATGTGTTACAGATATACACATCGTGTTCATTCATCCCTTTACTGTCTCCCACGAGCCTGCTTCACATCCCCCTGATCTGCTTCTATCTTTGTGTTTCTCTAGAAATGTACAGTAGCTGCGTGACCTTCTTTCGTCTCTTGTAAAGGTAACTAATACCTTTACCTTGTGCCATTGATGACAGACACGTAGGAAACATTTTAGGTTGGATTTTTGCTGTTTGAAAGCAGCTTTTGCATGGTTGACAGAACTGGAGACACACCAGACTAAACTACAGTCCTCAGCTGAAACAAAAGCTAAATGGTCTTTCAGCCTGTTCAACTGGAGGAAGTCCAGGGATGAAAAGTAAATTTCCGATGAAAGAAATATCTTTCTGGTTAAATACACAACACTTTGAAGTTCAAGTGGAGTTCAGGATGCATCAAGGACGCAGAGGAAAAAAAGAGAGTGATCTGCAGGACCAACAGAAGAGAACACATGGCCAACATCTTTGCTCCACAGACAGATGCACCATTATGTTGCCGTCCAAACACAGCAGATGAGAGTTGATTAAATATCAAGACACAAACAAAGTCTTGACCCCACAGCGGTCAGGTTTTGTGTGCTGTCGGAGACGAGACGCAGTGTCAGGATGGGATTAGCAAAGCACCTGCAGTCATCTGGCAAAAGAGTCGGACAGTAATCACAGCGTGAGGTCACTGTATGTCAGTGTGTGTCATCGCAGTTAAGCACAGTGTTTTTTAATTTTTTTTTATTATTGTTGGATTTTTAAAGAGGCGATCTGTATTAAACCCAGCCTGGAGCTTATGGCGTGGGAGGAAGCCATTTGGCACCTTTCACTCAGGAGCAGCAGTAACCATAGCACACGATCACAAACACTGGCAGCTGGACTGATAAGGACCCGGAAAAAGAAAAGGGGGAAAAAATAAAAAATGTGGCGTTTTGATAAATATGGACACATGGTCTAGGCTCAGAGTTTAGAAAACCTTTGATTTACTGTCATCGAGTTGTTTTCGTCTGTTACAACTTGGATCATATTTTCCAGTTTTAGAGCAGCTGACATGCAGCTCCACCTCTGACAGTTGTGAGATGATAACTAGGCTTCAGTTTTATATTTGGAAACAGTTACAGGTAGTTAGCGAGAGCTGAACCGCAGACTGACTTTGATTCCCTTCGGCGAGAATAACAAGACCCTGAAGACATTCTTGGTGTCAACCTAAAAAAAAAAAGTTCAGGAGGAAATGTTGGAGTTCTGGTCATTTGTCTGCAACTTCAGACCCACCGCAGACTATTGATCAGGCCGGCCTGTCAGATTTAGATCAGATTTTTCCGTATATAACATCCTGTTTGAAAATCTATTAATATCTGCATCAGACTGAAGCCAAAGTCTGTGTGACTCATGTTGTGTTTATTCTGTCCATAAACAGAGCTCCTCGCTTCTTTTCAGGCCATAATCAGGACAGCATCTGCTTTTAAAATCAGTGTGTTTCAACCCTGATCAATCAAACCTGCTTAAATGTTTAAGATATTTTAACCAATTATCTGTTTTTTTTAAAATTTGTTTTTGTATGATTAATACCAAATGACATCGAGCCAGGAATCTTCCAGCTGTCATTTTGTTGCCCAGCCAAAAAGAAGATAATAAATCTCTGTAAGATTGCGACACATTCGGCCGTTCACTGCTAAACTCAGACGTGCTGACTAAGCTCCACATAGTGAACAGTGACCGGCTGAACAATAGAGGTCGTGCAGCCGCAACAGTAAGATGTTCTAGATCAGGGAAAGGTGTAAAGATCTATAACCTCAACGACTACTGGACAGATTTCTATTCATGGTCCCCAGATGATGTATTCTGATAACTCTTCCTCTTTAGTGCCACCAGCAGGTTGACATTTCTCATTTTGGAGTGAAGTATTTCAACTTTTGGATAGTTTAAAGAGCAGTAACATGTGTTTCAGACATTTATGCCTCCCTCAGGATGAATTTTATCATCTTCCACTGACTCTAATGTAGCACCATCAACAATTTACTCCAGTCCAGTACTTTGGTTTATGACCTGGCACCTGCAAAATGATGTTACCGTTTGCAACGTGTGGAATTCGTTTACTCGTCAATTTAATGTTTCTACACTTGCTGTTGACATAATTTGCTCTGACATGTCACGTTGATAAGAATGGGAGGATTAAAAACACTCATCTTTTTACCATTTTCTGAGTGTTTTCTACTTCTAAACTAATTAACTTGCTTTTAAATGTTAAATGAGTGTTTATAGACATCCCTGATTCCCATCAGGCTCAGCTGGAGTGTTTTGTGCTGTTTGGCAAATGTTGGTGGACTTAAAATGCTAAAAGGTGGAATTTGCTTTTTCTCTGTTGCCACAAAGCTGTGCTTATGCTTTGGGTAGGTTTAGGCACATAAAAAATCATGATTTGACTCAAAATGCTTGATTTTATGCCATATAAACAGCTGGAAATGTCCTCAGGTGTTCATAAAAATATCCACTGGTGTTACTCTAAAGTGCCAGTAGTGTTTTTGACCTTTTGGTTAACATGTAAAGCGTGTTAGCATGTTGTTGCACATGATTGGTATTTCCAGATTTCAAGTTAGCAGCAGATGCATGTAAAGGCCTGTTCACACCAGCAGGTAAAACTGCACATTTTTCCTAATCAGAATGAGTGGATTTGCTCTCACAGGGGAAGTAAGTCAGCGTGGAACCTTTGTGAAGAGTTTGACAGTGAAATTCGTGCTGCGGATGAATCTGCAGACGGTGTTGACAGTCGAGACCTTTTGACAGAGTCGACACAGCCGTGCAAACCGATTTTATGTAACTCTGCTGAGTATTAACTGCTCCACTAAAGAGATGTGGCATCGTCTGCAGACAGGCTGAGGACATTACCGAGCTTCCAGAACCACTAATTCAGCCAAGAGCTGCTCCACTTTCTGGTGTGAGTAAGCACAAAAATGAAGTTATCCGTCTCTGGGAAAACAGCCCAAAATATGGACTCTGCTGTACAACTTGAACTGAATTCTGTTTTTTTTTTTTGGTATGTTTAAGCAGTGAAGATGAGCGAGGACATTTTCTGGACTTGTGTCTTATGTTAGCGGGGGTGTGTCTCTCTGGTCTGTCGGGTTGTCCTCTGCAGCACCAGGCCCCTGATCAGAGGAACTGGGACCACAGGAGAGGCCAGAGAAACTGGAGCACCACTGATTGTCGGAGGAGGAGCGGCAGAGGAAGAACGGGGGCTGGCTAAAAATAATATATCTCTAAGGAGAACAGAAATACATACATGCGACACACACACACACACACACACTGATGGCAGGGGAGTATACAGCTTACATATACAGGTGATGTGCAGAACAGCCGTGCACACAGCATTTTGGGAGATGAGTTAAAGTACGATTGAAAAGCAAAAAAACTTTCCAAATTAAAGTATTCTGGGCACAGCTGCTGCTCTCATTGACTGTTTTTTTTTTCTTCTACATTTTTTCTAAAATGCCTGCTGGAGTGAAAAAAAAAAACCACCCATCCAAACTGAAATCACTGGTTTACCTCAAACACTTGTCAGTTGAGATGCAGGATTTCTTTTCCCTTTCATATGCTCCCTTTGACTGGCAGAGAGAAATGTCAAGGGAGCTGTTAGCTTCGTACGTAAACACACACACACTCGTGCAAATCCTCCAGAAATGTGCAAAAAAACCCCCAAAAAAACCAACAGTTTTTAAGATTTCCTCTTGCCGAAGTTGGTGGCAAGAATTCAGGTCAGGTATTTTTCTCCTGACCTGAATTCAGATGTTCACCGTGCAGCACAGAAAAGGCACAAACAAATGCTGATAATATCAGAATACCTGTGCACATATGAAACAAAACAAAGCCTTACCTTCGTGCTCTTGAGCCCAGACTCTCCCCAGCTCAGCCTGGGAGAGACAGATGAGGAGAACAGCACAAAGCCCCATGTCCAGCCGACTCTTCTCCCTCCTTCCCCAACTCTTTATCACTCTTCTTCTTCTTCTTCTGTTTCCCCTGTTGCCCCTCTCACTACGCTGGAAGAACGGGGCGCCTCACTCCTCCACTTCCCCGCCTTGACGTTGCTCCCTTCTTCGCCTCTCTGCTCTCCCACACAACTGCCTTGTTTTTTCCTCACCTCAGCCAAGGTTTGCTGCTTTTCTCCCTCCTCTGTCTGTCTCTCTTTCGCTGCTTTGCGTCCCTGTTCGGCCCTCAGAGTAACTTCTGGGATGACAGATCCATGGCAGGAAAAGAGTTGACAAACAGCTGGAGTGTTGCAGGCTGAGGTGTTTTTGCTCTACCTTCACTGAAAAATCTTATATTTTCTGCCCCTTAAATTTAACCATTCGCTCCCTCCTCTCTCTCTCATTCTTTGCCTCTCTTTGACTTCGCCTCTGATTCTCTCACTAACAGAGCTCTGGATTTTTATAAGACTTCCACAAAGAGGAAATATTTATGTATTGCTGCATTTTTTTCTCTCCTTCCAAGCTTAAAAAAAAAGAAAAAAGAAAAGGGGGTTGGAGTTGGGAGGAGCATGTCTCCCCCATGTGGAAGCATGTTGAACCAAAACAAATGTGATGTTTCTAATCGGCCCACACTTAGAGAAATGTTTCCCATTTTGTTTAAAGAGTTATTTCATGGATGAATACAGTTCTTTTTTTTTTCCTTTTACAACTGAAGACAGTTTTACTAAGAACATGTTTTTGTAGTTTCCACAGCGGAGGATGCTGATAGATACGTTACAAGGATGACTGTTGGTGGTGGTGTTGAGTTGTTGACTGGCCCAGATATTGAGCATTTTTTGATTCTTGAATACATTTGTTTTGTTTCTGATTGTTGTTAAAAATGTTTCGGCTCTGATGCACCAGGCTGTCATCCAGTGTTCGGGTCGTTGTTGAGCATCTGTGTTTTGTGTTGTTTGTGTCCTGCACCGTTAGCAGTAGTCGGCTCTTGCCTTGTCTTTTCGGTCGAGGTCCCATCAGAGGAGGCACTCGGTGAGAGAAAACTCTCTGATTGGCTGTTGATCTCCATGATTTCATTCATTTAGTGCAGTTTCTCCCTATTTTTTGCCACCACTTCTTTGCAGATTTAATTGCACCTTTTAATCAGACATATTCCTGATTAGAAGAGGCTGTATTGGCGAGAAAACTATATTATTTAACCTAAAAAGTGTTTGTATATCTGCAGTCGGGACTCCTGAGGGCTGTAATATAAAACAACCCAGTTGCCAGAATGAATTTAAGCTTAGTATGTCTCTGCAAAACCACAGATATGCTAATAATTGAGTTTAACCTGATGAAACAGTGCTGCTGACTTGACAGATATAATGAACGAGTGCGTTTGTGATCAGCTGGATCTGGTCTGATGTAGCTGATCTGTTCCTATTGGACAGATCCAACACACACGCTTGTGATCCCTCATAAACTTACATAATGTTTGTTTTCCGACGTTTTAATAAACAAACACAATGAGTTCAGTGTGGGGAGCGAAACAGGTTTTATGAGCCCAGTAAAATTGTTCCAAATGACTAGACCTTTCCTGCCCTGTGCTGTCCAGACGATTGATGTGAGAAGTTCATTAAAAGTACATTCACTGGTTTTGTTACAGCATCCAACAGATCTGCCAAAACTCAGAATTTCCCCCTGACTCAGGATTGAAGTTTTCCAACTCAGCTGTTTGCTGATGTTTTGGGGTTTTGGGGGCGTAAGTGGGCACCAACACAAGTCCGGAGCTCATTTCTTGTTTTTGCTGCATCACAAATGTACTTGTTCACATACTAAGATCATACTAAGAGTTAATATAAGACATTTACAGTATTATTCTGTGTAAAACTGGTCTCAGAAAACTGGTGATTAATAAAACTGCTGAGCCGTCTTAGGCGTCTGATGGCTGGTGGATGAAACAAACAAGTCGGCCCATCTTGTTTCCGACGTTCAGGATCTGTTAGCTTTTCTTTAAAACTTTCTGCCATTGTTGTTGTTGCTGACCTGCCTGCTGACCTCTGACCCCGTCACATCCCCACACTGCCCCTACCAAACCGCCGCACTGCATTCGACAAACATGTAGTAGTGTTCATTACTGGGGACGTTCACACAGACTCAGTTCTGTCCATACTGCAGTGGGTGTCACTGTGTTTTGGCAGATTTGGTTTGTTCGTTGGTTGGTTTGTCAGCAGGATTTCACAAAAACAGCTGAACAGATTTCCACGTAACTTGGATGGAGGATGGGTCTTGGCCCAGAATAGACCCCAGTAACTTTTTGTGCAGATGCGGATAAATGGACCGGTCCAGGAATGTATTCTTACTTTCTTTAACATTGTGAGATGATGTTTTGTTTTGTTCATTTCTCAGGGAATAATGCGCAGAGCTTGATGGAAAAAAAAAACAGGCGTATTTAGGTGGCTCGTAAGGGATTCATTGGTTTGAATGAATTTCCTGCTATCATGTAGTCACATAGACGGATGACAAAATACAGGAAACCGTCAAAACATTAGGTAACCCCGAATCCTCCACACGGATCAGGAGGGATGACTGAATAATTTCACGAGTATTAAAATGATCTAAATCATATGTTGTGGCCTCCTCAGTTACCAGAACTGAAAACAATTCAGTACCTGTGGGAGATCTTGGAGCCAGTTGATCCCATCATCCCTCCAGTTGAGTTAAGAGACATGTTGAACTGATGCCAGCGAGCACAGAAGCCGCTCTGCAGGTTTTACTGAGCCGATTAATGCGTGTTGATGCTTAAATGTGTCACCCATATGAAGCTAGGACAAGCCCAGATAAATAGGTTTTGGAAAACAACAATGGGAACAATATGAAGATGATTAGCCACGTTGCCATTGCTGATTCATCTGAACTGGAAAAAAATATGCACGATAGGGAGAATACTAATTCTTTTGGCCTGCGAAAAGCCAAAATACCAAACATCCAGGGCAGCTACGAGTCTGGGGGTTCCCCAGTCACACAGGAACCAGAAGAAGAGAAAAACGTCCAAAAAACAGTGTGTTTTCGACTCTACAGCTCACATACTTCTGCTGCTGTTCTAAAATGACACTAATTGGAAATTGGCTGATTAACAGCTACTGGCCACAAGTGACCCTTGCTCCAGATTCCCTTGTTGCCCTCTTCTTCTTCTTTTTTTTAAAACCTGGCACAAAGAAGACACGGGGCTGTTTCCCATTAACGGAGGAGTCACACTCTTCCGTCTTGTTCCAATTGGAAACAGCTTATAGCGAACATTATTTAAAACCCTCACACACATGGAGTTCAAACATCTGAGGATGTTATATTTAATGATGAGGTGAGTTTATTTATATTGTCTGTGGACCCAAAAACAATGAGCATATTTATGTGTAATTAGTTCTAGCACAATAGGTCCTTGTCATGGCCGTTATGTGCTGTGGTTTCCTGGTCACACAGTGTACTTGTCCAATCAAACATTCATCACTGCTGAGAGCTTTGTTACAAGTCATCCCTGCAGTTTTATTTTTAGTGTCTTCTGCTTTGAAATGCTGCAGTGAAACGGTTTAACCAGGTTTTATTTTGTCTCTTTAGATCTGTAAAGCGGCAGTGACTAAATTTACAAAGAGCCTGAAATGAACAAAGGTGTCATTAACTTTACATGAGTGAACATCTGCCTCGGTAACAATAAAGAAACCTCGCTTTAAAGATGGAACACAGAGTGGAGACGTTACTTCATCATACCAGACCGATGTTGTATGGGAGCTCAACTCAGTTGTGTTGATTGTGATGACAAAGAGTGTAACCAAGACAAATAATTCATCTTTTTCTTTGTTCTGTGGGTGAACAGCTGAAAAGGGGTTTAAATACAGTACATGCTCTGATTCTGCAGGTGAAATTCAGTCTATAATATCATTTTTAGAGCTTCTAGAAAAATCCTGGATGTTTAAAAATTGGTATAATGGTTCTTTTCTTGTAGTTTTACTCACTCGTCATCAATATCCCTGATTTTGTGCCACCAGTATAAACAATATGTTGTGGCTAAGGTCGCATTTATCTGTCAGAACCCATCTGAGAGGGAGAGAGAAGTTACTGAGCCCGACCTGAACTCAACAGGTGGTTGTTTTTTAACGTCTGTAAACGACTAGAGCCTGAACAGGACACGTAGCTCCAACTCACACAGTAGGTCCATCGCTGTTATCAATTAATATCACCTTGCACCTGTTGTTTTTTACCTTATTTATTTATTGACGGGTCCTGGTGAGTTCGGGTCAGGTATCTCTGCTCTAATGCACAATATCGGACCTATAACAACCTGTAATGTAGCTCAAACACACTAAAGGATATTTTAAGTCTTTGTTCATGTATTTATTGAGCACTGATTGAGCTTGTTTTATTAAGTATTATGTTAATAATGAAATATAACGACATGTCTTTTCAACAGATCATCTAACAGTACACCCAGGATGATTTGTATTGAAGTGTATTAACAGTTAGTTAGAGTGTGTAATATAATATAAATATACGATTACAGCAACATTATACTGTTTTATTGAGTGTTTACTGGCAGAACAATACATGTGAACAAACACTTTATTAAAAGCTTTAATAAAAATGTCCTTGTAGCTGCTCACAACTACACGATAGTGTGTTATAAAATATTTATTAGGTGTTTATACGCTGCTCATATATGCTAGACAGGATGTAAAGTTAAGTGATAGTGTTTGGCTGTAAAATATGTAAAACATTAGATTAAAAACGAAAGCGACAAATAACAGAAATGTAAGAAAGCTAATGTACGATGCTACGTAGCGGTGTTTTGTGTGTAAGTAGTCCTATTAAACGTTTCCATGTATAATTATGTTTTTATGACATTTAGCAGTCAGAAACTAGCTTGACATTGCTTCAACATTAAATGTAAGCAGAGTTTTGTCGTTTTTTAAGAGTACGTTATTTACGACTTAAATTAGCTCTTGTAAAGGTAATGTTTTGTTTGTGCAAACAATTACTGGCTTCATTTTACACCTCACTTCACTTAACGAGGAGTGATATAAAACCTGTGGAAGGTGAGGAATGTCTGCCTGCTAACATTAAAAAAAAAAAGGGCTCGGAGGTCTTTCTAGCACCTCGTTTCAAGATGTGACTTCAGTTTAGATTTAAGGCAGGAAGTAGATGTTAGAACTATCACCAGGTGTGTTGAGGCGCGAGGACGATCCATCACAACTGTCTGTTGTACGTTCGAGCAGCTAAGGAACATTAAATTTGTACAAATCATCGTCTATCGTAGCTCCTCTATTTGAAAATCGGATGAATACATGTTTTTTTGGCCGCCAGTTTGGTCCAGAGTGACTACGTACGATAAGATTTCAGTTTACTCAGAAAAGATTATGATTAAATATTTTCTAAACGCAGGCTACGACTTTCAGCCAACCATCAGCCTGAGCTGTGCCTAATAGAATTATAACGGAATAACATTTACCTCATTGTTCACCCCGAGTACACATTCATTCTCTGGGACTCGCTGCCGATCATCCATCCACTCCTGCGCTGAACATGTTGTTTTTCTGTGGTGGTGGGAGGGCAGACCTCCACCATTCAGAGCTCCCTGTGGGGGGTCAAGGTCCATTACAATGGACCAACATCACCCTGCCCGTTGTTTTTGTTAGCCCCTAATTGCAAAGACCCACAGCAGTGTTGATTGTGACAGTGAGCACATTCATTAGGAACGTCATTAGCAGAGTCATTAACACTGGGGGAGCATGTTAAGGGAGTGTTTGGAGACAGTTATCTGCTGTTGGCAGTGAGTAAATAAAAAGGCTGGACATCTTAATGTAAGTAGAGACGTAGAACAAGAATACGAGTTCGGAGGAGTGTGATAAGGAAAAGTTGAGGGTTAAAATTTGTGTTGTAAGTCGTGATTCAACCCGGTCACCAGTGTAAGTGTTGTAAATGTTTCTGCCTAAATTAATGTGTTGCAATTTATATTCTCTGGGTTAAATATTCATGTTATGTTGTGACAACACTGTGCTTATGACCTGGTTATGTTTAGGCACTCTGTCAGGGTTCGGAAAAGGCCGTGTTTCGGCTTTAAGATATCTGTTTTGTTCCCACAGACTTGGCTAGAGATGTCCAGACGGCCCGTCAAAAATATATCCATTTATTGTCGCCACAAACACGACTGGAAAATGTCCCTAGAGCTCCTTAAACATATCCAACAATGTCATGCTTGCAGGTGTTGAGATGCTTTTGTGCCTCTTCAAAAATATCCAGTGGTTTCGCTCTTATGACGACGTGATACGACACGTTTTATAGAAATGTTCATCCGTTTCACAGCCTATGACACACACACATGTGAATATATGTGTATATATATGGTTTGCAGAAGTACCTCATTGCAACGGGAGGAGAATTTATTGATAAGTGAAGAGCTTATCAAACAACACACACACCAAAGTTTGTTACAACTCTGCCAAACGGTGGACTTGTGTCAGATTCACATCCTTGGATATTTTTAGGGACACCTGGGGATGTTTTCACACAGTTTCATGGCATCGGAAGTGGGTGTTTATCTGAAGGAAACCTGGACATATTTCCAAGTTTCACGTTTAACTTATCTGTGGATTTGCAGAAATGTACTTAACCAACATTTATTCTGGTGACTGGGTTCATGTATTTCAACAGTTTTGCAGCTTGATATATTTCTAATCATTAATTCATTCATACCCCCCTTAGTGTACTGCTCAATACACATGAAGCTACATAATCTGGATACAATACTTATTTACATGTTGCTAATTGATCCAGTTGCGTCTATTGTGCCTCCTAATTGAACGCCAATTACGTCATTAGTCTGTTTTGACAAGGACTTAACTACCTGCAGATATCTGAGATATCTACGTTACCAATCTGTGCTGTCTGCCACTAACAATATGTAAATTACTAACAATTATCCAGGCATCCGAGTCTGAGTGGAAAATACTGAATGCTGATGGAACAATGAATGCTAATGCTAAAGCTATTCATGAGCACAAGGCAGAAAGTTGTGACTGTGAACTTTACAGCAATCTGACGACTTTGAGAGTCATGTAGTGCGACAAAGGCACATTTCTGGGAGATTTCTTCACAATGTGAGGGTAGAATTATTGCTCTTCTGACTAAAACCCTTAATAATCCTGTCTCAAAGTGTTACAAACCTTTATTACTCAGACTGTACAGACAGTCCTGATTTGTTTTCAGTCTTCTCGCCCGTACCTGGTAACCACCCACTCACATTTTTCAGGTAAAGGTAAATAAAAGCTGACTGTACAATCGGAACAACAGATGAAGTTTAGACAGGAGGAAGGCCGTACACATTGTCAAAGCAGAAGCTTGCAATTTGAGAAACAACTGTCACTTTTACTCCATGATAATATGTTTTAGGCAGAACAGCATTTTATTTTGTTCTCTTTCATTGGCTTATTTTCAAGCTATACTGAGAATGTCTTACCAAACTTTTCACTTAAAACAATCACCTCACCCTAAAAATGCAAAATCTGGAAATTGGAAATTTTAAGGGTATCATGTTTTCATTCTTTTTCACTGCCGTGGTTTATATGTGGTGTGATGTGTGGTCTGGTTCTTTCTTGGAAAGTTGCAGAACCCAGAAATTGTTGAGAAAAAAAAAAAAAATGTGCAAAAAAAAAAAAAAAAAGAATGTTGTTTGTTTCCCTCGAGCAACTTGTCTCCCCTCTATTCACTCCCCCTCTCCCCCCCGAGAACTAATGGCTGATGGTAATTACATTTAATGAGATCATGGGGTTGTCTGCAGGGTGCACTTCTGCAAATTGCTCTCAGCGTGGGGTCTGGAGTGGGATAGGGTAGGGGCCAATGGGGCAGCGGAGGTCGGGGCCAGGAGTGTTTGCCCAGTGTTCGGGACGGCTTTAGCTGTCACTCAGTGAGTCGTGAAACATGTCATGCATTTGTCTGCCTTTGTCCTCCTCGTTTGTTTGTCTGGCAGAGATAACCACGCGGAGGTGGTGCTCGCCGCGGCTCTATTGTGTGAGACTGTTGTCAGCCCATCACGTCCATCCGTCCCGTCTTCTGCCTCCCTCTCTCTCTCTCTCTCTCTCTGCTCCACGACTGGTCATTTTGCCACTATTTTCTGGCTGCAGGGGGTGACCTGGGCAATTTAGTTAATCTATTAACTACTAATTGTCTCCTCCTACCCTGTTGCTTGGACAAACAACCTGGTTGGGGGGGGAGTGAAGCCCCTGTGACCTATAAAAGTCGTTGCTGGAAGAGGAGGCAGCCACTGCCACTGCATGGATCCCTCCGGTCCTGACTTTCTACATGTTTACTGGGACTTTTGAACTTTGGATTTTTATTTGTTGCAGGCTCAAAGACCAGTGACTCATCTTTTCTTTTCTCTTTGAGTCACCCTGTCTTGAGTTAATCATTTTTTAAGTCTCTCTTGCCCCGATTCCTTTTGATTTATTCGTGCGGCCGGTGGAAATGTTGGGCAGTCTGTGGATGCTCTCCTTGTGTCTCTGCTTCTCCTGGACTGAAGCTCGTATATGGGCCTGGATGCTCAACATGCCTCACAGCCCTCCAAAAGAAGGAGCAAAAGCACTGAGAGAAAGCGCTCCTCCAGCCAAAGCAACCACGGTAAGACACCTCCTTCCTTAACTTTTGTTTAATCTATTGAAAAATTATCAGAGCAAAAATATGTGTAGCTCTGAAGTTTTTCTTCCATAACTTCATGATCAGGATTTTTAGGAACATGCAGGACTTACATTTCTAACAAAAGCCTTGGTAAGATTTTAACATTTCCCTCTTTTTCCCCAGGTTGTGTGTGACCACGACAGGGCCTGTGGGCGGGGTTTCTCCTGCGATCGACACTTTGGTCTCTGTGTTCCTCTGCGAGGGGAGGGCCACTACTGCCGGAGGGATGCCCAGTGTGTCCGCGGACTCAGCTGCATGTTTGGGAAGTGCCATCGCAGCATCCCAGACGGACAAGAAGGTAAGAGTGTGACAGTCAGCACGTTTTTAAAAAGTGAAGACAGATCAATACGACTGAACATGAATTAACCGATGTTTCCTTCAATCCAGGCGCCAGATGTAAACTCGACAGGGATTGTGGGGAATCCATGTGCTGCGCTCGCCACCACGGCGAACAGGTGTGCAAGAGACGCCTGATCCGCGGCGAGAGCTGCTTTGTTCCCGACGGTGGTCTGGCATTCAGCATCAACCAGATCTGTCCGTGTGACGAGGGGCTGCTGTGTCGTGAAAACAGCGGATCGCTCCAGAGAGAGTGAGTATAGCAGCTGAAGTTATTTAGTCAACATAACACGAGCAGAAGACGGATTGAAAACAGATCCCGGATTTGTCCAGAACTAAATCTCTGATGGTTTTTTTAGATTGTAATGTGTTTAAACTGGCAAAGTTTGCTCAAAACCATTATTATGAAAAAAAAAAAAAAACTTGATTTGTGCTCATTATGTTCATTATTGTCCCACAATACATTGCATGAAAGAAATGGAGCAGCTGCTCACAGCTGGGAAAAAACCAAATTAATTTTGTATGCTGGTAAAACAGCTCAGAAATCCGAAGAACAGCAATTAAATCCTTTGAAAAACATTTTGATGTTCATTTGCGAAGTTTAATCAGCAGTGACATTCCAAAGTCGCAGCTTTATTGGATTTCTTAATTTCCTGTTTGTATAAAAGGTTACCATGTTGTTGTTGTTTTTTATATACAAGTTACCGCTAACAAACTTGATAGGTGTGCTGGTGTTTCCAGAGGACGAGGTCCAGTGATCATGGTTTCGTTTAGTCAAAATAAACTCGCTGACAGAAAGTCGGGTTGTTTTCTGGTTCACTGTGTACATGATGCTAATGAAAAGTGTGTTTTGTCCGCAGCCTCCCTCACAGATGAATCTAGCCAGAGTATCATGAACATAACTGTTGATATGACTAAACAGGATCTCAGTCAAGTGTTTTTTTTAAGAATATGCTTCAAAGTGTTTAATTTATTTGTCAGTTTTGATAGTGAACGATTCAGACGGTCTAACCTCAGTTTGTTTTGTCTTTCAGGAGAGATTTTATTTACCAGCCAGACCGAACAAGTTGGACGTGTCAAGTGCCCAAACGCTGACGTCGGCCTCGACATTAAAGCTATTTATTATGTAAATATGTTTGTATATGATTGTATATGAAAAAAGAAAACTTGTATTTCCAAATAGTTTTGTTTATTATTTCATTTTGTACGTTCTGACAAAAGCACTGCTGTGTGTAGCTGACGTGTCTCATTCAGTGTCTTCCTCGATGCGTTTAGTGATCGTCGATTATATATAAATGTCTATCCGCCCTTTGATTTACTGTAAAGAATAAAAAGAAGCATTTTCCACAAATAACGACTCTGTCAGGACTCTTTCCTTACTAATAAATCCATGACATAATGTATAGAGGAAAAAGGTTTTGCTGCTCTCTTGTGGTGAACATACAGGAGAAAATACAAAAGCTTGTGATGATTGTACACACAGTAAACTCTAGTGTAAAGCATTTTGTCGACACAAGTATTTCAAAATCAAATATGAAGTTTGGGTGATGACTTCACTTCTATTCATCCAGTTTGAATTTGACTGTGGTTTACATTGTTGTCAGTGTACAACACAGAAGCAGACAAAACAAAATAACAAGGTACAGAATAATAAGAATTGGAGACGGGTGGATGGTCAGAGCTGTGCTGTACAATACATGTGAAAAGAAAGTAGTATTTAAAGACTAAAAATGGGATAAATGTGTGTACATGGTGTGGATGGATTATGTTCATTGTATACAACATGCAGGATTAACACAGGATGATTTATATTTACGGTGATAGTGAATGATGATATTTAAATGTTTAAAAACTGCATTTTAAACTGTAAAATGTGGAAGAAACTGTTCTTGTGTCTGAAAAATAAGGAGAAAAAAAGTTCAATTTGTCAACAGAATTTGAGCCACTGTTGGGGTAAAAAAAAAAAAGATTTAGAAGATAAAGTTGTAAAAACTTGACTAATAAAAGATTTAGTGTCAATACCAGTAGTGTCAGAATCAAGAATATTATGAAGAAGAAGTCACAATTTGTCGTCATCTCGGGTGTGTTTTCGCCAAGAATTGCTTTAGTAGTTTCTCATTTGGACACAAATATAAATCATACGGACACGGAGAAGTGAATTAAGCTGCAGGAGTGTTTCAAAGAAAGTTCTTCCTCTTTTGCTGCTTTGAGAATTTGATCACAATCAGAAGCCAGTAATACAATCTGACATGTTCTGCGTGAAGGAACAGCAGCAGACCTTTGACAGACATGCGGGTGGAGTAAATATTTCACATTTTAAAGATAAATCGTGGCTGCAGTTTCACTTTAAAGCTCATTCAGACACATGCACACAGACTCTGTCTCCTCTGGGTCACGTTTCTTGGATCGCGGGCCGCGGTTACATAACACGGTGGAACCTCTCTCGTTGTTAGCATCACCAGATGCTGTAACGCTAGCTGTCCCCTGACCCATTCTTAGATCGGTATCTTCCTCGGACTCCCCATTACAAATTCCCCTTTCGCTCCATTCAGATGCTAATCGTCTGCAGTTTGCCCCGTCTATTGCTGGGTGACTTGAATCGTTCTGTGAAGGACATTAGTGTCTAACCTCTTTGCTATCCCATTACAGCTCTCATCATTAAGTCTTTGCAAGGAGGTTTGTGAACGTGTGAATGGAGCTGCATTTAAAAACTAAGAGCGATTTCAGACCTCGTCTGTGCATTGGCAGCATTTTTAGCGCTGCTGATTCTGACTCGATGCCGAAGCCTTTCCCTTGTGCAACTCGAGTTTTAATGTGATTTAGATTCAGGAGAAACGCACATAAAAACACAAGCTCCCCAGGCTTGAGAGAACATGATATAAACCCATAAAATTATAGTAAACAGGCGAAGGAGAACAGACGTTTGACAAACAAACCAGAGTCTGCTGAGACAAAAAGCGATATCTAATAGCACGAGACTGTGAGAAACCTTATATTACTGAATGCTGCAAAACACGGGCTTATCGTCTGCACCGAGGAACACTAGTTACCAGTGAGTGCCAGAATCTTATCTGAGCTGCCATCACATTTTGAAGGTATCCATACATGTCTGTTTGCACTATTTAGCTTCTTAAATGGTTTTCTGTTTCCGGACGTTTTGGCCTCTCTTGTCCCGAGAGGACAGAGAGAAGGAACAGGAGCGTCTGTATTCAAATTATACCTGTAACATCAAAACACATCTTATATTAAAACACTCTTTCACAGTGAGATATGGTTTGTGTCAAAGAGGTATTTTATTTCAAGATATTTTATAATAATGTGACACTTTGGGAAATTTGTGTGTGTCCAGTAGATATGAAAGGAATATTCCCTTTCCAGGTGTCCATTATTAAGGATTAATGGACTCAACACTATCCATTAATTCTTGATAATGGACCCCTTGAAGGGCATTATCCCAATTATATCATGTATACATGTGCATGTATATTTTCACGTGTTTTTGCGATCAAAACAAGATTACACTTTTACAGGAAATATGTAGATTTCCCTGCCAACAACCTGAAAGTTTGACTAGTACCTGGAAGAATTATCATGATCCTGTAAGGTTCTTATGCTATGGAAATGTTGTTCAGTACTCAGTAAATAGGACGAAATTTACTTTGTGTTCTTGTGCTGTCAGAAGATTTTAGGAACTGGGAAAAATGCCCCTCTCAGAGAAAAGTTTGGTTCACGAGTTTCCAAGTTGATGTCATATGATGCTGAAACATGATGGAGGAAGGGAAAGTATTTGACTCAGCTCTTAGCCAGAAAGCTAACATTATGCTAGCAAGAGTCAATCCGGTCAATAACCTCATGTACAGTTGACAGTCAAAGTCAAAGTCATGTCACTATCCCCAAATCAATATCACGAGGGTTTGAACTTTATTGGAACTATCTGGGATTATATAATTACACAACTCAACAACAAAATATAACAAAGGCCTCGTAGTTTCATAGAATACATACTGACAAGAAGTACTTCAGAAAATGTCACACTCACAAGGAAATTATACACGAAACAAAGAGTTTTCCCTCCTTCAAGTTATTGTTTTTTATTGTGTAAAATGGAGTAATTTGCTGCATTCACGTCTCAAGAAAAGGCTCCTTAAACACCCTGAATGCTAATCCCGTGAGACGCTGGTCATTTGAAAGTCAATGTCCGAGCAGCACAGAGAGCTTTTGTGAGCAGCCTCACAATGGAGCTCTTAAACCGACCCTGCCAGGGGGAGAGACGAGAGAATGGGGGAGAGTTGATCACCCTCACCTGTGACGGTATAAAACACACCTGGTCAAGCTGTCGGGATGTTGGCTGTGGAGTCACCGGTGCTGGTAACCTGTTGAAGAGCCATGAGGAGCCTCTGACATCAGACGGTTCAAAGGTGTTCTCCCCCAACAGGTGAGTCTTTTTTTCTTTTATGACAGATTGACATCATTATCCTGAAATCTTCTGTCTCTGCTAAGATGGAATTCATATTTTCTCTGCAGCATCGCAGGATGGCTTCTGTCGGTGCACTGTTAATGTTTCTGCCTGTTGCGTGGACGTGCTCGCCCCAAAAAGCAGGTAAACATCTCCTACAGTGTGAAGATTTGTTTGGACTGATGTTCTAATGTCATATTAGCTTCCAGAAACACCTGTTGCCCTGCAGAACCCACATTATCATTCAATTCAAGGAGTCATCTGTTTGGTCCATTTGGAGTTTGACAATAAAAGTGAAGACCTGAACTAGTTTCTAAAGTTTGTCTCTGATTGGATCTCATTGCAGACTATGTTATGGTGTCATGCTTCCCCAACGCCATCATTGCCAACGTCCCAGAGTGTCCATACGGCTGGGAGATCGACCAGCTGTCTCTGGGTGGAGTCTGTTACTCCGGGATTCACAGCCCGGGCTACTACCGCTTCATCATCTCAGACCTGACTCCCAAAAACCACTCGTACTGCGGCACACAGTCTGAGGTGAGACGCCAAGCAGGTGTTAAAGTCCTGGGTCACGATAACTGAAGTACCACGGAGAGTGATACTGGGGAAAAGTCTCTTCTGATGCTGACTGTCCTTCGTTCTCCACAGTACATGCCCGGCAAAGACCCCAAGTACATCTTCTACAACTCCATCGTGTCCAACGACACGTCGCTCACAGTCAGAAACCAGCCGGTCAACTACACCTTCAGCTGCATGTACCGAGCAGCCTACCTGGTGAACAACGCCGTCTTCAGCCAAAGGTAAGCATCAATCCGGGGGCACGAGGCGACGACAGTTACCGCGTGGATCGTGTGTGCATTCTAACCCAATGACTTGCAGCGTTTTTACTAAACCCTCTGCTTTTTCCAGAGTGGCTACAGTTTATGTCAACAACGGGAGTTTAGGCACTTTTAGATCACAGTTGTCTATGAATGTGTTCACGGTGAGTAGACGCTCACAGATTCAGTTTCTCCAGTGGAAGACTTGTTTAATGCTATCTTTGATGTGTTATTAGATCAATTAAGGTGTAATATATCATTTGCATTGATTGTAACGGAAATAAGAATAAGAAAAATGATATGTTTGGTAGAATTCAAAGTTCCTGTATGCCAAAGACGCTCCCTACGTGATCGACACTTCTGAGATCGGCTCTGAAGTTTTCATCGGCATCGAGGCAAAAGGACTCAGTAACAGGTAAATCAACAAATCTCGACATTTCAAGATAAGAGTTATAAGATTATCTTCCATTACAGAGTCGATACCTCCAGATCTCTAACCCATCTTTGCTGTACCACCTCTCAGATTTAAAGTTGTAATAAACAACTGCTGGGCGACTCCGACTCCGTACTCAACAGACAAGAAGAGGTGGAGTCTCATCATTAACAGGTACGACGTCAAACCTGTTCAACTGGTTCAACTCAAAGATATAATAACGTAACATTTCCACATTCAAATGTCTAAAAATGACTAAATCTGTTCCTGTATTTTGATGAGTTGGTCCTTACATTATCCCAAATCATTCAAACCAGTGGAGTCGGTAACTTTAGTGAAGGGTTTCATTTGATCGCCTGTCAGTGTCACTTCTTTCACTTCCAAGTTTATTTACATCTTCACGATTGGTTGATCAGATTCAACAGAAGTGGGATTGAAACTGTTTCTGTCTGCCAACAGCTGCTCCTCCGACAGCACTGTGACTATTTTTGAGAACGCCAAAGACAGCCGCTCCATGTTCAAGTTCAACTCGTTCCGCTTCCAGCGGCTGGAGAAGGTTTCGACGGTGTGGCTCCACTGTGAGGTCCAGGTTTGTGACGGCGACAGACTCATCTGCACGCCGGTGAGCACGACACTGACGCTACGATAACAACTTCTTCTACTGATGTTGTTTTCAGACTCATACTTGTAATCATATCATCAGCTTATAAACATCAGACTGTTAAACATTTTTATTTATTTTCTTTCCCATTTTTACGTAAGTAGAGACAGTTACCTCACAATCAAGTATTTTATATTGTCGTACTGGTAATTCTGCTTAAGTAAAAGATCTGAACTTCAGTTTAATTTCCTTTGGCTCCTTCTTATGATCCTCTAAAGGTTGGTTAATTTGTTTTTCTTTCGTTTGTGCTGCGTTTCAGGTTTCTAACGTAACAGTTTAACTCTTTCTAACTTAGAAGTACAAATTTAAAGTACTTCTGAGTTAAATGTTGAGAAGCGACCCATGTTTCTTCCTGTGTTGTTTCCTCCAGGGCCCCTGCTCTTACAGAAGTCTGTCCTCACAGCCAGAACCAAGTGGGGGGATTCTGACTGCTGAGTTTCACATTAAAGGTACAGTACACCATGTAGTCAACACAGACTGGGGTGTTTTTAACTTCTCGTCCTCCACAAACGTCCTGAAACATTTGAAGTTCACAACTTTCTGCAGGGTGAAGCTTAAATAGTTTTGAGTGTTGGGGGACTTCATTATTTCCCCTCTTTTTAAAATAAGATAATTCAAAAGATGTTTTTTTTGGTGCTGTAGAAGCTTTTATTTTTTCAATATGATATATTGTCTTTATCTCCTGACAGGTATCGGGTCCTCCAATAATGGAAACATAAAAGGTAAACAGATGTGATGCAGTGATGCATGTGATCAAAATATATTTGACTTCTATTAGAAAATACTGAGATCAGAGTCCAACACGTGTCATTTATTCTGTTGTATATTAAAAGTAGACTTTTTGAAGCAAATTCTAGTTGGATTAATTGATTTTTTTTAGAATAAAAGTCAATAGAAACTCTTGAATTCTACGTAGAAATCACAGCTAAGTTTGATCTTCTGTATTTTCTCTGTCTTTTTCCACCACAGGCTCATCACTATTCATCCTGCTCGTAGTCCTGATTAACACATGTTTCGATTCAGTAAATGGATCAAGAATGTAGTCAAAACATTTTAATTCAGTCTCATTTCTTATATATTATTAATTTACATCCGAACACACACACAGAGGGGAGTGTCACCCAGGACTCAGGGAGCGTTTGAACACATTCCTCCCCAAATGATTTGTCTCATTTTCTCACACATATAAACTGTAATTAGCACATTTTTGAGATGTTGTATTTCCTCTCCTGAGTGGATTTTCTTTAAAATCTTACATACATTACTCACTGTTTACTACAATAAAGATTTAATGGGAAAAAAAAATGTAAATATGGTTCTTGTCCCCTTTTTTGTTTCACATGATGCACAAACCTTTTCAGATTTAATCCAGAAATAAACATAAAACAGGTGGAGAAACATACAACATTCATATTTCTTCTACTCTAATTTTATCAAACTGGACAACTGTGAATATTTAAATCGATTTATTATAATATATGATAAATAAATAACCATGTTTGATGCATACAGCTCACATACAAGTTATAAAACACTGCACGTCTTCTTCACTTCTGAAGTTATATCGTTTGTTGCAGCCACACTCAATAAAACACATTATAAATGCCATTGTTAAGAGTCATTAGAGGTGCTAATTTTCATTTATTCATTATAGATTTAATTATGTGTCTTTCTCTGACCGCCATGCAAAGTGTGACCAAGACTGTCTCCCTGCCTTAATTATTGATGTTTGTCAAAGTTAAATGTTTTTTATATTAATTTAAAAAAAACTTCTTTTGTCTTTGCTGTGAAAAATATAAATATTTAGGATTAATCATCATGAATCAGGGAAAATTATGTAAATTAATCCAATCAAATGTGAGCTAACCCTCTCGGTGTGGAAAGTAACTGAGTACAGGTACTGTACCTGAGGACAATTTTGTTATCGTGTCCCCATTTTTTCTGACTTTGTAAATCTATTTTATCACGTTTAATAGGCAAATATTGTGCTAATAAGTTTATTTGTTACCTTAAATTACTGTGCAGATTCAGAAGCTACTCAGGATTGTGTAAAGTAATTAAAATCTTATTTACCAGCTGCTTAATTAAAGTGAAGAACGCTTTAATTAATCAATAACTCCTAACTGAGACATTCTGCATAATAAGTTCTTAAAATAAACGTTGTTGTAAAATTAAATTCGGATCAGAAGACTGTGACTTGTAACAGAGTAATAGGGAACTTCTGCTCTCTGGTGTCACTGCTTTTACCTGAAGGGTAACGTCACCTGTAATCTGATCACTTGCCTCCAGTGACGTCACCTAGTGGCTCAATTGCATTGTGGGTAATGTAGGCAATGTTTTAAGTGCTTTTGGTGACCAAACCGACATTAGATTAGTGTGTTGTACAGATCACCAAGGAGAGGAATAATATTTTAATTTTGATGCTTTTACTTTCCTAGAAGTGTAGAAAGAAGGCAAAATGGTGTTTTTATGTAGTTTTAACTCAAATGTTTGTGTCAGTAATTTATGGGTTTTGTTGAAGACAATAAACGTTTGAATATTTGATTGTTGAATCTGCTTTTCTAAAATAAACACAACACTTTGGTTGTTATATGAAACTGTGGTGTCTTGAGTGTAGTTATGTGACCCGATATTAAACAAAACTTAATTCATTCATTCATTGTTGGTCCTCTAAAGACTTTATGATTCACAAACAAAAATTGTTTTGCTGCCTCACATTCAATTTTCATTTGGACGTGCTACAAAGTACAGTCAGTTTGAGTTTGACATTAATCTGTGCATTTTATATTTGCATTGAATTAAATTAAGAGTAAATTAATCAAAGAGTAAACCTGTAATTGCACAAAAGTTACCAATAACAAGATTAAAGGGTTTCTTCAGCCTCCTTCACTAACAGTCTGTGGTCGCGGCTCTTTTTGCTTTCTTTAACTCAGTATTTCACATTTTCACTCTGTCGCCATTTTGTCTTCAGTCGTCCTCTTCACAAGTGGAGGAAACAAGCTGCCTCTGCGTTCTGTGAGACCAGATCTTTACATCTGATTTTTCTTTTTTTATCCGAGACACGGCCTGAATATCCACGTGTTCTTTAGATGTGCACTGATGGCATCGTTGCGTCCGTGACGCGAGCTTTGCTCAGGGGTTTGTGGGCCTTTTTCTCAGCCGCTCTGGGCATCACTAGTTTCTAGAGCAGAGATATCACAAATACTGGTCAGATTACAACTCATCTATATAGAATGATACATATGCTGACTGTGCTTGGATTAATAGCGTCTGATTTGTCTGTGCTGACTGCCGTTATATACAAAGATGGACTGATTAACTGTACCTCTAGTTTCAGACTGTCGGTTGGTGAAGAGCTACGAGGAATAACAGGAGGGTTAAATCCCTGTTTGTTCAGCAGCCAGTAGGTCTTATGAGCCCCTTTGCCCTGTCGTGGACACAAATACATACTGTTAAAACATGTGCTGCACAGTTTATCAGAAAATAAAACCTCATGTGGATTATTAAGTCACCTTTATTTCGACTTGTCCTCTTTCCTCCAGCTCAAATGAACCAGCCTGGACGAGAATGTCAGCGGTGGACTGAGATATGTGAATCTTCAGGGCTGAGGGACGCACGCAGAAGAGAGGCCAGACATTCAAAGGTTCGCTTTTAAAATCTTTTGTTATGAGTCAAAGTTCTGCCAGCCTTGCTTTGACGTAATGCTAACGTGCTAACCGAGAAAATGCTAACATGCTGATGATGTTCGGCAGGTAACTTCAGTTCACTCACGTAAGCTGTTACTCTCCAAGCGAGAGGCCATGTTCACCGTGTCGCCAAACAGACAGTAGCGAGGCATCGTGGTTCCGACCACTCCGGCCACCACTGGACCTTTTAAAACACACAACACATCATTTACATCAGTCACACTTTTCAAATTTCACTTTATTCATGTACACAAGTTCTTTCACACCAGAGAGTCTTTCGAACCAAAACCAGAAATATCGTATTCTACAAAAACAAAACAAAACAAAAAAAAGGACACTGGGTTGGTTTGGTTCGACTTTATTTGTCTCCAGTGGTGCCGTCTCTCACCTGAGTGTATCCCAATTCGAATTGCAAGACACTCGGTCGGCATGTGGTGGATTCTGAAGACCTTGATGGCGCTGAGGAAGTGCAGAGCCATCGTAGATATTTCCAAAGCGTGCTTGTTGCCGTTGCTGATGGGAACGCCACTGGCCACCATGTATGCATCACCGATGGTCTCCACCTAGGCAACAAGCAAAAATGTACTTATTCCATTTAAAAAACTGCCGTAAAGATACTATATATCAAAACAAATTTTACTTTTTAACTTGTTTCAACCAACATCAGTCCTGATAATAACCAAATATTCATTTATTTTCATTTTCAACCATTTTAAATTGTCCTGTCTAGTGAAAAATCAACAGTTGATTCAAGGTTAAATGAAACTCTCCACATTTTTGGGGGGAAACGTTTTATGACTTGGGAGACGATGAGGTCAGCTCTGAGTCTGTGCAGTAAATGCTAAAGCACTGTTAGCGTAGCTTAGCATAAAGACTGAAACAATGGAGGAAACAGCTTGTGTGGCTCTGTCCAGAGGTAGTAATACAGCAATTATGTATACTGGACTGTTTCTGAGCAGGTTATTTTCTAACTTGTTTTAAGTACAAATTAAACAAACAATATTTAGATTTTCTGACTTTTACAGAAAACACTCTACGTACTCATTAACGCTCCTTAAAAAGAACAAAAAACACACGTTTTTTTTTATTTTAGTTTTTGTTATTTGAAATCATATGAAGGACTTTAACTGTTGTGCGTCACTCACCTTGTAGACGTCGTACATCTTGATGATGTCGTCGAACAGGCTGTAGAGGTCGTTGAGGAACGTCACCACCTCCATCGCAGAGCTGACGGCGCACATGGACGTGAAGCCGACGATGTCGGAGAAGAAGATGGTCACGACGTCGTAGCTCTGCGGCTCCACTGATTTCCCCTCCATCAGCTGATCTGCGATGTACCTGCGACCGACGACACACTGACGAGGTGAGGCGAGGCACTCGTGGATTGCTCTGTTTTGATCACATCGTATTGATCACCTGGTACCTCGGTAACATGCTGGAGAGAAGCCTGTCTGCGCGCGTCTTCTCTGCTGTGAGCTGATTGGTCCTCTCCTCCACCACCTCTTCCAAGTGATTTGCATATTTCTCCAGCTTTTCCACCATATTGTCCAGAATATTGCCGTGACTACAGTACAGAAAATCAAGAGTTTATATACGAAATGTTACCTGTAGTTTACCTCTAATAATCTCTCTGTTATGTCAACAAGCTTCCTGATTCTCATTTGCGTTATCCTGTTAGTAGAATTAAGATCTATAACCGTATTAAACATATTGCATCAGCAGGGAAAACAGTTTTTTGGGGGGTATTTTGTGGAATATTATGGGGTTAAGAAAAAACAAAAGTCTGACCCCTCTGGGCTGATTTCTCTCAGCTGCCTCCTGATAGACCCAAACGGTGGACGGTGATCAGGGTTTTCACTCCAGCAGGCTCTCAGCAGCACGTTGATGTTCTCATCACACAGGTGCTCGCACAGCGCCGGTCGGAGGGGTTCCCCTTGGAAAGGCGCCCGCAACTGCATGATGATCTCTGAAGAAAACGTGAAGCGAGAAATTTGAGCCAGAGACGTTTTTAAGCAGCGCGAGCTGCAGGAGTGTGGGGATGGGAAGGTGTGTCAGGCAAACCTTTGGGCTCCAGGTTGAAATCTTGATATGGGTTCAACTTAGAGTTGTACATGAGCTCCCACATGATGATGGCAAAGCTGTAGACGTCACCTTTGGGCGTTCCGTCGATCGGGACGCCGACTTGTCTCAGAAGCTCAGGAGCTGTCCAGTACAGCTCTACAGCACAGCCAGAGAAAAACACGTATGTTACGTCTCCTTCAAGCTGAGATGAACACGAATATTGATATATTTAAGATGATACCTTCATATTTGGGGGTTTCCAGTGGGATTATCTTGTTCTTGCTCCCTGTTTTGAATTCCCAGAGACCAAAACCAGAGAGTTTTATCTGCAGTCGACTGTCCACCAGACACGTGCTCGGCTTCAGGTTCCCGTGAAATCTCAGGTTACTTTTGTGAATGAACTCCATTCCCTGAAACACAAATGTGTTCACAAATGTTCGTCTTGGGAAATAAAATATACATAAAATATATTTGAGGATTTACTTAATAAGTCTAGGTTTTTGAGACAAACGAGAGATGCGTATAAAGAATTTTCTATTCTGGTTACTGGATAAAACCTGGCTACAGCCCTGAGTACATGTATGTCTCTCTGTTGGCAACAACTTGAACAAGCTGAATTAATTAATTAACTCACATTGACGATGTCGTAAGCAAAGGAGAACTTAAACATCCCGTCCAGCTCGACATCTGAAGCGCCCAAAACATCCTGAAATAAAAAAATCATCAAAGACAACATTTTTTTCAAAAATTCAATATTTGGTCAATATGCGGTTGACTAAAGATGAAATAAAATCTGGTTATTTGACCCAGTGTTATGATTAACAAAGTCATGCTTTACCTAAAAACTGTTACACATGTTCTGTTAGTTGGACAGAAAAACTGCAAAGATACATCACATATTATCACCAAACTATAAAAAATGGAGCCTCAGTAGATCAGACGTGGGAAGCCATTTTTTATTAGAGGTGTGTTAACATGCATTTCAGGCTCAGGCCTTGTCCACTCGTACCAAACTGAACCTCATTTCAAGAACATTTGCATCCAAATGGATCCATTGTAAACGTCTCAACACGCTGTAGTTTATATTCCAGCCTATAGGTGGCGCTTGAAAGTCACCAAAAACGGAGAAGAAGAGACGGAGCATGTGCATAAAGCTTGCGCGCCGTATACAGACAGTGGAAGAAGAAACAGAACACAAAGTCGGTTTTCCGTAATCCTTTTGTCGCTCAGCGTAGCAGCAGAATATTTTGACCTAATAACCCTGATAGGCTCAATATCTTCTGAAAGACGAACACAAGCATGTAGTCCGCCGTTGTTGTTGTTGTTGTTGTTGTTTTGAGATGTCGTCGGGTAAAGAGGTCGAGGAGTGGGGCGATGGCGTCATCGATACACAAAGTATGCAGATTCACTGTCCGCATGAGAACACAAGGGCGGAGTTTTCAAATGTTTCCACCCTGAGACCAGGTTTCAAAAACACATGCGTTTACACACAAAAGCGTTTCCATGTGGACGGCCGCTCAGACTCACCTTCAGGCTGCCTTTCCTGCAGTACTGCATCACCAAACAAACATTCGGTGGCTCCACGCAAACCCCGAAGAACTGCACCAGGTTCTCGTGTTTCATCTCTTTCATCTGTCTCCAGGAGAGTCAGAGGTTTGGGCAGAGGTTATATCAGTGCTTCACTTCAAATGTCTCAAAGCGTGAAGAACAAGATGTGCAACAGCATGTTAAACTAGACATTTCTTCTCCGACATCATGTGGACATCTGAAGGTGAAGGTTTGGTTTGTTCTGAGGAGGAACATGAGGAACGTTACCACATTCATCTCTGCGATAATTGAAGGTTTCTGAATATTGCAGATAACGTGGTCCTTGATGTACTTGATGGCAACTTGATTTCCCTGTGTGGAGTTAAAAAAAAAAGTACGTTAGGGTGAAACACATATTCTGGCAAAGTCATTTATGGATACATGTGTTAGTTTTTTGCTTAATTAGTTATTTTCTTCGTGGAGATATTCGTCCTGCCTGATGAAGAAACTTAAAATACTAGATGTCTGTTAAAAGTAAGACTACGCAGCATTTGACTGAAGTAATATAACAAAATGATTCAACACAATCAAAGGTTTTGATTTCACTGCTTGTATTTCACGCTGGTCTGGTTTGACCTGTAGATTTGTGATCTGATGTGAGACTGACCACCAATGAGACGATGTCACTGAAACGACTGTACAGTGTCGTCTGTATATTTACATATTTTCACAAACAGCACCAGAAAATGATTTGTCTCCCCCCTTTAACTATAATCCAATGCTCTCAGCTCTCTATAACTACTCCTGGATACAGCAAACAACATCAGGAAGTCACAGATCAGTAGGTCTCTGGGGAAAATGTCCAAAACACTCCAGTTTTGCTGGTTCTTTACGTGAAGTTACATGTAAAGTGAGTGACGCGGGTACCTGGTAGAGACCTATGGTGCTGTAGACGTGCTCCTTTCCCGCCTTGTCTCTAAAACCACAGCTGTTGTTGGAGAAAGTGGACTGAGAGCCGCTGCTCACACTCTGACTCGCTGTGCTCAGAGATAAACCCTGAACCTGGAGGAGACGCAAACACACCGAACACACCCGTGAGCACAAAACCAGGCAAGCAAACACACACACACGTACACTGTACACATGCAGACAGACAGACATACCTGGGAGTCCCTGATGATTGTGATGTCGCTGTAGTTGATCAGCCACCAGCAGGAATCGTCGAGCCTCGTCTGGAGTCGTAACTTCTGCAGGATGAGGATCCCGATGCACAGAACTGACAGCACGCCGATGACCGGGAAGGTCACGAGCAGAGCCAGCAGGGCGATGTCTGCGTGCCATCGAGACACGAAATGAGTTTGAGTATTTAGTCGTCAATTAACTACGTTTTACCCCAGTTGTTACTTTTTACCATTAGTCAGCCATTCACACAGTTCGTTGTTGAAACCACATTCTGGTTTATCAGAAGGAGGTCTTCCTTTCGGCCAGACCACAGAAGCAAACGCAGATGTCGGCCTGAAACAAACATTTTTTTTGTTGTGAATTATCCTATCCCCAAAAAAAGTTGTGATACGTGTTTTTTTTGAGTTATTCAAAGAGTTTTTCTTTACCGGACATCTTTGGTGTGACTGTCAAAATGGAGGACGGGTACAAACTTGGTGGTGTCTCCCGTGTGCTGAAGGTCGTAAATGGAATAGTCCAGGTTTCTCTCCCCCTGGTCGTCAAAGTGGACGAGTCCAGACGCACCTGCGACGATACAACGCCAGGGATAGAAAACCATCAGTGTGCAGACCTGTTAAAGGGTCAGTTCACCTAAAATAACTATAAGGAAATACATTCTCAGAAAGGTGAAACAGCTTTTATTCATCAACTTAAAAACAGACTAATTTCTTCAATTATACAAGCAGCTACCGACCATGAAATCGAATGTCGTTCCTTTTTTTTAGTCTCTGTAGCAGCTGCCGTCCATCATGAGGATCTTTGCCGTCTTTGAGGACTTCCTTCAGTCCCATCGCGTAAAGAAGCACCGCATCATGCAGATAGGCAGAGTAAGGGCTGATCTGACAACAGAGGAGAGGAATAAAATTAATGTGACAGTGATTCCCCCCCCCCCTTTTTTTTTTTTTTTTTTAGCAAAATGAATGGTTCATTTCTCCTTACTTCTGTTTCAGATGTCAGGTTGCTCCTGAACGGATGTCTCTTTAGTCTTTCAAAGACTTGGTCAAAGAAGTCGTAATACTCGTAGCCTTCGTAAGATCTCTGGCCGATGATAAAGACCATGTCGAACGCTCTGATGGCGTCTTGGTTGGCTCTGCTGTTCAGGGCGTATTTCCACAAGTTATCCTGTTCCAAAAAAAGATACAAATGAAAAAAAACAACTGATGAAGATGCTGAAAAAGAAAATCCAACTAGAGATGATGTTTTCAACCGCCCAGAGGTGCTAACATTAGCATCATTTCATGCTGCACCTGCTTAAATCTGCCAGCGACGGCTCATTTCAGACAAAATCAGCCGTTGCAGGCTACGGTAGAGAAGCCAGCTACCATCAGCCTCGGTCGGACCTTTTTGTTTCACACATTACTGAAGATACGATCTGAGAATGTGTCATCAGAACAAATATTTTTTTGAGGATATCAACTGTTCTGTTCACCATCAACCCCAGTAATTTGCTCGGTAGCCTCAACTCAAAAGTTGGAGCAGGTTTCTTTGACTTGAACTGAAAACGGTGACGTCTGTTGAAATGTCTGATTCTACAGTTTGGACAGAGATGATGGAGGAGGTCATTCTTCTTCTTCATGTGATAGTCTGACAGCACCTTCTCCATCTTTTTACTGTCAGCTCACCTGTTGACGCCTCCTTGACTACAGTGGTTAGGCTCAAACTGATGATCTGGTTCGTTTGATTATGGTTCCATGAATCCCGAACGGACTTCGTTAAATAATCAGATCTAATTCGGACGCAGTCGGCAGCTTTGCCACGTTGGTTATCCAACTTTGTTCTCTACAGACAGATTTCGGTCTCTGTAATCTTTTTATTTTACGTGATGGTACAATGACTTCTCAGCTGAATGTGCGTGTAACTGTGCATTTTAAAGGTTTTACTCACCACACTGCCACTGACCTCAAAATACTGAATCAGGAAGAACACATAGTCACCGTTCATCAGACCCTGTCGCTCAGCCTCCAGCAACAGAGCCATCGAGTCATCCTTGTTCGTCAGCACCACAATGACTGCATGACAACAGGAGTTATTAAGTCAAATCAACTTTGTATCCAGTTTTTAAAGTGCTCGTACTTTCCTTACCTCTGGCGACTGTTGCGATGTACTTAATGTTTTGATAAACCAGCTGAGGATTGCTGGTGTCAAACTTGACCGTGGCGGCCAGTTTGAAGTTTGCCCTCAGCGGACTCTCGATGGTTTTCCACAGAGCGTCGACTTTGTCCCACGTGTTCGACTCGAATCCTCCTCCGATCATCGCTACGTGACTCCATCCAAAGAACTCCAAGGTTTTCATCAGGACCTCCGAGCTTCTTCTAAGAGGCGGCACAATTTTGATGTAGGAATCGTAGATGTCACCGTTGTCCATTTTGTAGGATTGTCCCACAAAGCCGAACATGGGGATGTTCCATGTGGATGCAATGAGACCAGTGACCTGGAAAGCAGGTTCAGTTTAATTTCAGTTTAATAAGGAAAGATTTATAAGATACTTTCTAGAACCTTTGCAGCTGGTTTACGTCGCCATTTAAGTGGCAAATTCAAAGAAATAATATGTGTATATTCATGAGATCTATCAAGCTTCCTATCCAAAATGTTAGTTGCAGGACTACAGAATCATTTTGAAGGAACAAATTTGTGAGTCAGTTGATTACACAGTCTCATTCCCACCGCGTCAAAAACTGAAAGTTTGGGATGACGGCCGACCTGCAATCCCAGAGTCAGTTTTTTAAAACCTAGAGAGGGACTGAGACTGAAAAAATACAATTTCTATGTTTAAAGAAGTTTATAAGGCTGTCATACAAAAGAGGAAAAGTAATTCTGACTTTTTTTTCTGTCTTGAATTGTGAGATTAAAGTCAGAATTCAATTTCAAGAGCAAAAAAAATCATAACTAAAATAAAAAGAAACACCTAAATATGAACTTTTTTAACTTCTTTCCACCAGCCTGAAAGACGTGATCAAATCAAAACAATCCATCATTTTGAAACTGGCCTAAAAACACTGTTTTCACCTGTAGTGTCTCCTTCTTCTACAGTCAGTTTCCATGAACACACACCTCACATCACGTCACAAGAATCGTACCTCGGCTTCTTCGGGACACGCCGGTCCGAACAGCGCGGACACGTTCTCTTTCCACACCTGCTGGATGAACCCTCCCAGCGAGAGTTTGGGGTTGCAGTCTGTGTCTATGTACACAAAATCCAGACTGTAGTTCCCCAGGAAGGACGGGTTGGTGTTCACCTTCTCTATAGCGATCTGTATGGCCGAGCCGAGCCGCAGAGCGCTGAAGGGCAGCGACATGTTCCAGGGAGCCTGGAAGCCGACGATCAGCTTCTGAGTTTGAGACCCGTTGGTGCTGCTGTTGACGACGGCGGCAGCTGTCAGCACAAGTGTGACGTGAAGCACAGATAGCTGCCTCATGCCAACCCTCGACATCACTCTCATCCTGTTAGTCGCTTCATGTTACAGCGCTTATATACACAACTTCCCCGGTGGGTGATGTTGGACAGTCAGGGAGGAGAACATGTAAATATATGGAGGAGAGTGGGAGGTACGAAGAGAAATTAAGTCCATCGTTTTCTGGACCGTCACTGTCATCTAACCACAGATGCTTCAGCGCCTCGTTCAGCTGATCAGCCAAGGAGGAAGAATTAAGAGTTTTATTCTGTCTGGTTTTAATGACTCACATCACAACAAACTCCAATCTGAAGTAACGTGAGTTCAGGCAGATTTGGGTGTGATAAGCCGCCCAGTTATCGCCTACGTTCATAAATCCAGTGTCGAAGTTCATCGTAATCTCTGACAGGGACAAAACACACACACACACACACACACACACACACACACACACACACACACACACACACACACACACAGATGAGTGGAACATGTTTGTTAATAGTTTTTATTAATTTAATTAACAAAAAAATAAATAAAGTCAGTACAGCAAAATCCAGGTGAAAATTGCGCTGTGGGTCTCCGGAGAGCAGACGAGGCAGGTCGAGCCTCGCTGGTTGCAGAGAGGCGCTCACACCTGTGTGCAGTTTAAAGGTGCTAATGACCACAGGTGGGCAGATTGTGCATTAGTGGTGTTGCTGGCTTCATCTGCTTTGTTTCCCCTCCCGAGAGGATCCCTGCTCAGCCTCTGGTCCCAGACTACCTCTGCTAATCCCACCAGGTAACCTCACAAAGCTTCTCCTAATGAACCTTTACCTTCTGATCAGTGTCCAGCAGAAACGGGATCAGTCACACACAAGAAAACATTGGTAGAAATTCAACATTTTGTCCGTATGAATCCAAACAGCTCGGACTGTCATTCGCTTAGGATTCAGAGCGCCTGTTTAGATGCTCGGAAAGGAAATTCATTTAGTCTTTTTGATCAGATGTAACTTTTTAAAAAGATGAAACTCTTTCCTCTAAAAGTGGACAAAATGTTGACTTAGTTGACTCAGTTTTCACTTGAAACAAGAATTCACTGTCTTTTGACATATTTGTGTTTAACCTCAAAGCTGCAGTGAGGTCGACTGAAGCCTTTTGCTTTCCTCACTTCAGATGGGTCTGATTCCTTTTGGCGCATTTATGCTAAATCGCTGCGTTTGCTCGGAGGCCTGAATTCAAAAGCAGGAAAACACACCATTGTTAGCTTACAGCGGCTAATGTTAGCAAATAGCCTTCACTGAGTGATAGATCTGCAGTGGCTGCTGTCCAAATGTTGCCTTGGTTCACTTTTAATCAGTAGTTCAGATACAAAGGTGCAATCACAGCTTCGATTACAAGCGTCTGACCTGAATAAGAGTTTTTAACAACAGACTCTTCTGGTATTTTAAACTGGTCTGTGGCGTTCAGCCGGTCTCAGTTCTCCTCTCTGATTGTTCTAATACAAGAACAGTTTTGTGAAAAGTATTTTAATCGTGAAGATTATATCATTTTTATGTTGATTCAAGTCTGTAGTTAAATCACAGGATCACCAGGATTATAAGACAGTTTCCTTTTTCTCTTTCTGTGATTTTACCTGTTTTCTGTCCTGCTTTCTTGTTTCAACTCATTTTGTACTAGACCTCCTTGTGTTCGGCTTGACTGGTGCAGTTTTTAATCTGTAATATTCTTTTGGCATTGTAAGTTTTTCTTTTCTTTACATCTCTCCCACTCGCACGCTTCACTCTCCTTCCATCGCTCTTCTAACACCAAACGTGAGCCAGTGACTCAGATCATGGGAGACACTGCAAATGGTGGCTTCTCAAATGGTCTTTAAGATTTAGGCGCGCTCGTGTTTTAGCACAAAATCCTTGAGTTTGTTGCTGCTAACGTGGCTGGAAATGTCCTCACGGTTTCCTTGTTGCGTCGGTTGAGCAGAGGTCACAAACGGTGGTCTGTTCGCTGTCACAACACCTCCGTCCCTTCTCCTCCTGACAAGAAAGTCGGCTCATATCACCTCAGAACATAATGACTTTATATTTGTGTGTGTATATATGATATAAACCTATTAAACACATCTGTGGTTTGGGGGAAAAAAAAAATGTAGAATACCGATTTTATTCTGGCTTCTGGGCTGATTTTAAAAGAATAGTTTGTTTTCCATTCAGTTTCTGCAATTTAAGGACTTTGAACAAATAAAGTGCAGATAAGACTGTTGACCTTTCACCAGCTGAAGCATCTTGGCCTCCTCTGACACCGTCTCAGATAAACTTTATCTATCTGGACTCAAATCTAAGCCGTTTATTGGTTGGTAACGCTGGCAGTTTGAAATAAATTCATCCATAATCAGATTAATAAATGACACAATGCTCCCTTTTGATATTATGACACGCCGCTCAGAGCAGTTTTGACATCTGTGCTTTTTTTTTTTTTTTCTTTTATCAGTGGAGATGATGGTGGCCAAGGTTCAAAGGTTCTTCTGAACTCTGTCTGTTATTTATGAGTTCTCATTCTGTGTGTGTCGGCCTTCAGTGCAGAGGAAGAGGATCTGCTGCACACACACACCTCACACACACACCTCTACCCGCCTGTCAGCTGGGAGTGGAGTGAAACACCTGAGAGGACCGACAGCAGGTAGGACAGAGACACACAGGACACATTTAGCAGCATTGTTCATTTTTAAAAGCTGTTTTCAGTGTCAGTTTGAATTGTACTTTTGAGTTTTGCCACCAGATGCATGTTACTATGTTAAAGGAGCAGTTCACCCCAAAAAATTAAACATTCAGTCACAATCTTCTCTCCTCGACGGAGATGGAAAGTCGGAAGTTTTGTTGTCCACAAAACATTTCTGGAGCTCGACGTCAAAACAGCGGTGCAACATTTTCCTAAACAGCTGAAGTAGACGGTCTTTAAAACGTAAACAATGAAATGTCTCCCAAGAAGCTTGTGTGGTGTCATTAAAGTCTCTAGGAAGCTTCAGGATCCCACATTGATTTGAAGATGTTATTTCCACCCTTTTTACTCAACATTTGTAGTGAGTTGAGGAACTCGACTTTGCTTCCAGGGTGCAAAATAATGTGTTTTTCAAATCCAGTTTTCGGACCTTCTTGGAGACCAGATGTATGGAGCCGTCCACGTCTGCTTCAGTTGTTTAGAACGCTGTAACACTATTTAACTGTGAAGCTCCAGAAATGTTCTGTCAGCTACTGAACTTCACCTGACTTTCCATCAGCATGAGGTGAGTAGATGACTGAATTTTCTTTTGAGCTTTAAATGTCATTAACAGGACTCGATTGCCATAAAACGTGTGGTCGGCACGTTCTCGTAAAATAATTAACCTTGACCTGAACATCGATCACAGTTGTGACTCATGAACCAAAGAGGTCTCGAAGGTCAAAACTTTTTATTTTTTAAGAAGGAAGCTGTAGTTTGACAGTAGTTCTGCTGAGAGACGGCCCGAGTAAACGAACATATTGTGATCAGCTGACTTAAACATTGTTCTGAGTGTTCTTGGTGTTGTGCAACGGTTGTTTTCTAATCACTCAAGATGGAGTCCAACCAGCTGACTTTGACCTCAAGTTTTTTAGAGACAATATCAAGAGCAGAGTCGAGGAGCGTAGGATTGCATAATAGGATTGCATATCGTGAAGGGGGAGGGGAAAAAAAAAAGTGAGATCGAACAGATGGAAACGACTCCAGTTGGTTTTTAAAGTGATGTTAAATTCACTTATCATTTTCAAAATATGCTACAGTCTTGGATTTAGTTCTGTAGTTTTGGTGCGGATAGAAAATGACTTTTCTAAATTTGTGACAGTTTTGATTAAATTAAACAGCAGATGATGATCTGAGGCTGTGAGGGGGATTGGAAAGCAGCAGCAGCAGCAGAGTTGGGGATGCAGGCCGGTCCAAAGCAATCAAGAGACTTATAAATAACTAAAAGGAATTTTGAAATCGATCCTAAAAAAGATGCAGGGAGCCAGTGATGGTTATCTAAAACTAGGGTGATTACTTGAAATGTAGTTTGTTGGTTTTTTTGGCACATCATCCAAGGAGATTAAATACTGTTTTAAACAGTGTTTTGAATCTTAAGAACTGAATGTTTTTTGCCTCCGCAGCACCATGGACGCCCTTCTCCAGTTGCTGTTCTCGCCTCTCCCGACCTCGGCCATCATCTTGCTGTTGGCCGTGGCGGCTGCGACCCTGTTCTACCTCAACACGCGGCCCAGCCCCCTCCGGTCGCCCTTTGACCTCAAGTGTCAGACTGTGGGCATCAAGGTAAAGATGCTTTCAATGAAGCATGAATGTTATTCATCAGTCAAGCGTTGATTCTCAGTGATTCTGCTCTCGTGTCCTCAGGATGGAGCGAGGAAGTCCGCGCTGATGGAGGACAACAACAACCTGACAGCGTATCAGTACAGTGACAGCAAGACGCTGTACGAGGTGTTTCAGAGAGGTCTCAAAGTTTCAGGTGATGAAATCTTTCTTTTACTCCACAAAGTCCCCCAGGTAGACCACTAACGCCCCTTTTTTTTCAGTTTTAATGTTGCGCTTGTTTTCTCCTCGGCAGGTAACGGACCATGTTTGGGCTACAGAAAACCAGGAAGGCCGTATCAGTGGCTCAGGTACAAACAGGTAAAACGTCATGAAACAACACACGCGACGATGTTGAAGAGTGAACTGCAGTAAACTCCCGCTGACCTTTACTCCCCTTCCTGTCTGTGAAAGGTGTCTGACAGAGCCGAGCACCTCGGGTCAGGGCTCCTGCAGAAAGGCTTGAAGCCCAATACCGACACTTTTATTGGCATCTTTGCTCAGAACAGACCTGAGGTCAGTGTGGACGTTACTTTTAGAAGTTTTTATGTTTTTTGTTTTTGAACAACATGTTAATGCCGTCTGTTTCGTGGGCAGTGGATTATTAGCGAACTGGCCTGTTACACCTACTCCATGGTAGCGGTCCCCCTGTACGACACCCTCGGTCCTGAGGCGCTGGTGTTCATTATCGACCAAGGTAATTGGAGCTTCTGTTGCACCGTAATGCTGCTAATTACAGAGCCGAGTCCAGAACCTCAGCAGCTCCCCACAGAGATGATATGTGCGTCTGTGTGCTCTAATCTTTTCACCTATTTATCACAACCGCTCCTTCAACCTGTTCCTCATTTTCCCTTTTTCATTATCTGCCCTGTTCTTGTAAAAAAAAAACATGTTTTTACTTTGTGAATGAACAGACGTACAGCATTAGCATCGACAATTGAAACTTTAATCTAGTGCAGCTGCTCGCCTCATGAAACAATCAGTTGTTTCACTGATAATGCAGCTCAAGGTTTTTTAATCTTTCAGCTGAGATCTCCACGGTACTGTGTGACAATCAAAACAAGGCAGAAACTCTGCTGCAGACCCGTGAGAAAGGCCAGACTCCAGTTCTCAAAACAGTCGTCATCATGGACTCCTTCGACTCGGCGTTGGTCGAGAGGGGAACAAAGTGTGGGGTGGACATCGTGTCCATGCAGGATGTGGAGGTACTGCACGCTGAAAACAAACAGTTGTGTTTGTACTGGCTTCGTTTCAGGAATGAACAGTTGTTTAATGTCTGTACTTGTAAGTTATAACTGTGAGAAGAAGCACGAACGTGATTGAGAACATGTGTTTTGTTTTTGTGTTCTTCAGGCTCTGGGGAGAAATAATCTCCAAAACCCAGTTGTAAGTTTGTTTTCTGATATCCGTGTAAATTGATTTGAATTAAAAAATTTTTTTTTTTTTTTTTTTTTATAACACTGACCGAAGCTGCATGAGGTTCTGATGTTTTCTGATTTCAACGTCCCAACAGCCCCCGAAGCCGGATGATCTCAGTATTGTTTGCTTCACCAGTGGAACGACAGGTAATCAGCTGCAGGGAACAAACAGCCCAGAGCCTCCATGATGTTTGAGTTCAAAATGATTACCGCTCCTTTGGGATGAACTGTGCTTCGAGCCAAATGTGAAAATGATTGGATGGGCTCGTTACATGCCTGGATAGTCACACACGCCAAATTAGTTGGGTTTTTTTTTTCCTTTTTTTTCTTTTTTTTTATTGATGTTTTGGGAACTAAGGTTTTCCATAAATATGACAAATTGACTCTGAAATGATTCACCTGCCCAACTGATCTTTAAATAATCACTTGAATTGTCTTCCAGTGTGAAATTGGTTTTATATTTGAACATTTATGTTCAAGTGTTTTTATAAAGAATGACTTGTTTTGATTCCAGGGTTTTACTTAAAAATGAAATTGTCCTTCATGGGTTCATATCTTTCTCAGGAAACCCAAAGGGAGCCATGTTGACCCATGAGAATGTGGTTTCTGACGCAGCAGGCGTCCTCAAAGGCTTTGAGGTAATAATCATTGTTTTAAACGCCTGATGGGAAATATTTCAAGCATGTATGTGAAAGACGTGTTGCTGACCTGAGCCTCTGTGTCCCACAGACGGCGGTTGTTCCGACCACGCAGGATGTGAGCATTTCATTCCTGCCCTTAGCGCACATGTTTGAGAGAGTCGTCCAGGTGAGCGCCAGCCTCGACCACGACGTCCTCAGAAGTCTCTTTTAATAAATACAAGGATTGTAAAGGTGCTTTTTACAATGAAGTGTTTTTTTTATTTATTTAACAAAGGTTTTTTGGTCTGTTTTCTTGCAGACTGTGATGTACGGTGCCGGAGCGAAGGTGGGATTCTTCCAGGGTGACATCAGACTGCTGCCAGACGACATGAAAACCCTGCAGCCCACCATTTTCCCAGTGGTGCCTCGACTTCTCAACCGCGTCTACGACAAAGTAAGCGATCTTTTGTCTCAGACACAACAGCCGCCCTCTCTCCTGTCCTCTGCTTTAAACATCAGCCGATCATTTTTCAGCTCCTCGTGTCGAAATGTGTAAACAAATCCCCGTCACCAGGTTCAGAGTGGCGCCAAATCGCCTTTCAAGAAATGGCTGTTGAGCTTCGCTGTGGAGAGGAAGTACGCTGAAGTGAGGGAGGGCATCATCAGGAACAACAGCCTGTGGGACAAACTCATCTTCCACAAAGTCCAGGTCCTGAAGTCCAGCGGTTCTGATCCAACAGATACTGACTTCCTGTTTTCTGTAACACAATGTGAGCGCTGACGTGTTTTCTAATCTTGGCTGTAGGAGTCTCTGGGAGGACGAGTGCGGGTCATGGTGACGGGAGCAGCACCCATATCTCCATCGGTCCTCAACTTCCTCAGGGCTGCTCTGGGTTGCCAGGTAATAAAGATTTATCCTCCGTCTGGGTCGGTCGAGGGTCGTATTTACACATCGGGACGTCTTCCTAAACATTTACTCCGATTATTGTCGTGAACACAACTTGAACTCTGCAGCGTGGAACAAAACAAACCTGATATAGTAACAGTTGTTTGTGTTTTGGGGAAGTAAGAGGTTTCACAACAGTGTCCGGCTGTTATTGATCGCTCCGTGATGATGATGTCACTATAACCTGGTCATGCTGATCTCACTCTGACTGGTAGATCTTTGAGGCTTACGGCCAGACGGAGTGCACAGCCGGCTGCACCTTCACCGCACCCGGAGATGCCACCTCGGGTATGTAAGCTCAACTGTCCTGCAGTTATATTTATATATTTCAAATGTTTTTAGCTTCTCAGACACGAGGATCTGCTGCTTTGTTGTGACAAATCAAACAGACTTGATTTGTAAAGCACCTCATACAGATTAGTGGAGCTCAACGACAGAACGGAACAAATTTTGACTGTAAAAGTGAATTTAAAAACTTTGTTATCTATCTTTTAGCTTAATGTCTAGTTTAAATCTAGAGTTGGATTTGGACTGTCTGTCAGCTAAAAGATTCAAAGTCACAATTTTTGGAATATTTTACTTTTATTTGTTCTGATCCAACAGATTAATGAATAATGAAAATAACATTAGTTGCAACAAAATGATTTAAATGAGTTCCACCTCAACCAGCCAAGTCAGATTTAGTTGTCATCATCTAATGGGGATTAAAGTTTCTGTATTTTGATACTGATGCATTTTAAAAAGGTTACTGAAGAATTCTGGTATTTGTACTTTGAATAAACCATCCAACAGTCGATAAGAGTCACTTTGCTTTCATATTCAGTTTTGACAAATGAAGCCTGTGATGAAGTTTGGTGTGTTTTTTTTTTTTTTATTTTTTTATTGGACCTTGTACAGACGACTGTGGTCAACATGATCTTCTTCCACAGGTCACGTCGGGGTGCCGCTGCCTTGTAACATTGTGAAGCTGGTGGATGTTGAAGAGATGAACTACTTTGCTTCAAATGGCGAAGGCGAAGTAAGACTTGGTTCTAAAGATGTCATGGTTTAGTTCTGTTTCCCCGCTATTCTTAATGAAAAGTCACAGAGACCCGGAGTATAAATCCACATAAAAGCTCGAGGAATAAGCCGCCTTGTTTGGATGAACCCAAGAAAAGTATTTGAGGGTCTACTGACGTAAGTCTCTTGGTCTCTTTCAGGTCTGCATTAAGGGCAGAAATGTGTTCAAAGGATACTTGAAAGACCCGGAGAAGACCGCAGAGGCCTTGGATGAAGACGGTTGGCTCCACACGGGAGACATCGGAAAATGGCTTCCAGTAAGAACCAAAACCCAGATAAGAGAAAAAAAAAACTCCCGGGTCATTCCACGCCCGCCCCTCCGCCCCCTCTTTTTTTTTAAATATGTAAATGAGTCGAGCGATTGTCTCATTGTTTATCACAGTCGAAAACAAGAACAACCACAAGCTCTTGCACCAGATGGGACCCTCGGGTCATATTCTGTAGACGGTAATTAATCTTGGATTCAGAGGAAAACAGTTTTGCGAAAACAGGGTAATTTTGAGGACCGTTCGCTCGACAAGCAATAAGACGATCTCTCAGCTGAGATGTTGCAGGAGATCGTTAGATCGGCAAAAAAGGTTGTAAAGGAGCTGAATGTTGTAGCTTTACTGGGTTTTATACTGTATGTTTGACTCTTTCTTGGGTTTAACCTGCTTGTATCGTGTCACTGATGCTGCCAGTCGACCAGAAAACAGTCCAGCAGATAAACCTCCTGTTGCTTTGGTCTAACCTTTCTGTTAGACCAACTGGTATGGTAATATTACAACTACTGGTTTACACACTTGCGTTCGATCTTTAGTTTTAAATAGGCTGTGGACTAAACAAAACCACGGCTGTTAATTCTGCAAAGGTCCATTTTTCCTCCAGTTGAAGCCATTTCTGCCTGTTTTTTTGTGCACAGAGTGGAGTTCTGAAGATTGTTGACCGGAAGAAGAACATCTTCAAGCTGGCTCAAGGAGAATACATCGCGCCAGAGAAGATCGAGAACGTCTATGTCCGCAGTGGACCTGTGGCCCAAGTATATGTGCATGGAGACAGTCTACAGGTACGATTTTTAAAAACAAGCATCTGTGCGTATAAAATGCATCCAGCTTCTTCCTCTGATTCAACTTCTCTTCTTCCATGTCCGTAGTCCTGCCTGGTCGCCATTGTGGTCCCTGACCCGGAAGTCCTGCCTGGTTTCGCAAAGGATCTGAACTGCCAAGGCTCCATCGAAGAACTCTGCAAAAACACAGTAATGTTTCTGTCTGATCTGCTGTCACACACACAGTCGTCTCTAACAGCATCTCACTGTAAAAGAGGCAAAAATAAGCATGTGCGCTCAGGTGTCGCGTTTCCATCACAGCCAGTAAACACTGAAACTTCTGCAGAGTCATTTAACACAGGACTGAATTACAGTTGTACCTGTTCCCACTCAATACAAAATCCAGATGTCGGTGGCTTTTCTGTCCGGTGTGAAAAAGGATAAATGACACAGCCGAGTGTCTCCTCAAGATCACCTTTCTACCTGAGCTCCAGTAAAAACTCTCTGCAGTAAACATGATCATTAACACACAAGCAGCCCTGTGCTCGCTGCAAAACTCATCAGTCTGAATGTCAAACTGAATATTGAAAGTGGAGCCGCTGAAGGATGGAATGTGTCTAACGGTGAGTATAATTTTTTTTTTTGTTTACAGGAGGTTAAAAAGGCAATTCTTTCAGACATGACCAAACTCGGCAAAGAAGCAGGACTCAAGTCCTTCGAGCAGGTAACAACACCTTGTTAATAGATCTTCACATTTTTACCAAACCTGGCTCAGTTCTCCCTCTAGTGGTCAAAATGAGCAGTTTTGCCAAAAGTAATGTCTCACCCCAAATCCTCCTCCTGTCTTATTGGCACAGTAGGTGCAGATGTTTTAAAGGAACAGTTCCCTCAAATTTTAAAATCCAGTCATTTCTCCCTCACACACCCATGAAGATGGAAAGTTGGGTTAGGTTTTGTAATCCACGAAACGTTTCTGGAGCTTCACATCAAAACGATGCTGCAGCATTCTTCTAAATGTCTGAACAAACATTAAAAAGGACTCCTGAAGCCCTGAAATCCGAAATTTATCTGATACTTAAAATCTTTTTTTTTTTTTTTTTTAAAGGCAAAACCAAAAGTATTGGTGCGCTGCCCGACTGCAGTGCACAAGCTGGACCATGAGTCAAGGATGTAATTGTCTGTTTTAGATTAGTTTGGGATGTCTGTGCTTCAAGAGACTCAGATTATTATTATTTTTTTTTAAAAAGTAAATTACAGCCCAAAAACAATTCTCCACCAACTTCAGCTGTTTAGGAGAATGCTGCGAAGCTGTTTTGCTGTGACACTCCAGAAATGTTGGACCTTTTTTTAAACCTCTAAACAAACGATTTTTTTTTTTTCACTTTACTTTTTCCTCCTCTTCTTCTTCTTCTTCCCTCCTGTTGCAGGTGAAAGATATTTACCTCCACGCAGAGCAGTTCACCATCGAGAACGGCCTGCTGACTCCGACCCTGAAGGCCAAGAGGGCCGAACTCAAAACTCTCTTCCAGCCACAGATCGACAAACTGTACGCCAACATGTAATAAATGAAATGAACCTACACCACCGGCTCCTCGTTTTATTTTTTAAATTTTTTTTGCCTTCTCCAGATGAATCGGCTCAGCAGCCTCTCTGAACGCCTATAACAGATAAAAACACTTGAGCTCTGCTGTGTGTTCTGGCAGCGGACGGTGAGATCCTGTTAAAGTCATCTTCCTGCAGAGAGGTTATAAACACAGTGCAGTCGGGTGTTAGCTGGACAGACTGTCGGGCTACAAACCTGAGTGAATCATCTTCTTACCAGAAGAGACGGGAAGCTCTGACCACAGCCGGAGCGTCAGGTCTGTTCCAGTAAACCGCTGCGTTTCATGGATGTGTTGAAATTCACCTCAGATGATTTGTCACAAAATATGATTGTGAATCGTGAGACGCACAGTGAAGGAGAATACTTTATTTTTAAGGTTTATTACTGAGGTCACTGCTGCTGGTTGTTCTGGACCAGATGGAGCCGATTCCAAAAATCAGTATTTGGTCACAATGTGTGAAACCTGGTTTTCTTGTCTACAAACAGTGTAAACACTGAAAATGGTGTTTCTGAATATCTTCACCCTGGCAGGAGTTCTCAAAGAGCTCAGTTTTCCGTATACAGAAGAGCAAAACGCATAGAAAAAGCTTTAATTTAAGAAATACACGTATGCAGGTTCTTTACTCCATGTGACAAGTGAACCTATCGTCATATAAAACAAGCGGAATGCCCCTTTAAATGTTCGTGTTGGAGCCAGTGTGACAGAAAATGAGATTAATGTCACATGTTAAATACTTTTATAAGGAAAGAGAAGCAGAGAGCACAAAACATCGACACCTCAGTGAAACTTTGAGACTAATCTGAAAAACATGAACCCAAACTTTGAGCTGATCATCAGTAAGTGTAATATTTGTTTCTGTTGTTGCTCGTCGCCCTCTTGTGTTATAAAACTGTCCCTGCAGCTTCTGATGCTTCACTGAGCTGCAGGATTCAGCTGAATCAGTGCACGTCATCAGTGGATCAATAAAGTTTTACTTTGTCACTAAATTAAATATTATTTAAATCACTGATAGTTTGTATTCTTGTACCAGTTGAATTATTCAATGTTAATCTTACTATTTTTTTTTTTCTGGATAATTATTGTGGTTTAAATTTTTAGACTTATTTTAATTTCTGGTTTTTATTTTTTTTAATAACATTTTATTTTTCTTGTTTTTATTATCAGATTATATTTTATAAACTTTTTAATCAAAATGTTTGTGCAATATTTAAATTTCTGTCTATCATAATTTTTACTACTTGTTTTCATCTTTTATTCTTTCTCTTTTATTATTCTAACTTTTCATTTTGTTGCAGCTGGTGTTCGTGCATGTGCAGCTCTCACCGAAGATTGAACAGAAGGTGAGACGTCTCACTCTGTTGTTAAAACGGAGCGTTCAAGACACATTGTGTTAAGCGCTGCTGCTGCGATGCATCATAGGAGGAAAATAATGTGCTTTTTGATAATTAAAACATTTATTTCATAGTTTATTTATCTTATGCAGCAGGAGAACACAGCATTTTTTTTTTTTTATAAGCACTAATTATGTCCTCCAGAAAAGGTGTTAGAAACTGTAATCTGACGAGTAACCGAAGCTGTCAGGTGAATGTAATGGAGTATAAAGTCATGTGATCTGTCTCCAGCCTCCGGCATGTTGCAGGGACTGTGGCCGGATGCTGCCCTCTAGTGTCGGCTGTCCTCTCAGACTCGCTCCGGGCTGCAGCTGGCTCCTGCTCCGCTCCACCTGGAGTCTCCACCGGGACAAACCCCCCCCCCACCCACCCCGCCGTCCTCCGCGCGCTGCTTGTGACCCGTGAACGCACCACGTCCCTCCGGTCGGTCAGACGGTGAATCTGTCCCGCAAATGTCCCCCCTTCCTCCTTCTGATTCTTCTTATGCGTTCACACCGCGATCATTCCGAGAGGATTTACCTGCTTTTTCTGCTCAACTCGTGTGATCAGAGTTCACCTGAGAACCGGAGCAGCTGCTCGGCTTCAACATGGCTTCTTCCGACACAGGTGACCGCGAAGAGCAGGTAAGCGGACCGAAGCGACTCAGGAGCTCTGAACCAGGACTCATCTGCTGGTTTCTGCTCGTGTTGTCTTGTTGAGAGAGTGTGAGATACACAAACCCAGAGGAGCGAGTTTGTTTCTAAGCTCCTGATTGTTTCCTTAAAGTTTCATTTCCTTATTTCTCAGAGGAGAAATCTCTCCAGAATGTTTTAATCTGACGTTATTTCACTTTAGTTTTCAGTGAGTGCAGTCATCCAGCTGTCAGATACAGATGTGTGGTTGTGTTTTAAGTTGTACCTGGTTCATTCTGATCACAGAGCTGCTTCTTTAATGACAGTCAGAGTTTTTTTTTTTACTTTCACTTGACTCCATGAAGCGACTGCTGACAGGATCTGTCTTCACCTGAGCACATAGTTCATGTCAGAGAGAGTTGTTCACTGACCGGATCACCATCAGTCTGTGTGTGTCGCTCACTGTTTTTAAATGTTTGTCTTGCAGCTTAAAAATGTCAATAAGCAGCTGTTGACTTCCATTCATGTTGACACTGTCACACATTTGCTATTAATGTCGCCAAGGTCATTTCTTAAATGTGAATATTGGGTAATTAACTGTGTTTCTGGGGAAACCTGTGGATTAGTAAGTAATAAAACAGACTTTTCCTCACTATTACAGGCAGCCGTTGACCTCCATTCATTAATATAGGAAAGCAAACTGTTGATAGAGTTAAACTTTTCTATTTATTTTACCAAGGTTGTTGAAACAGCGTCCTTTTAGATAATTAACTTTGCCTCTGGGGAATTCTGACTTCATGGACAAAATGATTAATCAGTTAATCTAGTTAAAACAGCATGTGGCAAGTTAATAATAAAACAGACTTTTGTCCTTTTGTTACAGGCAGCCGTTGACTTTCATTCAGTCCAGTTGAAACAGTCAAACGTTTGCTGTTATTGTTGCCAAGGTCATTTAAACTGTCCTTTTTTAGACAAAACTACCAGTTTGATCCCTGTTATGGTTCTTAAAAGTGAATATTTGCTTGTTTTTGTTTTAAACTGTCTCAACTTACAGGAAGTTAAATATATTTAAATATATTTGGGCTTTGGACTCTAATCTAGACAAAACGTTTAATATGAATAATTTTGACTCTTTACTTAATCCAGAAAACAATCTGTGGATTAGTCAATAGCCAAAAAGTTAGTTGCAGCCCTATATGCTGTTTTCTCCCCATGATTACAGGCAGCCATTGACTTCCATTCATTTCTATAAGAAAACAAACTTTCAAACAGACTTACTTACAGACTCTTACTTTTGCTGTAATTGTTGCCAAGGTCATTTAAAAGGTGCACAACAAACAAACTGCCACAGTTTGATTCCTGTTCTGGTTCTTAAATGTGATATTTAAGAACTTTATTTTTATTATCTTTACTTACAGGGAGGAAAATACCTTCAATGTGTTTTTATCAAAACAAGTAATATGAATGAAATATGAACTTTGCTTCTGGGAAATTCTGATTCTCACTTATTTCTCAAACGAACAAATAATCACTTAATCCAGAAAATGGTCTGTGGATTAGTCAGCAACCAAACACACCATTACAGGCAGCCATTGACTTCCATTCAGTCCTGTATCTTATGAAAGACTGTTAGCAAACGTTTCAGACTTTCTCGAGATGCGTATTTCATCAAAGATGTGAAATTCCAGTCAAAATTATGATGTTTTTGCTTGGAACATCGACTTCAAGATTCATGATTTGCCAGAAAACCTGAATAGCTGCTCATCTGGTTTGCTTAACTGTAGTAAATGGGTTCAAACATACAACATCATTGGTAAAATACTCTATATTTGATTAGTGTGCCTCATAATCTTGTTCCATAATGAGAAATCTATATTTTATTTATCTGGAGAAACTACAAATGTTGCATGGTCTCTTCTGGAAATGTTCTGACAACATCCTGAAGGAGCGTCTGAGGTGACTGTAACTACCGAACCAGAATCCTTGTCACCAGAACCAGAACTCAACCTTGACTCAGTGGGAGACTGAGTTTTTTTTTTTACTGCAGGATTGAGCTACGAGCAGACTGTGTGTTATCAGACCGGATCATCAGTAACATGTCGCGACCTGTCTGCAGATATCAAAAAGCCTGTCTGTCTGCACAGGTGTCTTTCCTTCAGTCGGACTGTCTGTCTGTCTTTCCTCTCTTGTTTCCTGCCTTTCCCCCGGCCCGATCAGCAGAATGTGGTTCTGGTTCTGGTTATTTACGACTCCTTCTGGGTATCTCTGTGTTGTGTTCTGTATCTTTGCTTTCTGAGCACTTAAAGGCAGAATATTGAGAACGCGTATAAGAACGATGCAGTCGGAGCTGAACAACAGATATTTCTACCCATCCACTCTGAAGTTCTGGTACCGTAAACAGTATAATCATGTTCATGAGCGACTCTGGCAGGTGCTGTAGAAGAACTTGACGGGCTGCATTGTTTTGTCAGACCAGGAAATAATCTGTGCAGCGGCCGACATCAAACGAGTCGCAACCGCAGAGAGTTGAACATGTCAGGAACGGCTTTAAATCTGTTTGTCATTTCTCCAGCGACGATGTAATTAAAGTATGTTTGCAGCTGGTTTGCACCTCGTCTGACATCGTACGCCCCTTGTGTATATGTTGCTTCCTGTCCATCTGGGCCTGTCGATCTCTGTTGTTCCATCCTGTTTGTCTTTGGTTCCTCCCATGTGTCCCATTAATGGTTGACCACAGCTCTGAAATGTGGGGAAAATGGAGGGGCGGTTCAGTTCTGTCAGTGGTGGCGGTGATCACTGCCTGTTGTCAGGACGCTATGCAGGAGGTTTATTGTGGCAGAGCAAACAGACTCCACCTAAGTCCTGGTGGAAAGCAAATGGACAGCACGGTGATCTCGCTCCACCTGCAGAGCGGAGTGTGTGCACAGCGCTCCGACAGGAACGACATCCAAGTACGAGGAGGAAGTTAGGAAGTGGGTTGTCCTTTAATCACAGTGCAAATAGCAGCTAATTATACACATGTATGCTGGTTTGGTTGCTGGTAACCAGTCGCACCCGTCACAACAACACAATCTCATTTCGTGGGCGAGTTAGCGCCAAAACTACTTGGTTAGGTTGAGGAAAAGTTCATGGTCGGGGTTTTCTCACATTGGCGCAGCAAACTGTCACAATCACACGCCGTCCTCCGGTTGATTGGTCGGTCTGTTACATGTTTCAGTGTGATGACAGAGTCACAATCAACATTTTGCTGCTGTAGCCTGATCAGTACGATCAGGCTACAGATATTCACTTTATTATCTTGTATCAGTACAAAGAAAAGCATCAAACCATTTATTTGAGCAGTTGGAGCCACAATATTTGGATTTTTTTGCTGTAAAAACAGTTTATTATTTGGTTTTCAGTACAGATGCCAGGTAACAGTCCGGTCTGACGGTCGACTAATCAATAATCCACTACTTGTTGCAACTCTGACTGGCTGATAGATTGATCGTGACCACAATGTGCTCCAGAAATCAACTGTTGCTCTCTTGTGCACAGACTACATCACGTGGACACTGTTTCTATCTCTTTCTTGTTGCTTACCAGACATCATATGTCAGTTCCTCTACATCTGCAATGAGCTAACTCTCGGCCTGGATGATTGATTATTGGTTCAGCCCCAGTGTCGTCATACACACTAGGATTTAAAATGCCAAAATAAAAGAATCATCTCTGGGAGAAGATTTACTTGAAGGGACCAATTAAAACAAACAAAGCTGAGCACAGTGATTCCGGTCTCAACCTTTCTTATCAAGATGACATAAAAGTTGATGGTGTAACACTACGCTAACGCTAACAAGCTACAAAAGCACCGGACACTAGGTGTTAATTAACATTTAACTAAAACCAGGATCGTTCTCTGACACCCTTTTTCTGTCGGACTCTTGTGTCAAAGTCCGGCTGTTTGTACTCCAACTAACCACCTGATCAGCTCCCAGCGAGTCTGACTGTGAATAAATGTGTCGCTTCATTTACTTTAAAACACACATTGCATCAGATCAGCTGCACTTATTTCAGACAAATGCAATTAAGTTAGTAAATGTCCTCCTGCGACTTCATATACTGACATCCTCCCTTCTATCTGTGGGTCTTTGTCAATCGCTGCCATTCAGCCTGTGTGTCTGGCTCAGCTAGTCACAGACCAGCACACAGACACACACACACACACACACACACACACACACACACACACTTGAAGTGCAGACACATGCTAACGCTGCTAACGTGACATATATCCTCTTGTTCGTGCCACATACATAAACACTATAAATATGATTATAACCGCTCGTCTCCTCCACAAACAAACACCGACTGACTGACTGACTTGACATCACCTCATTACATCTGAGGTCATGTTTACTCACCACAATAGCCCGCACTGACTGAGCGCCAGAGGGATCAGTCAGCTCGCTGCCCTCACGCAGCGGCGCGCTGACTCAGCTCCACTAGACGGTTCTCAGTATAATGAAAAGACTCGTGCTGTATAAATTAATACAAACACCAGAGAGATTAAGCAGGCGAGGTTTTAACCTTTTGTGTCCTGTGGCCTCTCTGGTCCTATGAATCATTACAAAACTCACTTTGTGGACACATGAGAGTATTTCCGAGCTACCTGTGCAGCAAAGATCCACTGATTTGAAGAAAATGATAGAATAGAGTGAAAGATGATGATCATAGTTTGTGCAAAATAGTCCAAAACCCAAAGATGTGATGTCTGCTTTCACGTAGAAATAGAAATAATCAGTCCATTATCACCTTCCAGATGCGTGAAGCCGCAGGATGTTTGTCGTGTAGCTCAGTAAACGACTCAGTGAGAAGGCTGTTGTCACTTAGCGTTGATTGACAGCTGGTTGGTGGTTGTTTACACTCTGATCCGACCCTGGTGTGAGTTTCCGCTATGAGTCACGGTTGTTGATTATTAATCCAGCTCCATTAATGTTCGAGGTTTCAGCTCGCATCTCGTCGGCTTCTTGCAGGATCTCACTGAAGCGGGATAACTCTGTGGGTTAGCTTAGCTTTGTGCATCAACGGAACAACACTGTAAATTCACAGTTCATCAAAAAGGTTCATATTTAAACCACCGACTTTGGTCCCATAACTGTCTGCACACCGTTCGTATTTTGTGGTGCAGTTTGGACTGTTTAGAGAAAAACAAAGCCGACCAAAGCAAAAGGCTTTTGTCGACTTAACACAATCGTGAAATAGTTTGATAATTTGATCATCTACCCCACAAGATCGGAGGTCTTCAGCTTCAGCTCCTGATTGAACTCTGGTGGAAGGAAACTGCATCTGAAGCGAAACATCTTTTATGCTAATCAGAAAACATGCGGTTGAGCTTGTTCACATCTGACGTTGCTGTAAATATGTCACAACATTTCTCACCCCTGACAGTAATTTACCACAGCCACTCATAAATATCTCCCGCAGGATATAAACAGGGAGGACGTTTGGTTCGATGACAGGAGGAAATATAGGTTTTATGTTATAGATCGGTGTTGACAGAAGCCTTCCTGCGACAGCATGTCTGAACTAAGAGCCTGTAACTGATCCTTGCATCATCGGAGTTGGTTAGAAGGTGATTAGTGACGACAAGGCAAACTTCACACGGTCTCCATCAGAGTCGAGTCTTTTATTCTACCTGCAGCAATAAAAAAGAGCTCATAAAAGAAGAGATGAAAGTCAGACAGTAATAATTAACCTGGTTTATTTCATGTGTGCAGCACTGAGGGCGACTTCAGCTGTTAATTATTGACAAAATTAGGAAGGTTTTCATTCCAAGGAAAAGTATCTACACATTAACAAAACCGTGTTGCTCAGTTAATTGAAATAAAGGTGCACTGCTACTTTTAGAATTGCAGGCGGTTAACTGTTTAAAGTATACTGCTGATGATAAACTCATAATATATCTCATTTATAACTGAAACTTTGTGCTGTAGCGGCTGGAAGCAATGTGCCGTATCTTAACTCTGAGCCCTATTTTGAATTTATGACACTACAGGTCAAAAGTACAATAAAATATACTGCAGAAACTATAATCATGTCGGTACAGGTAAAGCTCCAGGTACGAAACTGGAGATGGTTGTGCAATTATTCAATTACTGTGGAATTTAGACACGAAAAAAATGACACCGTGCTTTTATTTTGAAAGGTTTAACTTAACTAATGTTTCGACATAAAGATTAGATGATGTTTCAGCGACATTTCAGGAATAAAACTCTGGATTTGAGATGATTTTCAAAGAGCAGCATCATGACCGTGACTGTCTGAGCATCTGCACACATCTGGATCAATGAATGAATGAGCGCCAGTGTGTCAGGACACACAGACACACACAGACACACACACACACACACACACACTCAAACACTACATGCAGGGTCACAGCACTGACTGACACCAGGGTGTTCAACAGTACAGTATGGGATGTATTCTGAGCTGCTCTTATGTATCTATGAATGGATCAGTGTGTGTCAGCTGACCCTCTTCTCTGGAGCTTAAAGTGCGTCTGACGTTGGTGAATGTTCCCATGAATGGGTTTGTCAGTCAGGACTGATGTTGTGTCCGGACAGAAGGAGAGAAGTGAAGCAGTGAAGTGTGTGTGTGTGTGTGTGTGTGTGGAGCTACACTGCAGACTGGAGGCGCTGCTGTTGATCCAGGACCATCGTGAAAACAGACCAAAACACTAAAAGTCCGAAGCAATCTGCGGCTGAACGGGTCAAGTACAGGACTCGTGAGCCGGGATTTATTTACCAGTTGGAACATGTAATTTCCTGCTCACTTGTCGCTATTTGTTCAGTTTAGGGAACTAAAATACTTGGTTAGGTTAAGAGAACTAGAATATTCGGTTAACTAAAGGGAATCTTCCACTTCATGGACACAAAGTTAAGGGAACTATAATACTTAGTTGAGTTTAAGGAACTAAAATACTAGTAAGGTTTAGGGAACTAAAATCCTTACTTGGATTTAGGGAACTTAAATACTTGATTAGGTTTTAGCAAACTAAAATACTTGGCTAAGTTAAGGGAACTAAAATACTTAGTTAGCTTTAGGGAACTGAAATACTTGATGAAGTTTAGGGAAATAAAATACCTGGTTAGGTTTTTAGCAAATTAAAATACATGGTTAAGTTAAGGGAACTAAAATACTTGGTTAAGTTAAGGGAACTAAAATACTTGGTTAAGTTTTAGTTCCCTTAACTTAACCAAGTATTTTGGTTCCCTAAAGGTATTTTAGTTACCAAAACACCTGATTAGCTTTAGGGAACTAAAATACTTAGTTATGTTCTTGGAACCAAAATAGGTTTAAAGCTTATTGTTGCGGATAAAGAAAAGACTCAGTATGGTGTAAATAAGGAGACGATGGCACACATTTTGAGACGGTCTCTCCTGGAAGACATCCAAAATGGATCAATAAATAAATAAATAAATAAATAGATAAATATGAAATGATTTGAACAGGAGAGCTGTGGTGCCGCCACGCAACAAGCCAGTCGGTCCAACAGGAGTTGATCCAGTAGAATCCACTGATCGCAGTTATTCCCTTTAAAGTGTCATAACTGCTGGCGTGACGACTCTTTTATTCTCCTCAAGTGTCACTTCTCTTATCTGACGCTCACTTCCTGCCTGAGGCCTGATCTCCATGTAGGCTGCTCCTCCATCTCCTCGCTCTCCCTTTCTTTATCTCCCCTCTCTCCTTCTCCTTCTTCTTTCTTCCCTAACTGTTGATTATCAGCAGACTTTGCTTCTCTGGCTTTTCTTTCTGTCTCCGATAAAAATGTGATTTGTTGTGTGGACTGCTGTAACCAGACCAGCAGCCCGGTGTCTGGAGTGAAAAAGCACTTGATTCATCAACGGCTCCCAGAGCTGTGGAGCAAATAGACGGATGTTACCAGGCCACAGCGACGGACCGAGCGTCGTACATTTGTCTCGTAGTCGCAGACGAGGCTTCAAACTCCTCATGACTGTATGATGAAATAATGGTAGTGTACAAGAAGCAGCTCGGTGCTAGAAAGTGAGTCAGGATCCAACTTTCCAGCTCTGCTCCTGTCACCGGGCGGCTCACTGTTGGCGATGAGACCATTTTAGGCGTGGAACCGCGTCCCCTTTTTTTGCTGCCATTAGCATTGTGTGAGCGCGCCGGGACCCGAGACAAAGACGGATTGTAAATCAACGGGAGGTTGGAAAGTCTGTCTCTTTGTGTGTCTGCTCTTTGTCAGTGGTGGTGTTTGTGTCCGTGTGTGTGTGTGTGTGTGTGTGAGGGAATCCTTCTTGTCCGTGTAAATGAGCCTCTTTCACTTTACGAGTTTTACTTAACCTTTTTCATCCGACGCTCAGCTCGTGTTTTCTCAGGCGTGTTGCAGAAACACACGCCCGTCTGATTGGTCCGATAAAGGACAGGTTGAAAAATTCCTCTTACCTCAGCAGCTCATTCACTTATGTAACTGTATGTTTGATGCTGCAGTTTGTTGGAGCAACATATCAGATTATTATTTTACATGAATCCCTGACAGATGAGCAGATTTTTGGGCTGATTTCAGGGTAAAACAGACTCAGATATGAATAAAAAGAATGATAAAATCCTTACATAAACAATATAAGCCTGAAAAAACTAAGAAAATTAGTGAATCTGGAAAAAAATTAGCACTATTTTACTTTCAGGTAACGTCTTTCACCTTTATATTTCATGTCCATCTTATCTTTTCACCTGAAGATACATGGGAAAAAAAACCCCGCCCTGTCTGAAGTAGCTGTACATTTTGTGTGGATGTATCCTTTACACATCTCGGCCCAGGTGATAAACCCACCGTAGGCCACCTGCGTCCGTGTTGACCCTCAGATGACTCCAGAAGAAAGTGGGTCAAACTGCGACTGAGACTCCGACACACACAGAGTGAAACCAGTAGCTGCACTGATTGTGAAATCGAGGTGCTGGTTGTGCCAAACTTCCTCTCCAAATCCCCCCGATTGGTTCATCCAGTGGGATTTTCCAGGTTTATGGCGTCGTCATGGTGAAATCATGTTTCCATGGGGATCCACGGCACAAAACAGGCATGAAATCAGGCTCATTTCCTCCTGGCGGGTCATTATGGAGATATCATTAATATGCAGAGAGGATCACTGATAGTTCGGACACGAGCGTTTCTAATTTTTCATTCAGTTCTGCATCTAGTCGGTCGTGTGAAGCCACTATCTTCTTTTGGGAGGAGAGGTGATGACAGGAACGAGTGAAGTGAAGATATGAGCAGAAGATGGTTTACATCCAGACGCTGATCTTATCAGGCGGCCTGGAGACATTCCTCAACGCCAGCCCACCAGAGATGTTTTTAAAGAAAGAAACCTGTTTGGAAGAGAGACACGTTTTGTTTCCTTTTTGTGAGATTGTTGCTTTTGATGTGTGTGTTTTTATATTCTGATAATCATCTGCAACATAAAAGTGGCATTACAGTTGTTATCATGAGCGCCGTGAAGTGATTTCACAGAGCGAGTTTTGCCTCTGACTGTTTTTTTATTTTTTATTGCTGGATTTCACAACCTTCCTGCTGCACGAGACAAGTTCACACCTGCGCTCTGGAGTGCATCAGGAGGAATTTTTTGGGGTGGAAACAGGATGTATGAGAAGTGATACGGTGGTAGACCTGCATGTCTCAGAGAAAGTGTTAGAAAATGCAGAAAGGAAATCACAGAGTGGATGATTTACAGTATAACACGAGTTCGAGTCTCATTAGCTCACATCAGCATCTATGTCACAACAAAACCACTCGGCTGGTCGGGCTGCGATCTCTGAGGCACTCGGAGACAAAATCTCAGGCTTCAGCGCAGAACCACACCTGACACTTCAGGCTCTCACAGAAACACCGAGGACGCGCCTGCAGATGGCTGAAGCTCAGAGCTGTGTCAACTTAAAGAGCCAGAAACTGACAGAAATTCAGAATCGTTTTAAGACGGAAACTGCATGATGATGATACCATTAATGCAGGTTTTTTTTTTTTTTTACTACACTCTGCCTCTGTGCAAAAGTGTGAAACTGTTTAAAAACATAGTGTAGATTTAAGCGGATGTGTATATTTTAGGTAAGACTTATTTTACATGGCTAAAATCATCTTACTTGCTGCAGGTAAAACACTGACTGGGCCTCACACAACCCCACGTTTGACCCGAAGTCTCCCTGAAAGTGCAATTTTCAGGTACTTTACTTGAGATCGCAGATTTCCTGCAACTTTATTATTTTATCGGCAATCTGACAGAAAAATCAGCGACGATGGGAGGATGATGAGAACTGAGCTGAACGTGCATGCACAAATTTTTTTTTACCCAAATTTCAGATTTGTGACGGTTTTTGTCGTGACTTTTGTTGTGAAGTGGAAGTAGAATAATCGTTGCACACACACACACACACAGAGTCATCTTTGAAGTGTTGTGGTCAAAGTTCACACCCTCCTTCTCTCTCCGGCTGAAAACCAGCCGAGCGGCACATGAGAGCCTCGCCGCGTCCGTCTGCTGTGAACTTGCAGACGAGCGTCGTCGCTGCAGCGAGGAATGTAACGTACAGATCTCACTGTGTAAACACGGAGCTAAATATAGACGCCGGCTTTCTTTCTTTTACCGTCCCTCTCCTCTCTGATCCGTCCCATCTGTCTCTCACCGACGGTTATCTCTTCTGCCTCCCATCGAAAAACATTTCCACAATCATTTAAAGACGCCGTTTACTGATTGTTCTGGTCCACGTTAGCCAAACCGCCGGTGCTCACCAGAACTCTATCTCCTGTAACCACACGCTCCTCTATAATTTACGTTTATGGAGGCCTCGCTGTGGGGTTGTAAAGCCTCGCCCTCTTCCAGCACGCCTTTAATGGCTGACTGAAAGAGAATATTAGCCATAAAAGTATTGTGTTACCGCTGGCTGCATGGATGCAACCAATTTGCAGGCACATTATTGTGTGTGTGTGTGTGTGTGTGAGGCTGTCATATTGGATTCAGGCTGTAAGATGAGGAGACACATCAGAGAGACGGGGCTAGAAGAGGAGAACAGGAGGGAGGCGGATGAGACTCTACAGTGTTTGTTGATACACAATCTGAAATTGAACACATTAATAAAGAGATTTTCGGCTGAATAATGTCCTCAGAACGTGCAGAACAACAGTTCAAGCTGTCGCGTACGTTTTAAAGACGTCTTTATCCCTTTTGAATATGATGTAATTCCTGTTAAAGTGGCAATAAAGCAACTGGAAACTAACAGAATATTAATTATAAAGATGCTGTTTGGTTTAACAGGATGACTTCAACCTTTAAGGATGTGGAATGGCTTTTATTGGTTTGATTTTTATGCTCACACTTAAAAAAGCAGGATGAGCTCATGTTCAAGATATATTTCCAGAAAGCGACAATGTTTTTTTTGGGGGGGGGAATTAAAGCAACACTCGCTGTCAGTATCTGCTCAAGTTTGTGCTTCACAGCGTCGCAGCATGAAGCCGATAACGCACAGTTAGGAAATATTAACGTCTCAGTTATGCTGACAGAGACTTTTGTGGCGCCGGAAGTCCACAAGAGGGGCGGAGAACCATGGGACCCGAGTCCGAGTGCCTGTTCTGGGCCGTCCTCCCGTGTCCGCTCCCTCTGGGTGACCTGGTAGTTGGATAGATCAACAGAAGAAAAGGAGCCCCGAGTTTAATCAGACAATAAAAGAGACGTTAGTTATCTAACGTGCATGTTGAGTGTGGTGATAGTGGGTTGATTTATGAGGGGTTATAAAAATTAATTGAGGACTAATGAGATACATTTGAATTTAATATAAAACAAGTTTCAATGCATGGGAAACACATGCAGTGTAACTTTTAATATAAAACTTGAACTCATTAATTAAATATGTTGTAAGCATAACTTCAGGGGCTTTTATTTTGGTGTCTTGCAGTTCAATTCACCGCCATCATTGTTTCAGAAGCTGTTTGAATTAGTTATTAAATCAATTTACATATTTGTAGCACTTCAATATATTCAGATATGTGATCTGGGGCACTTCCTCTGGATGGAAGTGTAAAATATATTATTTCTCATGTGACTATAGCAAGATAATCGTGTCGAGGACTGAACAGAGGTCACAGGAAGAGTTTAAATCCAATAATCTGATTCAGATTGTTGAGTTATAGATGCTCTTTAACTCTCCACAGACGCTAAAAACTGGTCTGGACAGCAAATATATTGATCACTGATTAGTCATTGAGTCATTTTTTAAAATGCAGAAATAGTCTGGTATGAATGTGGAAGCTTTATTTGAATCATATCTAGTATGAGAACATCCATCTTTGTTTTAATCTTTGTGCTTTTTATGGGTTTTAGGTTGTTGGTGTCACTGCAGGTTTTGGCCACCAGGTGTCAGTGTGGACTCTTCAGTTCGAACAGGAAGCGTGACAGTAAAAAACTTGAAAATCTCGTCACTGAGAGAGCGTGAAGCGGTGATTACCATCGACTCTGCTAATATCAAGAGAAATGTGACAGTTTATTGACTTTTAAAGGGTTTTGTGTGTGTGTGTGTGTGTGTGTGTGTGTGTGTGTGTGTGTGTGTGTGTGTGTGTGTGTGTGTGTGTGTGTGTGTGTGTGTGTGTGTGTGTGTGTGTGCCCTCCTCCACTGAGATCAACAATAATGAACAGCCCTGAATACAATCCTTGAGTCATTGCCCTTCTCAATGGATGATACAGTTATAATTGTACTGGGCGAACTGGCTCACATTGGCTTAATCCACTGACGACACACACACACACACACACACACACACACACACACACACACACACACACAAAGAGCAATAATCCACAGTGATCTGCCACCAGGGGGTTTTCCTCTCTTTGTTCATTATTGATAAAGGAGGTGGGGGGAGGCAGAGGGAGGTGTGCCAACAGGAATCCATCGCTGTCCCGCTCACTTTCCACATAACTGTACCGACTCGCCCCGTGTTCCGGGTCGTTCCTCGGGGTAGGTTCTGTGAAGACGAGACAACGTGATGTCGGACAGCTTTCTTCACACAGCCTGAGGGAGAGTCGCCGGTTCATCGGGAGCTTTTAAGTCGCCTGAAAGAGTCGCTGTTATCAGCCGAGAGGTGGAAACATGTCATGGTCAAACGCTTTGGTTAAAAACACCAATTTACTTTTGGACTTTGGTTTGTTCGATTAGCAAATCATCAGTGAATCTACAGTGAAGCGTCTATAATAATTGACACTGTTCATTTTAAGCTGAGTGTACAAGCACAGTGAAAACATTAATAAATGTTAAGATACGCCTTTATTTTGAAATTCTGTGACACCATTTCCGTCCCTGTGCAGCTCCTTTGGAAACAGTGCCACCTATTTATTTATTTATGTCCTGAGCCGACGATAAAATCATGTTTCCACTGAAGTTACAGTAAGTTAATAAATGAAACAAATTTTGTTAAATGGGAATATGATATTGTCTCAAATTATCGCGGCTTCCTGTATCGAATTGAATCGTATCGTATCGTTGTCCTGAGAATCGATATAATATCGTATCATGATGAAACTTGTGCGATTGACACCCCTGTTGTTTATCCAGCGTCCAGAAACGGCTAAAAGCGACAAAACGAAACAGTAAAACACGTCTGAAATATAAACAGGACGAGACAGGAGTTGAGTATTGATTTTAGGGGGAGACGTGGCTTGTTGGCTGCCATCACGGTCAGTTGGATGCAGTAAAACTGATGAAGGAGCTAATGGGCTGCGACCCGGTTTGACTTAACATTTGGTAGAAGAGCTGCAGAAATAAATAATTTTATCCTCATTCATATTCGACCAGCAGAAGTCTAGAGCACGCGCTCTGTGCAGAAGATATTTATTGTGATATTAAACACGTGAAGTCGAACTTTTTGGCTAAAATCCTCCGACTCTGTTCTTCAGGTGTCATCATACGTCTAACACTGTAGCTGCTCGAGCTAACGTTAGCTTCACTTTTTTTTAAAGGGTTTAAAATGCGTCCAAAAATGAGTCCAACCGATATATCGATATTTTCGACCTATCGCAGATGTATCAGTATCGGCTTGTACGTTGGCTGACATGACATCTTTTTACAGAATGTTACGCAGAAAAAGATGCTTTTAGAAATTAAAAATCATTAAATTCACAGTGACGTTGACTGTTTGAGTGCACTGATGTCATTTTGGACAGTAAATCTTCTTGTTAGACTATAAAACATCCTGTTATCTACTAGCTTCGTCTCGAGTGTTCAAACTAATATATCCAAATTTAAAATGTTTTTTATACTGCTTATCAGTATTGGCATTGGCCCCAAATATCCAGGATCGGTCGGGCTGCATTCCAACATAAACTCAAGATGAATCTGCAAAAGTCAGAGTCTGTTGTTTCCTTCGTCTTTGAACCTGTTGAGGAAACATCTTCTGTCTCTGCACACAGTAACACGCTGATGGGCTGATATTGATTGCTATTAATACTCGAGCCCCCGTAGTTTCTCTTGCTGCTCTCGCTCTCTCACTTGTGGAGCGTGTGGGAGGCGACCAGAGCCACAGACAGGTAGAAGTGAAGCGTGTGTGTGTTTGTGTGTGTTTGTGTGTGTGTGTGTGTGTGTGTGTGTGTGTGTGTGTGTGTGTGTGTGTGTGTGTGTGAAGCAGGAAGATAAAGAAGGAGGGAAAAAAAACAATCACAGCACAGAGACGACGAGAAAGAGCGAGAATGTTCGTCTCTCCATCGCTCCAGCCAGGCAGCCTCGTTGGCTCCTCTCCTCCTGTGTGTGTCTGAGTGTGTGTGAGTGTGTGTGTGTGTGTCTGAGTGTGTGTGTGTGTCTGTCTGTGTGTGTGTGTGTGTGTGAAAGTGGGTGTGAGCAGCTGAGCGAGTTGGTCGCTGTGCACGTTGAGAGTGGCCGCCACTCCACTCTGCTCCGCTCATCCATGCTGGATTAAAAAAAAGAAAACCCCCCCCCTTTTTTTTGTTTGGGGATTTTTTTTTTTCTTCCTTCTTTTTTTCGTGGGATTCATACACACAGCTGTTCGGGACACGCACACACACACACACTCACAGCTGCTGAAATGAGCGAGGAGGTTAAAGAGAAGGCGGCGGGGAAGTCAGCTCATCGCAAGAAGAAAGGAAAGAAGGTAAAAGAGGTTTGAGTTAGTAAACAACACGGTGTGGCCGGATCGTTCTGAGCGGCTCGGAGGCTCAGCTGTCACCTCTTTTATATTCATGACTCAAAAGTTGTGGAGTGTTTCTTGTATATACGTCTGATTTGACATTACAGGATGGTTGTTGGGCTGTTTCTGAGGCGCTGATTTGTCCTTTTGGAAGTTGTGCTTTTGTGGATGGAGAGCAGCTCTCTCATCGTGGTCTCTCTTTGTTAGCCTGGGATTTGATGACAGAGCATTATCATGGCACAGCAGAGTCTCTGGTGGTTAGTTGGGCTTTTGTTCTTCACTTATCCAACAAAACAAATGGCAGTTTAATCACTGTTGATGTAAGACTTGTTGTTAAAATTTACATTTTGTGCAGGTAACTCATCCAGAGGGTTTGTGATGGGGAGATTTTGCCGGAGTATTTCCATGAATTTGCATTTTATTCCTCCCCTTCATGTGTCATGCGCTGTGTTTTTATTTCCAGCATCCGTCCTGCTGTCTTTATTTCATGATATTCCCTCCTTCTGTTCTCATTAAGTAGAAAAATCCTTGTTTTTGTGCCACAAAGTGCATCCGCAGGCAGTCGAGCACCTGTTAACCTGCTAATGTGCCCACAGGGAGCTGAGTGGAGGATAAAAAATTTTAAAAAAGAGAAAGAAAGAGAGAGAGAGAGAGATCAGATCCAAACAGATAACAAAAGGAAAAGGAGAAGGGAGGGAAGACATGACGTAAGGTAAAAAGGTAAAAGGAGCTCGAGGAGGGAAGCAGGGCAGGAGGTGAGAGTGGAAGTGGGAGGAAAGAGGGGAGGTCACGATCAGACGCACTTCCAACAAACGTGTCTGCGTGTGAATCAACACGACGGCCTACAGATGCCTCTCCAGATCCATGTGGACGACAAAATGGAGAATTTGCTGTGATTGAATCCACAACGAGCAACATGAATGAGAATGAGACAACATGGCAGCGATCTGAGGCACGAAATGCCTCCTCAGCTCACGATCTGTGATTAAAAAGGCCTTTTTTTTTTTCTTCCTCTCTGCTCACTGAAAACATCTAGGATTTATAGTTCTACATTAGCTGGCTGTCTGGATGAGTGGGTGGAGTTGTGTGTGTGTGTGTGTGTGTGTGTGTGTGTGTGTGTGTGTGTGTGTGTGTGTGTGTGTGTGTGTGTGTGTGTGTGTGGCCTTTTGTTTATGCCACAAAATCACATCTCAACAAGGAAGGCGATCTGAAAAAGTCTTCCCTGGAGGAATATTCGCAGGACTTTCTGAGCAGATCAGGTTCTTGTTAATGAAGGTAACAAAGCGAGAATGAGATTAACGTTTGGTTTAATGAGTTTAGTTCGGGCGTGTTTTCATACCAATACTGACATTATATATGATATATTATAGCGCATAAAAGACTGATTAAGTCGCCTCAAAACAACATGGCCACTGCAGCGTACAGCGACAGGCGGACCTTCGTCGTGCAACCACAGTTTGTTGATTTTTATCTGAAAAATTTATATAAACTGATTTTATGGGTTCTTATTAAGATGCACACAGCTGAGGAACGTTCATGTGGGGGGAAAAAATAATTGTGGGACCTCGAAGTCAGCAGAAATCTACCTATCGACCCATGAAATCCTTTGTTTCAGCTGATGTTTGGAACAAAATGGGAGAAAACCTGATAAATCTGATCTGTTATCATGAGAAACATGATCAGATGATATTCAGTTGATTATGTTACATGTTGGGGACCAAATGAAACACGAGTTACGATGAATAAATGTCTGGAGTTCTCTGGATTTGAACATTTGTCGGATTTGGGACGATGTAATCACACAAAATGCATCAGAAATACAAGATTTTAATGTGGAGATGGTACATATTACATCCTGCACATTTATTTTATGTACTCATGATGATAAATGCGTAAAATGTCAGAACATGACTTGCAGTTTTGAGAGATCTTTAAAGGACCAGTTTAAATCACAGGGCTGTAATCTGGGTTATCTCTGTGAGTTTAGGCTTAATTTAACTTTAAGCCTGGCAGTAAATTACAAATCAGAGCTGTGGAGACGGACGTGGAGGATCTCTCTGCCTCTGCTGCTTTGATTTGCACCAACTTTATTTAAAATCCGTCTGTTGAAAGTCCAACAACTTCTGGATATCCCCCTTTTTAGATAAATCTCAGATCCAGCTTTCAACCAAACTCCAATTTAAAAAAGAAAAACTCTTGACAAGTTGATTGATTGATGACAATCACTCTGAGACGCCGAGTGTGTTTTATTGACACCTGAGCTCCTCCGGCTGAGGTGTTTCAGCGGATGGTCTTCGCTCTCTCTGCTCTCCGGTCTCACCTTCATCGCGCCCACATCCAGACGCTCAGTCGTTTCGCTCCGGTCGGCGTTCCCAGTCGCTCACACATCACATCAGCTACTGTGGTTACTGTGGTTTCATCGCGGCCTTAGCAACAGGTGGAGAGAGGAGGCAACACTTATCTCATCCAAGCAAAAAAAAAAAAAAACATCTTCCTCTCCTCCTTTTTTCCCCCAGATTACTTTCTCCTCTCCTGATCTCTCTATTTATCTTGTCTGCTCCCTCCTTTAATAGCCTTCCTCTATTTTCTCCTCCTCTTCACGTCCCTTCATCTGCCTTCCTGCCTCCTCCCTAAAATAGAGCCGTCAAGAAGCCTCCCTCTCTTCCACTTTTCTCCCCCCCAACACTCGTCTTTTTCATCTGCTCCTCTCTCCCTCCACTCCTCCACGCCCTGACTGTCTCTTCCTCGCAGGATCGCGGCGACACAACAGTCATCTCTCATCAGTCGTGACGCCGTCTCGCAACAGAGTCGCGAGGTTATCGCTCCAGACTCTTGATGATTTATCTCTTTCTACCCTCGTCGCCTCCCGTCTCCCGACTCTCCACACCTCAGCATCTCGTCCTCCACACCCCATTTTTGACTCCTCCTCCTCCTCCTCACCTCTTCTGGTCTCTCTTTGTCTCAGTTTGCTTCCTTTAAAATGCAAAAAGAATCATTCATCTCAGCAGCAGGTAGCCAAACACACACACACACACACACACACACAGGTACAAACTGTAAGAGGACGCAGCATCCATATACTGAGACGCACTAAATCATAAACCCTGTTTGTTGTCGCCTTTGTTCCGCTGCACGAGCCAAAAGCACCTGTTACACAGAATAAACAGAGAAGACTGCGGTGTGTGTGTGTGTGTGTGCGTGTGCGTGCGTGTGTGTGTGTGTGTGTGTGTGTGTGTGTGTGTGTGTGTGTGTGTGTGTGTGTGTGTGCAGGGAGACAATTAAGAACAGCTGACTAAACATAAGGCTGAATCTTATAGAATAAAGGTGCTGAGCCAGCAGCCTTTTCTCACAGCAGTGTGTGTCGGCTCTGCACAGGAACACACACACACACACACACACACACACACACACACACACACTGTAAACACACAGATATGTTAATGTATAGACACACAACCACACGTTAAGCCTGCTGACTGAGCTGCGTTTTTGGTTCTGACTGATTTAAATGTCTGTAAGTTGCGACATCACATCTAAAAACGTGAGTGTGTCCAGTTACTTTATACTTAAAGACACATATTGTACTTTTTTTCAGCATTAGCTTCTTTCCAGGTTGCAAGTTTTAAACAAAAAATGAGGCTTTATTTGTATTATAACATTTATTTTGATACATTTATTTACTAGTTGTGTGAATAGTTATTTGTTTTATATTGTTGCAGAGATGGAATGTAATTAGATACATTTACTTAAGTCCTGTACTTTACTGTATCTTACTTGAGTATTTTATACCTCCACTCTGCTACATTTTAAAAACAAATATTATACTTTTCCCTCCTTTACATTTATATCCTAACTTTAGTTACTAGTTACTTTGAAGACTGCAGATACTTCTACTCAGCTTCAGAGATATATATTTTACTTTTCTCTCCACTTGATTAATTTGAAATGTTCCAGATTACAATTTTACCAAGAAAAAACACAATGCATTACACTTATTGTTATGTTTATTCGATTACTTTAGTTTCTAGTGACATTACAAGTTAAAGAAACATTGATTCTGATAATCAGAAAAGGGGAAATTATTAGATCTTATAGTTTATTTGTACTTTTGCTCCTGAAGTACATTTAATATCACGACACTTTAAGATTTGTACTCGAGTACTATTCATCTGGGTGACTTTCACCTCTACCAAAGTAATATTTCAACATCATAGCTTTATTTTTTACTCAAGTGCGACTCTTGACTATTTTTTACAACACTGGAATAAACAAGTTTCCCATGTGTCCACATTTATAAGGGTATTTGATTTTGCTCTCTCACTTTGCTGTATTTTTTTTTTTTTCCTTATTTGTGTGTGTGTCAGAGTGCGTTGAGCTCTCAGTGTCGATGTAAAGAAGTAATGTAACGCTCAGCTCCAGCAGGTGTTAACCTGAAATTACTGTCCCCTTATTGATGATTTATGTAAACGGTCGATTCGGGAATTCACAACCAAGATAAAAATGTTTTAGAGAGTGACGAACACGCCGTGACGCATCCTCCGTATTTGCCTTTTTTCTGCTTGTGTCTCCAGCTGTAATTACATGCCACCGGTCCTCTGTGAGTGTGTCAGGAATGGGAGGGAGGAGGGGAGGGATTCGCGGGGGACCCGAGAGCTTAGCAGGTGTGTTAATGGATGTAACCATGACAACCAGAGACCCGCCGGGAGAAGGAGGAAGTGAGAGAAGTTTAGTCATCAGGAGGGAAAAAAATCACACACAGCTCAACATCGAACATCGAGTCGGTTTAGAGCTGCGGACCTCCACCAGTGCGTCTGTGATTGAACTGGATGAACTCGAACACAAATTGATATGAGCCGCCTCGCCCTGCACTGTGTGTGTGTGTGTGTGTGTGTTTGTGTGTGTGTGGAGTGTACACACATATGCGACGGGCTCGGTATGCAGTTTTACATATTTGCTTCGTAACTCAAAGCCCGTCGGGGTGAGTCTTGTAACTGAGGAGGGAAACAGGAAGACGGTGGCAGACGATCCTCTCTGGCGAGACACGTGTACCGAGAAATACCTCAACAGAGTGCAGACGGAAAATAATCAGTTTAATGTGCTCGAAACTGTTGCTTTTTTTCCCCCCTAAAATTGGATGAAAACATCAATTTGGCAGCTGTACGGTACCAATTTGTGCTAATAATTGGAATCAAAATCCTGGACATGACACGATGTAATCAATATAATCATAATTTGTGATTATTTCGTCTTTGTTTGTGAGCAGAATCGGCGCTCTGCTCTGTAATAATGACAGCTCCACTCTGATAAAACATCCCATCTGTTTCGAGGGAGGCGAGCAGCACATATATGCATGATGTATCAGTGTTTTTGTGCTGTTTTAACTGAGAGAAGTGGACTGTTGCTTATGTAACATGACTGCCCACGTTCAGTCATTTCTCAACCCACACCCTCTCCAATGTCAATACTGTCAATGCTTTCAATAGGCATGAAGTGGTAGCTTCAGCACACTGGCAATCTGATTTATCCAAAGTGCAGACGAAGAAAAATAGACAGATTTGTTCACTGGAATTGTAGTCTGTCATTTTCAGATCAATACATTTTGTACGCGAGTGACCGACGAACCTCTAGTCATTCATTCTTTTTCACCATCAGTAAGTTTGTGCATCTCAACGGGAACCGCGCTCGATTTCAAAGTGATACTACGACCCAAAAATCTGTCTTTTTAGAGTAGGAAGCTCTCGTCCTGTGTGAGGCTGTAAAAAGGTTGGAGGAGGTTTAGTCTTCACTGAGGCGGTGGTCAGCTCGGATCACATCCAGAGATAAAGGTCAGCTCCTGAAACGTACTCCACTTCTCTGCTGTCGTCTGTCTACGCTCAGCATTTTCCAGACAGACATACACAATAAACAATGATGTATAGATCATTTAGCAGGAGGTGTAGGGGAAATTAGATCAGATTAGAGTAGATTAGATAATGAATTAACCAGAGATATCTTCCTTTTTAGGTGTGTCATGGTCGCAGTGGAAAAATGTAGCATGTAAATGAGTGATGCTAGCTTCAAGCAAGTGTTTATTCCTTTTCAAACAGCTTCGACTGCAGCCACAAAATACTTTTATACAAGTCTTTAAATACAGATTATTGAAAGTAACATTTCTTCAAGAGTGCAAGTGTCAAAATACTTAATCAGCGGAGAAATGTACAGAGTTTATTTTTCAAAAACTGTCTTGGAACAAACCTTCGGGACTGCTGTAAGGTTGTGATGTCAGCAATAACTCACAACCGCAACAAGGTGGGCGGAGCCTGCTTAGGCCTGTGTGAGCTGACCAATCAGAGCAGACTGGGGCATTTTTTTTTTTTTTGCTGGGGGCGGGCCTTAAAGCAACAGGCACTCAAACAGAGCATTCAGACAGAGGGGGTGAATAAAGGTGCTGCAGCATTGAGACAATATGAGACAAATAATGTGTTTTTTTGAACATTAAACACTTTCTAACACCTAGAATAAAAGCATGAACCTGAAACACCGAACTGATTTAACACCTCCTCTCAGCAATGCGCTCTTTTGTTTGTTGACTGCAGTGTAAGTCGACCCAACACATCCATACTGATGTATATATACTTATAGTTTTTGTCTCTCTTCATGTCCTGCTGCTGCCTTGAAGTGCAGGACAGGTGGAATCGCTCTTCAACACCAGTTGAACCATATGCTCGCTCGTACGCCGTCATGGTTCCAGGCGACACGAGGGTAATTCCACCTTGGACTGAGTTTCATCGTCTTCCAGAAGGGTGGTACTGGGTGGAGTCAGACAGGTTACTCTATACCGGGGCGTAATCTCAGCTGGAATGCCTGGCGCACAGCATTTCACGAGCACGGTGCTGGCTGCCCTCCCGTACAGTTCATCACTCCTGACAGACGTTGCCAGGGATATCTGATCACTCCTCGGGCACTATCACGAGCCATTCAAAGGGTTTGGCCCGGTTGTACTATGGGTGCCATATTGCTCACGCTTCTCTGAAAGCAGGAAGTGTTGGCTGTAAAGTGTAACATTAACTGAGCTGCCCATTCTTAAATTCTGCTGGCTTGCTCAGAAACTCAGCAGTGCTAACCTTAAGTCTCACCCCTGGCAGGATCCGTCTCTGGAGTGAAAACAGGGAAAGCATTTATGAGCACCGGTTGTAGAAACTACTGGGCCAGTTGTGAGTGGGCCCAAACACCGGTGTCATTACCACCGTGGGTCAAGAGTCAGAGAGATCAGAACCAGAGACTCTTAAGGCAAAAGAGGTAGCTGGGTTAGCACAAGCAAGCTAGTGTTAGCTTTTACAGACCAGGAAGGTACTAGCTTACAGATCACAATACGCTATGGATGGCTCAGACACCTTGACTTCTTATGCTGTTAGCATGATTACTATCGCTGGCTGGAAACTCAGTGCAGACCTACGAAAAATATGATGTGTTAAAATTTCTCACCTGATTGATGAACACTATATCTACATGTAGAAATCAGCAGGAGGAGAGCTAACTAGCTGTTAGCAGCAGAGTCCTGCAGTGTGTTTAACTAAATGAAGAGAATAGCCTGAAACTAACAGAGCTAACTGAGCAAACAGCTAACAGAGCTAATAGCCTACAGCTAAGAGAGCTAATGGAGTCTGCTGGCTAATGGCGCTGATAGCCTATAGCTAACAGAGTTAACCAAATAACAGCTAATGGATCTTATAACGTAAAGGTAACAGAACTATCTGAGCCAGCTACAGCTAACAGAGCTAACCAAATAACAGCTAATGGAGCTGATAGCCTACAGCTAACAGAGCTAACTGAGCAAACAGCTAACGAAGATAATAGCCAACGGAGCTAAACACACAGCAGGACTGCTCATGAACATGAAGTGTTAAACAGACAAGAGTCAACTGTTAAAGTATAATTTAGAAATATTTTGATTGCTTATACTTTCTACTACAAACCATAAATGATTATAACTTAGTAAAGAACTTTTTCAGAACAGTTAAAACTGTTTCGTTTAAGGCAGGTGGAGGATCTGGATCTTTACATGTGGCTTTCAAATGCTGGAACGAAGTTTGTAGTAATAATGTGGTAACAAAATGAACATTCAGTCTAAATATCAGCCACCATTTGCTTTTCACAAAATGAAAAAATGAAGAACTGTTGAGGTAAAATTCCTTGGAGTGATACACAAAAAAAAGGTCAAGAGCTTAATTCAGTCTTGGTTTGTAGTTTAGGTCTGCAGGGTAAAACCGGGTGTCCTTGAATCACAGAAGGAACACGGCGCACAAAATATGATTATGATAAAAACTGAAGCAGCCATGATGCGATGAAAAGCACACATGAAGAAGATAACAAGCAGACTCAGTGTGAATACACGATGCTGCAATTTTCCTCCCCATTCATCATGCAGCGATTTTTCACCCCCCTCCCCGGTTTATTGTCCTGGTAGAGACTCCAGCACGCGGCGTAATGAAGCCCATGATATTCTTCGGGGTGAGAGTTGCTGCCAGCCGGGTCCTTTAGAGCCAACATATTGTGTTTTTGCTGAGGCAGCCGTGGAGCAGAATGCTGCGCTTGGCTCTATTTCTCACACTTCACGGGAACAGGATGAAGCTCTGTTAGCTCTGTTAGCGCTGTTAGCTCAATGTACAGGCCTCTCTCTCTATCACATACAGAGAGAGAGAGACAACGAGGAGTTCATGGGAGATGATAAGCTGAAGGGGCTGAGCGAGGCAAGAGAGAGAGAGAGGAACAAAGTGAGACGGTCCGACTTGTTGGCCTGGACCGGTTGGTTCTGTTCCAAGTGCACTTTGCTTGTGTTCGCCTCGCTCAGCAGTTGACTGCGACCCAGGACTGCAGATCTTTCTTCCCTCTTGAGATCTTCGCTTTAATCAACTCCTAATCCTCAGCGAGACAGTGAATCTGTGCAGCATCCACTCGTAATTGCAATGAAAAACACGGGCTAATGGATGAATATACTGATTCGTACGTTGTTCTCAAACAGCGATCGACTCTAAACACCTTTAAGGTTAATTAATAAATTAAGTCAAAGCTGTTCAAAGACACCAGCATAAGCCGTCAGTAGGAAACAGGAAATGAACAGCACGTCGAGTTTAGTCTGTTTTCACCTTTCATACTTAATATCTCTACATGTTTGTAGGTCTTCCTTTATTTTCTCTTCAGCTTCCTGTCTGTGTTTCATCCGTCTGACTCATTTCTTTCCCGTTGTTGTCACGACCACTTCCAGTATATTACTGCTGACGTCATCGCAACGTCTAATATCTTTATTAAAAGCTGCCTGCTAGTGCAAAGGACGGTAATTTTAAGATAATCAATAGTGAGGAGAGAATAATTGCCTGGATGTGATTTGGTATTAAACATTTTGGGGTTTTTAATCAGAGCTAAAAGTAGCGAGATACCAGTTTACAACAGGAAGGTAAGGCGAGTACGTTTCCTGCGCTGTGGTGAACATATTAAACTAGTCGTCATTTTTATTGCTTATTCCCAAGGCTCGTTCCAGTTCATTAAAAACAAACACACGGCCTCGGTGTTGCTCTTCACTCGACGCGTTGAGCCGGTGTTAGTTGTGCAGTTATAAATCTAATAAATCCAACTGCTGAGTGAAGTTATTGCTGAGCGTGAGAGGCTGTAGTGAAAAGTTAGAAAGAAAAAAAAAAGTGCACAAATGACACATTACTGGTGAATTAGCTTAATGTTACAGCGACTGACTAAGCAGCAGCGGTGGTCTCAGAAGGAGCCGCGGTCTGCAAGAAAAGCTGGCGTGGTGTCAGCTATAGATCACCGCTGAGCAGCCACAGCAGCAGAAATGTTCTCAGATTCATTTCTTCCCTCGGTCCTGATGGAAGCAGAGAGGCAGGGATCCCCCGAGGGGTCGCACGAGGATACAGGACAGGAGAACAAGATAATCTATTTATCTTTTTTTACATTTGTTTCTTTCCTTTTAATGTGAATTATCAAATTTATTTACTTTAACATGATTTTGAGGATTAATTAAATCAGTCAGTTAGCATTTTAGCACCTCCAGTTCAAATTCAGCTGTTTTTTTTAAATGATTTTTTATTAAATACCTAAAAGAAAGTTTACAGTCAACACAAACATGAGAAACTGAAACAAACTTAAATACCCTGCTGTGATTTTAAATGCATTTACTTTTCATCAATGGTTGGTAACTTTTTTTGTCGGGGGGTGATGCTAACTTCCAGGCTAGCCTACAAAAACACGTCGCCTCATGCTGCTCCCCACCGAAACACAAGCAGTACGTTTCATCAGAGGTGCTCGACACCTTTCCAACGTCGAAAACGCTGCGTCAGACCATTTCTGTAAATTTTCAATACCTGCCAGCTACTCAGCCGGCATCTTGGCAACATTTGTACAGGCTAACAAGATCAGACACCTGGATTTATGAATGGGGAGAGAGCCAGAGCTTCACTTTACATGGTCACCTTGACTTAAAAATGTAATATATCGCACATTTATAGTTTTGTATTTATCTCTATAATGTCAAAACTGGCAAAAATCTATACAAGAAAGCAATGTTTTGTTATTGGTAGAGTATTTTTTGATGAGGGAGAACTCATGAATGAAATCTGTAGGCTCTACGACAACAACAAACTGGATGATGGAGTTATTTTTGCGTCTTTAACCTCTCTGGAGACTCACGCAGCTCTCAGGCTCAGTCCCAGCTGATTGTATGTACACATAAAAACAACGTGGACGGTTTTGTGTCTTTACAGTCCTCTCTCTCTCTCTCTCTCTCTCTCTGTTGTGTTGTGTGCTCCTGTTATGAACTAATTGGCTCCAGACTCGATCTCCAGAGTGCATTCGTTCATCATATCTCTTAAAGCAGCCTCACTTTGGCCTTCAGGCCGGGTGGTGGTGGGCGAAATACAATATATCAGCTTCCATTCAAATCAAAATGACAGGAGGAGGCAGACCAGACACGGTGAAGTGCACAGCGACCTGGAGTTCAGGCGTGGAGCCGGACGAAGGCTAAGCGAAGGTGTCAGACGGCCGTATGATTAGGCTAATGTGACTCTGTAGCCATGGCAACAGGAGTGTGCAGAAGGTGATGTAATGGTTTCAGGGGATCCATCCATCTCTCTCCTTTCATATTTGTCACTGTGCATCACTCCGTCACACCCTTTCTCTCCTTTTCTCCCCTTCAGTCCCGTCTTTGTTTCTCTTTCTTTCTTTCACTTTCAGTCTCTGGTTTTTGTGAGTGTTGCCGTCGCTGTTTTGTTTTTGTTTTTTGTCTTTGTCTCACTCACACATCCTCCCATTACCTCCTCCTCCTCTTCCTCCTCCCCCTCCCCTCGCTCACTTCCTCCATCCTCCTATCTTCCTCTTCTTTTTCTCTTTTTTTCTGGTGGAGACGACGGGCAGACAAAGGCAGAAGTAGGCTGTGCCAGGGAGAAATGTGGACAGACGCTTATGTAGGTCAGATGTTTGGAAAGTAAACTGGCACAGACATCTTAACCCTCAGAACCAACATCTGCTCAGTTTCTTCTCACTTTATTTATCGTCTTGTTGCTGGTTCAATACTGCCCGAAGGTCTTTTATCAGGTTATCAGGATAAATCAGGCTGCTCAGAACTGCTAACATGTCTAATATACTTTCAAAGCCCTGTCAGATATTTGAACCACTGACGTTTCAGTCTGTTGTTAGCTCACTAGGATAATTCATCAGTTTACATTAAACTTTAGCCAACTATTTCAACCCTCTGCTGCTTTTAAATGTTATAATATCACATACAGTCTTTTACTTTTACTGTAGCATAGGCTACATTTAGCTTTCTGTGTTAAATGTGCAAGCTAACATTACCGAAAGCTAATTGTTTCAGCAGCTTGTTAAGTAGTTTTAGCTAACTGTGCTGTGTTTATCTATTAGCACATAATCTTAACTGTTTATCCATTTCCCAGTAACTTACTATTTGATCTATCCATCTAATTTTAACTAACTATGATACTTAGCTAAGTCTTCAACTGTTTAGCCATTGCTTTTTTTGGCCAATTGTCAATTTTGTTAGCTAACTATTTCAACAGATACTCATAGCTAATTCATCTCTTTTAGCTAACTATTTCAACTGTTTATCAAATGCTTTTAGTTGACTTTTCAAACTTTCTGTTTAGTCTATCCGTTGCTCTTAGCTAAGTATTTTAACTCTCCTCCTTTTAGCTAACTCTTAAACTGTTTGTGCATTTAGCTAACTACTTGTTGTTAAATAGTCTAGCTCACTTTTAGCTTAATCGTCAACTGTTTATCCATTGTTTTTAGCTCAGTTTTCAGCTGTTTATTTACTTTTAGCTTTTAGTTTCTTTTTTTCTAACTTTTAGATAATTTATCAATTGTTTTAAACCAATAATTTCAGCCATCTTTGTTGTTTATGCTTATCTAATAGGCCTACGTTGAGCTAACTAGACATATTTCAGCCATTTATCCAGTAGGATACTGTCTATTTCTACCCATTAAGGCAATTTCAAAGGGTTTTCCATACTTAGTGCTAGTAAGCGCTAAACAAGAAGAAATCAAATAGCCTAAATATATAGCCTAAAGCTATTCCTTTATGTAAATGTAACAGAAGCTTTAATTTCGGTGGATTTTGTCACCCCTCTTCTTCTCTTCTGTGGTCTGAATGATGTAAACAGTAAGTGTGACAGTGTGATCCTGCCATGGAGTCAGTAAATTAACTGAGTAATGACTCTGAGAAGAAGGGTGACGATTTGTGACAGAGCGTGCATCAGTCAGACGCTCCTGTAAGGCTTTAACTGCTTCGAGCAGATGGCGGACGGACGAGTAAACATGACAGATAATAAAGAAATAAAGAGAGGAAGAAGAACAAGCGATGATGTGAGGAGGACGAGGAAAAGGCAGAAGGCGGAGGGGTTTCTGAACTGGAACATTGAGAGTACTGGCAGGTCGCCTGCTGGAAATACCCAGACTGTTCCTCACACACACTGAGATGGACGTCATCGTTGTCTGCATGTGTGTGTGTGTGTGTGTGTGTGTGTGTTTGGGCGCTAGCGAGGACTGTGTGCTTACAGTTAATCGCGCCATCATCCATCATGTCATGTTGCGCCGCTAAAGCTAAAGGTGCAAACTAGCAGACGCACACAATCTGCTTGTTTAGTGTCCAACATGAGCGGCATCGTACCTGCAAACAGCACATCAGAGAAGCACGCGTGACATCTTACATCCTTAATGTTGCCGTCTATCTGTCTCTGTCACTTAGGCACACACACACACACACACACACACACACACACTTACACACACACACTGATATGTCATATCAGCACAAAAACAGCACACATGTACATTAAAGTAATTGGTTTCATTGCACGGTTGAGCACAAATAGGTGCAAACGCAACATTTCTGAGCTGACCACATGTTATAAAACCCACAAAATTAATACGACTGCTGGTGATATTAACATCAGTGAGACATTTGTTGTTTAATATGACCTTGTAGTGTAAAAACTCAGTGCACATTCGACCCTTCTGCTCATGTTCTGATTCCTCTCAGAGGCTTTTTACGTTTCTTACACTTGACAAAAATGTAAGTAAAGACGGAGGGATGGGAGACTTGACTTATCTGAAGAAATATTCCACATTGATGTAAATAAGCTGTTAGAAGACATAAAGCTGAACATAAATCCAACTTTTGTGGCGCTTGTATATCAGTCACACACTCACACTCTGTCAAACATTTCAGACTTTTTGAGCTCGTTGTTGTCTGCGACACCAGAAGTTCTCGGCTGCTTAACAAGTGATTCAGACTCCGGTTTGCTTCTGTAGTCATCGGTAAGAATCTCGTTTATACTTGTTATAAAATGACTTCCTCTCTGGCAGCGTTACAGCCCCTCGAGGAAGTTGTCATGTTGCAATCACAGCAATTAAGACAAATTCAGCCGTTCCCTGTGAGTTCTGCACGACCTTGCAAATCTTGTCTGCAGACGATATTCTGACATTTACCAACATAACAATACTACTTGAGACTGTGCCAGGAACTTCACATGCGAGTGCTTTTATTCCTGCAGAACACACCCAGAAATGGAGGGCATGTTTGTGTTTAACAGCTCAGACATTTTATGCCTCAATAATCTGAAAAAAAAAAAAAAAGTCTGTGAAATCCTGGAGTGACTGCGAATACACGCTATATCAAGAGAGAGCTCATCAGAAACTCCAGTAGATTCATGAATAAAGGGATAAAGATCAATTAAGGGGACAAAAAGACCGATCAGGTTCAGTTAGTCATCTGTTAATCCATTACTTGTACTTGTCTTGTTGAACACAGAGAGCAGATGCTGGTCGACACCTGCAGACACATCAGTCTAGTTTACAGCATCGTTAGCTGCCGTCCTCGTTCGCTCCTTCATCACCTCCCTCGTCTGACACGTTCCGGTCTCTTTTATCTTGTTTCTCATCACGGCTGCTTCCGCTTCCTCTCATTCCTCATTTTTTACCCCCTCCATCCTCCATCATCCTCCTCCTCTTCCTCCTCCTGCCAGTGACCACATGCCTGCCTCTTGATGTGTTGCCATGACAGCCGGCCAAGGTGTCATCGCCAGGGTCATTTGCATAGCTCTACTGAGCATGCCCACCAGAGTCGGGTCAGGATACCCGTCCTGAAGCGGCTGCGTCCTGTTGCGCTCGAGTATGCTCGCTCTCCACGTGTGTGTGTGTGTGTGTGGAAAGTACATGCTGTTTGTGTGTGAATACGCGGATTAGGATGAGCTATCAGTGTCTATAATAGAAAGTTCATGTCTAATTAACCTTTATAATGTCAGGGAGGGTTATCATTCCACATGGATTAGAGCGCAGCCTCCAGACGCACACATACATTCAGATCAGACGAGGGTGGGGGACATATTAAGATCTGATCTCTGAAGACGTCGACGTGAAAGCGAGCTTTTCAAGATGATCCTCAAGGAGGCGACGCGAGCCATCGCCGCGGCTCCTACGGTGTTGTCAAGCCCGAAACATTTAATGAATGTAGTGTCGTCTTGTTACGAGGCTAAAAATAAAAATATACTACTCATATTCTTGTTGTGAGGCGACCCAGCAGACGCGCCTCGTTCAAACCAGAAGTTATGAAACTTGCATCATTATTTCATTAGAGGACGAGCTGCAGTTTTAGAACATGAAATAAACATGAAGTAACCCTGAGTATTTAATATTTAGAGCTGGGAGAAACAGACTGTCATTCGTTTCCATGAATCATTTTGCAGATAAAATGTGAGAGAAGTGATCTTATTCAGGTACGTCGTTTTATTCAACAAACAGTCTGAAACTCAGACGCCTCGATCAGGATCAGACCACAGGCGCAGCTGCTTCAAAAACACCACAAAACTGAGATTAAATGCTTCATGTTCATGTTTGTTTGTTGGTCAAATGAAAATAGTATGTTGTCACAGTGCAGTGCTCGTGGTTCGGTCAGGTTTCAGCACAGAAACCACGACAGAAACCTGCTCAAAAGAAATTAATTCAGGGTTGAAAAGACGCAAGAATCAAAATATTTGTGTCTGTTTTTTAGACGTCTCCTCAGCGTTCACTAGAGATCATTTTAGACAATCTTTCAGCTTCAGGTAAAGACGTTTGAAGAACTTCTTGTGGTTTAAAGACGACCAAATTTTACTCCTTTCAGCAAAAGCTACACGGTGGATTCAAACCCCGAGCCTCGACCTCAGCAGCCTGCATGAGTCGTTCTCTTTACCAGGAGAGCTATTTTCTTTTATTCAGCTTTCAAAAAGCTCCATGTTTTGGTGATCAGCTTCAACAACACCTGATGACGGTTTGATATAGATTGTTCACATATCCTTTAATTTTAATTTCCAGTTTGAACAAAAATTAAAATGATACAGAAACATAGTTCTTGAATGTCTGACATGTGAAAATGTGGATTGCTTTTTTTTTTTTTTTTTTAAGAAAATTTTATAAACGAAAATGTCCCTCGCAATTTTTCAAGCACCAAAACTGACGGCATGAGCTAAATTCAGAAAGACCTAAACTAAAACTTTAGGATATTTAACATCACACCAATCACACAAGCGGTCAATCAGTAGGAAATACAAACACCTCGTTCCATCAGTGAGATCTATCTGTTGCTGCGGAGTGTTTCTGAAGTGTGTCGGGGTGCGATGTGGCTCGATGTGGCGGAGGGATACTCTGCTCGGAGGAGCTATTTGTGGCTCGTGTATCCGGTTGCCGTGGAGACAGCTGGCAGAGAGCCAGCAGGAGCCCGAAGTTGACCTCAGACAGACAGACAGACGGAGAGACAGACAGTTACAGATAGATGAATAACAGGTGGATGTAAACACTGCAGGCAGACAGATACTCCTGAATGTTCAATACATGCTGACTGACTGTCTCCCTCCCTCCCTCTCTCTCTCTCTCCTGTAGGTAAGTGGCTGTAATGGTCTCTCTCCCTCTGAATGTGGTCTCAGCCCCTCAGTTATCCCTCGTTTGTCACCCGGCCCACCAGCTGTGCCTCGCTGTCTCTTATCTTGGGAAGTCAGCAGGTAAAAAGCAGGAGTGTTTTTTTTTTTTTTTTTTTTTGTTCTTCTCAGATGTGATTATCCTGTTTTTGACATTTGAGAGAGGCTGGATGGAGGTGCATGAACGAGGGGCGACCGCTGCTCTGCCCACACCAGCTCGACCACGAAGTTAATGGACATTTATCTTCTTCTTATGGGCGAGCCACACCCAGACTCCCTCTCCTCCTCCTCCTCCTCCTCCTCCTCCTCCCGAATGTGATCTAATATTCCTGTCCTGATTCTGCAGGCCGGCATCATCTAACAGTTCGCTTGAGTAATATGCACTTACTGTACATGCATCCTCATCTAGTGTTTTTAATCGGGTTTACGGTGTGTCGGATGTCTGGATTGTGCTTTGTCAGTGTCGGTGGAGTGAGCGAGGGAGAAGTAAAGTGTTTGAGAGCGTCAGAGAGATTCACAGAGAGTCTATCAGACAGAAGATGGAGACAGCCAGAGGAGAGAGAGAGATGGAGGGAGGGAGGGAGAGAGGGAGGGAGGCCACGTTATGTCCAAACAATGAGAGCACTTCTCAGACATGACGGCTGAGAGTCGCCTCCAGGGCTCAGCTGGAGCATTTAATCGTATAGTTATGAGAGAGAGAGAGTGATACTGAGAGTTAAAAGGTGTAGAAATAATACTGGCACGTAAACACGTAACGTAGAACAAAACTTGAAGATGTTAAAGATATATTTCATGCCTGTTTAATGATTGTGGAGCACCATCTGTGGCTCTGGTAACGACTAACGGAAACACAAATAAACAATTAATGACCCACTGCTGGAGAACTTTAGAAACTACACCGCTGAAACTTTTAATACAGTTCGATTGTTTGACGTTATTATCTACCGTTTAGCGGTAAAGTGTCAGCTGTAACAAAGACACCTGTGGAGCTGAGCTGATTGGCCGTCCCAGGGCTCCTGCTAACGAGCTACACCTGAAAAATCCAGGTGTGCTGAATGTGAAATGGGCATTATATAGTTTTGGAGATCATAGTCACACTCAGAATTTTAAAAAGAGGAAAATGAGGTTCCCCAGGATAGAAAGGTGGCGGGGTCCGCCATATGTAAACAAAGTGAAACGGTATGAAACTGTGTTGTCAGTTTGTTTATTTAGTCAGTGAAGATCTTTCTCACTACTGATTGAAATGTCTTTCCTCAAAACTACACAGTGCACCTTTAACGCAACGTGAATTATGGGAACATTTCTGCAGTTACAGTCACAATTTGTTATCGTTTCTGTTGTTTCGCTGACAGAAGTTGCATACGGTGGATTTAAAGCCTCTTTTTGTGCCACTCTTTTCCTACTTTCCCTTCTTACTCCTCAAAAAAAAACCCGACTACAAATAAATAATTTTAGCCAGTATACTTTATCAGATCAATGTCAGCGTCTGGCTTAAAAGTACTGTATTGATCGTTTATGGGAATTGGTCTTAATGTCGTCTTGTTAGAAGGTGAAGCTTGTTGAGTAAATCTAAATATCGTCCTCTTTAATCTTAAACGCATGAGACTTGACCTTTCATACAGAACGCTGTGACTCAGGTGAGACGCTGTGAACGTTGTTTTTTCCCGTTGATCTCAGAGACAGAGAGCTCTCCTCCAGCACTGTTTTCACTTTAAATGTCACACGACGTTTGCTGTAATTTGGCGGGGGGGTTGAAGGCCGAGGGGGTCGGAAGCTTCTCACATATTGGCCCTGAAATGTGTCCCGGCATCCGCGTCTCCGTTTCGGTTAATTAGTATATCGGTTTGCAAGGTTGTCTGTGCCCTCACACGCTGATACACAAATAGAGATGGAGTACGGCTGCCAGCGAGACGCAGCGTAGCGGCAGCAGCAGGACATCCTCGTGTCCTGTTTGTAGTGATAAGGCTTCGACGATCAGCAGGTGTCGTGACAAGATAAAGAACAAACAGAGGTGGATGTAAGAAAGGAAACTCAAAGAGGGTCGTAGAGATAATTCAAATCAGTGCAGCGACCCCCTTCAACGCTGTTTTATCAGTTAAAATCCTGCTTTTCTTGAAACTAGTGGAGAAAATCTGCTCGTGCGGTGAGATTTACTTTCTTCCAGTCAGCTCCTGACTTCAGTCTTGAGAGAATTGTGTTATCGAGCACCAGCAAAGTAAATTCTTTTTCACATCATCAGCATATATTTGTGTGAATGCAGCTGCAAACAGAGAAGAGCGTCCCATCTTTTACATTCAGACACAAATCTGTGTGATTTTCTGGGCGTTTACGACGTCAAACCCGTGACCAATGTGAAAAGTTTCCGAGTGGAGTTTGAGTCCTGATGAAGCCGCATGTCGAAAGCGTCTTAATGGCATCAAATCGGAGGCACTCTCCTATCGATTCAGGATACTGTGGTGGGACATAATGCAGGGCTAAATGAGTGGGACATCGTTGCTTGGCCAATAAGATGGAAACTGAAGCTCCAAAATGGATTAAGGGACACCACACAGGACCAGACAGACAACGAGGAATCACATTAAAAAGTAATTCCATGGGGGAAACTTTAATGGAACATCGAATGACACAACGCTAATGTCCTGATGCTGTAATCCTCACCCACCTGGTGCTCTGCGCAGGTGGAGGCGCATTGCAAGAACAACTTCCAGTGCTTAAATAGTTCCTTTTGTTCATGAGCAGGTGTCCACGTTTGTGTCTTAACACAGAGACGTTTAAAGGAACAGATTAACGGATACCACATGGAAAAAAACTAAATATTAACAATTTGTCATCTTCTCGTGAAAACACTGTTAAAGAGTTCATATTATGCTGATTTTCAGGTTCATACTTTTATTCCTACAAGAACAGGTTTACATACTTTAAATTTCAAAAAACACATTATTTCTCTCCCATGGTGCATCACTGCAGCTTCGCTTTTCACACTTTGGTGAGAGTTGCACATGGGCATTACTTATCGGGCAGCATGTAGCCAATCAGAGGCAGCGTAGGGCGAGGTAGTGTGATCTAAAATAACGGCTACAGCAGTAGCAGCTGCTTGTCTGTTGACTGACTGGAGTGTGTATATTTTATGATGAATATATAAAAATATATATTTATATAACTCCTGTCACATAGTGACACACATGATTTACTAGTTACTTAGTAAGTTAGTCAGGGAGTTACTCAACCCCCTTATATGTGTACTTTTTCATGCACATAAATGCTGCGTAACACGATAGACGATTAATCCATAATCGATGGAAATGACTGCACACTGTAGCTCATGATAAGAGAAGTCTGAGCTCTGCGGTTCGCTCACTTTGTGTTCCTGTCAGCTGGGCTGGAGTCCAGCTGGAGGATGTTAAGTTGGAGTGCTGTGCAGACACTTTATCGACAGAGGCCTGAGCTCTTTATTCTAATTAATCACCAAGTGCACCGCGTATCAGATTAAACTTGACTTCCGGTACAATTTAAATCTATTTAGCAGCACATGAGTAATGAGGGATGCCTCGGGTTGGCGCATAAAAAACATCATATGTCTGATTTGTGCATCAGATCAACTCCAGTGAGGCTGAACAAGACCGGAGTGACATTAATGGATACCTGCACACCTGACAGGTTCATCTGATAATCTCCCTTTATTGAAAAATCACCCTCAGTTTGTGGTTTTAAAGTAGAAACAACAGTGAGGCATCAGCTGTGATCCTCCTCTCTCTCTGCATGCTGCTGCCCCCCAGTGGTCAGATATGAAAACTGCACCTTGTACACATTGTACTGCATCAACAAAACTGGGTTTGTGTTTAGTTTCCATGGCTCAGTAACCAGTAACACCCTGAAAGTAAAACACACACTAAACACACAATCCAGATCGTATCTGTTGGATCAAAATCAACCCTCAGTATCATCTTGTTCTGCAGAGCTCAGGCAGAAAACTCACATTACTGTAAATTAACTTCACACTCCCCATATTGCCTTCTATATTATTTATTAGGGTTGTACGTCTAGTGGCTGGAATTGCTTTGCAGGCTTCATGTGTGGATGAATAATTCACAGGGCCTGTAAACACCTGAAAGATTTAACATCCACTCTGGAAGCTGCTGAGGTTCATGTTTTGCCACTAGAGGGAGCCAGACACCACAGGAAGCGACTGTAAACATCAGCGTTTGTGCACGAAAAGGTGCAGAACAGTTTGTTTCAGTGCTTTTGCTTTTGATTATTGTTAAATAAAACAATATAATTCTTCTCTACTAACCACACCTCTCTGCACATTTCCTGGGAGGGATGTAAACTCCACCCGGGATAACTCACCCTCAGCTTTATTCATGCGTCCTCTCTCCCCTCCTGTCGTTACGCTTTTACTGCCTGACTCTGATCCATTAGGCACAAACACAACCCACCACTCTCATGTATATTCACGCCTGCACATGCGATGTCTCCAGTATATACGCTGCACACTGTATGTGAGCCGGTCAAACAGGAATGTTTAGTTTCTGCTTTACATTTTTGATCTGCACTGCAGTGTGCAATCTACTGCGGTTTGTGTGTGTGTGTGTGATTATGAGTGATTGTGTGTTTTACAAGGTTGATGGTTTAATGCATATATATGAAATATATGCAGGAGGTCTTTGTGTTCCTTCATCTCTCTGGTCCTCTGCAGGAGGAGCTCAGCATCTCACTGTGGTGGAGGCTGATGATGAACATGTGGAGTGGGTGTTTGTCGTGTAGTGTCCTCGGACTCTGTGCAGACTGGCTGATGGTTACCAATCATGCTCTGGACGGGTTTAATCCTCCCCTGGGTCGCGCACCAGTGGGTGATGTTTCCAGTGTGACCGCCATTCCGAACAATCGATGGTTTGATATTGAGTCGGTCCAGAAACGAGCTGTTGTTACGGCTTCTTTGGCTTTTATTCTCCTCCGTGCATCATCATTCATCACGCTGCAGTATAAGCAGCAGTTTGCATTTTACATTTTAAAGACAGTAATTCACTGTTAAAGTAATTTTTTGAGCCATACTGCTGAAATTTGAGCTTCTTAGATGTGAAAGTTTCCTTCTTTTATCTGTTTCATATGATTGTAAGTTGAATATCTTTGGATTTTGGGCTGTTAGTCAAACAAAACAAGCAAATTAAAGGTCTCGAGAACATTTTTGGGGCATTTTATCTAAGTTTATTGAAAAAATGTTCTAAAATTGTAATTAACAGAGCTCTAATTCATACAAATTCTGAATGACTTTGGTTGTAAACATGCTCACAGCTCAACAGTTCAAATCACATGATATCTGTGTTGTCATGTTCATGTTTTCATTTATAAAATGGGCCTCAGTTCTCCGATTAACCCTCGAGGCCGCGCTGTGTTCATGCTTCCAGGGTGCAATATCGTTTGTACCCTGTGGAGGCCAGTAACACACACGAGCCCGCGACTTGATTAACTGCAGTTTCGTGGTCGTGTGCACCGAGCGGTTTGCTGCAGGGAGCGAGTAGCATTCAGAGGGGTTAGATCAGCAGCACAGGGACACAGAGATTGATACAGCAGAGATGGAAAAAAAAAAAAACCCAGAAAGGATGTAGGAAGAGGGAAAAGATGATGAACGAGTACACGGAGAAATAATGCATCTGACTGGCATATTTGCTGCTGACCCACATCCAGAGCCTGACGTTACTCCTGAGTGTGCTGTTTCCCGTCCGAGCAGAAAACGTCGGCTGTGCAGCAAAAAAAAAAAAAAAAAGGAGGAGAAACATGAAAGTCCGAGATTAAACGTCATGTCGCTGTGAAGACATCAACCCGAGACAAAGCGAGCCTAAACTCCTAAACCTTTAACATCATCATCTTTTGTTGGGATAGTTTTAAATTTCTGATCCGTGTTCAGAGAAATCACCTGCTGTTAATCCCAGATCCAACACAGACAGACGGCCTTTATGGTCCCATTCATAAGCTCCTCTTACAGATGGAGATAATGAAGGATTACTTTAATATATCTGGAGCCGCTCTCTGACTGATGACTTATTATAACTGCAGTTTGGTTTATGATTAGGCGGGTGAGGATTTACTACTTAATGTAAGATCTCGCTTTGAACATGTTTCTGTTTTAAAGGCTGTCGGAGCGTTTGTCACATTAACCTGAGTAGAACCCAGAGATTGTGAATAAAAGGCGAGAGACAAAACTTTTTATTCTTTATGGCTCGACGGTGGGAGCGACAGTGATGGATTTCATGAACTCGCAGGTGTTGCACGGTTTATTTTGCGGACAGGCTTTGAACAGATTCATATAAAACTGCTTCGAGCGTCGGTGTTGTAACCTTTAACAGCTGCAGAGTGCAGCTGTGCAGTCTGGGGCAACATCTGCAGCCGGTGGTGGAGTCTGAGAGATTCCAACCCCACCAGTTGTTTCACTGTGGTACCATCATATTAGCCGAAAGCTACAAAGTTAGCATCCTGTGTTATTTGACTTGTGTCGACATGATGGGTTTCTGCACCCTCTGTGCGATTTGTTCATTTCCCGTTCCTCCGTTTCCTCCATTTTTGCCGTTTAGTTGCTGACTGGAGTCCTTCCTGAATTCTTGTAGTTCTTTCAGTATAACATCCACCGATTGGTCCCGACTCACCGTCCGTCTGCATGCTGGTCTCCATCTTGCTAATGCTACTAGCTAGCAGCTGTTTATCTGTCCTGTCATCGTCACATTTCTTTCTTTGTGCGAGTGTTTTCTTCCCCTTTCTGATGGGAATACTCACTCACTCAAATATTTTGGGAATATTGCAGGAATGTTACAGGCAGCAGTGTGTCTGTACGATCCTGTCATGACTACATGCTCCTACTTTTGACTTGGATAATAAAGAACTCTACAGATATAGTACAGAGATAAGTATTGACAGTATCTTGTTTGGAGATGCTGCTGAGTAATCGTAAGAAATATTTCAGAATATTACAGGAAAACTACAGACTGTGTCTCTATGATCCTCTCGCTCCTCCACGCCGACATGTCGCTTGTCACTATGATCATGATGAAGCTGACAGTAAACAGGCCACAATATAGAATAGAGTTGAGTATTTAAACCCTGGATTTATCAATGGACAGCACAGTCAGGCTGATGATGTAGGTTGTAACAGCGATACACACTCAGCTGACAGAACCCAAAAAGGTTTATCGCCCGACCCGAACTGTGTCCACTCCTGCTCCTGAATTATACACGACGTCATGCACGATAAACGTGGAGTGCTGTTTACACTTGATGCTGCGGTTAATGGCATTCAAGTCAGGTCCAAGTGTTCATTCACTGATTGGCTCGAGCCCAGAGGGAAATATCTGGGGCACGAGCTGTGGAGCAGCTTGGCTGTTACACTCGAAGGTTGGTATAAATCATATACCAGTGTGTGATACCGCCACAGATCATCCTCAGGCGTAATGCGGACAGATAATTAAATATGTAAGATCTCTTTATGTCTTGTAATCAGCAGGTTGTGACTCGGATCATTAGAGGTAGAGTTGATGCAGATTTTCTGTATTGAGACATCTTCTTCTCCTCTCTTCTTCTTCTTCTTCTTCTTCTTCTTCTCTCTTTGTTATTGTCATGTTGTAGGTTGGGATCTTCCCTCTCCATTTTAGCCAATTAGGGCTCGCTCACATCCCAGACAGCCAATAGCGAGGCTGCCCTGCTGTCACATGTCGTTGTCAACTGCTGCAATCCTGCATCTTGGCTCCCATGTTGTTAATATTCAAAGACTGAAATCTGCCCACATGAGCTCATACCGGCACTGATCTCACACACACACACACACACACAGACACACACACAGACACACAATGCGCAGCTGTAAATCACCTACATGAGTACATATCGACACACAGAGGACGACATCACAGGCCTGAGCGTGTTGTCAGGTTTTAGTTCTTGAGCTTGTGTTTTGTTCAAGTCGAGAAATGTAATCATTGTTGTCGCCTGAGGCAAAAATCTGCACGTCTTTCTTCTCATTAGATCAAAGCTGATGGATGCAGATGCCTTGAATGTAGCTAATTGCTCCGATACCTTTAAGGTACGACTCTCTTGTATCTGTGTATCTCAGTTTATTATGAATAAAACATTAGATTCTCAATAATTGATCTGTTATTGCACAGCAGCCTGTGTGAACCTCTTCTGTTTATCTCTAAAAGTCAAGTGAAAGTGTTTCTTTTCCAGGTCACTTACGCCAGCGAGGATTATCGTAATAAATCCCATGTTTGTCGACATGTTGAGATGCTAGCATGGCTAAAAATGCTAATAGCTGTTAAATTGCTGGTAAATGCTTATTTGGAGCTGGATCGTCTGAATGAATCGAGTCCGTCCTCATCAGAAAAAAACATTCATTTAGGTCGACTGTGAAAACATTTTACTGTGACCCATTTGTAAATGTTCTGTTGGGCGGTGACCTCCAGTGGTCGTAGTTATTATTACACCTGCAAAGGAGGGAGTGAAGTAAAATAGTATAAAGAGCGCCAAAGTCTGTTTATGGAGCTAGTCGGGTTTGACAAGCACAGGACTTTCAAACCCAGAGCCACGATGATTTCCTGCCTGCAAGTGTGTGATGAAGTTCTGGTACGACTGTTGCTGGTACGCAACGGTCGTGTTGTTTTAGGAATCACCAGCAATCATCCTGCTCTGTTGTTTATGTATCAGGATGTGTTGGAATCATTGCATTTATCTCCATGACACAATCAACCTTTTTTTCCTGATTATTAACATCAGTTCATTTTGTTTCTTGTTCTGTTTTTGTTAAAGCTGCTGTAAACTTCCAGTCTGTTTTCTACATTAACATAATGACACGACTCCTGTCTCTGTGTCGAGGCAGCTCTCTTTGTCTGTTTGGTCGTATAAGTCACCACCAAAACTCTAGAATTGGTAGTTCTGCCATTTCTGGTGTTGTTTAGCAGAACAGACGGATCTCTGCAGGTTCACGATCAGACTGGACCGCCTCTTCATGGAGTTCTCCGTCCTGATTGGGTAAAGTGTGCAGGGATACTGCAGAATGCCAAATATCACGCCATTATTTGCACTTCTGTACCTGCGGTGATTGATTTGTTGATCACTTGGTCAGTCGTCTTAATCATTGTCTCAGCCTGACTGTACGTGATTCAGACGTCGTGGCTTCTTTTGTGAATTTCACGTCAGAAATCTGAATTCCGCTCGTCGTCAGCTCCTGTTTTCCGGTCCGGAGGCAGAGCGGGAGGTATCGGCTCGGCGAAGAGGCTGCGTTGAAGAAGTTTCATAACAGGAGCGTCATGGCTGCACACTTCCTGCACACTGAGCTCTGCTGGACTCCCAGCGTGAGCGTGTCCTGTACGCACCCTGTGTGAAGCATCATCCCCCACCTTCTCTCTCTTTATCTCTCTCAGCCATAGCCAGCTGGTACTAAGCAGAGGTATTCATCCATCCCTTCTCCCTCCTATTTTTTTTTCCTGCTGTCCCAGCTGCTCTCTCTACCTCCCTCTCTGCCCCCTCCTTCCTCACCCCTCCCTCCTCCTCCTCCTCCTCCTCCTCCTCCTCCTCCTATCTCAACCTCCTTTCCTCTGTCATTTCCATCCTGTTCATATGTCCCGGCGAGACGTCGCGGGCTGAGCGTGAGAGTGTGTGTGTTTGTGTGTGTGTATACACAGAGGATGGCTCAGAGCTCAGGTGCAGGCGGCAAGCAGCTCTGGGAACCAGTCAAGCAGGCAGCCGGACCAGTTAATGTACCCAGGAGACAGAGCACTCTGCTGGGCTAGAGGCTGGAGCTCGGACCTCCAACCCGGAGCCCTACGAACAAACCTGGACCCGAAGTGTTTTTATACATTATTCTTAATCAAGAGGACATTTCATCAGGCTGTGGACCAGATACATGAAGTGTTTTTGTATTTTTCTCTAATTGTTTTGCACTTTGAGCACTGGGCAGTGGAAGCAGCTGCCTACAGCGGCGGGAGGAGGTTAACCACAGAGGAGTATGAACAGTCTCCGTCCTGCCCCGAACTGGACCGGTGTGGATAACTGCTGAGGGAGATAAGGAACAAAAGAAAAAGAAGGAAATCTTGACAACGAGGAGAGGAAAACCCTTCCCCTCTCACACACCTGTCAGGGCTCCTTCTCTGACAGAAAAAAAACACTCAGCCGAGGAACAAAAAGATAATTAGGAGCTGAGAAGAAAAGAGGCTGCAGAGCAGACTTTGGGTCCACGCTCTACTCCTCCACCCATCCCTCCATCCTTCTCCCGTTTCCCCACCTGTGAGGATTTAATTGGGCTGGAGCAGCATGGCGCATGCCGCCTCGCAGCTGAAGAAGAAGGCGGATGAGAACCTCAACGCTGCGGAAGACGAGAAGGAGAAGAAGAAGGTGGCGAGGAGGCGTGCGCGCGTAGAGAAGAAAAAGGTAGAGAAAGAGGAGGAGGAGGAGGAGGAGGAGGAGGGAAAGTGATGGTGATGGTGATGGAGGAAAGGGAGCTGACACAGGGGAGGGAGGCTTGAGACGTGTCGGTCTGGTGGAGTCTAGGAGGTTCTCTTTTGTCATGATGCAGCCTCCTCACACACACACACACACACACACACACACACACACACAGTGCGATAATAGTGCCGGGTGGTCCCACTGGGAATACTGGGGGGGGGTGGAGGGCGAGAGAGACGGAGGGAGATGGATGAGCCGAGAGCACGGACAGGGAAGAAAAGAAAAGATAACAGGAATCAGACAGAGAGGACGGATTTTAGGCTGCGTGTTGCCAACAATATGACGAGTGTGTGTCAGTGTGTGTGTGTGTGTGAGAAAAAGATGGAGATGATGACTGCTGAGTTATGAAATATTTCTCACGGACATGAAATGAGTTGTAATGACTCTTTAGCTGTTCAGAAAAAAAGCTAAAAATAGGATCAAATGTACTTTCATATCCAAAATGTCTCTCTCACGATCAAGTTGTGTGTGTGTGTGTGTGTGTGTGTGTGTGTGTGTGACTTGCACTCAGTCACCCCGCTCCGTCTCCATGTTTTCACTTTCTTCTCCAAAAAAAAAAAAAAATTCTTTCCTCTGTTTCATCTCCCTGATCTGAAAACAATGTGTGTGTGTGATGTGTTGGTGTGAATTCAGGGAGGAATCTGTTCTGAAGCCAGGAGCGTCAGCAGTCACACCCTGCGGTTAGGTGTGGGTTGTTTTGGTGCGTGTGTGTCTGTGTGTGTGTGTGTGTGTGTGTGTGTGTGTGCATGCGACATTGTGCAAGGACAAAGTTAAGACTTGATTCGGGCGATCGATAGGTCTGACTTGTGATCAATAGTCATTCTCACTTCAGTGGCAGCTTTTGACAGAGCAGTTCAGCCGAAGAAGTGTTTGGATAACTTTGTTGACCCGAGTGTGTGCATGTGTGTGTGCGTGTGTGTGTGTGAGATTATGATTGGCTCGGTGCTTGAAATCATTTGTTGTTTGGCTCGAGTGTGTACATGCTGACATTTGGGCGTGCGTGTGTTTGCTGACTGGCCCGAGGCCGTCATTAGCCCGAGGTCAGCCACCTGTCACAACCAGTCGATACCGCTGACCTCATTAGCATCAAGGTCAAGCTGGATTGAGAGGCGACTTCCTGCGGATCCAGGAAGTCGCCTCTCAGGTCGTTGTGTTGGGTAGTTTTACCACAAAGACGAGAGTCCAGAGAGAAAGAGAGACGAACGCTCTCCGGAGGGGCATCTTTAAAAATCACACAGTGTCCTCCCAAGAAATGTCCTGTGGTTTTGGAAAATGCCAACAAACGACAGATGTGCCCTTCAGCGGTCGCAGTGGGGAGTTAGTAAACGTTGTTATAAAGTACGTTTCTACCCGCCTGATTTAAAAAGGTCATATGATCATAGATTAATTTTCAAAAAAAACACATCATTTTTCTCAAATGGTGCACTGCTGCAGCGTCACTTCTCACACTGTGTCTTGCACAGAGTGAGACATCTCGCCTCTGTTTGATCTTCGGTGAGTAGGGCGGGTCATGCCGAGCAAGGTAGTGTGATCTAAAATAACGCCTGCAGCAGTAGTAGCTGTATGTCTGCTGACTGACTGAAGGATTTATAGTTTAGAATACGAATATAAATATATATATTTATATAACGCCTGTTACATAGTGACGCACAAACCAGATGTTTCAGGCAGCGCAGGAGTGTTTTCTATAGGAGACAGTTACTCTCTTTGGCCTGGACTTTTTAATTTTGCAGAACTTTTATATGCACAAAAATGCTTCATAACACAATTAAGACAAAAACCCAAAAAGCATCATATGTCCTCTTTAATACACATTTTCACAGTGTAAATGCTAAAAATGTGGTAAGCAGCCCTCACCCTCCCCTGCAGAGGCCACTAAAGATGAGGAAAATCACATAAAACAATCTGCAGATCCAGTTTGGTTTGTCCTTTCTGGGCTACTGTAGAAACATGGAGTCCTCCGCTCCTTCTTTATATATAAAAGTTTCATGTTGAGGAAATAAAAACCCAATTTTTAGTTTCAGATGATGAAATCATAATCATGAATATTATGTTCTATCTTTTTTGAGCCGAAATCTACTTAATTCCTGCACACTGGACCTTTAATTCACATTTTCTTTAGCAGATTTTATGGAAATTCCGTTCAAATTCACATTTAACGCTAAACGATACTGTTGATGTTGGTTTCGTTTAACCATGTAGTTGTTATTGGTCTATTATAATGACAGTAAAGTTAGTTACTGGGAGATGAACGACATCCTTTAAAAGACTAAATGAGGTCCTTGTCAGGAAAATTTGATCTGTTTATGGCTTTAATTATAATGTTTTCTAACTTTGGTTTAAATGGCTCGGTGCCACATTCACGTTTCTTCACCGATCAGCCAAGAAAAACAACGTTACATTTATAATAGATCTCGTTCTGGTTTGCAGCAGTATTGTAAATTGCATTACATGCACATTTTTGAACGAGTTTTGACTTGGAAGAGAATAACAGAACATTATTGATCCTCTCCCTCGTGTTAGACGTGTGATCGATCTCCTGCATTATGACGAGCTTCCATCAAACACTGACAGGATTTTTGAGGCAGAACTCTCTCTGGATTCTGCCGCTGAGGCCTGAATGCGATCAGAAATGGAGGAGGGAGGTTTGACCTTGACTGCGCAGAAACGTGAGCCTTTCTGTGATCTCAGACTTGGCGGTTTCCCTACAAGGCACCAACAGGTGAGGGGAAACGTGTTGCTGCTGTATTATGTGTGTCAGGTGGCATCAGCAGTTTCTCTGTGCTTGTAGCGTAGCGTTGTAAGGAGGGTATCAGCTGTCCCGGGCTCGCTCAAGGTAAATCCATAACACCGTCTGCCCTCGGCCAATTCTTGGCACCGCTGGGCAAAAAATATCCTCTCCCTCCTCGGATCGCATCACCTCAATTAGCTTTCTTTTATTTTTCCTGGCCTCTCCTTACCTCACCCCTCTCCTACAGCCGCTCCTGTTGTGTCTCTACCTGGCTCGGCTTCCTGTCCCCCTCTCAGGTGATTTAACAGACACTCGTCCTCTCTCAACCCTCCCTCAGCAATTCAGTAATGATACATATTTGCTTTCTCTTCCAAGAGTGCCACAAGAAGATCGATATCAATTTCATTTCTGTGCATTAGCCTAAGTACAGTGTCAGAGTCAGGAACGTGTTAGCATAGCTTAGCTTAAACAGCCTGCCTCTATACAAAGCTAACAAAATAAATCTACGTTTGTTTTATTTTATTTACAGCTGTTTGTTTCCCACACATGAACAGAAACAGCGAGGCGAGGGTCACGTGATTTATTGTTACCCCTAGCTAGCACTACTAGCGAGCTAATCTGCTAGCATGTCTAGCACAACGACTTTATTTTGTTGTCATGTTCACCCACTTATTTTTTTCAACGATATGCAGCGCTGCATGTAATAACCTCGTTCCCCTCCGCTGAACCTTTCACTTTAAATTGATTCGGTGATGCGTTCCAGGACGGTAGCATCCGCTGGCCCGTACCGCGCACCGTTCGGTGTGTTTATGGGTCTTACAGGAAGAAAACAACAGCCGTGCATTACGAGCAGCACTCAGATTCACTGTGCAGCTGCCACTAAAGCTTTTAGCTGCATGCTTCACACAAACATGTAATGTTGAACTAAGTCATGCTTTAAGCTGCGACGTATGAGCCAGTCGATCATACTTTTCAGACTGGCTGGTTGGTAAGATGACTGACTCGTCCGCTCTCAGCTGATCGGCTCATTTAGAGGCTGTCTGTCTGATTGCTCTGCTGAGTTTTCAGTCCAGCTGTCTGGCTGACAGTCTGATCGGCTTAGCAAAGCTAAAGCTACACATCAGTCGTTAATATGCAACATCTTCTACGTTTTTGAAGCAGTCAGTCATTTTCGAACACAAATATTGATATTTGTGCGAAGCGCCATCTGTGCGCTGACCTCCCGAGGCAGTCGGAGAAAGTAATATATGTCTTCCAGCAGAGACTGAAATTGGCAACTGGACAGAATCAGTGTGTGCAACCAAACGGGTGTAATGAAAACGCTTCTCCCAGTCAGAACTGTTGGCATCGCTCGTCTTCTCCCACTTGTTTCCTTTCATCATGTCTGGATCTCGTGCTCTCAGTGAGGGTGGAAGTCCAGACGCTTCACCTCCGCTCCGTCCTCCGTCTCAGATAACACTCACTCAGACACGAGGACGATGACGGATATAATCAAAGGAGAAGAGGTTATCTCGGCATACATCGCGACGTGTATCCTGATTAATCTTTGAGTTTATCAATAACAAAAATGGGATTATTCATAACCTCAACCTAAATTACGCAGATTATGTCCGGAGGAATAGTTTTTGCTGAAAGATGTGACACAAAATTATTATTCTTACTGATCATGAATAATATCACAATCATAATATCTGTCAAGATAACAGTAATATGTTTTTTTTTCACTGTAACCTGCAGCCTTAGTTTGTAGTTCAGCCTCAGTTGTGCTAATTAGTGAATGTTAGCATGCTAACAGGATAAACTGATGATAAACGATACACCTGCTCAGCATTTATGCATGTTAGCATAGCATTTAGCTCAAAGCATCACCGCACAGCTTCACACATGTACTTTAGGACTTTTAATATAACTTAACATTATATGATATAGTAAATGTTGATGGCTGTAGAATAATCACATCATCTGCATTTAGGTTGTTCCATATAAACTCACGTTCTCACGTTCACTGTGCAGTTTTATCTGCTAACAGGCACCAAATGAAGACTGACTGGTGATCTGCGGTCGCTCGAGTTGCAGCCTGGCACCACTTCTGTCTGATTTATCGTCTCCATTAGACAATAAATGAGTAAACTGACGCCTCGGCCTGTGTTGTCGCTGCTCGGAGGGGAAACGAAGAAATAATCTGTTTGCGTTTTGTAGCAGCGGCGCCAAACGATGCTGCCTGGAAAGACGCCGCGGAGGGAGGGAGGGGGGAGCTGTTTGTTTCAACTGTAAGGAAAAAAAAGCAATTTCATCCAAATCTGTTGAAGAAATACTGTGGGATTGTTTGAGAGGATTAAGATTAGATGGCTCCTCTGAAGCATCCTACAGATAATCTCACATCTGACGTCCATCACAGATCGTATACTGGGATGATTTGAGATGAGAATAATCGAGGGGAGGGTGGAAAAAAAAACGCTGCTTCTTCTGAGGTTTATTTTTGGGATGCACTCGATTCTGGCTTCTCTCTCTCTTTTTTTTTTTGTTCATCGGCAGACTCCTCTCCTCTCCTCTCATCTCCTCTCCTCTCCTCTCCTCTCCTCTCATCTCCTCTCCTCTGCTGTCACTCCCCCACCTCCCTTTATCTTCCCCTCTCCCTCCCTCCCTCCCTGCATCCCTGTCAGCTGGCGGAGGGCTGTATTGTTCTGCCACACTTCTGCTTCTGGGACCTGGGGGGGGAGGAAATCTGGCTACCACACACACACACACACACACACACACACACACACACACACACACACACACACACACACACACACACACAGCTCCCTTGTGACCAGGCATTGTACCGCATTAATCCCCCGACACTTATTTAAGCCGAGATTCATATTTCCAGCCCCTCGTTTCGTCCTCCTGCTCTCCAGCCAGCGTCTCTGCATCTCTTTGTTCTCCACTTAAAAATATTCAATCTTTACGTTTTGTTTTTGTTTTGAATACGCAGCCGATTTACATTCGTCAAAGGTTGCACAACGTATAAGAACATTAGTCTTTTGGTAGAAGATTGGAACTGTTTTCCAGAAAAAAGGTGTTTAACATAGCCGAGAATTTACTTTAGGAAACTGACATTTGAGTGAATTTCAGTTCCTTTTTTTATCAATCAATCGATCAAACTTTGTTTATCAAAATGCAATTCAAAGTGTTTTATAAGTGATTTTATGAAAGTGGGTTATTAAGAAGACAAAAACAAAGAAAAAGAGACAAATATGATGAGAAAAATGGAATAATTAAAGATAAATAAATAAAAATAACGATTTTATCATAATATAATGACAATAATAGATATAAAGAATAAAGGGTTATGATAAAAAAAAAAATCAGACTATAAAACTATAAACATTAAAATCATGAATGTATAAGAAGCTACATGAGAGCATGACAGAATAAAAACATTTTTTGGTTTAAGTTTAAAAATATTCATATTTCCAGCTTCTCTCTTCCGTCTTCAATCTTCCATCTGTTCAAAGAAGCTCGTTACATTTTCAGTGTTTACAGAGCAAATAAAATAACGAGTGGATCAATACATGAACACGCAGAAGATTAATTTGAGGCAGTTTAAGTAATTTTTCATGCCAAAAATCTCGAACTGGGGAGACTGAGCGCTCGTCTTCATATTTCATAAACACGAACGATCTCTGGCTCGAGAAAGTAATCAGCAAATTGATTCATAGTGGAAATAATCATTCTTTGTTTTTGTTTCTGCTTCCCTCAGTCTTGCATCAATCCGCTCTTCAGTCAGTCAGTTAATCAATCACTCTTGACCCTCGGGGCAGTGAAATGCAAACACAGGATAAAACACAAAAGATCATGTGTGTAGAAATATAAAATGAGAAGAGTTAGTGTTTAGTTGTAAAGACATTAAACACAACGTCACCAGACTGTCGCACGTCTTTATAAAGCTGATATGATGAAGATAATCAGTGACTCGCCTCCTTTTTGCTCTGTTTTTGGTCTCCACCACCACCTGAAAGAAATATGTGACTCGTTAGCTGCAAAAACCATAATCTATAAAAGTGATTTTGTAATTACCACATAAATATTGTAAATATTAAGATTTTGAATTTGAATTTTTCTCCAAATCTACGTAGTGCCCCTTTAATAACCTCATTCCGGCCCTTTGATTGTTGAGCTAGAAGGCCAATTAGCTAATTTATTAGTTAAGTCACAAAAATACTCTTATTTCTTTAGAAAAATGTATGAATAAAAATAAAAGTGTCTAATGTGTTTTCCCCCCTGCTGCCTTCTTTTGAATGTATATTGTTTCTTTTTTGATTTTGAAAACTAATTACCAATCAGGAAGAATCACAACAGTCACATTGCACATTATTATAGATATATTGATCGGCAGCAGCTCTTATTTGTACGAAACAGACGTCTTTGAGTATTTTTGTTTCACAGTAGAGTGAAGCTCACAAACAGCTCAAAGAAAATGTGCAACTCGACTCAATTACAGCTTCATAAATCGCTGTCACAACATGAAACGTGGCCGACGTCTTCTGTCACTCTCTCCTTTGTTGCTTTTTCTTTTTTCGAGCTGAAGCAACTTATTTCTGTCATCGGGAAGAATGCCGTCGTTTGTTAGTGTAACGCTCAAAAAAGGGAAAAGGAGGAAACTCATGTGGAGCAACGCTGAGAATCTGCCAGCACTCAGTCGGGGATGACGAAGTCGGAAACGGGTAAACCGAACGGAGGAGAGAGCGTTTATGAATTATGGAATAAATCCATTAGCAGAGCAGAGGAGGGACGAGTGGAGGGAAGACAGAGCAGAGAGCCCGAGATGAAGTCTGAGATGAGAGGAGGAGGAGGAGGATGGAGGGGTTAGGATGGCGTCTGTTAAAGGTGGCGTGGTTGATGCCACCCTCGCGGCACCAGGCTGTGATGTTCGCTGTCGAGGGGGTTGCTGGGCCAGAGGATTGGTGCAGAGCCTGCCAAGCATCGTGATTGGAGGATAAGGGGGGGACGAGGAGGGGTTGGATGTGGATGTGGGGGAACACATCCCCAACACACTGCGAGGAAAGAGATAGAGAGCGAGAGGAGGAGGAGGCGGATGGGATCAAATTAAAATGAAAGAACGCGTGCAGAGATGGAGGAGAGCGATTGATGAGGAGCAGAGAACGAGGGGGGAAACTGGAGAGAGAGAGAGAGAGAAGATGAGGATGTTGTTCGTTGGGCCTTTCATCCTCCTCTCCTCCGCCTCCCTGCAGCTCCTCGCTCTCCTCTCCGCTGTAAAGTGGAAGATCGACACTCAGAACTGGGACAGTCCATTTACTAACACACTCCCACACACACACACACACTCGCATATCAGCATATCCACATTTCACTGAACACGCTGCTTGTTTTTGTTTTCATTTTTTTTTTCTTTTCTAGGGGCGGATTAGTGTTTAGCTGCAGTGACACGACAGTATATTAAATTAATCTGGCTGAAAGAGACGCCTCCGTGTTTTTTATATGTGCCGTTTGCAGCTTTTACAGGCCGTTACTGTCGCATGTAGCTGAGCGCTGATGACAGACGGTGTCGTCGCTCCGCTGTGCATCCTGCAAACAGCTGAGAAAAAAAAAGGTATAGAAGATAAGTTGCGTTTCCCTCAATTGGAAATGAATTTGTGCGAGCCAGATCAGTTGCTTTTCCCAGATGAGGCAGTGGAGACATTACCACAGTCGTCCACAGGGGGCGCCAGAATCAACAGAAAGAAAAGTTTCTCGTTGCTGCTTTAACTAGAGTCAAATCAATACTTGATTTTCAGGACTGAAACTGATATTAGCATCTTTTTCTGCATAATTATCAAAAACAAGTTGCGCATCTTAAATTATATAAGCTGATACTTCGTGTTCATATGTCATTACATCGTAGAGAGGTCTCAGCAGAATGGAGAACGTGACTTTACTGACTCTTTAGTGTTTTATATTTTGCGTCGTGTCGGTCGTTGACGGCCCTCTTACACTCCTGGATTTCTTGATTATGCAAAGCCGACATAATACGCATAATTATACATCACGTCTGCGCTTTCATGGTGCATGAGCGACCATATTGTGCCGTTCTTGCAGTGACATTATTGCAGATTGCTGGAGGAAGTTTACAGTATTTTGGGTCGGGACAGGTGCTCAGCGGTGTCGCCACAAGGTTCAAGGTTTACACGTGTTGACTTAAGAGTTTCCTTCTGGCTCTTTGGCTTTGTACACAGTCCAAAAACAAACAGGTTAGTTGAATTTTGAAATTAAAATGGAATTACAGGACTGAATACTTGTCATTATGTGAGTTTAAACACTTGGACATTATTTGTAAAAGATAATAAAGTGAATGTGGCTGCTGGTGTTTGTCTTCACACGCCAGGTAAGAAAAGCACAAGCAGAAAACAGCAGTCGGTATAAACGGTGTAAGAAAATCTACGATCGAGGGAATTCCAGCAGAAGAAAAGAGAGAGAACCGGGGGAACAGGATCATGAGATGTGTGGGACCCCGTGTCGGCTCTCAGTGGGCGAGGTGTTGATCCGCGGCTCGGGTCCAGCACGGAGTCACGACAGAGACAGGATGTGAGTCTGTCTCCTGTATTCTCAGGGTGCTAGCGGACATTTTGAAGGTGAGCAGCAGACAGACGGAGGATCACACAGTCACACACAGTTCACCGAGAAAGAGAAGCTGGTCGAATTGAAAAAGTTGGTTTAGCATTAATTCACTCTGGTTGCTTCCGAGCGCCTAATTAGATCCTGTTGTTGTTTGTCCGAGGCCGAACTCATTCTCGTCTCGTCTCGGCTCCTAAAAAAAAAGCTAACGGCTGAGTTTTAACTAAGGAAAACGTGTCAAGGTGAGAAAGCAGGTGTAGTGGCCTCTGGTGTTACCCTCCTGTCAGAGGTCGTGTTCTGGATTTAGCTGCTTTACTCTACTTGGAAAGTCGCCATTTGTTAGCCGAGTTGTTGGAGGATTCTCAAAGACAGTTGCTGCTTCTGTTTGGAGTTGCTGACGATGATGCCAATATATTATAATTATATCAGTGACGGAGTTAAAATGATGATGATGTTTATTGCAGTTATTTCTGGGACAAAACATCGTCCAACAAAAAGTAGCTTTGGTAACAGGCCCGATCTTAAACTGGACGAATCAGTTTACTGATCAAACTGAAGTAAGCGTTTAACCTCATGAACACACCTTCCACAGTTTTGGTGTGAAAGAGGCTTTAAGTGATCTTTCGAGAGCAGCTACAAGAGAAATCAGACTGTCGAAACGCTCAAACTGCGAGACGGCCAACCAGAATATCTGACATTCCAGAAAAGCCAGATCTTTGAGAGGCCATGAGCTAACACTAACCCTAATTCTGGGCTAAAATTGGTCCAAATCGGCCCTCTGCTGCCTGGTTTTAGATCTTGTATTTAACTTTTCTTCACACCTCTTTTTTTTTTTACAAAGCTTTGAGTATGCATGCGCGTCAGCTGGAGCTCCATTTACTCTCATGTGAAGCCTCATCATCATCTCTGATGTATTTGCAGAGCTTCTTCTCTTTTTCGTCTGCAAACGAATTTTCATTTTTATTTTCTCTTTCTCTAGAGAGTGTTTGAGATTTAGTCCCGCTCTGTTTCAGGGATCTTGTTTCGAGGACGATTCGTTGGCATGTCGGGATGATTCTCAGCCTCCTCTCACCTTGAATAAGAACGTGGAGGTGTATCTAATGTAAATCCTGTGTGACTCTCTCTCTCTCGCTTTCTCGCAGTGCTCCAGTCGGCTTCTCTCTGTGAAAAGCTGCACTGCTGCTTTTTGTTTGAGAGGTTTTCAGGGTTTCTCAGTTTATCTCTGCCATGGCCCACTAACACTGTGCAGAGGTTTGCAGCAACACGAATCATGGGAGTGCTCGAGAGCCAAAAAACACTGTCCTCATTTACACCGTTCCCTGCTCCCCCTCTCTATAGGAGTCCATGTTGTTCCTTCTTGCTCTCCATAGAGCTCATTACATCTCCCGTTAGTCGGACGCTTGTATGATTTATTTTCAGTGTGTTCCTGAGATTGACTTTTTTATGATATAGCTCCTTTCAAAATGCCTGGAAGCTCAGCAGCAGTTTGATTAAAATATGGTGGATACTGTCTGTGGAGTCTTTCATCAGCATCAAAAGGATTTTCAATGAATTAGACTATTAAGCATCTGCAGCTTCCTCAGTTGTTAGGTGGCCTTGCACTTTTATAATTATATATATTAAAGAAAACAATGACTTTTTTTTTGGTGCAAAATGATCCCAGAGAGCAGAAACTATGTTATCGGAGGTTATTTTTACATCATTCATTTTGGCACTGATGTCATCATTTAGTCACCTTTACCCTTTTTTTGATTATATTTTAATTTTTTGAATTATTAGTCTGCTGTGCTTTTGTATTTTATATTAATGTTACCTTAATTTTGAGCCTTTTCTAGAACTAGAATCTGCTTTGGGATCAAACAAGTTGTACCATATCATACTGTACCGTACCGTACCGTACCGTATCGTATCGTATCGTATCGTATCGTATCGTATCGTATCGTATCGTATCGTATCGTATCGTATCGTATCGTACCGTATCGTTCTGTACCGTATCATTCCTTACCGTACCATACTGTACTGTACCATATTGTATCGTTTCTCACCATCGTCAGTGGGCTTTTGAACAAAGTTTTCCTGCTTCTGGAACCCGACCAAGAAGTTCTGGTTTCACTCTGCTGTCTTTACGATCCACAGCTGAGAGAAGGAGAATAAAAACAGAATGTAGGATTTCAAGATGGCCACCACATCCCTGGTGTGTGTGTGTGTGTGTGTGTGTGTGTGTGTGTGTGTGTGTGTGTGTGTGTGTGGCTGGTCAGCAGAGAGGAAGCAGCCGTGCTGATGCAGAACACACAGCTCGAGTGCCTTTATTGATTCTCTGAGTAATTCCTTAATTGCCTTTTGGACTGTATGAGCTGCGAAGCTGACGGTCACTGCGCTCCTGTTCTGTCTGTTTACTGTAGATTTCATCAGGCTGGATGTTTGTTTAATGTGTTACCGGCCAGCGAGTGGAAAAAACAAATATTTAGCAACGAGCAGGAACTGAAGCTGAATTATCAGAATAACAATATTGACGGATGGAATCACAATCACCACATTTTGTCACAGAGGAGGATTGTTTCAGTGAAAATCAGAAGCTTTACATGAAAAGAATAAAACTAATGAAAACTTTTGGCGATAAAATGTGAGAAAATACTGAAAAATACATTAAAAAAAATGTTTTACAGATATTTACAGATTCTAAACTGAAGACGACATCATCAAAATGTCACCAAACCCCCAAAATATTCAATTTATAATCATGTAAAAACCACAAAAGCAGCAAATTGTTCACATTTGAGAAGCTGAAAACATTATTTATTGTTCTTTCTTTCTTCATGACATTTAATCAATAACCAAAATGTTTGATTGCATTTTCTAAATGAATTCATTCAGCGCTGAAAACACTACTGACCACTGTTTTGTTTTAATATGTATTTACACACAAGGTACATCAAGATGCCCAGAGTCAGAAGAAAATTAACTGAAATATATTTAATAAATCAAGTAAATAAGTGAAAAATATCATTCCAGTCTGTGAAATGTCAGGAAATAGTGACAAATATCGATCAGTGATTCACAAAACACTTTCACGTCTCGTTTAGTCCACAGAGGAATAAAGACACCAGAACATATTCACATTCAAGATGCTGAAATCAGCTAAATTTGCGAGGAAGGACGTCGACAAACGTGACTAAACATAAAGCGAATGAAACTTTAAAGTGTCTCCTCGCCTGAGAACATCTCTGTCGGACAGACAGTCATCAGTAATGTTCCTCACGACGACACAACCAGGCCCACAACCAGAATCGACACACTGGGTGTTTAAACTCTGCATCACTCTTTGTCTCTTTTATCTTTATTCTTCTGTCTGCGTGAGTTCACATTCACCACACTCTCCCTGTTGGTTCACTGTGTGCAGTCGGCCTCGGCCAGATGTTAATTTATTCATGACCAGAGCGCCGTGTCTGTCAGAGGAGATTAACCCAGCAGTGGTACAGTAGCTTCAGTCCTTCTGCTCTTTGGACCTCAGTGTGTTCGTGTCTCGTGAGCTTTAGTTGTCGTGGACACACCAGCAGACGTGATCGGTCTTTCTGATTTCCCTTTTCCTGGCTGACCAGCGTGTCTACCTTTTTAACACTTCACCACATCCAGCCTGACATCAGCACAGCATCTGTAATCCAGCAGCAGCACCACGTCACCCGCCTGTCGTCCAATGAGGGGCGAGCGGAGCAGATCTCGCTCAGCCAATCGCGAGGGAGCCCCGACGAGGGCCGGAGCCTGCAGCTGACAATGAGAAACAGTCGGGAAGGAGGGAGGGCTCTCTCTGACGCACAGCGCGAGCATCTGATGTCTGGAGTTTGGACGTCTTCAAAAGAGACTAAAAATACGTCCAGATTGTGATTCAGCTCCTCAAAACACGTTCAGACGATTCAATAAAAGATCACAGATCTGGAGTCAGTGCAGAGGAGCGAGGCAGGAGAGAGCAGCAGATGAAGAGTTGTACGCTGTGTTTTCATCCGGCCCTCAGCCGCCGTGAGAGCACTGAGACTGCAGTAGACAGGCAGCCAATCAGACGGCAGCACTCGACACACACACACACACACACACACACACACACACACACACACACACACACACTCAGGACGCTTTTATCTTCACATTCTCTGTCGATTTCATAATTTATACCAAAAACAAATGATACGAGGCTTCAGCTAAAAAAGGAAACTGACTCGTTGTTATGTAACGAGTTCTTCAGATCACTGTGTCGCATTGATACAACAGTATTGATTCTGTATTAGATATTTGTGTTGTGTACTTTTACCACTTGTCTTTACGACAAATGAGGAGGGACGTGTTTTGATTTTTTTTTTATTAGTGTTTACATTAAAAAGACGTTCATCATCTCCTGCTGCAGTGGGTGCAGTACCACAGAAAGACCACCAGGGTCCGATAGAGGACCTGAGAATTAATGAGAGTGTGTGTGTGTGTGTGTGTGTGTGTGTGTGTGTGTGTGTGTGTGTGTGTGTGTGTGTGTGTGTGTGTGTGTGTTACTCTACACTTGCCAGTGCAGCAGTCTGTTTTTGTTTTGTCCATCTCACACACACACACACACACACACACACACACACACACACACGTAGCTGATTATTACTAAAAATAATACTGTTGGCTTCAGACTCGACCTCACTTTTAATCATTCCACAGTAAGAAAACAAAAAATAGGATCAAAACAGCTATTTTGATAATTAATTGTTTGTTTCAGTAATTTTTCAAGCAAAAATGTCAAACTTTCTTTATTTTAAAGCCTCTCAGATATGATTCATTGATTATCTGAAGGTTTTTATGTAGGAACCAAGTAGGAAACAGTTATTTTGTCCGTTGATTAATCAATTTGTCAATTAGTTTTGTGTATGTAATGTCGGAAAATGGTGAAAAATGTTGATCAGTGTTTCACGAAGCACCGAGATTACGTCCTCAAATGTCTTGTTTCAGTTTACGGTCCAAGAGGAGGAAAAGAAAACAGAAAATATTCACATTTAAGAAGCCGAACCAGTTACTCAAAGGGACGAGTCATAGTTTGTTGAGTCGTTAGGCGGATTAATCAATAATGAAAAGAATGTTTATATGAGCCTCTTTCTGTAACGACCCCTGTGAGATGTGATGTCATCAGTTTAAGTAACAGTACCAGAACTCGATGTCTCACTGCGAAACGTTTTTTTTTCGGCAAACATCTTTTCAAATTCGACAAAAACAGCCGATCAGACTGATCAGATGTTCAGTGTTTGTTTGGACGCAGTCGTACGGGAATTTTTCATAAATTAAGTTTCCATGGTTATTATTTAAAACAGATCTCTAACTTCAAATAATTTGACAATAAAAGGTTTAAAGAGTTGAAGTCTTCGGACTGAAATATCTGCATCAGTTCGTAGGAGAACAGCTGGTGTTTCCACTGCAGGAACTTTCCTCAGAGAGTCAGAGGAACATCTGGAGGGTCTGAATTTAGGATCGGCAGCATTATTTTGCATCCGTGCTCAGGGGGAGGAACTTCCCAAAACCAGGACCTCTGAGGACGGGACCTGCAGCACTAAACATTCCTGAGTGGACGATTACTTGCTGAAACTCTCGGCGTAGGAACAGATTTCACCTCTTCATACGTCAGCAGACGAACGATTAAGTTCCTTTTAAAAAAAAAAAGCAGTTCCTCTGATTCACAGTTCTGTCTACATTTAAACATCTGTATCCAGACGGTCCAGATGTGTCCGAACAGACTCTCCAGGTCAACTAACCAACATGTCAGCATGTCACAGTTCTGACACCGGATGGTTTTTATTCATCCCACATCAGGCGGTGAAGCCGGTGCAGCGCTGCTAAATTTTGGAGCTTCAGTTGCCATGGTAACCCCCTTCTCTCCCTCTCTCTCTCTCTCTCTCTCTCTTTCTCTCGCTCGCCCTCCTGCCATGTCGTCCCCCCCGGTACAGATGTCATAAAACACCAAAGACAGATCACTGAACTGTGTCTGTGTGTGTGTGTGTGTGTGGGGGGGGAGTGATGTGAGTGTCATGGTCGACTCCCACCTGCACTGACAGAAGAAGACACACAGTTCTTTTTTTTTTATCTTAGAGCCGGAAAGATTGAAAAATAACCTGCGTCAGTCATCATGATAATTCATCTTACGTCTACGCATGTCGCTCTCAGCAGTCAGTGAGTGTGCGCCTGAATGCATCGTGTGCTGCAGCCGGATTGACAGACATTAAGCGATCAGGTGGAGGATTCGGTGTCGAGCTCAAGGAGACTTTCGCGGCGCTGTGTGTGGCTGTTGTCTGGATTTACTCTGTAATCTGCTGCAGTTCAAGAGGTTCTGGGCTCGGCTGCCTCCGTGCCTGATCCAGTCCAGCGTTCATACGTGTGGCTATCTGGAGGTGATAAGGAGATCTGCCTCTGTCCTTTATTTAGACTTTCCGGCAGTGTGTGGTCAAGTCCAGCGAGTGAACTCATTCTATAAACACACTAGTCATTCTCAGAGGTCACAAATCCACTCTGAGACGATCTAAAGGAGTTTTAATGAGGATTTTTTTGCACATAAACGACATTTTCAGTTTCATAGTTTTATTTTGGGTTAATACGAGACTAGGTTTACATGCTTTAACACTCAAAAATCACATCATTTATTCCCCCTCTGTCTGAAACACTCCTGTCTCTTTGAGGCCCCTCCCCCTTCCTGAATACCCAGTCTGCTCTGATTGGTCGGCTCACAACAAAGCGGCTTCGCTAAATCAACTCTTACATGTCAATCTAGCCACTACACATAAATGATACACATGTGTGTGATGTGGTGATGTCACAAAGTCACAGAGTTAAAGGCGGGACTGCTGATGAGGCAAAATCCCATTTTCAACAAGGCCTCCTCGTTAGCCGTGTACGTATTTAACACATTTAAACCGACACTCTTCACTCTACCTGGTGTTTACATGGTCTGTAAGCCAGAAGCCATCCTGCTTGAGAGTTTCAAGTAAATATTTGTCTCTGAAACCCAGTTTTTCTTTTTGTACGCCCCCGTTTTTTATTTTTTTGAACTCTCACTGTTGAGCTAATAAACTGGCCGGTGCCCGATGCAGCCTGCCTCTTTAATACCTGAAAAACCATCCAAATCCTGCTAATCTGTCTCCTGGGCTCCGGGCCTGATCTCTCTCTTTATTTTTTTGTTGTGTATGTGTGTGCGTGTTTGAGTAACCTCAGCGTGTTGCACCGGCTTCTCGATCCTACTATGTAGAAAGAAAGACCAGGAGAGGGAAACATACTGGAGGATTTTACTTCCACAGTATGGTTCATTTACATCAGGCGCTCCACAGACGGCTTCTCCTGCGAGTGGATAAGTTGGCGATCCCTGACAGGCTGGAGATTATTCTGGGTGCCGGAGCTGCTGTGTTTACTATGCGACCAGCGGCTCGGCTCAGTGGAAGCAGGAGATGGTGGATTCAGATATGGTGAGTCAGACCGAGGGATTCCCTGAACATGTTCCATGCACGCAGACACACAACAGGAGACGTAGTCGTACTTTAAACCCATGAAACTCACTTTTTCTGTCATTAAAGGATGATTTCTCAGAGCCCAGCGTCACATGTGCAGATATTTAGATTCGTCTCAAAGCATTTTAATAGAGAGAGAAGCAGTAAATCCTCATGATAAGATGCTGAAGCCAGCACGTTGTCGGCATTTTAACTTATTTTATGAAAGCTTTTGTTTCAATTTACCAAAGTGACACTAAATGACAATCTCTCATCATCTGCATCATGTTTTTGCAGCTCTATCTTTGGATTTCTTTTACAGGTAAACTCTTAGTTTGAGAAGTCATCAGTATCCACAGCTGTCAGGTGAATTTAATTGGCGTATAATCAGCACAACATCTCCCTCGAACATGCAGCGGAGTAAAAGTATAAAGTCGCGCTGACTGGAAAAGTAACTTCACACACTGGTTGCGGCGCATCTGTGGACTCTGATCCCACGTTGCTCCAGTGAGAGTCGGTTTGAGATTAACGCCGGAACTCGTCTGTCTCGCCCGTCCCTCACCCTCCCTCACCCTCCCTCACCCTCCCTCACCCCTCCTCCACGCTCTGGACTTTCTCACTGCAAGCCAGGTATTTTTAGCCGTGACATAATGCCCCTATCTCCCCCTCCCTCCCTCTATCTCTATCTCATTCACACTCTTTCACTCCCTCACCCTCTCTCTCTCTCTCTCTCTCTCTCTCTCACCCACAGTCAGTCCCTCCCCCTCTCCTCTCCTCCCCTCCCCTCCCTCACCCCCTCTCTCCCCTAGCTTCCCCGGCTATAGGGCTAGCTGCTACAGTAATTGAGTGCTCAGGTTTCACACGTTTCAGCTGCAGGGCTGAAGAAACATGGCAGTGGAGGAGGCAGCAGACTATTTGGCAGAAGTAAGTCTCTACTGTCTGTACTTTCCTGAGAGCTGACTCGCTGTAAACAGACGTCCTATCTCTCTCTCTCTCTCTCTCTCTCTCTCTCTCTCCTCACACATTAATCCTTAACAAGATTTGGAGGGGAGAGGAATTTATAGCCTGTAGGATTTGCTGATGTTGTGGTCGGTTAGCAGGTCCGGAGACGGGACATTTGTTGGATGCTGGGACGGGTCGCAGTGGCAACTCTGCTGCACCACTCTGCTGCAGTGTGTGTGTGTGTGTGTGTGTGTGTGTGTGTGTGTGTGTGTGTGTGTGTGTGTGTGTGTGTGTGTGTGTGTGTGTGATTCTGCTTGTTTAAACCTGCTGATTCTGGACATACAGTTGCTGTGTGTGTGGGCACAGTTTCATGTTGCACAGGGATGTTGCATGGGAAGCACCTGACCTTGGACAGTGGCGCATGCTCTGTGTGTGTGTTTGTGTTTTGTGGAAATGGTGAGAAGAAGTAGAAATTAATAAATCAGAGGACGAGGAGAGAGGTTGGAGGGTTTTTTTGTAGCAGTTCATCTTGTAATTAAGTCAGATCCAGTGAGTGAGGGACCTTCAGGAGCTCCTGGGACGAGTCAAAGTCTCCCTAAAGCTGGTGATATGTGATATACAGTATGCAGTATGTGCACGATCGGCCCGCTGCAGGAGCTGAGCAGCAGATCTGAGCCGGTCGAGGTGATCCAGGATCAGATCTGCGTCTAACGGTTAATTTCATTATCGATTACACTGCTGATTATATTCACGATAAGTCGAAATGTCATGAAATGTCAGTATGTATCATTTTTACTGTGCAAAACACGAAGACTCTTCGTTTACTGTCACAAATGACAAAGAAAAAAAGCAAATGCTCACATTTAAGAAGCTGGAACCAGCAAATGTCTGATAAAAATCAAATTAAATCAAGTCCAGTGATGTAAATCTAACGTACCACAAGTGTTTTTGTGAAAAGTAACCGTCAGAAAACCCAGAGACTTTCAGAAACTGGCAAGAAAAGCAGCAAATCCTCATATTTCAGCGGCTAAAACAGCAAATATTTGACTTTTTTCCTCATGAAAAATGACTGAAAACATGAACTGATTATCAAAATAGTTTGAGGATGTAAATCTAATAAATTAAATTGTTAAAAAATGAAGCTGGTGATGTGTCTGTCTAACTCTCAGGTTGCAGGGGGCAGCACCCATGTTGAAATGATGAGAGTTAGTTAATTTTCTCATTAGCTTAAAATCTGCTGATCTGCGTCATCATAAAAATGTGAATAAATGCTCAACAAAACACCAAATTAAAGTCTTTAAAATTGCCTCTTTTGTTCAACCAACTGTCACATTTAAGAAGCAAATATTTTGACATTTTTCTGTTTTACAATTATGAAAAATGATGTTATTCGCTGTCGCAGTTCCATCTGCAAAGAAAAACTGAGTAGGAGGAAATAAATCTAATGAACTGTACTGTTACAAAAAGCCGGCTGGTCACATGTCCGACTAACTCTCTCTGTGTCGTCACTGTTGTCGTGCTCTCATGCTGAAATGGTGAAAAAAAACTAGTGTAGAACTATAAAATGAAGCTCAGAGGACGATGAGAGAGTTTTTTTTGTTATCAGTTAATTTTCTTATTAACTCAAATCTACCGAGAGAGTGACCTTCATGACCAAAAATGACAAAGACAGGCAGCAAATCCTCACGTTCAAGAAGCTTTGCTTGAAAAACGACTTGAATCTTTGAATCAATCATCGAAACGGTCGGCGATTAATTTTTCTGCAGATAAAACAAAGTAGGAGGATGTAAATCTAAAGTGCTGTAGTGTTGTTTTTGCTGGATGTTGGTCAGAAAGGCCGGCCTGTGTCCTGGTCCTGGTCCTGGTCCTGGTCCTGGTCCTGGTCCTGGTCCTGGTCCTGGTCCTGGTCCTGGTCCTGGTGGTCCTGGTGGTCCTGGTGGTGCAGGGGGCAGCTCCCATGTTGGAATGTGTGTAACCGTATGAGCGTGAGGCAGCCTGCTCCGGAAAAAGAGCGACTGTAGCATTCTTTGCATATCTCATGTATAAATAAAGTCACAGCGACTGAAGCCTCCACTTCTGCTGTGACGACCACAAGACGACATTAACGTCTGAAATGACTCTGAAATGATGTTTAATAGAATTTTTGTTCATTCGGTGACCAACTAACACTTTTAAATGTCAGCCGGAGCAAAGTGCTGCGTGTCAACCGGACTTCAAGTAAATCTGAGCACGTTTTGTCCACATTTATTCAGACCTAAAATCTCTTTGCTTCTTTCTGTCGAGTCATAATGTTGGACGAGGACGATTGTTTCCATTATTCTGATTATTTTCCTGATTATTCGCCTGAATCTGTCGTCTGAAACCAGAGTTATAGTCTTTAAATTGCTTGTGTTGTGTCTTAGGTCAGAAGATATTTAGTGCTATGACTATATACCACATCGAGTCAGAACTACTGAGTGGTCAGAGTCTAAAGGATCATGTTGCACCTTGTTTTTTTAGCAAATTGATGCCATTACTTGATGCCGAATTATCAATTAGCAGTTTCTGTTTGCACTGCACACATTCCTGTACAGGCAGCGATCACTGGATCACTGTGGCGCTGAAGAAAATGTAAAAACACGATGATTTTCAGGGAAGTTTGGTGCTACGAGGAGACTCGTTGTTATGATGTGTGGTTTGAACGTGTTGTTTTTTTATTTGCCGTGAATCCTGTGGGTGTTGAAACGTGAATAAATCGTATAAAGAAAGAACTGAATGATTGTCTCAGCTCCTAACGTGGACGCAGGAGCGGTGAGATAAACAACATTGTCACTTCTGCATTCCTGTCTCACACCAGCTGATGTGGCAGCAACACGATAGTGAAGACGGAGGACGGCAGCGCTGCCTGGCATGAACATCCACACGAACAGAATGCAGTTTAATTGAGTCTAATTCTGTAGTCGAAAGGCCTCCGTGGAGTCTCTGCAGCGGCATTCCTGTGTGCACGTGTTTGTGGATGAACAGCACATCATGCATGTTTCCTGCATGACTGACGGGAAGCTTTGTTTTATTCCCTTTAACTGCTAATATCTTGTTTTCTTGTCACATTTTTTTCCTTTTTGACACAATACAAAGATGCCAAACAGTACACAGGCTTGTGAATATATGAGCCTCTGTTGTTAAAGACTGAGCTGCGGTTGAGTTGTGCGATCACGCACGCAGGAAGTGAGGCGCTGAGGTGATGATGTCATAGTAAACGGTGAACAACATTGATGTAATTTGTATTAATTTGAGTGTGCAGGATGACTTACATCTACTAGTTATTAAAAACAGTTTGCAATTATTTGTTTCGCACTGTAGTAAAGAGCGAATCTGAGCACCCAACACGCTACAGGTCAAAGCAGCCAGACTCCCTTAAGAAATCACTCAATTTTGTGAGTCGTTGAGTTAAGAGAAACTTTACAAACTGTGTGAAACAATCAATATGATGAATTCTTACATAATTGGGCCTTCTTGTTAATTCGGCATATGTTATACATTTAGTTATTTCTTTCTTTGTTAGAAACATGGTGGTTTTGTCGGCTTCATTTCATGGGTGCTGCAGCCCCCTCAGCAGCCCTGGTGCACATGTCCATGTGTTCAGTATATTAAAATATTCCAACCTCCCACCAGTCGTTAGCCCAACAGCTAATGACAGTATGTTCGCACAATTTACGATTTTGCCACGTTCCACCAGCTCTCTTAGCTTTTTTTATGTGCATTTGTGTTTTAACAATTCAAATAACAGCGATGACAAATATAAAAACAAATGACAAAGTTCTGCAGTCTGCTTGTCTGTAATGAAAATATAAAGGTTGTGACAAGTTGTGATCTGAGATGTTTATTCATTGTATTTTGTAACGTGCAGCTTTTGGTGTCGGATTCACAAAAAAACAGAGCGTCACTCAGCTGGACTTCGGTACTTTGTAGGAGCAAGATGCTTTGAACTGGAATTCTGATAATGCTCTGAGTTATGAGCGGCCGAGCCCGGTGCTCCATTTAACTTAAAAGGCTTGGCATGGTGCCTTACAACCTTTCTCAGGGTTTAGAAAACCTGCACAGCACTCTGCAGTCTCACAGGCTGCTACTTCCATCAAACAGTGGCTCAGTCATTCGCAGGAAAATCATGTTTTTGTGCATCTTTTCTGGCCATGTTTGATTCTTTTCTGTAATGTGATGACATGCAGGTCACGTGACACAGGAGTTAATATCTTAGTCATTCCTCTGCAGGATGTTTTGAAGCTTCTCCAGCAGACGTTAGTCTGTTTCACATGAAATCATAAAAAAGAGGCTTGATGATGACAGAACTTGCCTGAGAATCATCATGATTTTAGGTTTTCTTCAGTATAAAAGTCATCCAGTGATATCTGTGTGGACATAAACAGGCACACTGCAAACACAAACTGCTAACAGATTATTCGGCATACTTGTTTTTATGGTACCAGTTTGATAAAATGTGGACTCACTCACACAAATCTGTGCCAACAGTATAATTCCTCTTCACATCTGCCAAAGCCTCTAAAGTTCGAGACCTACAATCTCACAACTTAGTGCATGATGAAGAAAAATAAATAGAAGTGAGACGAAGAACAATAACAGGAACGACTTTGATAAAAGTCCATCATATCAATAGTGACGGTGGTAGTTTGTTTAATTAGACACCTTTATCTTTACTGAAGAGGCTAATAGAGTTACAGCAGCTCATGCTAAATTATTTTGCAAAGATGGGGGTGGACTGTGTGTCAGAACGGTGAGATAAGTTAAAAAAAGCAGAAACATTTGCTGGTTGCAGCTTCGTAAATTAAAGGATTTGCTGGTTTAATGAGTCGGTAGTGACGGTAAATGAGGAGTGTTTGAGTTTTGGACTGCTGGTTGGAGAAAACAGGCAATTTGAAGACACAAGACATTTTTGTGCCATTTTATAGACAAAAGGATTTGCTGTGATCAATCGATAGTGTTAATAATCATAAAGTAGCTGCAGACACAGACATGAACTCTGACAGGGAAGACTTCACTATTCATCAGGGAACTGAACTCCTGTTTTACATCACTTGATGATGCTTTGACGATGACGTAACAACGTTCAGAAACATTTACAAAGACTGAAGAACAGTAATAATGTCAATAAGTGATAATAAACGATAATCTAGAGAAGCGTTCATTCAGTAAACTTCTGCTGTCATGACGTCCGGTGAGCGCCCCACAGGCTGGGTGCTGACAGCAGAGTGTGTGTGTGTGTGTGTGTGTGTGTGATGATGAACTCAGATAAGATCCATTCACTGAGTGGGAAATGAGCTCAGCGATCAGCTTTAGCCGACAATCTGTCTACGATAACAAACCGTCACGCCGCAGCGAGCACGGCGAGACTTTCTGCATCGCGAGTTAATCCTTTAAATTACAGAAAACAAAACTCTGTGTTCATCGACAGTTTTTTAAAATCCAGTATCATGTCATCGCATGAAGCTGTTACAGCAATAAAAGCCGGGATCAATAGACGTGCTACGACTGTGGTTAGCATTTATTGTGAGCTTTCAGGAAGAGATGTTTGAGTTCTTCATGGAGACATTTTTACATTAAATGTTAATGTTCTTTATTTTGTTTTATTGGGGATGATTTTACAGCATATTTGCGTTCTTTGGAAACTTTGAGCTCTTTTTCCCTTTTAGAAATAAAAAGTAGAATTTATTAGCGGTAAATCATTGTTGAACTGGTGTGAATGTTTATGTTTATGGTGGCAAGAGTTTCTCTAGCTGTAGTGTCTGTTAAATATCACTGTGTAATAACTTTAACTTTAAGACTTAAAGAGACGAGAAAATAACATTTTTTTGTGAGTTTTTTGTTGGTATTTTCGAGGCACCGACAATAAATTTGTTGAATGACGTTAGTATACCAAACATGTACAGTAATTGACTTTTTCCTTGATAAAACAAGTTTAACAATGAACCTGAAACCAGATTACCAACAGATCTGTCCTTTAATGCGTCGTCTCTGACTGCTGATCAGCTCTAGTGTCTTTTCAGGAGAGTTGTGTGTAAATAAAAACAACTCATTTATATTTTTGCCTGTGAATGTTGAGCAGTTAGGAGTCTTTTTCTGAGCGACGTCTGAAGTGAAGCGGCAGTTTATGTGTCGCCTGAGAGGCAAAATTTGGGGCCCGAAAATAAACAAAAGTCAGAATCACACGCCCACACCTTCCTAAACATCACGTTCCCCAGTGTTTCCAGGACTTTTCCAGGCCCATTTGAATCAAATTCCATGACCCAACATGGCACAAATTGAGACACAGATCCAGGTTAATATCTTCATTTCTCATTTTTATAAACTAGCAGGTTTGAATGTTCATTCCACCGACTCCTGAGAGCTGCTCAGGGCCGCCAGCATCCCAGAAATTACTGTTTACAAACACTGTAGTGCATTTTTTTTTTTCTCAGAAGGCAGCGAAACTGGGACACACACACACAAACACACACACACACGAACACACCTACTACATGCAGCATGAACAACAGTTTTGTGTCTCAGGGGGAATCAGCAGCAGCAGCGGCAACAAAAGCAGAACAATTTGCAGTTAACCCGTCAAGACTGACGATTATCATGCTGAGCTGTGGAATTTACAACAAATACTGTGTGTGAACATGTCTATCCGTGTCTGTGTGTGTGTGTGTGTGTGTGTGTGTGTGTGAGGATTCAGGGTGTGGTTTGGTGGATGTGATGAGAGCGACAGAGCGAACGGTGACAAGCGAGCGTGGGGATGAAAAACCCGGCGAGGACAGGCGGGCAGGAGGGCAGACGGGCTCCGATTTCTTGATTGCAGTGCAGCGCCACAGCCGGCCACACCCATGTGTTCAAACTGATACTCACACAGCTTCAGCACTCTCCAATTACCCTCTGCTCCGGTGCTTATTAACCTACTGTATTCTCTCATTTACACACAAAGAGGGCAAACACAGGGGCTGGAAACAGGCCGACGCTGCAACATCGCAGACGGTATTCTCTCAGTTCTGCGTCTGAGTCGGAGCAGAATTTATGTCCAGAATTGCTGAGAGATGATGGAAATATCTACGACTGGATTATTGTTAATAATCCCCATTTATTCTACAGTGAACGGGTAGTAATGGGCCACATTTTAAAGAGGCACTGTGAAGTTTTTGGAGAAGAAATACAAACTCATAATTTGAATATTTACACTGAAACAAACTCGTTTTCCGTCACGGGATAAACGAGAATGTTCTCAGATGAATATAAGGTCCAGGAACTCTGTCTGAAGCTGGAGAAGGTGGCGGGGTCCGCCACATATAGACACAGTAAAACAGCATGAAATTAAAATGAGTAGTTTGTTTATTCTGTTTGTTTAGGTATTAGAAAATCGCTCAGTGATTCCGTCCCCAAAAACTACACGGTGCTACAAGTTCGATTCATGAAAGTCCTGCTGATGTGATCCAGATGTGAGACGCTCTGAGGTGATTAAAGGTGTGTTGCGCAGGGTTTCAATCTTTCCTTGAAGTCCCTGGAAGTTTAACAATGTGAGGGGACTTTCACAGTAAGAGCAGACACAGAGTAATAATACACTCTCTTCTTCTTCTTCTTCTTACATAATTATGTGCATACATCAGGAGCAGCGATCGCCGGAGATATTGTATATCGGCAAGAATCCAACCGAGTGCATCTGTAGCTGGCACCGAGCGAACCGTCTTATCTATCAGATATAGTAAATCCCTCGGCTGTAGGCCTGGATTTGGCAGGCTGGTTATTCCTGGCGTGCCGTTGTTGTTGCCCTTCACTGAGCAGCAGGCGTGTTGGAGACGATGTACTCTCACTTCTCTTCTTTCACCCTCAAAACCTGCTCAGATGTTTGTTGGGTTTTTGGCTTTGAATCAACTTCTGTGAGCTGTCTGAGGGCTTGCCACACAAAATTTACCCTATTTTTTCCCCAGTTAATAACACACAAGCCCGCGGAGGATTCATTCAACTTATCTCTCGTTGCAGGGATCCGGGAGGAAGCTGTGGCACATAAAGCCGCAAATATTATTTATTATTATCATAAAAATAAATAGAATGAATGAGCTCTGGGTTATTAGAGAATGTGTAATTGCAGTTTTTGATTAATTCACGCTGTTTATTTGCACGTAGAAAACTGCAAATGGAATTAGTTTTGAATCCCGTTTAATTTTTACCGACCTCACGTTGTCATTTTCTCCTGGCTTCACACACCTGCAGTCACCTTTTCCACGTCAGCTCACGAGTCGAGATGACAAACCAACTTGTTCTCTCTCTCTCTCTGTGTTTTCCCGCAGACGGATGTAAACGCCTGTTACCTGCGATCAGCTCGAGCCGGGAACCTCGAGAAAGCTTTGGACTACCTGAAGAATGGAGTCGACATCAATATTTGCAATCAGGTGAGCCAACACACGTAAATCCTCAGGAACAAGAGCCGCACTTCCACTTCGTTGTCGTCTTTTTTTTCAATCTTTTACAATCACAGTGAAGCTGAAGGTCTGCAGAGATCTTGAAGTGATACTCCAACTTGAATCAGCCTCTCAATTTGTCCTGTAGCAAATGTGGAAAATGTTTTTTTATATTCTGGGCAGATTATTTTAGAAATGGTGAGATTTGATTGTAGCTATGGAAGAGGTGTGGCACTTTGGACCTGGACTGAAATATCAGACTGATATTGGGCTGACACGAACCCGTCAGGGTGATTCCCAATAACTTTGATAATCTGCTACGGCAAATGTTGGCCGTATAACCTTCTACCGTAAGGTCACGTTGGACCATCAGACACCCGACAAACAAAAGAAGATGAGCTAAAAAACTCAGTTTTCCACGTCGACATATAAACACTGAAACACGGCGATTCTGAATATCCAAAAATGCTGTTTACATGTGTACAGAAGGTCAGTCTTGCTGTTTAATAACCTTTATCTGCAACATCCTTCGTCTAAATGTTTGACTTTAACTTTGAGTTTTGCGTTGATAAAATCTGAGTTGTTGTGGAGCCACGGTAAAAAATCTAATTCATCTGCTGTAGAAAATATTTTGAAGTTATATATTTTACTGTATTTTTCTTCCTGAGGTGGCTGTTGTTCATGTTTCAGTCTGTCTTAATCCTCTGTTGTCCAAAGACGACTGAAAACACATCGACGAGCCTCTCTGGAGTTTAGTTTGACTGAAACCCACGTTCACCAAAATGCAGCTGGAAATAATCCCTGACAACAAACTTCTGTGGTGTGTAAACAAACTGCAGTTCAGTTCACAAAGAGATTGGAGAGGCGGACTGAGGCGTTGTTGGTTTTGGTCTTTTCATTGCATTTGTCAACAGTAACAAAAAGTAGAATAACATCAGCCGAGTTCTTTCATAAGGATTATTCGCAAAAGTTGTAGCGTTTTGTTTTGGATGCTTTACGGTCAGAAGTTTAATATCAGCCAACTTTTAATATCACTAAGTAAAAGTGCAGAAAGCTCTTTAAAGGACGGACGATAAATAGAAGCTCACTCTCTGTTTTCTCCCTCCAGAACGGACTGAACGCTCTCCATCTGGCCTCGAAGGAGGGCCATGTGGAAGTGGTGGCTGAGCTCATCAAGCATGGCGCCAACGTGGACGCAGCGACTAAGGTGTGTGTGTGTGCCACCCAGGAGTCACACACACACATACACACACACACACACACACACACACACACACACAGTCACCCACACAGGCTCAAAGTGTATGCATGACTTCACACACACACTTTGCTTTGTCAGCTTCTTCCCAATGTCACATTGCTTAAGCAGCAGTAAAAGAGATGAACGGCTGTGTGTGAGCGGACTGATTTAGTGAAAGGGGAATAATCCGTCCTGTGTTTTTGCACGATGGCGTTTCTCACATCAGAGTTTTGTCGGCCGGTCGGTGAACCCACTGTAGCCTCCTGAAACCAGCAGGGATGAAAGCTTTCAACTACAAACCTCCCTGTTGGGTTGCTAACAAAACAACTAAGTGAGAAACCAACACTTGCTAATGCAGCCGTGTATTCACCATATCAACTTTACAGGGTGAAAATATATTAGTGTTGTGTTAACAGGTGGTTAATTGAGGTTTAATTGAGCTAGCTACGTAGCCGTCATAGCTCACGTTAGCTAATATCGCTCAGGAGTCTGCAGCTCCTGTAGGAGTCGTGAAGCTGGAGAGGAAAACGAGCTGCAGCAGGAGTTCAGACTCAGGAATGAGGGAAGTGTGTGTCTGGAGTTTCCACCAGCAGCTGCTGAGCTGCTGAAGCTGACACACATGCGACAGGTGCCTCCATTAGAGGCTCTGCATCTCTCTCACACCGAGACAGTCTCACTTCCAGCTCCTCGTTTTTATGGTTTCCATGAGCTGGACGTCAGATAGCGACAGCTGCTGCAACTGCAAGTGTTGATAAGTGGAACAAACCAGTGTGACAAACTCTCCACAGTCCATCACCTCCATTTCAAAGTGTAAAATGTTTTTTTTGGTTTTTTTTGAATAACAGAAAGGAAACACAGCCCTCCACATAGCTTCCCTCGCCGGCCAGACAGACGTGGTGAAGGAGCTCGTCACTCACAGCGCCAACGTCAACGCACAGTCTCAGGTAAAACACACACACACACACACACACACACGCACACACAAAGCTCTCCGACTGTGAAATCATCTTTTTGTGGAGATCCGTGTTGAGTGTGTGCGCTCATGCAGATCGATGCGTATACAACTGTTGTACACACACACACACACTGTCCATCTGTGTGTGTGTGTGTGTGTGTGCTGTGTCAGCAGCTCTGCAGTGCTTCCTGGCCCACATTCAATAGTCAGCATGCACACACACACACACACACACACACACACACACACACACAGCTCTGGTCCCCACAGCAACGATAATAACGTCAATGTCAAAGCCGAGGTCGGAGCTGTGGAGAGGAGGAGAATTAAGTTGGTATCGATGAGCTGTAACTTTTATTGCTCTCCTGAATCTCGATGAAAAGTTTGATTTTTGTGATCATCTCTGAATTTATTGAAGAGGAACCTGCCAAACAAATGAGACGAGCCAAAAGAACACAGCTGTTTCTGAGTATCTTCACCCTGGCAGGAGTTCTCCAAAAGCTTTGAGTTTCGTTTTCAGGGACGTGAAACTGTGTTTACACGCGTACAGAAGGTCAGAACACACAGAAAAAGCTTTGACTTTGAGTTTTGCGCTGATACAATCTGAGACGCTGTATACAGAAACACTTAACACCAAATTTGACTACTGTTGAAAATGATGCTGGACCATCAGAAACCTGCCAAACAAACAAGACGAGCCAAAAGTTTATTGACGAGCATAATTAACGTTACAAGAGAACCAGACGGACGGATCAGTTGATGTGAACTCGATGAACAAAAGTTTCAGACCGTGTTCAGGTGTGTGAAGTTTTAAATTCCACTGAGTCCTCGACCACAGCGGCGCTCTGACTGTGAGGTTTGAGGACGAAGCTTTTGGTGCATTGACACCAGAATAAATACACAGACGAGGAGGAGGAGGAGGAGGAGGAGGAGGAGGAGGAGCGTTTTTGCATGCTGAAGTGATTTTTGGATCGTTGTGTTGCTATGGAGATGTGCCTTCTTGGCCTTGTTCTAGTGTCGCACCACACTCACACACACACACACACACACACACACACACACTCGAGTCCTCTTCAGCAGCTTCTGCTGTTATCAGGTGTGAGTGATGCGGCGAGGTGGCCGTATGCACCTCATGACGGCTCTGCTGCAGTCTGATGCGTTCAGGTGCAGTCGGAGAGATCAGGAAAAAAACAAAACAGATCAAGTCTTCGATCTCCGGTGCTTTTACAGGATTTAATACCGATAGAACAAATCTGCCTGAAATTCATTTAAGAAACCATTTATAGATTAAAAACCTGGTGTCAGTTTTTTTTTTTTTTTTAGGTACTTTATCACATTAATGCAACAATCCTGTAAATCCAATATTGCCATGAAGCAGTCCTGCTTATTGATTTTCAACACGGCCTGCAATGAGCTAATGCAAGTGGAGAAATCGTTGAGATAGATATTAACTATCTGGAAGACATTTTTAAAGCTGTATCACTGTTATATTTAACTTCTGGTTTTCCAACAACGTACAGAAGCTTGTGAAGAATTTTCTGCTCACTGTTTTTACTGCAGTGGTCCAACATTTTCCCTGATATCGTCCTGGAAATTAAATTATTTATAACTTTAAATGTATCTGAGACAGAATTTCTCTCATTCTAAGACTGCTAACTTTCCACCAAGACCACTAATTATGATATCATATTATAAAAAATATAAGTTAATGGCTTTTTACTGTGTTTACTGTATCAGAATTGTCTTTATTTTCCATTTTGACATGTTTTCTTCGATTTGAAAAGGTCAGCACTTACACAAGTATATAAAATACAAACATACACCATGTAAGAAAATGGAAATGGTTCATACAGAAGCACAGAAATGAGAAAATAATCTCAAATGTTCTCCTGTTATGAGATATCAACATCATAATCACAAGATAAGGCCTCCACGTTTTTATTTTGATGAATGTAGGGCACCTCCTTCTTCGCAGAGGATTAAGCGGTTTAATGAGCCTCGCGAGACAAACGTCACGATCGTCTTCTGTTCTCTTCCAGAATGGCTTCACTCCGCTCTACATGGCGGCTCAGGAGAACCACATGGACGTGGTTCAGTTCTTACTGGACAACGGCTCCAGTCAGAGCATCGCCACCGAGGTAAGTGAGCAAACACAACAACCTCAGCTCCACTCTCTCCTCTTTTAGCCACTTCTGGCTCTCGAAAAACAAAGATGGCGGCGGCCGTGATGTCGAGCACGAGGCTTCACAATGTTTACACCCGCCCTTCATCCAAACCCTCAGTTAGCCTCCCTGTGATTAGACGGCAGCATCACGAACAACCGTGGCTCATTTAGGAGAGTCGTCCTTTACTGGGATGAAGTTCACTGTTTTTCTGGATGAATCTGTTAAAGAAAGCGAGGGCGGTCACTGACAGCGGCGTGTTCAGCTGCCTTCAGAAGGAAACTAACGCCGTTACAGAAGTCTGTCACGTGAGGTGTGATCGAGTGTTACAGCCGAGAGTGTGTCAGAGCGATCCATCACCTCGCTGCCTGAAACACGTTTGTGAGGTCACTGATTATCACATTAAAGGGTCACTCCGCCTGTTCTACACGTTAAAGTGTGTTTACAGGTGCACTAAAATAGTATAATGCCTTTTTGTGGCTCCAGAGGAAGCTGCATGTGAGCTGATACATTTCCTCCTGTGATGTCACTTGGTGGCGAGGTTGCATTGTGGGTAATGTAGGCAGCAGGTTTTTGAGAAGGAAGGTGACGTCTCTGGTTGTGTATCAGGTTTTGATCAACTGTCCATTATGAGTTCAGCAGTGTCAGACCAGTGGACTGCTTTTCACACACTGGCGCCTACATTACCCACAATGCAACCTAGCCACTGAGTGACATCATTAAGTTTTTGCTCTGTCACAACATATCTGCACTCTACACAGTCCGGATTCAACTCGTTTGTTTGCAGAGCTCGTTCCTCGACAGCTAATTCTTCTTCTTCTTCTTCTTCTTCTTCTTCTTCTTCTTCTTCTTCTTCTTCCTCTTCCTCTTCCTCCTTCTGTCTGCCTCCTCCTCTCCCTCGCTCCACCACATCTCGCAGCACTCCCTCTTCTCCTCCTCCAGTCGGAGACGGAGTGAATTATTCATGCGGGGAAATCTATATCCATGTTTGAAGCAACTCCGGGTGTTAAATAATTCACGTTTAACCGCTTCAGCAGCACACGTGGCAGAAGAGATCAGAAAATCCTTTGTTTTTATAATCTTTTGTCTGCATATCATATTTTTTTAATTGTGTATATTATATTCTGGAGCTTTAGATTACATATAAACATATAAATGTATGTACTGCAGTGCAGAGTGTGTTAATATTCTGCAGTTATATCCACATCTGACCTCATTATTTCCTTCATGATTTGAAGCTCGTGTGCGTGTTTATTTGTCAAGTTTCAATCGCCTGATTACAGTGAAAACAAGTCGTCGTGTTTTTTAATATTTGCTTTCTGTAGTTTAATTTCTTTGATTTGATTTTATGAATTTAATCTAATTCTGTTTCAACGAGGCAAATTTGCTGAGTCACTGTAAGTTTCAAAGCCTGAAGATAAAGATCAGAACTCCTCCGTTAGCGCCTTTTTTTTCTGTTTCTGCGCTGCTGTCTGTTGTGTTTTGATGTATTTTCAGGAGATTAAAGTGACTGTGTGTCTTTTTTTTTTTTTCCTGACTCCGTGATGGAGCAGATGAAACGGGAGGAGGGTGGAGCTCAGGGACGGCTTCTGACTTCTGAAAATCTTAAAAAGGCTAAATTTATGCGTGATCGTGCACCCGTGGGGGTGGGCCGTATGTTTGTGTGTGTGTGTGTGTGTGTGTGTGTCTGTGCTAACATGGGTGTGTTTGTTTGTGAAGGTTGTTTGTGCAGTTGTGTGTGTGTGTGTGTGTGTGTGTGTGTGTGTGCTGCAGGATCTCTGAGGGGAGGTTCTGCTTTGATGTGTGGGTGTACTGATGCTGACTCGGTTCTATCCAGACAGTCTGCGTCCTGTGTAAACACACACAGAAACACACACACACACACACACACACACACACACACACACACACGTATAATCGCTGTTGTCTTGTTTTCTCCTTGATGATTCATGGTTACCGCTGCTGGTTGCCTCGGCTGCATCCCTCATTTGTTACTCCGCCTGTGTGAAGTGTGTGCTGCAGGATGCAGTGAGCTTCGTCTTGTCTGCTGCTCGATCTGCAGCCATTAGCAGCTAAACGTCCTTCGATTTGTCCTTGTGTGACACTAAACTTGTAACGAAGCACTCAGAATATCTTCAGAGCATAAACTGAAGCGCCTGAATTGCCGAATGGCTGTAAGATTGTCGTGCAGTTGTTTAGTACGGGCGCCCCTTCACGTTAATCTGATGGCGCTTCAACACGTCTGTCTGAATAAACGCTCCGGCAACCTGAACGCCAGAATAGATGTCAGCTACGTGCATTTCTGCAAAGCCACAGATAAAGTTAACAACTAAACACTCTTTAATCACGATGCTGTGTTTACCCACAAACAACTTGGTTAGGGGCAGGAAAGCGTCATGGTTGATAGAGATGTTTGCAGGTGTCACTTCAATGTAAAAATGCAGGTTGAATTGTTGAGCAACATTATGGAGTAATTCATACTTTCACAGCGATTTTTCGCTCCCACTGATTCTTGGGAAAGTGAATACAATCCTCCTGTAACAGTTTGCCAGATGTAATGTAACGTTACGGCCTGGCTACAAACAAACCTCAGCACGTCGTAACAGTGTTACACTCTGAAAACGTTTGTCTTGAAGTTTGCGCACAACTCAGAACAGCAGCAGCAGCACGATCAAGCTAACAGAACCTGTCCAGAGACAACAGCAGTTCGCTAGCAGAGCTGACTTGCGGCATTTACAGGTTGCCTTCAGGAAACTCTGTAAATCGCAGAGAGTTGACGCAAATCAGCGAAAGGGGGATGAAACTATGCTAGCTTTATAAAGTGACAGATGTCTTTAGGTGCTCGCGGCTAACAGCAGCATCCGTCTTGCCGCCCCCTGCTGGTGTTGACTGGTTCTGCTGCTTCACAGGATGGTTTCACTCCTCTGGCGGTGGCGCTGCAGCAGGGACACGACCAGGTGGTTTCACTCCTGCTGGAAAACGACACCAAAGGGAAGGTCCGCCTGCCCGCGCTGCACATCGCTGCGAGGAAAGACGACACCAAGGCCGCCGCGCTCCTCCTCCAGAACGACCACAACGCTGACGTGGAGTCAAAGGTACAGAAACAGAAACTACAACGGGTTTTATTTATGTCTGTACAATCCAGCTTATCCCTAACCACATGATTTAAATGAATTCTGGGTGTGACTTTGGGAATCCTCTGTCGCTGAACCTGTGTCTATGAGTATGTGTTGAAGTGTGTTTCCTTTTCTTAGAGGATTTTAGAAACTAAATACGATAAAAAATGTGAATTACTAAGTCTTTTATGTGCAGGTGGACTGAATCAGACTCGCTGTTTCCACCTATTTCTAATCTGTTAGCTTGGCTACATTAGCTGTCTGCTGGTGGCGGCTTCATAATTAGCGTACAGACGTGATGGTTGTTGATCGTCTCATCTAATCTTCAGCAAGACGGCGAATAATTCCCAAAATCCTGCATGTAAAGGTGCTGAGCTAGTTTAACATAGCATCTGTCAAAATAAAAAAGATAAATTTACACTTTTCTCTTTTTAAAAAAAATATTTTATAGATATATATTTGTATTGCTTTTACTTTATTATTTGATAGTAGAACCAGAAATAGACAAGAAAAGGGTTCAAATCTAAACCGGGCTGCTGCTGCTCGCCTTCCGGAATTGACCATAAATCAAATTAAAGTAAATACAAGACATTGCAATAAAAATGGTGAGAAGGACTCTCAGAAACCTCCGAGGACCTCTAAGAAAAGTTAAAACACACGTAGCATACCGCTAACTACTCCAGGCAACAGCTCAGTGAACGAGGTGGGTAACTTCCAGCACTTATATTCTGATCTTCACACCTGTCACAATCTGAGGGTGAGAACGATGTAGTCCTTATTTTAATAAAATAATATGCAGATATATTTATTGCATATAATTTCTCAGTGTAGAATAAATTAACAGACGATGAGGGAGAGTCTCAGTCCGTCATCCAGTCGTGTGAACCTCTCTGTTTCGTTTCCTTTCATTTCCTCATTCTCATCCACCCATCCTACAGCTTCGTGCAGCCATAGTGTTGGTGTTGCTGTTTCAGTTGTTGTGGTGCACTAACCACCCCATTCTCTCCTCCTCCTCCTCCTCCTCCTCCTCCTCCTCCTCCTCCTCCTCCTCCTCCTCCTCCCTCTATTTGTTCCTTTTTTCTGAACCTACCGCTTCCCCCGTTTTCCCCTTTTCCCTTCTAGATGATGGTGAATAGAACAACAGAGGTACATCTTCTTCCTCTTCTCTTCTCTTCTCTTCTCTTCTCTTCTCTTCTCTTCTCTTCTCTTCTCTTCTCTTCTCTTCTTCTTCCTCTTCTCTTCTCTTCTCTTCTCTTCTCTTCTCTTCTCTTCTCTTCCTCCTTCTCTTCTGTCATTATTCACTCATGGTCACCATTGCTCAAAGCCAAAGCCTTCTGTCTGCTAGCATGAATGCTAAATGCTGGCATGAATGCTTTTGCTGCTGACCGTCTCACCTGTGTGCCTGTTTTCTTTCAGCATGGATCGCTTTTTGACTTTTTTGCTTTGCGTCCAGCAGCTTGCTGCTTCTGTGCAGAGATTGATAAGAAATATAAATAAATAAGAGTTTCAGTCGTCCTTGGAAACCATTTCTCCTTCATCACAGGCTGATTTGGGTCTCTTACAGTTGATAATTTAATATGTGTAATTTGATTTATAGCAGGATTAGAGTCGGCATAATGTACATTTGTACAGCAATTAAGAGTCTTGTTAGACTTCGCTGCTCTGATTTTTTTTAACTTCTTCATTTTTACCAATCGATGTTAAGCTGCCGTCACTTCCTGGAGGATTTTCACTGTAAAAGACATAATCAGGAAAGTTTTGAGTTTGCATCAACTGGAAAACAGGTGAAATACTGAGGAACAAAAGCCTGTTTTTAATATGAGCCTGTTAGAAAATAAAGGCCTGGTTTGCTCCATAATCCAGGTCAATAAAGTTGTCTTCTTCAGGAGTTTATTGTTTGTATATATTAGTTACTTTACAACTATCCGGCTGTTCACTGATGGATCTTTCGACAGATCTACTGGTAGATGTCAGTTGTAACTTTCTGGTCAAACTACAACGTGTAAAACATGGACGTATTCTGTCTTTAAATGTTATTTAAAACTGTTATCTTAGCTCAGCCTGTACCGAATCCATTAGCTTAGCTTAGCTTAGCACAAAGACGGGAAATTTGGACAACAGCTAACCTGGTTCAACAAAATCCACCTACTAGCACCTCTAAAGGGAACGTATTTTGAAATACCCGAACTTAAATGATTATAAAGTCATTTTTATTTTTGTGGTTTGGCCAGAAAATGACTGACATGTATTGCTCATGCACTGAAAAATGATTCTTGTTTGTTTAGTGTGTTTGTATCAGAGCACAAATCAAAAACTCACAGCAGGACGTCACAGTTCGCATCCGCTACATCGCACAAAATATAAAAAGTTCAGTTTTTATCCTTTTATCCCACTTTGACGTCTCTTCTTCCACAGCAGCGCCTCGAATTACAGCGATAGTTTTTACATCCATCGCTGAGGAGCAGTGCTTTCGTTCGAGCGACTGCATGTGACGCACATCTTCTTCAGTTGTCTCAGTGTTGTCCGTGCTGCTGTTCACTAACGTCCTGATCAACTTTAACTGAATTTGGTTGTGCATGTGATCATCTATCTCCTGTCCAGCTGTCAATGAGAGGGACAAAACTGGAGGGCTGACGTGATAGTAATGACGAGCATGCCCATAGATTTTTAGTTAATTGCGTTTTTTTTTTTTTTTTTAATGAGCAGGAAGTGGACATTTGTGCTGACTGTCCCTTTAAGACGATGCAAATTAGTGTCAGAAAGCAGCTTCATCAGCTTTAATTAGAAACGGCAACCGTAGCATGTTAACGTATGTTGGCACAAGTTCAGGATTTATGGATTTATTTATCGGATTAATGCTTTTTAGAGCACTTGAGCTCGTTCGATCTCTTAAAGGAACAGTTCGCCCCAAAATGCAAATCCAGTCAGTATTTACTCACCTTGATGGATGATGGAAGCAGTCAGGTGAAACTTTGTCGTCCACAAAACACCCTGAGATCCCAAATTGATATGAAAAGATGCTAATTACATGCTAAAAGTGTTAGCACGCACCTCGTCTGAAGCGGGTGCACAAGCTCGGCCGTGTGTTGAGGATTTAAATAAAGTCTTTTGGAATCTTGGGGCTTTGAGCGACCTGGATTACAGCTGTGTTCGATGACTTTCATTTTTTGGGTGAAACTGTCCTTTAAAGTGGTTACTTTAGTTGCTGACTGTGTCTTTAAAGCAGCTTTTTTTAATTTCCAAAACTATCAGATCTAGATAACGCATGCTCACCTGCATGTCTGCTTATTATCTCCAGCCTGATGAGCACAAATCACAGAAGAGTGCAAATTTTAGGCGCTGAGAGAAAAACTACAGATAGACTCACAGAGTTTTGGACCCTTGCATGGTTTTCCGTCTGACAGAAGCTTCACGTGCTTCTGTTTTTGAGATCCACTGAGAAAAGTGAGAATCCAGCATCTGATGCACGTTCAGCTTCTGCTCAGCTCCGGTCTGCTGCGCTCTGTTAGCTTGCTTTTGGCAAAAGAAACCCTCAAAAAAAACCCATCATGCTTTGCCCATGTCGCATTACGAGAGAGATATTCCTTTTTCTCTCTCTCTCTTTAATTGACTCCATTGTTTCTCTGTGTCTCTCGTCCCTCTCAGAGCGGCTTCACTCCTCTACACATCGCGGCTCACTACGGCAACATCAACGTAGCAACGCTGCTGCTGAACAGAGGAGCGGCCGTGGACTTCAAGGCGAGGGTAGGCACTCGCCTTCAAAGATGGCACACACACACACACACACACACACACACACACACACACACACACGCATGCGTGTGTGTGTGTGTGTGTGTGTGTGTGTGCAGGAATCCAGCACTGACTCATGTTATGCTACAGCTGTTCTTGTCGCTCTGCTGCAGGACACTTATACATGTTGTCTGTGTGCTACATGATCCTGTAGACTCCAGGAATGTTTCTCTGTTAGTAGATAATAATAATAATAATAATAATAATAATAATAATAATAATAATAATAATAATAATATAATATAATTGATATGAAGATGAGGCTGGTAACAGTTTGTATTTTTCTTGGTATTTGACAAAACAATTGAAAAACACAGACATTGAGATTATTTTTGACTGAATCTTTCATAGAAAACTGCTCAAAATCAACTCTGTGAATTTGACTAGTTGCTCCTGTTCGAGTACAATTTGCTCGAAACAACAATGATATCCAGCTGTATCAGAGAATTGTTGAGCCATTTCCTTTAAAACTGAAGCAAAGTGTTTTATGTAAGATAAGGAAGAAGGAACGTGTTGAGAGACAGAACAATACTTTTTGATTTTGTGTTCGGGTGAAAACATAAAAATTGAGATTTACAACAAACTGTGAAATAAGAAATAAAAGTTCCGACGTGTTGCATGGATATCTACTGAATGTACAGTCCGGACCGCTAACTGCTGCTAACTTTACCTACCGTTAGCGATAGCCTCGCAGTTAGCGGTCCGGACTGGGAGCTCTGAGCGTTTTGCTCCCTCCTACTTGTTTTGTGTACATTGCACGTGTGACACCTTTAAGTAAAATCTAGAATAAGTCACATCCTTTAAGATTTACTTCAGAAAACTGTGCAAATTAAGGTTAAACAAATAATATTGTGATTATTCTGACAGATGTTATGATTTTGTCATGATTCAAGATTAATTGGAATGATTATTTTTTTTGCTTAAACATGTTTTCTTGCATCTGGAGGAGAAGATGTGTCGGCTTCAGCTCTTCATTATAACAATGTTTGTCTCACATGCAGATGGTGTAATGAAACTATAATGAGTAGACCACATGTCACTATGTAAGCAGATCATGATAGTATATAAAATACAGTGAAATCTGAACAGTGTGCAGCTGAAGGTGTCGGAGTGTTTCTGTTCCTCTAGAGGGGGATGTTTGTCAGTTTTCCTCCGGAGACAAATCGAGTCTGAAAAAGTTCTGCAGCATCATTTTTGGCAAATTGTGTAATTGTAGCCCATCGTGTTCACAACATAATACGGAGACAAGAGTCAGGATGTTCTGTGCCTCGTTTCTGTCGTGTTCCTCGCGTCTCTGTGGCTGAACGACGCTTCTTGTTCTCTCCCTCAGAACGACATCACGCCGCTGCACGTCGCGTCCAAACGAGGGAACAGCAACATGGTGCGCCTGCTGCTGGAGAGAGGCGCCAAAATAGATGCGCGGACCAAGGTAACCACTCAGTTTAATTACCATAACTTACAACATCAGTAACATTTTATCATCTCAAGGTCTTATTAGCAGCTGATGGATTGTATCAGCGTAAAAAACAAACACTGAATCCCCAAAAATCCTCCTGAAGCAAGTTGTCTTGAACCCCCTCGGTGCTTCATCGAGGATTCTGTCGGTGGTGACATGAAGCCGACGCACCTGTAACTTCTCTGTTTGTGTCGACAGGACGGTCTGACTCCTCTCCACTGTGGAGCGAGGAGCGGCCATGAGCAGGTGGTGGAGATGCTGCTGGACCGAGGAGCTCCGATACTGTCGAAGACCAAGGTACGTTTCACCGTCTCCTCTTCTGTTCCATCTCGCCTTTCGTTTCTCTCTTTCCCTCTGTTTTGTCGGTTCAACACGTCCATCCACATCTCCACCTCCTCCCTGCAGAACGGCCTGTCTCCGCTCCACATGGCGACGCAGGGCGACCACCTCAACTGCGTCCAGCTGCTGCTGCACCACGAGGTGCCCGTGGACGACGTGACCAACGACTACCTGACGGCGCTGCACGTCGCTGCCCACTGCGGCCACTACAAGGTGGCGAAGGTCATCGTGGACAAGAAGGCCAACCCCAACGCCAAGGCACTGGTGAGGATGAGGGGGGGGTGGAGGAGGACGCGCTCCACCTATTGTAGCTGATTCAGCTTTAAGATTTCCTTATTGTCTGAGGCATGAAACACACATTTTCTATCAGTTTAAGAATGTGCAGTAGATGAATTCAAAGGCAGAAACTAGCAAATAACTTTTTTAAGGTCAAAAAGGACAAAATAATTGTTGTCATCTTGTATTTCCACAGTGTGGGCAAGTGTAGAACTTGTTGCAGTGCGGCCTGAGACTCCTTCACAGTATTTTACGGCTTAATAAACAGATTATTATAACTTTCTTTATGATAATTAGGGGACTAATTGATTATAGCACATCTCTCAGCAGAAGGAACAAGCGGTGCATTGTGTCGCTCTCTGGGTTTCTCCCTCGTGTTGCTGCAGGCTTCACTTGAATGTTTGCATGTCGTAAAAACTTGAATTTTATTGTGATTTTCTTTAGTAATAGAGATTAGAATAGATGAATATCTGCCGACGTGCGTGTTTGCAATCAGCTCGCGATGACTTCAACCACCAATTAACCAGAAATGTCTTCCTTCCTTTCAAGTCTTTGATTTCCTCTCCTCCTCCTCCTCCTCCTTTTCTCTCCTTACTTCCTGACCTCCCCTCATTATCCAGACTTTCACCTTTGTTTACAACAAAGAGGCAGAAATAAGATACTTTAATGGAGAACAACAAAGCATGAAGGAAAAATTAATGAAGGAAACAAACGAGAGAAAGGGAACGTAAAGAGACTTAATGACCTCGACCGGTGTCTCGGTGTAAGACAACCATCTCTGCTGTGTAACGGGAGAAGTCTGGGTGTGGTTAGAGCGCTGGGACTTCATAGCCAGAGAGAAAAGAAAAAAAAAAAGAGAGAAAGAAAAGAGAGAAACGGACACGGAGAGGAAAATGAAGTCATAGGATTGAGCCAGAAACCTCAAAGTGGAGCGAGTGGGAGCGGGAGGGAGGGGGAGAGCGAACGTGTTGGCTGCAGAAGAGTTGAGTTGTAAAAAGAAAAAAGTATCTGTTTCAGCAGCAGTTTAATTTTTTTAACAGCTGAGAGTCGATTGTTTCCACACATGCTCGTCTGGTTCGTGCGCGCCGAAGGGTTAACAGAGAAAGTGTAAGAAGGAAAAAGAAAAAGAAGGTTTCCTCTCGTTACTCGTACTGTATTTTCCACTCGCCGTTCCAGATTTGTCGTCTGCCAGCACCGCGGGAAAAAAAAACCCAAAAACAAAAGAAAAAGACCTGCAGCAGCAGAGAAAAACTATTTTTTATTCTTTAAAATGTTTCTGTTTTTGATCTGATTGTCTTTTTCTTAGAATGGTTTCACTCCGCTGCACATTGCCTGCAAGAAAAACAGAGTCAAGGTGATGGAGCTGCTTCTGAAGCATGGAGCGTCCATACAGGCGGTCACTGAGGTGAGTGTGAGACTGAACACGTCGACTACAGGGAAACAATCTACTTTACTGCTGTCGTCACTTCACACGCTACACAAACCTTCATCTTACAACGTCATCTTTATCTTTATTTCATCCTAAATGTCTTTTATTTGAGTCCCAGTGAGGCGCCGACCTCCCGCTCGCTGTTTGATTTAGCCTTGTACGCGAAGCGATTGGTCAGTTTCGCTGCCAATCAACATATCAATATCTTCAAAGTTACTAAATCTTGTCCCTAATCAATTTCCTCCCGTGTTACTTCTGTTAGTTATGAGATATGAGGCACGTCACTCAGCTGATAGTCAGCTGATCGTGGCCGTGATAGACGCTAACTCAGCCCAGCAGCGTGTCGCCCACAACAAACACAAGACTGATTCCTCATCTGAACCGCAGGAAGGTTTAATCAGGAATGACTCAGGATGAAATGTGGGCCGCAGATATTTTTACCCTTCACAGCTCCAATAAACTGCATTTAACTTAATGAAAATAATCTTAATGATTCTGAGGAAAGTGATAAAATGTGCAGTTCACAGATATTTAACACTATTAAGAGTCTCTTAATACTTCACGTCCATTTCACTGATCACAACCTGAGTAACTGTTTGATTTTATATTCAGTGTGTTGTGTTAACTTCTCTCCTCCTCTGTGTGTTTCTTCTCTGCTCAGTCCGGTCTGACTCCGATCCATGTTGCAGCGTTCATGGGACACGACAACATCGTCCACCAGCTGATCAACCACGGGGCTTCACCCAACACGAGCAATGTGGTGAGTTCAGGAAGTTCATCTTTGTCTCATTCTGTCTCGCGTCCTTCTCATACTTTCTTGTAGTTTCTGCTGTCACTAGTTGTTTTCACGAGTTATTTTACTTTTTACAGAAGAACTTCTGATACCGACAAATGTATTTTTGGCCGTTTGAATTGTAATTAAATGATTGTTTTAGGTCCAAAGAGTTTTTCAAAAAGCAAAGATTTCAGACAGCTGAAAAAAAGGTAGATGAGTCAGATTTGTTCTCTAATCGTCTCACAGTCTACTCAGATTTCTATCTAGTTAAAGTCAAAGTTAAATGCTGCTGACAAAATAATAATGAGTGAATATTTAAGGTGCTTTGTTTAAGGTAAAGACAGAATTTCGGTGCTTTGACATCGTCGTATTTTAACTGATATCTGACACCTGAAACACTAAATCTCACAGAGTCACACTCGGATGTTCGAACATGGAAAAATGACCTCACGGCAGCCTTTATTAGTTTGTAGAAAACTGAGCAGCGCCTCGATAGTAAAACTCTGAAGTTTAAGGGAGGAAGACATGAAGTCTGTTAGTGTCATCGCAGGGAAAAGATAAAGTAAAGAGCGATCGATGGAGCTGAAAGAGAAGAAATGAGCGAACAGAAAGAGGGGGAAGAGAGAGAGAGAGAGAGAGAGAGTCCTGCACAGTCAACGCTTCAACCCCAAAGTATTTGGTCGCCCACGCCGTGTCTGTGGCCAGGTTACCGTAGAAACGGAGTATTATGGCACGTCATTATGGTGAACTGGGTGTGGAGAGCGGGGGGGTCTCTCTCTCTCTCTCTCTTCCTGCACACAGGGCGAGTTTCTGGAGGAGTTGTGTGTGTTTTCATGAAGGAAGGAGGGCAGAAGAAACGTAGGAATAATAATCATCAATCCCTGTTTTTCTTTTGTGTGTGTGTGTGTGTGTGTGTGTGTGTGTGTGTGTGTGCTCCAGAGGGGGGAGACAGCCCTCCACATGGCGGCGAGAGCAGGACAGTCGAACGTGGTCCGGTATCTGATCCAGAACGGGGCGCGGGTGGATGCCACGGCCAAGGTTAGACCACGTGTGACCTCCAGATAAAAAGGAAAAAAGAAAAAGTCTTCCTTCTAAATAGAAAACACGTTGATCTCGTTCAGCCGCGACACTTTTGTGGTTGTTTGAGACGCAGTAATGAGCGCGTGTTCGCACGCGTCTAATTACTGAGTGACGACGTCGTGGAAACTTTCCTCGTGTTTCCAGTTTGAGGGTTTGTCTCCAAGAAAAGACGGTAAAAGTTTGGACATGATGATAGAAATCCATTAATTTGCTTTCCTCTTATCATGGAGTCATTCCAAGTTGTGTGATTATCTTAAATTGATGGTTTCTTGGATGTACATTTAATTAAAAATGGACAAAAAGCTCAGTTAAGTGAATTATGTCTTGTTTCCATCAGGACGACCAGACTCCGCTGCACATCTCCAGCCGTCTGGGGAAACAGGACATCGTCCACCAGCTGCTGGGAAACGGAGCGTGTCCGGACGCCACCACCAGCTCCGGCTACACACCTTTACACCTGGCAGCCAGGGAGGGACACAGAGACGTGGCCACAGCGCTGCTCGACCAGGGAGCGAACCTGGGAATCATTACCAAGGTGACTGTCACACACATAAACGAGAAGATGTGATCTGTGAAGAAGAAGAAGGAGATGATGGAGAATAACTGTGAAAATCAGCTCTCGTATCGATCAGTCGTGAGAAACTGATAACTATCGTTTATAGATTTCAGCTTAAAAACATCATGCAGCTCTAAAAAGAAAACAACAGTAAACTCAGTGAAAAATCCTCAGTAGAAACTATAATTACTTTGTCTGGAGAGTCAAACGTTGGTTGTTTTGGTGGCCGGAGGCTGAAAACAGGCCGATATAAAGAACCTGTTGTGTCGAAGAGGCAGCGGGACATTCAGCGTTCACTGAGTTATGTTTTGTGTTTATTTAAAGACGCGACTCACATTAATTAAACACGACTTGTCCACATGTCACGGCGGTCGACAGCTGCAGATCGAGGCTGATTTCACATCCTTGATTTGTCGCTGGCTGAGCTGGAGGCGCTCTGACCGTCTGCCAGCGGGACAGTTTGGTCGGAACGACTTTCTGTTCTTGCTGTTCCTGGAGAGGCCATCGTTCTGAATTACTCGTTTCGTAACATCTATTTAAGCTGTTACGGAGCAGTTTGATGGGCACGGTTCTCGACGCCGAGGAAAGTCCCTAAACTCTAAATACAGTCGAGTACAGAGGAGCTGATTCCAGGTCAGAGGAACAGACTCTACGTGATGAATTCGTGTTGAGGATCGACCGGTCCAGTAGTCCGATCTAAGACAGAATAATGTGTGTTCAGGTTCATGCATCATAATCATTCACCCATCCACCAGAGTTATGGATTCATATCGGTAACATTCAGGGATCTCGAGCCAAGAACCCGCTCTGGTTTCTGTCGTCGAGTCCCGTAACGATCAGCCGCCTCTCAGTTGTGCACAACCGGGTCTGTCTGCACTGAGTCGGTTCTGTGTTGCCTCATGGCTGAAGAATCTGATGTAAGACGCTCTCCACACCCTCGCTCGGTTTAAATAATCAGTCTCTCATGTTGTCATGACACAACCCTGCAAGCCCCCTCAATTATAACTGATTGAACACATGTGGCTCTTTCACGGAGAGGACCGTAACAAACGTATCACCTGGAGTGTTTTTTAACAGCCGCAGCACATTAGTCGATGAGATTGTTGTAATAAATTTTGGCTATAATATTATTTCTTGTCGTCGTGTGTGTGTGTGTGTGTGTCCAGAAGGGCTTCACTCCACTACATGTGGCGGCGAAGTACGGGAAGATCGAGGTCGCCAACCTGCTGCTGCAGAGAAACGCTCCGCCCGACGCTGCAGGGAAGGTAAAGACGTTTATAACTCACCTCATTTCATTGTTATTCTCTTTATCACCTCACTGCACTGTTCTGTATCACCTCACAACACTGGCTGTGTGTGTGTGTGTGTGTGTGTGTTGCTCAGAGTGGACTAACTCCACTGCATGTGGCGGCGCACTATGATAACCAGAAGGTGGCGCTGCTCTTGCTCAACCAGGGAGCTTCACCGCACGCAGCAGCAAAGGTAAGAATCGGTCGAATGTTCCCGACTGCATGAAAGCAGCGAAACATCCCTCCCGCTCTCTGTTTTTTTGGCTCTGGGTGAAGTGAAAGCAGGCTGACCTAGTTTCAGTCACTCACATAGTGAAGCGGGCCGAGCGGAGCGTCGTCATTGGCTGGCTCGGATGGACGGATGCCTCTTCCACAGCATCTTTTCCAGAGAGAGCTGCCACTGAAATTAGCCAGGCCCCAATAAAGCTTATTCCCTCGTAGAATATTGAATAAGTTAGTGTTTCCAGGCAGCAAACCCGGACGAGATGGGAATCTTTTAGCCGAGGCTTTTCTAGGAGAGAAAGATCTCCATTGAGTAATTTTTTTTTTTTTTTTTTTAAATGCCTAAACAAACTGAATGTGCTTATATGTGGCGGACCCTGCCACCTTTCTGGCTTCAAGCAGTGTTCTGGGATCTTATTTTCCTCTGAGAGAAGCTCGTTTATTCACTTATGGAAAGAAAGAAATATATCTGAGTTTGTCTCGTCACCTCATAAATATTGTTGATATTAAAATTCTGAGTTTGAAGTGTAAAAATTATGCAGTTCTGAAATCCTTAGTAATGAAAAAATGTCGGAAAATTGTCGACATTTGGAGGATATGGCTAAGATTAATATGATGATATGAATAAGCGTCTTTTTCTCGTGTTTATATCTTTATCACAATATTGCAACTTTATGTAATATTGTGAATACGTTTTTTTTCTATCATCATTTGTTTTTTTACAGCACAGAAGTCTTTTCATATCATAGCTGACTGATAAACACATGTGACAAAAAACAAGAGATCACCCGCCGAAATCCTAAAATTTAGATAAATAATCAGACATCAAAAGTGAGAACAAAAGACAACAAAGACTGTCAGTAAAACCAGAGCAAAGAAAATTGCATATGATGCATAAGATAATAAAATTGATTGTAAAATTGTAAAATGAAAAATGTGCAACAGTTATTTACATGTAAAACAAAATATATGATTCCTTTTTTTTAAATTTTACTTTTCTTGGAACAATTATTACACTCGCTCTCGTCTCTGTCCAGTAAACATGAAGCTACATCCAACAGCCGGTTAGCGACGATTAGCTTAGCATAAAGACTACAACCCACTTTTAGGCTGCAGCTTGGACCGAGCTACGCTAGCTGTTTCCCCCTGTTAACAGACTTTGTGCTAAATTAAGGTCACAGTCACAAAATCTTCACATGCAATTATTGTCAAGACAGCAAATAAACATAATTATCAAAATGTTTGAATGTTGATATTGTTATTCAGTGTTGTTTTTAGTGACAAATGAGTGACATGTTCTCTCAGTACCTTCTGATGTGTATAACAAGGTTAAAATACAGTTCCTTGTGACACTTAACATCTGTGTGTGAGCTGATAACGTCGGAACAAAGACACAACTGTCCTCCGTCTCTCTCTGCGCTCAGAACGGCTACACGCCGCTTCACATCGCGGCCAAGAAGAACCAGATGGAGATCACCACCACGCTGCTGGAGTACGGCGCCTCCACCAACACGGTGACACGCCAGGGAATCACGCCTCTGCACCTCGCGGCGCAGGAAGGCAACGTGGACATCGTGACGCTGCTGCTGGCTCGAGACGCTCCCGTCAACATGGGCAATAAGGTTCGACGTCTGTGAGAAGGAAATGTCTCGGTGTAAAAACAAAAACATGACAGATTAATACCTCAAACACATGTAACTGTCATTTAATTCACATGATTTAAGAAATCTCTGGCAAAAAAATGTAAAATAAATAAATCTTTCTTTTTTATCTTAAGTTTCCTTGACGGTCTTTACTTCAAATTGAACTTTAAGTTTTCTTGTTCCTGTCACATTTTTACTCATTGGGGGAAATATTTAAGTGTTACATGGAAACCAAACAATCATGGCTAGAAATATGTTGCAGTATAACGTATAATATTCATACAATATTGAAAAAATGGTTGAAAAAAATGTTTAAATGTGTACAGTTTCTCTCTGTCTGTATGTTTATTTATTTCCTGTCTGTCCTCAGTCCGGTCTGACTCCGCTCCACCTGGCTGCCCAGGAGGATAAAGTCAACGTTGCTGAGGTTTTAGTCAACCAGGGAGCAACTGTCGACCCGGAGACCAAGGTAACGTGACGCGTGTCTCCTTCAGGCTCAACTGATTATGGTTTATTATAGTTTTTATCAAGCAAAAAAACCAAAGCAAAAAAATCTCTCAGCTCCTCTGTAGAGTGTTGAAAGTGTTTTGGACTGTTGGTTGAGAAAATAAACAATATGTGGATGTTTCTTGCTTTGACTCCAGCTGGGATACACTCCGCTCCATGTGGCCTGTCACTATGGCAACGTGAAGATGGTCAACTTCCTGCTGAAGAACCAGGCGAAGGTCAACGCCAAGACCAAGGTAACTGTTCAGAACCTATCCCAGGGTGCAGCGGAGATTAAAGTGCATGAATGTTTTTTTTTTTTGTTTTGTTTGTGCGACTCAAACCTTTTCTCTTGTTTTTGCCTCGCCTGCAGAACGGTTACACGCCGCTCCATCAGGCGGCGCAGCAGGGACACACACACATCATCAACCTGCTGCTGCATCACGGAGCGTCGCCCAACGAACTCACCGCTGTCAGTACACACAGATCAGTGACACGCACAGATATTTAAAGTTTCACTCTGACCTTTGCAGCTTGTGATCTGTTTCAAACCCATCGCTCACCTTTCTCATTTCTTAATTTTTTTGCGTTCCAGAATGGGAACAGCGCTCTGTCCATCGCCAGGAGGCTCGGATACATCTCTGTGGTCGACACTCTCAAAGTGGTGACAGAGGAAACTCTGACCACTCAGGTGCGTATACGTGTTTTGACTGAAACGTATTATTTCCCCAAATCTTTCTCTGTCTTGACAACAACAACAACTGGTGCATAAACTTCCTTGACCGCATTTCTGTCGGACGTTTTGCTTATCTGCTCTCTCATTTGCTGTTGATGACAGTTCAAACTCAACAATTCCTCCTTGTTTAACTGATAATGTGGCAAATTAAAGATGGGTCTCAAATATAGGCCGGGAAAAAAACAAGAGCCACGTTATGTGAATGCTAACTAATCATAAAGTGGATTTCTGTTGCTTTAATTTAATTAATTCAACACCCAAAAAACTTCCCATTAAAAGTTTCACAATAAAAGCATTGTCAGGAAATGGAGAGTCTGAAAGTGTTTCAATCTGGAATTGATGCAAAACCAATATCTGAGTAGAAACACCACAACTCTGCTGAGGAGACATTTGAATCTGAGATTTGTTTAACAGTCGTGGCAAAACATTACTTGTCTCACAAGTTTTATACGGGACAACAACGCTGGACAAAAACGTCTCTCAGCTCCATCCTCTTCTTCTTCTGTTGGGTTTTCTAACATGATCTGCTGGATCTACTGTCCCTTCATCCATCTATTCCAGCGCTGCATGTGTGAAAAGGCAGCAGAGGGAAATTTACACGGTGCAAATGATTCACCAGAACACGTGTGTGAAGCTTCGGTCACCGTCGACACTTTATTAAGAGCGTGTTTCTGTTCGACAGACGGTGATCGAGAAGCACAAGATGAACGTTCCGGAGACCATGAACGAGGTGTTGGACATGTCCGATGACGAAGGTACGGATTCTCTTTCACAGCTTTATTTGTGTGTTTGATTTAAAACAGTTCCCCAGTCGTACAGCCTGACCCCAGTCACAAAATCCCAGAGAGACTTCCAGAGTCTGTAAAAATCTCATGGTTGACTCATATTTGGCTTTTGGGCTGGAATAGTTTGATCCCAGCGCCGGTCTCATGGTTAACAAACGTCCTGTTGTTGTTTCTGTTGCTGCTGCTGAGTCATGAAAGTGAAAAAAAAACCCATCATCATTAACTTGTTTAGTTTCATCATTTTACCTTTCAGTTCCAATCATGATGATTTAAATCTTTATTTTCCAACAACTGAATATGTGCACTCGTCACTTTGTTGTTGATTTTTCCATATTTCTTTTGGTTCCCCTGTTTTCTAACCTTCTCCTCCATCCCAATCACACAGTCTGTAAAGCCAATATGCCCGAAATGATCACAGAGGACTATATATCTGATGTGGAAGAAGGTATTTTCATCTTTCTTCGTTTTTTATTTGCTCTTTCGCTTCTTCCATGCTGCTTTCTGTATGTCCTAACATTTCCAATCTTCAGTTGCTCTTCCTTCTATAAAACTCTTAGAAGGTCTAGAAATCTGTTGTATGTTGTCTTTAACTTACTGTAAAGTTGCTGTAGGTGTTAAATGTGCAGTTTAAGGCTGCTTGTTATCTTTCTGTGGTTGCTAGCTAGCCGACAAGCTACAGATGAGCCATGATGAGGCGATGCGAGTTTGATGTCGAGTTTTAGAGATGGTCGGCAACGGCAGGAAAAAAAAGCACGGTGTAATTTATGACGAAAATTGTTCTGCTGGGAACAAAAAGGCGTGAAAGCCGTTAAAAATGCAGCGGCAACTAGTTATGCTATGCTAACGTGTGCATTTTTTAGCATGTAGCACAGCGGAAACTTCATCACACTCCCTCACAACTTCTCCAGAAGCAGTTTTACGTGCCACGATCACAAAATGACACTGGCGACTTGTGACTAAGTACATTTACACAAGTCCTGTACAGTGCAGTTTTGTGCTACTTTATACTTCCACTCTACTGTACACATGTTGGAGGCAAATATTGCAGTTTTATCACAGACATTACTAGTAACTTTGCAGATTGCAAGCTGCAGCAGAGTAAATGTTTACCTGCAATTGGATTTAAAAAAAAGAAAATTATTCTGATAACCAGAGAAATGCTGAGGTTGACTACCCCTCAAGTTTTCAGGAAAACAATTACCTCAGAATTATCAGGTAAAGTAGACAATTTTTTAAAAAGTGAATTCACTTTGAGGTACTTTTTACAACACTGTAAAATGTTGAGGTGTCGATGGGTTTTTCACATGTTGACCACCGGTCATTCAAGTCGAATGATGACACTCGTTTCAACTGCATGCAATGTTTCCCACTATTTCCTATCAAAGAAACTGTTTTGACATTTGTTTTGGTCTAAATTTATATTCATTGAGGTCTAAAAAAAACAAAAAAGCATCTAATCTGAATCTTCTGCACTCGAGTCTCTTCAGCGTCTGCGTCCCCTCTCGACTCTCTCATGCTGTGTCTTTGTAAAAAAAAAAAAAAAAAAAAGACCAGCAGTATTTTTTCATGCATCAAAAATGCAGGGGGAATATGTCTTTCTCACGGTTGCCATGCCAACCGTCTGCATATGGCGCGTTGTGTGCGGTGTGTAACAGATTTCTTTCTTTTCACGGTGCGGATTGGACGCGCACACACTCGACCCCTTTGTCCTCCGGAGGCTCGTCGGTGACGCTTCTATTGTAGATTCACGCGTTTGGGCTAAAAGCAAACATGGTGTCAGCTGCTGTGTGTGTGTGTGTGTGTGTGTGTGTGTGTCTGACTCAAAAAATGGCTGAACTTGAACTCGTCCTGACCAAATGTCACCGATCGAGGGAGGAGAAAGAAATAACGAGGGATTGATATATTGAAGCTTTTTTTGAATCGCCCGTCTGTTTTCGTTTCTCGCTCGGCCCTCCGGTGCTTCTGCTCATTCATGGTAAAGAATGGCCGGCTTTCTTTTTTAGGTGGTCACATGTTTTCTTTGCCCTCTGCAGCTCCAGGTTTTTGAACATCAGCAGCCTGCAGAGATCCACATTTATTTAACACAACTGAAATAGTTGATCTCCAATAAATATTGAGAATGTGTACGGTGAGATTACGAGGTGTGATGTACCTCAGGAGATTGTTCAGGAACAGAACAGGATCTGTGCTTTACTTTAGTACATTTTAACACGAGCATCTGAACTTTCTGCTCCTCACATTTTCAAAACAGGCTAGTTGCCTTAGATTTTATAGATTTGAGTGGAAAAGACGTAAACAGACAGAGAGGGAGGAACGGGGAGAAACGTTGTGTTAGAGAGTTTCTTATTTTTTCTCTTTCTTGCTGCTCAGGAAGCTTCGCCAACCCAAAATGTGTCTATTTGACGTCCTGGGAATGAAACTCAAAAACCAGCTATCTTTGTGGTGCGTTCAGGAACAGCTGGGACAAAATCCTACACTTTAAGTGTAATAGTCTTTGAATTATATTGATGTGACGTGAGCTTCCGTTAGCTTTGCACAGAAACGTCCTTCAGAGGGAGAATTTAAAGGTTTTTTGACGCAACAGAAAACAGAGATGGTGTTGAGTAGTTGAGTTTAGAAAGAAAATATAGGTAAGGTTCCTGAACATGTTGGGTATAAGGTGTATTTCTGCTTTGTCTAAACAGAGATGGATGTTGGAAATATCTGCATCAGCTATTCCTGTAAGTCCAGCGAGCCGTGACGTCGCTGTAACTAACTCCAGTAACAGTCTGAAGTGTTGCCACTAAACTCCACCGCTGTGATTTTTGGCGTGCGCTGAATCTGTTGTTGTTGTTGTTGTTTGTGTTGTAAAGCTTTAACGGAGCGCCCGTCTTTCATTCCTGATCTAAAAATATATCAAGTGTAGCTCACACACACACACACACACACATGCAGGCCCACATACCAGATGAGCAGCAGCAGCGATTAACATCTCCGGTAACACACACGGCCGAAGGTCTAAATCTGTCCGGCCCGTAAACCCTCCGCCGTCTTTTGTGAACCGCTGAGGGTTTTCCAGAGAGCATTTTTGCAGAGTTGTGAGTTAGAATTCGTTCAGCGTGGATAAAAAAATCTGCATCATGACATAACGAATTACGAGGAAATAACATTTTCACTACATGTGCGATTATATCTGTTAGTTTTCTACTTGTTCCGGTAATTTATGTGGTTAATCAGCAAGTCTTTAGGGCTGTTTTAGGATAAATCTACTGTAGGTTTTTTAATCCTTCAACAACGAGCCTGTCTTTGGTTTAGACGTTTTATATTCTAAATATAACACGGAATAAAAGACAGGAGCACACTGATAATGGACACTGATCAGTGTACAGTAACTCAGATAATACAAAAGAGGCTGTTTGTACTTTTAAAGTTAATTTTGCAAGATGGGGCTAATAAAATGTTGGTTTCAGTCTTTCCTCGCAGATTCAAAAGGTTATTTATTTAGTATCATCACCATGAAGTAAAACACAAACTAAAAACTAAACTACTTGTACAAATGGACATATCAGCAACTTGCATCATCCATCTTCATCAACTTGATTTAATTTAACGATTTGGATTTATACACTCCAATGATTTCTGCGTCTTTTTAGTGCCGTTGGTTTTAGGATGTGGGTCAAATCTGCAGCCACACTTTCAGAATTCAAACCTTAAATTTTACTTAATTTAAGAAGTTTGTCTCTGAATCAGGACATCAGTCTGAATTGAGATGTTTCCACATTTCTCTCACAAAACTGCTGCGAATTATATATATATATATATATATATGTTGCGTCTTTGGGGAAGTCTCACTGGACATAGCTGTGAATTTCTGCAAACACTTCCACCTTTTTTCTTTTAAATTATCATTAACAAAGTCATGACACAACTCGCAAAAATATTGAAACCAAGAAACAACTTTATCAACATATTTATCAACAGGCCAAACAACCTAAATATGTAACAAAACATTACATGAAAAATAAATAAATTCTTGATTGCACTCCATCTTTATACAGAAATGTCATAATTAGATGTAAAACACGTCTAGCTAAATAGAACATAAAGTAATATAATGAACTTTGTTTAGTAGAATAAAAGACAGAAGAGGCTCAGTAATGTTTATCATTTAGTCGATAGAGATGAGAATATAAAGATCAACACATGAAGGAGTTCAGGAGCTCAGTGAGGACGCCCGAGTCACACACCCACTTACTATTTCTGTCCTGCAGTGAGATCTAGGTGTCTCTTCTGAAACTCACACACACACACACACACACACACACACACACACACACACACACACACACACACACACACACTGGATTATCCGAGTGCCGGGTGGGTAGGCGGGAGAAAGCTGATCTGTTTGTGCGAGCGCCGGGCTGTGAGAGACAGTGAAACCAAGTCCGGAGGGGTTGAAGAAAAAGAGTCGCAGGAGAGAGAGGGGAGAAAAAAAAAAAAAAAAGTTAGTTTCAGGGTTTGAAATATCCCGAAGAACTGGACTGAATGAAGTGCTTTAAACGAGGAGGTGAGTCTGCAGAGAGAGAGAGAGAGAGAGAGTTGGAATGCGTCCAGTTGGGGGTCTGTAAAGTGAGTTTGGGTGGGGGGGAGTTTAAAGGGGGAGGTGCAGCAGCAGGGGGACGAGGGGACAGGAGGGTGGTGCAGGAGGGGGTCTGTGGTGCTTTGTGGTTGCTGGAATGCCTTCCCTTTTTTTCCTTTCTCCCTGTTTCTCCGCCTGCATGCACTTGCTCCCCTTCATTCCTTTTTAACTCCTCCTCTCTCTTTTCAACTCTGCGGTCAGCGGTTCATCAGTAGGTTTGGATCTACAGTACCTCCGAGGGGGGAGTAACATGCTGCTGCTGCTGCCGCTGCTGCTGACTGTGTTTTCTCTCCTGCTAGGCCTGTAAACGTATGTGTCCAACACTTTTCTTTTAACAGCTTGAATGGTTTTGTTGTGCTGTTGTGACGACACGACTTCTGCCGCCTGGAGTGTTTTTTCACGTCACTTTAACGGGACGATCTGTGCTGCACATGGATCTGTGCTCAGTGTAATTTACCTGGTAACTAAACTAACCCGGCATTAAAAAGAAGAAGCTTTACTGTCTGTTTTTCAAGCTTGGACCACGATCCTTTAGTGACAGCGAGACTTTTGTTTTGTTTTTCTGTGTGTGTGTTTTGTTGGACTCGAGCTGAACTGGAAAACAGCCTCTGGGTCGAGGCTGCATTGATCTGTCTGTCTACAAGAGCCGGTCTGTTGTGGTGCTCATAGCGACACAAACAAGGAAACACAGACGGGAAGCCAAACATTTTAGAATTTGCATTCACAAAATATCCCCACCACCTTGTTAAAGATAATCTGGCACATGGAGCAGGATAGTGGAGAGATTTACTCATTCATTCTCTCTACGCCTAAATCCCTCTCAAGTCCAAAAGTTTGGCCCCCGGGAAGAGAAAAAACAGATTGTCTTTCTTCAGGTGACATTTCTTCTGCGCTGTGTGTTTCCGTCCATCAGGTGACGATGCGATGACGGGGGACACGGATAAATATCTGGCCCCGCAGGACCTGCGGGAGCTCGGGGACGACTCGCTCCCTCAGGAGGGCTACATGGGCTTCAGCGTTGGCGCCCGGTCACAGAGGTAAGAGACATCAGAAATCAATCTTCAGTGTTGCATTTTGGTACCAAATATGTAATGAAACAGCTGTCAAAACTGAGGATACTGTCAGTGACTTGTTGTGAATACATGTGAGATGTGTGAAGAGGCCCGGTCACACCAGAATTTAACAGGGTCAGAGGGTTCAACACCGGTGAACTCTGACACACAAACTCACAAAGTCAACCGACAGCAAACCATCTTGACAGTTCGGATATTTGAGCGAACGTGAAGCGAAAGAATCTCAAGATGGAGGAACTTCTTGTACCTCGTTAGCCGGTTTACACCCTCAACTTTTAACCTCTGCTGGAGTTTAAACTTCTCCACAAAAGAGGAGTAATTTAGAGATCGTTATAAGACACGATTCAATGCTACAACTCACTGTCCTGTTAGCAACAGGGCTAACAAGCTTGCTAACTGACAGTTGCTATCTGTGAGAGCTTTTTTCCCCTCTTTAATTACTCTTTAATTAATGAGTTAATCAAAGAGAGTGGAGTCCATGCTACAATATGTCTTTTACATAGATTGTGTGACTTTATTCACCTTATTTTAAATGTTAACTCTTTTGCGAGGCTTCCTGTCAGGCACTTCCAGCCGCTGGCTAGCTATTAGCTTGTTAGCCAGTGGACAGAAGTGCTTACCATCTCCAATTTTAGACTGTATTTAATGAGATTATAAAAATGGGTTAGCACAGTAAGAAGAGGAGGATTCATGCTACCAAAATGTCTTGTGGATAAAGTGCGTGAACTCACTGTCCTGTTAGCAACCAAGCTAACAAGCTTGCTAACTGAAGGTCAGACATCATGCTAGTTGTACAAGTCTTTTGTTCAGTTATTCTTTATTTAGATAATGCCATTGTTTTCAGGATAGTTACAAGACAGGTGCACATATGTTACAAACATATATTTTTTTAATTACTGCGTGAACTCACTGTCCTGTTAACGGGCCGACACCTGATGTACCAGTTAGCCTTTTAACTGTTAGCAAGCTTGCTACCGTAGCTGTGTGAGCCTTTTGTCCTAGGCTTTAATTTCTCTTTATTTAATGAGATCATCAAAATGGCATGAAAGAGTTATAAGACACAAATTCCTACCAGTAATATGTGAATTTGAATAAACGGTTCAAACTCACTGTCCTGTTAGCATACAGGCTAACAAGCATGCTAGCTGGGAAAACTTTTGTTCCCTTCCTCAGTTACATTCTGTTTAATGAGATAATGTACAACTATGAGAACAGAAATACTCAGGTTGAGTTCACGTCATCAGGATATTAATTGCTGGCTAGCTTGTGTGAATGATTTGTGTTAGCCGGCTGGACTAGCGGCCATCTTGCTAGCCACAGTAGCGTAGCTCTTCGAGTAGACCTCGCTGTACATGCGCAACTTTGACAACTAGCTACATATTTAACAAAGATGTGCGGATGACTTTTGTTTTTGCCACTTTCTGGTGTGACTGGGTCTTAAAACACACATCAGGTGTTTGTAGGATTGCTTGATAAAATGCTCATTATACTGAAGAATACAGGAAACTGCTTTTTTACACAGGAAGCAACTTAATTTACAGGCTGTGTTGTCTTTTTTATAGCTGGCATGTGTTAGACATTCCCACCACGGTCTCCCCTGGTTATGCTAATTACCCACCAGAGGTGTCACAATTAATTTGATGCACCGAATTGAGTCTTTTTGAAGAAACACAATGATTTCTTAATAATCTTCCAGTGAGTAATGGGTTGACCGGGTTACGCTGGAGGCGCATGAACTGGTCCGAACAGAACATCAAGTCTTGTGAAAACTCGTGACCTAAAAACCAACACAGTCGTTAACTCACAGAGAGTTTGTTTTATCAGTTTAACATCGCGCCGTTTCCAGTTTCCAGTAATTTGGTAACAGAAGAGATCCTCCTCTCACCAGTGGGAGGTCGTAGTTCGCTCTCTGTTGAGCTCACACAAAAAAATATTGACACACTGCGACCCGCCGGAGAGGGAGGAGGGGGAGTTATTGAATATCTGAGGGGTGACACACATGGACGCCGAGCAGCAGGAAATTAGCAGCATGTTCGATTGTGTGGCCTTGAGCGCTGGGTTACATCAACACACTCTGTTTGAGTGGGGAGTGTGTGTGTGTGTGTGTGTGTGTGTGTGTGTGTGTGTGTCACGCCACGTTTACAATCGTTTTTTACAAATTGGTGCACTGCAGGGTTCAGATCACTTCCTGTTCAGTCAATTTAGGACGGGAAAATCTGTATCGGCGAGGTGAAAGAAAGTCTGGGGCATCACTGATAACGTTTTCTTTTAAAACGATCAATACATCGTGGTTTTGATCGTCTGTGAAGGGGAAAAAACCCAGTCAAGGTGTAAGGGGGGTCGAACATAGAAACACACCTGTCTGCTCTATAGCACTTTAGATTTAAGTTCGAAGTGATTATTATTTCTTAATTCTGTTCTGATGATTCAACCAAGACTCACATCCTCATTCAAGCTTTCAAGGTGCCGAAAATAGATTTAAAAAATAGATAAAATCACACCTAAAGAAATCCGTGCAGAAAACAAACGAGCCTTTCACAACTGGAAATGAAAAATGAAATTGAAACTCAGTCAGTCAGTCAGTCAGTCAGTCGGCAGCGTCTTGCATCATTCTACCAAACCTGCATCTCTGCTCTGGCTTCTTCTCCTCTCTGCATCTCTTTGTCTCACTCCCCTGTTTGTTCATGACCTTTTTATTCTCTCCTCATGTCCGTTTCTTAATGTTAGTCCCAAAGTCAGGTAAGGCTGAAGGCATGACGAGGCCTCCCTCCACCTCCCACCTCCGCCCTGCCTCCCCCATTTCACCCCTCTCCCCTCCCCCTGGACTCCAGTCACTCAATCAATATCATGACTTTGTGGTCCAGTGTAATACATATTTGTATGTTTGACTACTAACGTGATGATTTTGACCCGTTCTTTATGTTTTTTGTTTGTGTACTGTGGTTTTAACTTTTGTGACCTTTATGTCCGACTTCTTACTTTCAGTTGAAAACAAGTGCTGCTGTGTTTCCCGCTTTTAGAGAACAGCCTGTTGTGTTTGCTTTTGTTTTTTTGACCGTGGTCTCTGTATCGTTAATGCCTGGGTTATTTAGCTATAATAAGTGGAGCTTTGCATCATTTTGGTTTTCTGTGTGGAGTGTTCCTTCATCGAGCTTCCAGGGACCTGAACTGATAAATCTGTGGGCAATAGTTATTGCCCCCATCAGTTTAGAGTCAAATAGTGATGACAAGTAGTGAACAGTGCAGAGTTTTCTCACTGTATGTTGTCAGACACTCTCACTGGTGAGAAAGATATGTACATTTCATACAAAAATGTACATTTACGCACATTAAAAAAGAGTTTTTACAGCAAAAATACCTTACCACGTGTTTATTTTGAAAAGAAACAACAGGAAGTTGTTTTGCTTTGTTTCTTAAGCACCAGAGATTATTTAGTTGTTGTTGTTGTTGTTGTTGTTGTTGTTGTTGTGCACTGCATCACCTGAGGAACAATTATGCAGTATTCATACAACAAATGGTTTTTAAGAAATTGTTTTATAAGTAAACAGTTTGTAGGTTTTCTTTGCTTATGCTTTACACAAACCTGTATTTGTTATGTAATAGATGCATTACAAACAAATGTTCAGGGAGTTCAGATTACAACTATTACTTTTAAATCATATGTGTTTTTGTCTGATACGGAAGCCAAGAGCGGCCACGGTTGCAAATTTATTCTCCTGTCATTTCAGGATTAATATTGAATGTTTAAAAATGCCTAAACTTAAGAAAATATATAAATATATACAGATGCACAACACAAGCCTGAATGTATGATTGAATAAATGTCTTATAAAGACAAATGTTTAAAGAGTTTTAAATACTTTTATATCAGATGTATTTTTATCTGATAAGGAATCCATGAGTGGCCACAGCTGCATATAATTAATCCTCCAATTTTAGGATTGTTTATGGAAGATTTTAAATGCCTAAATTAAAACAAATCAAACATGCAGAATCCTGAATTCAGAACATTGTAGATTACAATTATTACTGTTTAATGATGTGTGTTTTATCTCATACAGAAGCCAACTGCACCTGTGATTGGAGATTTTTAATTTGTCATTGTAGGATAATTTATGGAACATTCAAAATGCCTAAATTCAAACAAGTCACAAAACAAATAAAACAGGAATAATGTGATCGAAAGAAAAGAAAATCCCTTAGCTATTTGCATGGGAAATACACAAGCCTAAAAAAGTTTGACTAATTTGAACGACACGATAAAATTATGTCGTTATCCAAAGTTAACGAGGTATCAGGATCATAATCTCATTAGGTCCTTTTCTTTCCACGAGACAGTTTTAAAGCAAAATCATTTGCAACCGTGAGGAAATAGGATGAAGAAGTTTATATACTGCAGCCGTGATCCGTCTCTGCTTCTGTAGTTTTGTCACGTCAGAATACGAGTTGTGTTTTTTTACCATATTTTGATGGATTCACTTCGGTTTGATTGTGTGGAGCAGATAGTTGTGTTGTAATTGCGGTCGATGTTGCAGGCGAACATTCATCACACCTCATCGCTCAAGAATGCTCTTTATTTGCCTCATTAAAAAGCTTCTCCCATCGCAAACAGCATCAATGAGACAAAAACAATCTTTTGAAGAAGCTGCAGTTTATTATGGATGTGATTAACGCTACAGAAAAGCTAATTACCCTGCAGATTTGTCATCGCGACGGCCGACGCCAGCCTCCTGTCCTCGCTCTGTGCCTATTGTCCATCATACAGTAATCTGCTTAACTTTCATAAGCTACTCTGCTTCCCTCAAACTCGCATGGTTGCATGGCATGAACAGTTCAGTTGCTGCAGGCAGGTAAAGACGATATATATCCACACATTCACCATCCGAGAGGTTTTATCATAGAATCAAACACTGACAGCTGCATCTGGACGTGTACAGATGCTGTTTTTGTGCCGCAGACGAATTAGTCGCTTTTTGCTCAACAATCACTTCTTTCTAGTTTTTTGGGGGTTTTAGTCTTGGATTGAGTCTTCGTCAGCGTCCTTTCTTGCCTTGTGGTTGTTGCTGGTGCCATACAGTCAGGTTCCTGGAAGCTGCATGCATTTTAATGTGTTTATGTTTGTTTTTTCTGTTCACTTTCATACCCCCCCCCCCACACCCACCCTCCACCCAACTCCTCCTCCTTCCTCCTCTTCCTCACCTCCCCTCTCCATCATTGTGACTGTTGTCTTGGTAATCCGTGACTTCAACGGCAACCACACCAAGCCTGCGTTCCTTCAGTTCTGATAGGTCCAACACGCTGAACCGGAGCTCGTTCACGCGGGACAGCATGATGATCGAGGAGATGCTGGCGCCAAAGGAGATGGTACGTACGCGGAAAAGCTGCATGTGTTCTGTCTCTGTCCTCCGTCTCTATTTCGGTCGGTAATCCGCAGGTCGTTAACTTCACGCGAGACACAGTTCCCTCTCCAAATGTGCCGAGCTGTCTTGCGTCTGTGCCAAAAGCCAGGCTACTCACCAATCCTCTTACCCCTGAGTTGGTGATGACACAAAGACGACCAATCCAGTTACATTTTACTGAAAGAGGAAATGAGATTAGCGGTTAGTTCTGCTATCTAAGAGGGATTACAGAGATGGCACACCTACTTAAAGGGTGCAGAAAGGATGGCACTTGAGTGGTAGCTCAGGTAGAAGGTGTGTGGAGAAAATATCCAGCAAAACCAAAAGACAGCAGGGCTGCTGTCAGCGGACTGTTGCCTCGGTAGGAAACCTGGTGAGATGGGATGTATGGATGCAGGAATAAAACTCAGATACAACTGAACGTTTTTGCACCGAAGTCAAAAGTTTTTAATTCTGTTTTCAGGTTGTCCGTCAGTTTCTGTCTTGTACATGTGATATCTGAACAACACCTCGAGATCTGGCACCAATGTCTTTGTTGTGATTTTGTTGTGACCCTTAAAAAAAACAAATGTTTGGCCGTTTCTCAACAATTAATCTGATAATTATGACAACAGGATAAAATGATGATACTTTACATCCATTTTTCAATGCCATGGCTCAGGAACAGTAAATTAACGGGCTTTTGATTACATGCCTGAAATGAGGTCTGTGGTTCACAAAAGCTTAAGATACTGTTGAACTCAGAGACTATGCTTCTCGCTAGTTTGTTGTAATGGGACAACTTTAGCTGCAAATTGTTCTCGCTCTTAACTTCACAACTTGTAGATAGAATAGTTTATCCTAAATGTGTGTGATATAAAGTTAGCTTTTACTTACAAATATTTTTTTCAATAAATCAAAATCCAACTTTTTGATGCAGGAACCAGAAGGATGCTAATTTCTGGGTTAGCCTACAAAAATGCGTCATCCCTGCAGCACCTAAACTTTTTTGAAACATAATGAAACACAGTATTGCCGACACACTGTATAAATAATGGATGTTGACAATTATAATACAAAGAAATCTAAACATATACATCTGTTGTGTGAAGCAAACAAACATCTTGTTGAACAAATATGAAAACAAAAGCAACAAAACAACGACAGGAATTACTAGAAACACAAGACAAGATCAGCTGTGTGTGTGGAAACGGCTCGGTGTTGTTAGAAAAATGTACGTGCATAAGTATAAAGTTGCATCAAGTACGTCAAAGTATAGTACTTTGAGTAAAATGTACATTCCATCGCTTTATCTCCAAACAAGGGCCTTCATTAGGAGTCTGGAGATTCTCTTCTGTGCTGTTATTTTCTGTTGCTTCAGCGCAGTGAGACGCAGGATCCAGTCATTTACCTTCAGAGTAACATGATTATACGATCTGTGAATGTAGCAGCTGCTGGATAACAGCTTGTCTTCCTCTCACGCTGCTGCAGATGCTCTGTAAGGAAAGGTCTTTCATTGTAGAGCAACACAACAAGGTAGATGCTCATCGAGTCGCCGTGCACTCCCACCTGTCACCTGCGCATGTGAAGGGATGTCAGTCGGACTTCATGATCATTTATTTTATGTTGCTTCATCAGAGCATGTATGTAGTCATCATTTAATATTCATTGCTACAACGTACAGAAGGATGTGTGCATCTACTCATGGACGAGAGGCTTGTAAGCTAAGCTAAGTAGCAAGTCAGCGTCCATGAGTAGATGCAGTTTCATCAACACGTTTCATTTTCTTCATTTTTGCTCTTTTTCTTGGTTGCACGACTTTACGAACAAACATTTTCTTTTAAAGCCCACTCAGATTTCAAACACACGTCCTCATTTCTCGACTTTCTTCTCCACAAAACACTCGAACGTCTGTGTGACCTTTGTCGTCTCTCTTCCGCAGCATTTGGCGGCGGCGAAGGACGCGGATAACGACTCGCTGAGGAGGTACAGCTGGACGGCAGACGCGCTGGATAACATCAACCTGGTCTCCTCGCCGATACACTCTGGGTAAGCATTTTTTTTGAAGGGATGAGTGGATAAAGATGGGAGGAGAAGGGAGGGAAGAAGAAGAAGACAAGGATCAGGCCGCATGCTGTCTCACCGAGCAGCAGTCGAGAAGGAGGGAAAAAAGAGGAATTAGAGGTGTGACGGAAGAAGAGCTCTACCTGTTATGTATTCTCTGTCTGTCGTCCTCACCGAATCTCTCTCTCATGTTCTTCCTCCTCGAGTAATCGGCTCCTACCTGCAGCGGTTTCTCTTCACCCTCTATGATTGTCGGTTCTTTTTAAAATTTTAAAGCTAATCTGTTCTCAGAGGTTACACCTCCCTCATTTCCCTGATTACTGTGTGATAACATCATATCAAAACACACCCAGAGCCACCTGCTGCTGCTTCAGAGGGACGAGACTCGGCTGTAATTCGTCTCTACAGTGCAAACAAATGCAGAAATCTGAGCGGCTCCCACCTGACGCTGAAGGTCAGGTGAATTATTGACCTGGCAGCAGCAGATTCACGTGTGAGTCGCCCAACTGTGGAAATGAAGGAGCTGTAACTCAAAGCAACAGTGTGACATTGTGGGGAAAAAAAAGACAAGCTCTCTTTCTGGCGGAGTTAAATGAAAAGATTGATACGACTCTCAAGATAAAAAAGAAGCTCAGAGCTGCTTATCTTGGCACAAACGACTGGAAGCAGCATCACTCTGTCCAACAAAAGAATCCACCTGCCGGCACCTCGTTGTATCTCCTGTTAAATCTGTACAAAACCTCAAGTGTAAAAACAGCAATTCCAGTTTTCTGCTAAGCTAACAGGCTAACCAACACAGGCGTCAGCACAAGATAAAAACAAGTAATTATATACAGACATAAGTCACAAAAACGACAAGATAACAGTGTTTGCCTCCCAACATCTCAGTTTAAAGGAACATTTAAAGTCAATTTCAATTCGAGTGAAGTTTCAGGTGAACCCTGAGAAGCCCTGAAATCCCAAATTGATTTTAAATGATCTTATTTTTACCCTTTATTAAGCAGAAATGTCAAATCAGTTAATCTCAGGGCTTCCAGAGTTTTAGATTATGCCGGACGAGATGTACGCAGCAATTTAATGTTTTACATCTACTTAAGCTGTGTGGAAGATGCTACTAAACTGTTTTTCTGTTAACTTTACTCGACTTTCCATCAGCATGGGGGTGTGTTGATAATTCTAAACTCCAACACCACAACAGTTTGTTACGTCAGGGTCTCTGTGTCGTCCAAAATATGTTTAAAAGCACTCGAAGAAATCCGATTATGGAGTTTATTTAACCGACAGACATCAGAGTGGTATCAGTCTCCTCATCTAACTCTCCAGCAGAAAGCCAGTGAGCGTATCTCCCAAAGTGTTGAACTGTCCCTTTAAAGGACTCCGTGGTAAACGGTCAGTGGTGTTTCCGATGACAAAGCTCTGTTGTTGACCTGTCACTCCTGCGTTGCTTTGTCGTCCATCCTGCAGTTTTTCCTCTCCGCTCCCGCAGTACGACAGCAGGTGATTGACTGTGATTGGTTGCTCTTCTTCATCACCACCCACCGACCTTTGTTTGTGTTTTACTTCCTGTTTCCGGTGACATCACCCTCCTCCTCCTCCTCCTCCTCCCCCTTCTGTGTTCACTCATAACATCTGTGTTTGCTCTCCTCACAAATGAACTGTGTTGTTACAGACGTACAAAGTGGTTTGGATTTCTTTGACTTTCGTGTTGATGTCTTTTGTTTGGAGGACGTTGTTGTTGTTCGTCTCTCGTCGACGCGGTCAAATAAAAGATGAATTTACTGCAACCACAGATTTACATTTGTGTTACTCAATCATACTTCTCATACGATGATTTGTGCAAAAATTATGTTTTATATTCTCACCATTCTGTTGGACAGCAACATACAAACTAACCTGACATCTCGCTCACCGTATTGCATGGTGTGGATTCGTGCGTGTGTGGATTTGTGCGTGTGTGGATTCATGTGTGCGTGTGTGGATTCATGTGTGTGTGTGTGTGTGTGTGATTTCCTAATTTAAGTCAAAACGAGTTGCACACAGATCTACACCGCCTTCTAACATGGATCAAACACAGGTTTACAGCGGAGGCTCCTGTGTTGGCATCTTGGCGGCTAATTCACCTGCATAACAGCTGAGCATTTATTCATTTATAGTCTTTAAAACTCTGATTTTAAAGTGCAGCCACTGCCAACACAGAAACCTCCTCACATGGCCGTTCCTCCTCCTTCTTCTTTAATCTTCTCTTTTTTCTCACACTTCCGTTTCTTGTGTTTTGAGGATCACGGCATGGGAACAGACCTCACCTCAACTAAAGCTCCTCTCTCTCCATCATTATTGCTGTTTCACTGATGATGTATTTTGCTTCTCCTGTACTTTCTCCCTCCCTGCTTTACTGTCTTTCTGTCTCTTCCTCCCTTTTTTCCTTCCATTTCACTCGTCCTTCAGGTTTCTCGTCAGCTTCATGGTGGACGCCAGGGGCGGCTCCATGAGGGGGAGTCGTCACAACGGCATGCGGATCATCATCCCGCCCAGGAAGTGCACGGCGCCCACCAGGATCACCTGCCGACTGGTCAAGAGACACAAACTGGCTTCGCCTCCTCCGATGGTGGAAGGAGAAGGCCTGGCCAGCCGATTGGTGGAAGTGGGTCCGGCGGGAGCTCAGTTCCTCGGGTAAGACTCACCTCTTTTATAAAAAACTCACTTGTATTGTTTCGTACTTGCATATTTTTTCCACGTCTGTTCGGTGACTTGACATCTCTTTCCCTCCGCTTCTTGCATCGCCATCCCCAAAACCATCTGTGTTGATATTTGAACGTGTGAATGTGTGTCCGTGCATGTCGAGGCGTAAAAAAAACAAAAACCTGCTGTTTAAGTTGCAGTTTAAGTGTAAATCGTTTCAGTGTGTGCTCACCCTCAAACGTCACGTCCAGCTGTGGTTTGCCATCGGCACAGTGAAGGCAACATCACTGACAGATGTGACGTGTGTTAAAGTTACAGAGATACAAATATCTGTTGCACTGAACCCTCTAGTGTTGTTTCTAATGGAGCTTATAACTTGGAACTCATTTTGTTGATTGTTGAAATTGAAATCCCTTCTGATTTATCGATGAGGTCTCTTAATTAATATTTTTTTCCTGCTGTAAAAGCACCCAACACGGCATTTTTGCAGCGTTTTTCCCAAACATGGCGTCACCCAGCGGTGTACATGTGCTCAACTGATTTAGAAAGAAAATAAGCCAGACATTTGTGTTTTGGAGAGAACATGAACACACACAAGAAGGATTACAAATTAGCGTGAAGCTGATCTTTCGTTTATTTATCGTCACAATAACCTAAAACCAGATAACCAGCAGATAAGATGTGCAGGAATCGTCTCCCACAAGCTGAAAGATAAATGTCTGAAACATCCAGCAGCTGCAAAGTGCATTTAAGATGAACACATGCTTCAAAAAAAAAAAAAAAAAGAGGACAACATCTATTCAAAAGAAGACATTTGTTGTGTCGATGAGCGACTAATTCTGAAGCCTTCAGGGGTTTGTCAGCAAAATAGCTTGAGACCCACTGATGTCATTTTCCAGAGCCTGTGGTCATGTCTTAAAGGGATTGATTTGTCCCAAAAAAACAAAAATATCCATCATAAAAAAACAGAAGACAACAGCACATGCTCACATTTTCAGAGATGAAAGCAGACACTGTTTGGTATTTCTGCTCGATGAAACACTTACAGAGTAAGAACACCAGGCGGAGGAGCATTTTTATGCCGTCTCTGCTTTCACTTCTGACCACGAGTGACACCTGAACGCCACGCAACCGCCGCTGACCTTCCTCCCCTCAGACCTGCACTGAGACGCACCGAAAGATTTTTGAAAGGCTTTTTGTTCAGCTCTCAGTTCTTTCGTTACATCAAACTGAATCTCTTTAGCTTCTCTCCTGCGTCCCCTGTTTGTACTTTTAAACATATCAGCTGTATTTTACTTGTTATGACACAGTAGTCTCGATTAATACTCGATTCTGATTGGCTGGCAGGTGTCGATTAGCTTTTGATAGCTAGACAACAATTTCACCAGTTCCAGTGAAACTCCCTGTTTACCGAGGGGCTCATTCAGTGATCACTTTTATTGATTTGTAATAAGTGACATGGCGTGTTAGCTAGCTTGTATTGTTGTTTAACATGCTATTTCCTTTGGGTCTTGCTTGCAGAAACGTTAGCTATCCTGGCTACGAGCTGAGATGAAGGCTTCAGGCTGAGCGGACTAGTTTATCTCCTGTTGATAATGTAGTAGTTGAATAGTGAACGTTTCCATTACATACGAATCCTACTGGACTGTAATGATTCTTTCAGCTATTAGTCACTCTCAGGTTTTGCCAGAAAAACACAGTTTCTGCTTGTGAAAAATGTTATATTTTGACCGCAAAGCACGTAAAGGTTTGCGTTAATGGTCGTAATGTTTTTTTTTCTTGGGTAAGCGGCCATGTTGGAAGCAGAATAATGCTCTTAAAGGTATAAAGGTGTCTGTAATCAGGCAACCTGTCCTCCACGTCCATTATCTCCGTCCCTTACATAATCGATCAATACGTTCAGGCCTGTTTGTTCTTAAGTCTGCAGCACGATTCATCAACATTAGATGCAACTCTGCAGTTGTCACTACTGGAAAGAAGGAAGAGGAATCTGTTTACTGACTTTGCGAGTGTGTTGTGTTTTGTTGTATGAATGTGGGTGCGTGTGTGTTTCATTATCTTGCGGACGCAGTAAACTACATCTTCCCAGAAAGCTGCCAGCCCTTAATGAAGGCGAGAGCCTGGTTAGTCCAGTGCTACAGCTGGGACCCAGAGGAACTAGATTTGTTGGGTAGGAAACCAACTATAGCTACCTCCCCCCTCCTCCTCCCTCCTCCCTCCTCCTCCACACTCCTCCCTTCTCCTCCCCCCGTCTGTACCTCCCACCTCTCCCGAGGAAACGACATGACAGAGGCTGATTCATGCTGATGGATATGATTATTTTACCCATCCTCCGTTGACTTTGATTTGTTAGGATGCAGCATTACTACTACACTGTCTGGTTGCCATGTAGTTTTGGGAAGAAGAAGTCAATGATATTCACTTACACTTACTCACAAGAACAACTTCTTACTCATATTTAAAGTTGGTTGGACGACGAGTCAGAATGTAGTTTGTTTGTTTTTTTTTACATTTGAGATATTTTAAAATTCTTCCTAAAACTACAGAATATAACTTTAAATCCATTACGGTTACTTTCCAACCACTTTCCATTTAGAGTCCATCGTATTTTTTTTGTTTTTTTTATTTCGGAAGCTTTCAGTGGGCTTCTGATGTCACTGAAAGTCAGCGTTTTGATTGGCTGTTTGGACTGGACTGCGCTTGTTGGGCATGAGCCTTTTCCTCCTCAAGCCGAGCATCATCCTGCTTCCCATGACCGTTGTTACTTTACTTCACCTGAACGATCAGTTTTATGATCATCATCTCACAGTGTTTTGTGTAATTAATTTGCAGAACCATTGATAGAAAGAGTCCTACTGATCCGACTTGACCCAAGTGCCAGAATAAATGTTGGCACTGCACATTTAGGCTTTAGGCACAACAACCACTTGGTCACAGTTAGGAAAATATCTTGTTTTGTCTTAAATTACCAAGTATGCTGCCACAAACATGTCCTGACATTTTGGTAAAGATATTCGGTTTTGTTGCCACAAAGACGGCTTGAAAATGTCCTGACGTCTCGCCTTTGTTGTTGCCATGTCATTATGTTGAGGAAGATAATGTTTTGGTTTAAAATACCCAGCGTGTCGCCACAAAACGGCTGGAAAACGACCAGATGTCTCGTTAAAAATATCCAGTTTTGTTGAAGCAAAAAAAAGTCTTGATATTTCGCTCTCATGTTGCCACATCATTTTCCCTCAGAGAAATAATGTTTTGGTTTAAAATGTCCACAAAGATTCTTAGGAAATACAATAATGTAACAATTTCATTTTGTCCAGGAAACGTGATTTAGCAAGCTTGAAACTGGATGGTTTAGTAGAAATGTATGAAAGTTGCAGCAGCTAATTACAGGACAGAAATGGGTGTTATAAAAAAGGTCTTGCCGTCTGTTAAAATGTGATTATAGTTTGTTTAAACGCTAAAGTCTTAAATACAGAGTTTGATGACATTTGATGACATTTCTTCAAAATAGAACTAGCTCAACTTAAAACACCTAAAAGGCAAAATCCTTTTTCCTATAAAGATATAACGTAGTAGTTCTGTATTAAAATGTCTAAAAACAACTAGAGTTATTGTCAACTTATCCTAAATATTCAAACGTTTACTCAAACTACCAGCATGTTTCATCTGGTCGTGTGTTCCCACTTCCAGGATATTGAAGTCTTCAAACTTAAAGACTAAACTTAATGTGAATAAACCTTTAAAACACGACCTTGTTCGTAAATATTTTGTGCCTACGGATGTAAATACTGTGTTTATCTGCACCAAACTCGCAGTGAATTCACCAGCAGCTCAAGTTTTCTCTTTTCTTTCCTCGTTTCCTCTCTGTAACGTCACAGTCACAAAGTAAACAACCCGGATTCATCTCCAACATTACCAGAAAATAAAAAGAAATTTGAGGATATCTCAATCTTGGCGGGATGATCAGTGAATATGCTTCTTCTGATTGCTCCACGGTGGTTATTTTAGTCTGTCTCATTCTGCCCTGAGAGAGAAAACAGTCCTCAGGCTAGATTCTGTTCATCCTCCTCTCTTTACGTTGCATTCATGCCTTGTCTGAATCGGGGCTGTGCAGCTTTCTCTCTCTCTCTCCCTCCTCACTCGTCGTTTCCATCTCACGTGTCCCGTCGAGTCACGCCGACGCTGTGAATGTCTCATCCAGCCGCAGCACGGCCGCAGCTGTCGTCACGACACAACGCTGTCATCGGCACAAGTTCATTCACACCTGTGCAGAATGCTTCTGAGACCCTCAATGTTCCTTATTAATGTTTCACTTGATTGTAAATGAATTAATGTAAAGAAAATCTTGATGCCGTCCTGTAGTTTTTTGAACTCCAGATGTAATTTTGCATTAGTTTAACCCGAGAACGAGAAAGAACAAAACTCTCCTCTCTTCTTAGATTTGACCACATGCTCCTTTGATTAAGTGTGATTAATTAAACCATGACGTCTACCTCACCAGGCCTGTGATCGTGGAGATCCCTCATTTTGGCTCGATGCGAGGCCACGAGAGAGAGCTGATCCTGCTGCGCAGCGAGAACGGAGAATCCTGGAAGGAGCACCTGTACGACTGTAAGACCGACGACCTCAATCAGCTCCTCAGCGGGATGGATGAAGGTAAAACTCTCATTTTACATCTTTTTACTGTGATTATTACGTCTTATAGTGATGCAGAATCGAGTTTGAAGTGTATTTTAATGGGTTTTTCCATCCCTGCAGAACTGGACAGTCCTGAGGAACTGGAGAAGAAGAGAATCTGCCGCATCGTCACCAAGGACTTCCCGCAGTACTTCGCTGTAGTGTCTCGAATCAGGCAGGAGACCAATCAGATGGGACCAGAGGGCGGGACTCTGTGCAGCCGGAGCGTCCCATTGGTTCAAGCGTCCTTCCCTGAGGGGGCGTTGACCAAGAAGATCAAAGTGGGACTGCAGGTGAGAAGTTTGTTGTTTTTTATTTATCCGTCTCACTCACAGGACCAAGAACCACGCTGAAGAACGAAGATATTAAAAAAAAAATCAACAAACAAACATATAGATAGAAACAGTTACATCAACATCAACACACACATGAATTAAACTCACTTCATCTCTCTCTCAGGCTCAGCCGGTTCCCGACGACACGGTGAAGAAAATCCTCGGTAACCGAGCAACCTTCAGCCCCATCGTTACCGTGGAGCCCAGGAGAAGGAAGTTCCACAAGCCCATCACCATGACGATCCCAGTCCCGCCCCTCTCAGGGGAGGGGCTTAGCAACGGCTACAAGGGAGACTGTACCCCGTGTCTCCGCCTCCTCTGTAGTATTACAGGTGTGTGTGTTTACCTGTCTTTATGACAAGTTGTAGACCTTGAGAGAAAGGACTTAGTTTTCTAAAAGCGACGATATTTTGGCACTATTTTATTTAAAATCAAGTCAAAATTTCATCGTGTTGCATATTTCAAACAACAATTTCAGAGGATAGATGTCGTTTTGAATATTTTAACTCGTTAATCTTTTATGAGCAGACGTAAAACAAGTCTGGAGGGAACGTTTTATGAAAAATGTCCAAACATTAAACTTATCTTAGTCGAGCTTGTAACCGGCTGGTCCTAAAACAGCAAATCTTATTATTAAACTATAATTAGAATAGCATGATCACGATGTCTGTCTTTTAAATCCCTCTCCATGTTCGCCATCCATTATATTAAAAAAAGAATCATATTTAAAATGAATCTTCAGGGTGTTTGATGTGTTTTTATCTGATTCTCTCTCAGGTGGAACGTCCCCGGCTCAGTGGGAAGACATCACCGGCACAACTCCCCTCACCTTCGTCAATGACTGCGTCTCCTTCACCACAAATGTTTCTGCCAGGTGAGACACACCAAACACACTTTATTTTGGGTAGAACTCTGACGTATTTCTCTCCGCGTTTGAACTGTTAATGATTTCGCACACGTCTCTTGTTCAGGTTCTGGTTAGCAGACTGCCACCAGATCCCAGAGACGGTGGGTTTGGCCATGCAGCTGTACAGGGAGCTGATCTGTGTGCCCTACATGGCCAAGTTTGTGGTGTTTGCGAAGATGAACGACCCGGTCGAGTCCAAACTGAGGTGCTTCTGTATGACAGACGACAAGGTGGACAAGACCCTGGAGCAGCAGGAGAACTTCGAAGAGGTGGCCAGGAGCAAAGACATCGAGGTACATGATCACTGGGTGGTTTTATCTATTCTCATCCTGTAGAAAGGCTTTAATTTGAAGCATTGTCTAAAATTAATTTGTAATCAACCCCATTTCTTAACATTGCTTAAATTCGAAGCCTTAAAGGTCATTAAATTACCTTGAATTTTAATTTGTGACGTCTTAATGACACAAACTTGTCATCTCATTTAATTTATCCATCTTGTAACTGCTTGTCGTCAAAATTAGTCAAGATCTTCTGCGTGAAAGTCCTCGCTTCTGATGTTACAGCTACGTTTTCAAACCTACCACTGAATCAAATACTCTCTCTTACTTTATACTTGAACTTGAACCTTATTAACTCACTCAATTAACCATATTCCCACATAAAACCTACAGGATTTGTCCAATAATTGGTCTTAAATTAGGTTAAAAATTATCTGGAAAATTTTAGACACCACAGTTTCAGCGGTGGGATATTTCCAGACCTCACCTCACAACGAGTGATGCATTTTGTTTTTGTATGTGACCGTTGTTCTGTCTCAGGTTCTGGAGGGCCGGCCCATCTATGTGGACTGCTATGGAAACTTGGCTCCTCTGACTAAAGGTGGTCACCAGTTAGTTCTGAACTTCTACGCCTTCAAGGAGAACCGCCTACCTTTCTGTGTCAAGGTACCGCAGTCCACACACTCTGTCATCAACACTGACTAACAACACCTCGATGTCAATATGATGTGTTCCCGTTACATCACTGCGTTAGATTGTTTTAACTCTGCTCTACTTCCTACACTAACTTTCAATACAGTGAACCCAGGCCACGGGGGATGACCTCGTTCCCTTTGTCACCGCTAAATGACCTCATGTTATTGATCAGACAACATCATGTTCTCTGTAATCAATCCTCTTGCATCATTTGCTGATGTGTTATGACTGAAACTATCGAGCTCGATCAGACGTCACTTTATCGCAGCACAACTTATTGGAACTGCAGAAGCACGGCAAACATTTGTGTAACAGAATTTGCAAACAAGCCTGTTTCATAATTAATTCAGTCAGTCAACCTTTATTTATAATTTATAACGACAGTGAGTCAATTACAAAACAAAGGAAAACAAAACAAAGAGACATATAGAGAAAAGAAAAGATAGTATCACAATTGGCTAATAAAACAGCAGCATTTCATTTGAGCAACCTCTAACTGCTGCTAACTATTGCTGCTGTTAGCTAGTTAGCTCAGTTAGCCATGCAGCTAGTAGTCCTAGCACAGTCGATTTAGACCGGGGCTAGCTGGTTAGCACTGGTTAGCATGCCAACTTAAATATCTCTTATAACACCAAAACTTCACATTCGGCTGATAATAGTAGTTAATTTCTGAATGTTTTTACTAAAAAAATCTTACACGTTGCACTTTTCAGGGAAGAAGGTTTCATAAAGAAGCATAATGTTCTGTCTGTAGGTGAGAGATCCGAGCCAGGAGCCCTGCGGTCGTCTTACGTTCCTCAAGGAGTGTAAGATGCAGAAAGGCCTGCCGCAGACGGCCGTGTGCAACCTGAACATCACGCTCCCCGCGGTGAAGAAGGTAAGGCGGCGTGAACTCACCATTCTCTGTCGTCACCTCCATAACCATGATCACGGTCAGGGTAGTTTCGGCCCCAATAACACTGATGAGATGAAAGACGGAGGAAGACTTTGGCCAAACTGCCGCCACTGTGTCTTTTATCTGTTTAAAGCTTCTCTTTTACATATACATCGGTTATCTTTGCAGTGGATTCTCGCCATTGGCTGTTTCATTTCGTTCCTACCTACCTTTTGATTTGGGTGACATGCTTATTGGCTGAGGGCTTCTGTGCAAAAGGCTTTTATGACTTTAAGGCTGGCTTTCTGTGGCTTGATTTGCTGTTTGCGTGTTGGCGCCTTTTTTTATTTTTGTGTCTGTTCAGTCTTTTTTGTTTTTTTTTTTGTTTTTTTTTCTCATTTGCTTAAGCGGCTTCTCTTCTGAGCTTGAGCTTCTGTCAATCACTCCTTTTTCACACCCTGATGTTTCTTTTCCCCCCCTGCTTTCCATTATGTTACTCCCCCTGTTTCTGCAATGCATCTTGGGAACCAGGAAATGGAGTCAGATGCCGAGGATGAGGTAAACCACACCCTCCCCACCATGTGCTGCCCTTTTGCGCTAGACCTTTAGCGGCCCTGCTCTGCTCATCATAGCCTTATTCTTTCCGCTTCTACAAGGGGCAATACGAGCTTGTTCGAAGCAACCCGTAGCTGCTCAGTTTTGCATGATATATTGTAGATATGAAAAATAATAAGTTGTTTAATCTCCAATTCTTATCCCCTCCACTCTACGGTATGTGATACAAGTGGCGTTGGAGTTAAGATGTACTTAGATTGTCCCTAGGTTAAGATTTCATCTTTAGAATAAATAATCTAGAACTGATTATTTGTACTCTATCATGATTAATTTAAGCTAATTTGACTAGCTCAGCATAGAAACGCTTATTGTAAGCATCAGTACTTACAAAACTAGTTGATTTAAGTGCAGTGAATACTCTTAAAGGAGAATTTGCTGCTGTATTGTGCAACTGTTAAATATGGGCTTTGTCTTTCTCTATTGGGTTCACTTTAAATTAACATAATAAGGTCCAGATGTTGCTCATTTGGCAGCACTTTACACAATGTAGGGTGACCTAGAACTGATGTGTTGTTTGCTATTGTTGCAGACTGAAAAGCCAGAGCGACGTCATACCTTTGCATCCCTAGCCTTACGTAAGCGCTACAGCTATCTGGCCGAGCCTGCACTGAGTGAGTTTGACATTTTCACTAACAAACCCTTTGATGAACATAATAATGCCAGTTTTCGTGGATAAGTTAGTTTATTAACAATTTTAACTAACCTGTGAAAAAAAAAAGAAAAAAAAAAAGATGCGTGATCAGTATGTAGATAGTTGTGACTTACGTAATGTAATAATTGCATATTTCTCATCCCACATGACATGCACTGTTCACATGCTTGTTTACAACATGGTACATATTTTTGCATGGGTCAATGAGTGGACTTTTAAGTTTTTGTGCTGTGCTTGCCCACGTTGTGAGTTGTACTTCTTCTGGGTTTGTTTGGTTGATTTCCACTGCTGAGTTCCAGAGGTTCAAATGCATCAAAAATTTTTCTTTGGCTTACCAACACAGGCGTTCGGGAAAGTCAAAGTAAAATTGTATTTACTTTTCATTTGTCCCCTCAGAGTTGAAAGCTCTTTTTGGCTTTGTGATGGTGTAGCAGCAGCTTTTTGTGGGACAAAAATGCATGTTAGGAGGTCTTGAGTTTGGCTTTCTTCCAGGTTTTTCTTTTTCAGTTTTATTCACACTCTCTGCTTGTTTCCAAGTCTTATCGATCTTGCATGACAAAATGGGCCAAAACTTTAGTCTTGGAGAACACATTTTGTCATATGTTTGTTATATAATAAAAGGAAAATGGAAACTTCCGCAGCCCTTGGCTGTAGTGTATCATAGTATCTAAATTGCCGCTGGGGAATCTGTCATTACATAATTTTTGGACCAAACAGATAAAAGGCACTTCAAAAAGCGGATTGAAATCAGAGCCAGAATCAATATGAGATTTTAGAACATCTGAAGTCCAAAGAGAGAAGTTGTTTTTGTGTTAATCCTGGTGCATTTGTCCTGCCATTTTTCCGTTGTCAGCTGTTAGTCCACGCCATCGTCTTTGGAATTTTACTTTGCTGCTGTGTGTGCTTCGTTGAGTTTATTCATTATGTTGTTGTTGCTGTCGCTGTTGTTTGAGTCATCTCCCAATCCTGAATCACATAGGATCACAACTGTTTCTTTTCATAACTCCATCTTCAGTCAGTACTCAAATATCTTATCTCGGCACTTCATAAAACTGCTGTTTTTTTCCCTCCTTGATACCAGGACTGCGTCACTGACCAACTCTTCCTCCTCTGATCTCTTCCTCTTTCACATTTTTTCTTCTTTTCCTTCCCCAACATCGTTTTCTTTTACCTCTTACTACTCCACATCCTTTTGATTATTTTTATCCATTCCTTCTTTGTTATTATTTCCACAAATTCATCTGAAGAAACAGCGGTTGAGCGAAGCACAACAGCAAGAACACTGCCTACTGGTTACCCTCACAAACCTGTCTTTCCAACCAGACCTTACCCACCATGGTCGACTGCTCCTATTACCGTCCCTGGCCAAACAAGGCCCGTCGGAGTGGGGGGTTCCCTCAACACTACCGATTCACCGGCAGGCTCACCAGCTGCTTCTCCATTAAAAACAACCTGGCCCCTTGCCTCCCCCTCACCTGCATGTGCTGCAACTATGAGAGTCACCCTTGGAGCCCCGCCACCAGTACCTACCCAGTCAACCCCAGTTAAATCAGTTAGCGACAAATTGTCCTCATCCCCCAGCAGATCTTACAGGACTATGCCTTCACCCATCAAAACTGTTGTCCAGCTGGGTCAGTACCCTGTCCAGGGGTCTGCCAGCCTTATGTCCTCTGGAAGCCCATGTAAAGCTGCCACAGATCCAGCATCTATCAAAAGCCTTGCCTCAGCATACACATCCACTTCCCCGCTTCACTCAATAGCCAACGGCTCCGTACCAGATAGGTCATCAGCTCATATGACTGCTCCATCATCGCCAAAGACATCGTACAACATGTACAACTCTAACCTGCCTTTTAAAACTGCCCTCGGGTCCACAGTTGCAGATGCAGTGGCACCTAAAAGCATCTCCAGCCTGTCGTCTTTGAAAACCGCTGTAGATTCAACGCTCTCAACCAGAGGAGGGAGGTCGTCCCACTCGTCTCTCTCCTCAGCTGGGCAGACAACCATTCCTTCCTCAGAACTGTCCATGATGAACGGATCAGTCTCGCCCGTTAAATATCCGTCCTCCTCCTCCACACCGTCCTCCCCTTCTTTTCGCCAGCTCTCAGAGAGAAGTAGCAGCCTTCAGGAGAGGATCCAAGCCACCACCCAGGCAGCGACCTCCGGTGTCAGTGCAGCCATAAATGAAGCTATAGATTCTCATTCTGTGTCAGGCTATGGCACTCTTAGATCACTGTCCTCCTCGCGTAGGACTGCAACAGCCAGCTCTGCTTACGGATCTCTGAGATCTGTAGCTGCCACCTCCAGCCCGGCAGTTTCGTGTAATGCAATGACTGTACCTGTGTATTCCTTAGTCAACGTAATTCCAGAGGCCCCTGTCAAACCAGGGCCAGGGTCTCTCAAAATGGCACTGCCTGACCCTCCTCGTGCCTCACCCATGCCTTCCTCCTGTATGTCTTCCTGCGTTACGACATCAAAAATCAATTCCCAGCTGAAATCTCCTCCATTTATCACGCCGCCTATCATCCACCCAACTGCAACTTCCAACCAGGAGATTCTAAAAGATGTAGCAGACATGAAAGAGGATCTTATCAGAATGACAGCTATTCTTCAGACAGACACACAGACGGCAGCTAAAACTGTCCAAACATCCCACACTGGCACTCCGAAAGAGGCCAAGTTAGAGGATGAGGAGCCGTATACACTAGTGGAGAAAGTGAAGGAAGATTTGGTGAAAGTCAGTGAGATATTACAGAAAGATATCATGAGTGAAGGTAAGGCCATAACAGGTAGAGAGAAAGTCTCAGAGGACGAATGGGAGGAATTTACTAAAGACGAGATCGAAGAGGCACAAAGAAGTGCCCTCTCTGATTATTACCCACAGTTTGATGAAAACACACTCCTGCTCAAACACCAGGCCATGTCAAGCAGAGACTTAGAGTTGGCTAAAGTAGTAGACTTTTTAACAAACGACATCGGCGCTAGCTCTCTCTCCAAAATGGCAGAGATAAAGTGTAGGTACGAGGAGGAGGCAAAAAGGGAAGGGGAGGAGAAACAGAAACGTGTTCTTAAACCATCTATGTCGATACAAGAGCACAAACTCAAAATGCCTCCTCCGGTCTCAGGCATGCTCAGGTCTCCCTCAGAGAAAGACCTGAGCAAACTTGCTGAATCGTATCAGGGGACGGACACTATTTTGGAATCACCTGAGGACCTGTCACATGAGCAGGATAAGAGTCCCCTGTCAGATAGTGGCTTTGAGACAAGGAGTGAAAAGACACCATCTGCTCCTCAGAGTGCAGAAAGTACAGGACCGAAGCCTTTATTCACAGATTCACCCATCCCCCCCTGCGTAACCGAGACTAGAACTGAAGTGGTCCACATTAGGAGTTACGAGCAGCCTGATGATCTTTCTGAGCCTGTACTCATGGACGAAGCTGCATCTGCTCTTCCATCTATAGAGCCAGATGCAGCTTCAACAAGCTCTGTCAAAGCCTTACAGTTGAAAATGCCAGAAGAGGACTCAATGATGAACAAAAGTGTGTGTCTGAAAGAGGAAACTCATATTACGACTACAACTAGAATGGTCTATCACAAGCCCCAACTGACTGACGGAGCTGAGATGATAGAGGAAGGTATGTCAGTAAGCGATATCATGAAAGCCTTCCAGTCGGGTAGGGACCCCTCCAAAGAACTGGCAGGTCTATTTGAACACAAAGCTAGCCAGGATTCTGTTAAAGGTGATGAGCTTACTCCTAGATTTCTCGACAGAGACGTTAAATCCAAACCCAAAGTCGAGAGGATAATCGAGGTTCATATTGAAAAGGGCCACAGCACGGCAGAACCAACGGAGGTGATTATCAGGGAAACCAAAAAACACCCTGAGCTTTATGTCTACAAAGGGGACCATGGGATTAAAGAACTTACTGATTATGATGAGGCCCAACAGGAAGAAGAGGAGCTCACTGCTGAAGAATCACTGCCCTCCTTCCTAGAAACATCTCGAGTTAACACCCCAGTGTCACAGGAAGAGGACAGTCGGCCAAGCTCTGCCCAGCTAATGGCAGATGATTCATATAAAGCCCTGAAACTATTGAGCCAGCACTCGGTAGAATACTACGATGATGAGCTATCAGAAATCAGAGGCGAGTCATATAGGTTTGCAGAGAAAATGCTCCTCTCAGAGAAACTAGATGCGTCATCATCTCACTCTGATACAGAGGATTCAGCAGTGGGGACTGACAAACAACACCACTTAGCTTCTGAAGAGAGTGGCAGCCGTGGCAGTGAGAGCATGAGTCAGCAACATGGAAGCCCCAAAAGAGAGTTTGTTTCTAAGTCATCAAAAGATGGTTCCCCTAAATCTGGTAGATTCGTGCACAGGGATGAACCATCTCAGTTTGATAAAGTGACAGTGCTTCATTACTCCACAGAACAAGGTAGCCCCAAACACGCTGTTTGGATGCGATTTACAGAGGATAAACATGACAGGAGTAGGGATAAGCTGCTTTATGAGGATAGGGTAGACCAAACTGTCAAGGAAGCTGAGGAAAAACTCAGTGAGGTATCACAATTCTTCCGTGACAAAACAGAGAAGCTGAATGACGAGCTGCAGTCCCCTGAGAAAAAGCCCATTAGACGAGAGCCAAAGGAACCCAGGTCCTGGCCTAGCTCCGCCTGCAGTAGTCCTGAGAAAACACAGCAGAAACCTAAATCAGGTGAAGAGGTCTTTAGTAAAAGTAAACTTAAGGAGCCCTCTGTTGGTAAAATGTTTGGCAGTACCACTCCAACAGAAAAGAAAAGCTCTAGCTTACCAAGTAGTCCCCAGAGAGGCATGATATCTCGTGTCAGTGAGGAGAAAATAAAACAACAAACTAAAACCAGTGAGTCTGAACCGTCTTCTCCAGCTCATGCACAGTCAACATCCAAAGTCAGTGCAGTGAGGATGAAGTTTGAGTCTGCAGCTCAGAAACAAAGTCAGTCTAGCCCAACTAAAACTCCTCCTCCAGTGCAGCCAAAACCTTCAATTAAGAAATTACAGGAGAGCAAACTTCCTGTTTATCAATTGTTCACAGGTAAAGCTTCAAAAGTATCTGAAACATCAGGAGAAGAAAGCCAGAAAAAGGATGAGAGGGACACATTTGCCACCACAGATAGCAGTAAACCAGCTTCGATATCGCCAACATCTAAAGCCCCAAAACATTCAGGAGAAAAACTGGCCAACAAGAACATCCCAGAGGCCTCGGTGCAAAAACCAATTAGTGGAATTGAGACTCAAAAGGCAACACCTAAAGGGAAAGATGTCGCTTCCAGTGTTACTCAGGACATTAAGGACAGCAGTAAAAGTCAGAAAGTTCAGACACCTGTTGTTCATGATACTACTAAACCACAAGAGAAAGACAGTGGTGTTAAAAAGTACCAGCAAGTCACAAAAAGTGAGTCTGCTTCCAAAGAAGTAATAGCTGAGGTTTTAAGAAAAGACACAGAAGAAGCACTAAATAAAAACTTAAGAAAAAAGACGGAGTCCCAAATTCCTGTAAGGGCCTCTCCTACTTTGGATAATGACCTCACAAAGAAACAGACGGTAACTAGACCCTCACAGATACCTACTTTATCAAAGAGTAAAATACAGATGAGTCTTGAGACAATCCCAGTGAAAACAGATGAAACTCGGACATTTGAAATTCTAGATAATGCACCCAAAGATTCCAACTCTAATAACCTCACCAGTCCTAGAGAAACACTGGAGAAAGTCATTACCCCTTCACCTGTGGTAACAACCAAAGAGAATTTCAAGGGCATCAAAACGTTACCTGTTTATGTCAGTGTCCAGGTGGGAAGGCAGGCAGAGAGGGAGGCCAAAGGGACGGTGTATACGGTAAAACAGAAATCAAACTCGGCACTCAGCCCAATTAGCCCCGATGATGACACGCTAGAACAGGTCTCGTTCATAGACAGCTCAGGTAAAAGCCCAGTTACACCAGATACTCCCAGCTCTGAGGAGGTCAGCTATGACCTCACGTCCAGGACTACCGAGTGCTTTATGGGATTCATGCCAGGGAAACCCAGCCCCATCATGGAGGTATCTGAAGAATCAGAGGAAGATGACCAAGGCAAAGTTGTGTTCTCTTTCAAAGAGGCCTTACCAGAAAGCAAAACTAGTGTTCTTGCCACTCAAGCAGACCTTGTTAATGCTAATAAGGAGGAAACTAAAATGAATGATAACCAGCAGGAATCAAGTAATAATCTCAACCAGCAGGATATAACTAATGGCAGGCAAGATGAAACAACAGGGAAAGAGCAGCAAGAAGTCTCAAAAGACAAAGGTATTGCATATATTGAGTTCCCTCCCCCTCCTCCTCTGGACTCTTCAGAGGCTTCAGACCAGGAAAGGAAAGGTTCCTGTGCCTCTTCAGAGACCGAGACAGAAATGATGGAGGTGAACTTACAGGAAGAACATGACAAACACTTCCTGACTGAGCCGATTATACGTATCCAACCTCCTACCCCAGTGCTCCCTGGGACTGATGACAGTCAATCAAATGATGAAGAAGATGACGAGTCAATCTTCCAACCAATTCCTTGTAAGAAATTCACTGCCAAGGTTCCTGAGGAGGAGGAGGAGAAGAAGAAGGAAAAGGAAAAGACATCTAAACCCAAGAAACATGACAAAAATGGAAACAACAAAGAACCTAATGGGACCAATGGCTCCAATGGTTCCAATGGCAAAGGAGAGGACTATGATTATGAACAAAATGGAAATGACCAGTCAATAACTGACTGTTCAATAGCCACAACGGCTGAATTTTCTCATGACACAGATGCAACAGAGATAGACTCGCTAGATGGGTATGAACTTCAGGATGAGGATGATGGCCTGTGCGAACAGGCAGATTTACGGCTGTTCGGTCTACCAGACAGTAGGAGAGACGTCTGGGCAACAGATACCTTTAGGTCCACTGACCGCTCTTTTCCGCCAACAAAACTGGAAGTTATTGAAGAGGAGAAAACCCCAGAGGAAATCCAAAAGGACACTTGCAAAAAGGATACACCCTCAAATGGTGAAAAACCTAATGGTGTCAGTAAGGATGGGGTTACAAGTCAGGAACAAAAACCCTCGGATAAAGAGGGATTTTCAGACACTTACTTTAGCTATAAGTTAGAAGAGGAGTTTAACTCCCCTTTTAAGACTGTTGCCACTAAAGGGCTGGACTTTGACCCCTGGCCCAGTAAAAGTGCAGAGGAAGATGTCGTTGACATGGGCGGGACGCGGGAAAGCAATGGTGAGCCTAAGCCTTTTGGACTGGCAGTGGACGACCAGTCTCAGGCCACGACACCAGACACTACCCCAGCCCGAACACCAACGGACGATAGCACGCCAACAAGCGAGCCAAACCCATTCCCCTTCCATGAAGGGAAGATGTTTGAGATGACGCGCAGTGGTGCGATTGACATGAGCAAGAGGGACATGGTGGAGGAGAGGCTCCAGTTTTTTCAGATTGGTGAGCATTACTTCTCGGCGGGCAGGTACAGGGTCAGGGACCTGGAGGTTGATGATTCCTCACAACACAGAGATCAGTTTGATACTCAGAATACCACAAATACCTTAACAGCCCCCCAAGTCCCTATTCAAACTACAACTGTCCAGCTAGAAATAGCAAATTCAATTGGCAGTTACACCACATGCAGAGACTCAGCTTCCAACACTGAGCCCACATTCACCACTTTTAGAACAGGATTTAAATTGTCATCTGACAAAACCTCAAATTCGTCAAGTAGCAGTTCTGAATCGAGACTCCCGGGCATTTTTGATGACTCCAGTGACATAACCTCAGGAACAATTGTAGATAGTTCTCACTCTGTCACGTCAAACTACACAGATTGTTCTAATTTTAATACATCAGGCATTGCAGATAACTATTTGAGCAATAGACCATCAAGTTTCACAGATTATTATTTGAATCACAGAATTCCTTCAGGTACGTCCAATTTGGACTGGAATCAGAGCACTTATTACCAAAGCACAGATTCTTCTTCCGCACTTTCACAAGAGATTAGAAATCCCCAAACTTCAAGCAGCAATACCAGTAGCAACATCCCTGACTCCCATTATAGCCATTCAGATGTCATTCAGGCTGGCAGTATTGTGTTCAACTTGTTGTCCTCTTCGATACCCACTCTGCAAGAGGTCAGCAGGATAGAAGCATCCTTCAGCCAGCTGGAGGAGAACAGCAGGGAAGGCCAGGCTTTTCCTTATGTAGCAATAACAAACACAGGAGCCAAAGAGGTCAAAGGCAACATATGCAAGTCCAGGTTACCAGTTAGGGCGCCCAGCCACAAACTATGCAGTCGAGGTCAACCAGTAGTGAAAGAAAAAGCTCGAGAAAGTGCAGATAAAGTCCTCGTCAGGAAACAAGCCAAGCATAATGTCAGGGAAAGATTAGATCCTTTTGAGAATCTATTTCCTAAATCTAGAATCCCAGTATTGAAAGCCATGAAATATCCCTTTTGTTCTCATGATCAGAAGCAGGTTAGAAGCAAATCTGTGGTTACTGATAGAAGCATTAAAACTGCAAGGGGCAAAACACCAGTAACCAAAGGCAGATCCAGTCCCGGAAACAGATGTGGTTTAGGGAAAACCCTGGGTAGAAGTAGCACGAATGACACAAGTAAAAAAAGCAGTGCAGTGGTCTCAAAACACTTTAAAACCAGGTCTGTCACTAGTCAGGCAGCCAATCTTTTGGATCAAACCACTCCCAAGGAGGCTGAAACAAAGTTAGAGGGGAAAACATTGCCCACTGAGGACGAAGAGAGCTGCAGCCTCAGCACTACCAGGAACACTTCCCTGTCAGAACCATCTAGAGCTTCTAGAAGTTCCTGCCCTTCACGCACCTCTACCTCCACCTGCACCAGCACCACCACACCAACACCATCTGCTAGAGATGTGAGAGCTGAGGTTGAGCAGGCCAGCAGTGAGAGGATGAGGAGGAGCAGGAGGAAGAGTAGGCGGACACTTGGAGGGAAGGAGCAAAAGCAGGAGGAGAAGGAGGAAGGGAGTCAGGTTGATCAACCAATCGCGGCTCCTGTCACGGAGAACCAGACTAGTTTGTAAACTCTTTCTAAACACTTTATATATACTTTATCTTTCTCTATGAGATGCATGTAGCTGTTGTGGGTGCTTTGTGCTGTGACGTTGTGAGTGTAGCTGTCACTTCTTCTTCTTCTTCTTCTTCCTGTCATTCTTGTTATCTGTGTCCTGTGCCGTCTGATTTAGACAATGGGGTATAGACACGGACAGTCGATGACAGAATCAGCGATACTGTTAGGGAAACGGGTTGCCTGTAAAGGTGTTTAAGGAAAAAATAGTTACAGGAAGTCGATTTCTATATCAGCAAGAGCTTTAGAGTTGTCAGTATTGGTTTGCAAGTAAGCACACTTGAGGGGAAGAGCTTAGTATGCATTACTTTCTATTACTGTACAGGCTACCACACACATTCTCACTTTTTAGATTAGCCTTGCACCTCACCACATGACACCACACCCACTCACTTCCATGGTCGATACCTAGATGAAAAAAGATGTTTGGGGGAAATGCGACCTTGTGTTTTGTTTTGGTCTGCCTGCCTGGTTTGTAGATTTCATCTGGTGGTCTCCGAAAAACAATTCATCGGCTGAACTTGACAATCACGTGAACGCCAGCTGCACACGCGCGCGTCAGTGTAGTCAGTCATTATCAATGCGGTGGAACGACTTCGCGCAGCTGGGTTACTTCTGATTTCAAGTTGAAGCCATGAAATGTTTTTATGAGTGGGAGGGAATGTTGCCTGACGGTAGATGGTGTGTTGTTAGTGATGTGGAACGAAACTCTTTAACTCTTTTAACTATTACTACTTATACTAATACTACTGAACATCAAACATTGTAGTGTGAAATTGTGATTTTTGTTTGTATTTTTTTCTTTTCTGGCCTCACTGGTCCTCATGCGTTTGATTTTATTTTAATTATCAGTTGTCTCTGAGCCATTTTATTAGACTGATATTTCATTTTTAGCTGTCCTCTTTAGCCAGGGTATAAAACCTAGTAGAAGATGGTGTGGAAATCTTCACTTTTATAGTACGAGAGACTTTTTGTCCCAACCAGAGGGCACGTCTGCATTTCACAAGGTTTAATAAGTAAGAGAAAAGAAAAATCATATTTCCAACAAATAATCCAACGTAAGGCTGAAGACATACTTGCTTTTTAAACCTTGTGTTCACTTAGACAACCAATTGTGTTGAGAATGTAATTGTTTACATACTCGTGCGTTACTGGAGGATTCCACTAGAGGGCACACCTGAGAACTCAGGCTGTAAATAACTAGATGTAAAACATGGTATTATTTTGTAGAAAATTGGTCTCAGTGGACCAGCGATTCATAAACTGGTTCAGAGATCTTGAATGCACCACTGGCGCCGTCCAAGTTAGAGATGCCAACATGGAGGGGACGTCAGGTCAGTTGTCCCGGGACGTGGTCTTGCGATAAGAATCGTTTCCAGTCTTTATGCTAGGCTAAGCTAACCGTCCTCCAGCGCCTGATTCATTTTTAATAGACAGAGACAAGTGAGCGGTATCGGTGTCCTCGTGTGATTCTCAGCAAGAAAATTAAGCTTTTTTTTTTTACCAAAAATGTTTGAACTATTTTTTGAGAAGCTACTATCTGAAGTGAATCATTGAGGAGAGTCTGGCCAGAAAAACTCTTTCCCTTTTTTTCTCAGACCTGAGACCTGGGACAGTGAGCTAAAGTTAGTCTTTTTGTGAATTCAGTCACCAACACTACAGGGAATACTATGAATAATTATCGGTAAAAAGCAAAAAATGACAAAAAAGTTTAGTAGACACTGATTAACAAGGTATTTAGTAAGTTTTTCTGGTGAAACCACATTAATGTCAACAGACAAACTTTCAGTTCACAATCCCAATCTGTTTCTTTCGGTCCCCTCTGCGGCCATTTTATAAGAGCCATTCTGTGTACCTTTTAGTGAGAACAACATTTAATTAATTAGGGGATTGTTGTTGTCGTGCTGACGTTAATTGTTTGTTTCCTGCCCTCCCCTGCTTCCTCGCACAGGCCCTCAGAGTCCCTGTGAGAGAACTGACCTCCGCATGGCAATAGTAGCCGACCACCTCGGACTCAGCTGGACTGGTGAGTCTGCACACATATTGTACATATTTATTGTTTATTTTGTTTTTTGTTCTGTCTCTTATGTATTTGTTGTTGAGCTTGATATATTTTAAAAGCTCAGGTTTCTTTCCTTAGACATATAAGCATTAAATAAATAAATAAATACCCTCTGAATGCACCAAAGAGGATTCAGCATGTGAATTGTAAAGAACACCCACGTGTGACTGAATAAACTGGACTGAACCCAGCGCTCACGCCTGTCAGTGCTGCAGTGTTTGTTGCCATCTGGTGGACACGTATCATAAAAACAATATCTGAACTGAGCAGCACTGCAGTCACATGCATCTTATCAGTACACATATGATGTAACATCAGAGTAGGAAAATACTCAAAACTCAGCTTGCAACGTCATTTCTTGATTGGATTTTTTTTTAATTTATACACACTCCACCTCATGATGTGACTTATTAGCAGCTGGGAGGCTGAAAACACTTACAGGAATAAATATATTATTAGTTTTAAAAGCAAAAGACTTGTAAAGAGATATAGACATATATACATTAATGTCATGTAGGTTTTTGTTTGAGTGTGTAAGAGGAACCATAAGATGATTTTGTGTATAAATGGCACTGGAGCAGTGTTAAGGGTGTGGCCTCTGCAGTTTGGTCCAAGCCTGACCACCTGCACTGCAGCACTGGCCCACGCCTTCCTGCCCGCATATGTCTGAGTGGGCGTTGCCATTTGTGTGTACGCTTGTGTATATGTGTGTGTGTGTGTGTGTGTGTGTCAGAGAGTGCACAGTGTACACTGGCGCCCATGTGAAGTGTGTACGAGTGTGAATACTTGTGTCCGTCCAGTGCAGCTACTGTCTGACTGAGTGTTCAGCAGAGACAAAACAAAAAAATAAAAAAAAGATGGTCTAATGCATATTTAATGTGTGTTCCTGTTGCAGGGCTGCAGTGAACCAGTAGATCAGAAGCAGCACATTATGTTCTCGTGTCTTTAAATTTACAGCCAGATTTTTGTGCCTGCAAGCTGCATTTCACTGCTTCGTTAGCTTTAGACTGTGTTTGGCACGGCTCAGTGAGCTCCAACAGGGATTTCAGTGTTGATTTCTAGTTGAAGACTCTGTGAAAACGTGTCACAAAACACAAGTTTGTGCAATTATTTGGATTACTTGTTCATTTGTAAGTTGAAAGAGGGACAATGTTGATGGGCGTAATGTGCTCAACACAAAGATTCATTTAATGTTTCATGTGTGCGTCCATGACATCATAACAGGAGCAGTTAGATGCATAATGTAATAAAGGACAGTCAGAGGTTTGATGGTTCAATCCCTGACACCGACAGTGAAATAGAAATAGATAATTGCAGGATTTATAATCAAGACTTTTTTTCGTCCGCTACAATGCAAATATGCAAATAGAAATCACATCCAAGTGTCTCAGTTGAACACAAGAACTACAAATCCTGGTCAGATTTTGGTTAGAAAGACCTTGAAAAAGGTATTTGATATATTCATTAATATTAATTTCATTACTTTAAGACTTGAAAAAGGTCTTTGTGACCCAAATGTGGACCTTTTTCAATAACATATCAATGCAGAAGTGTGCAGAAATGTGTACCTTTTTGCTGAAAATTTGATCTTTTAGGAGATTTGATTCCCTGAACCGCAAATACAGATGAAGGAAGTCGAGTCGACTCCTATATGATGTGAGGCAGCAGCTTGTCATCAGTTGACTGACTGTTTTCTAAAGTCTTTGCATGCGTGGAAGCTTTTTTTTGTTCATTTTGCAACGCTGTGACTTTTACAGTACTTTTGATTTGATTCTGTCAGCCGTGGAGTAACACCGAACCTGCCACATAACGGATGATAAATCACAGAGCCTCATTGTCTGTGCAGACAAGAGACTCTTATGCGTCGCAACGTCAGCACCGAGCGACGAAGGAAAGCAGCTCTATGTTGTTGGTTTTTTTTACTTTCTCAAGACAAGTGTTTTCTTTTTGGTGTGTGTGTGTGTGTGTGTGTGTGTGTGTGTGTGGCTGTTTCAGAGCTGGCCAGGGAGCTGGATTTCTCTGTGGACGAGATCAACTTCATCAGAGTGGAGAACCCCAATTCCCTGACAGCACAGAGCTTCATGCTCCTAAAGAAATGGGTGCACAGGGACGGTAAAAATGCCACAAGTAAGCAGTGTGTGTCTCTCCTGTATGTGTGTGGGTAAAATGGTTAAATTCTAATATGCTGTTCGAGTTTTGGATACAGTCTTTGAACCTGTAACTATATTACTTTCGTAATTAATTGATTTATATTGCCAGGTTATATCGAAGTCTACTTTAAAACAGGTGACACATTCATGTGTTTTCCTTCTTCTATGGGATTTCTGCCAAACTCGTGGTTGGTAAGAGGTCTTACAGTCAGCCATGTTTCTGTCTTCAAACTCATCTAGGTGCTAATTTTAACTGGTCTATTATTCCGACTATTAGTGGTATATTAGGGTCTGTGTACAAGCAGCTATGAAGGTTTTGTGGTCATCAAACGTGATGTGAAATGAGATTAAATGAAATGTGTTTTTCTCTCCTTCTCCTCCAGCGGATGCTTTAACTGCGGTGCTGACTAAGATCAATCGGTTGGATATTGTGACTTTGCTGGAAGGGCCCATATTTGACTACGGTAACATTTCAGGCACACGCTGCTTTGCCGATGATAACGCAGTATTCCCGGATCAGTCCGATGGTAAAGTGTAGCCCACCCTAGCTGAACTCTCAGTCTATCTCTCAGTCTATCCCTTCACCCTTCTTCACCTCCTCTCTCAGCCAGATAGTCAGACTGTGTAAACGATTACAGAACCAATCGGGCTCGACCAAAAAATTCAATTAGAACTGAACTCAAAAAACTGCTTAATGCCTCCAGCTGGTTCATTGAGCTCATATCAGTTAATGGACCATCAGGGTTATAACATCAGCATTAGAGGAGTCTGCATCAAGCAGTCGGCTTGTTTAGTTTTTCCAACACTGTTCGGTGCTGTAAATTTGTAGCACTCAGTCATTGGAACATTAATGGCAAGAGATAGATTTTTGGGTGATTATTGTTAACAATATATATCTTTAAACTTCTATCAAATCTGTACCATTTTGGGTGCATGACACTTTTTATTTTTTTCAGTTTGTGTGACTGTTTAAAAGCATGAAGCAAATGTAAGCCTCTAAATGAACCGGCGTCTCCGTCCCACCCTGATCGTTTTCAGATGGGTCGGGGCGCCGGTTCAGGATTTGGTTCAACAATAGTTATGTTTATGTGTATGTTACGAGTTTTAAAAACCTTAACCGACACCCAGCACCAGTCTAACGCTGTTAGAAAAAAAAAAATTAAAAATACATGAAAACATAATTATAAACAACCAAGTTATTATGATGGCATGCTGGCTTTAAGCAAGTCTTTTTTTCTCTCTTCTTCTAACTTTCTCTCTCTCCTCTTAAATGAAAATGAAATGTGGCAGCGACCAGAGTTTTCTGATTCTGACGGACACGATGAGGAACGTTTCAGAACTTTGAGGACAGTGTGCCGTTTGTAACATATAGTTAATTTAAATATACATATAAGATATATTAAAGGTGCTATAGTCTGTTTAGCAGATTAGTTTTAAAAAAAATAACTACTGTAACGTTTTTTAAAGACATCTGTGCATTGTGTAGCAGAGGCTACTTAAGCTAGCATGCTAACCAGCTAGCCCGGCTCATCACTTTACAGTGAAACCACTCTGAGCTCCCAGTCTAGACCCCTAGCTGCACGGCTAGCTCAGCTAACTAGCTAACAGCAGCTGCAGTTAGCGGCTGCTCACATGAGATGCTGCCCCCTACTTTTACTTAGAGGTACAACAAGGAGTTTATAACTCAATTTCAGTTTGGTAGAGATGCAACTATTGGACCTACATAATCAAAACAGACCATCAGCGAGAATATTGGCTGATTTAATATGTTAATATAGTTATTTTTAATCTCTATCACCAGGTCATAAAGTCATAAAATTATCATTTTTATGGAACTGTGACTGAAACTGTAAAAAGAAGAAATGTAGATATAATGTAGTAAAAATCAGCTCAAGCACAACTACAACATTAAAATGCTTCATGTTTAATAAAAATAAAATAATAATTTATGTATAATAGTGATGAAAATGGCCCATGCAGTCATCCATAATGTGTGACTAAGTAATTCATTCACAATTGCATCAACTGCAGGCTTGCATTTGTTTTCACTGCTTTTATTGAGTTGCCTCCATCAGGTCTTTATATGCATTTTTCTATGTAAGTCAAGGAAACTACTAAATAAAGAGCCTCTCGTCAGTAATCAGAGGCCAGACCTGCAGAATTAGCCTGTTAGCGAGGCACACTTTGCAACAAACTTCTGAAATGAGCCTCATCTCTAGTCTTGCCTGTTGAGTTTTTTTCTGAAAGTCGTCTTTACAAAAAGATCGGTGTTATCGCATTTTTGTATAACAGGATCTTTGTGCAGAGACGACTTGTAGTGATTTACCAGTTGAAAAAGAAACAACAAAGATGCATGGCTCTGGCTTTGTGTGAGAGGCTGCCTGCTCTGATCGCTTCACAAACGATACACTTTTAACACTCTTCAAACGGGTGGAGCCTTTTCAACGCGCATCCTCGAGTGTTTGCTGTTTTTGTTTTTTTTTGTCCTGCGCTGCACGTGGCGATCAGGAACGTTCTTCTGTCTCTCGGCGACACTCGCAGATGGGTTGAAAATGAAACACCTTCTTTCAAAGTGTGCAGTGTATAATTCTGCTTCTGTGTCACTGCTGTTAGCTGTTCTGTACCCGTCATCTCCTGGGTTTTTCCTCCGAGCCTCCCAGCTTCTACGCGCCACTGTAGCTTCTCCTGCTTTGAGACCAGCAGACTCCCTGCCGCCTCCTCTTCCTCCTCTGCCACCTCCTCCTCCTCCTCCTCCTCTTCTTCTTGCTTCTGACTGACTAACTCCTACAGCAAATTCCCCTGTCAGCGCTAAGCACCACTAACCAGCTAATGTCCAACAAGAGCTACCTTTTTGCTAACTTCAACATCTTCTGGATCCAAACTCAAACCCCTCGCTGCTGAGCTCAGGCTGACTAGAGTTGAGACTGGAAGTACAGCAGCGCCCCCTGGTGGCAGCTGTCCACAAGTCATGCAGTGGATGACATCAACAGCTAACTAGCAGGCTTTAGCATTAGCATTCCTCCCCCCAAAAAAACATATGGCCCTTTAAACAGGACCGTAACTTTGATGAGGACACCAAGTTTCTTTCAACATATTTCTGGGAATGTGATGTTTTAAAGGACTGAGACGGGAGTTTAAGTTTGAATCAGGTTCCTGTTCCTCAATATTATAAACTTTAATTAGTTTTTTCTCCAAGAGTGTGTTGTGTTTTAAGGGTGAAGTGTGTTATGTTAGTTCTGCACATATTATGCATTGAACAACGAACAGTTTAAATCAAGAAGTCAAATAAATGAGGAAGAACCAGAGATTTTCCTCTTGGTCAGAAGTTGTAACATTTCCCACAATGCAACGCCACCGACAACAGTTTGATTGGAGGTTGAGGTGTGTTATGCTAGTAGCAGCTGATGTAGCCTCGAGCTTTCTAACTCTACAACAATGCATTTTCGAACTTGCAGTCTTTCATTCTCTCCCTCCAGAGAGACTAAAGAAAAAAATAAATTTCACAAATGTAGTCGTACTCGTCTCGTACCAACAACTTTGATGCGTAAAAACGGTTTCTGTTAATGTAACAGTTCAAAAGTGGCTAAATTAAGTATATTCAAAGCTGTTAATGGACAGAAACACTTCACAACACACACGGGAAATATAGTAGTTATAAGAATATATGTATTTTTTAAATAATGTAGTGAGAATTGTGGCAAGACAGCCAAAGAATTATATAAAATCATTTGTAAGACATTTACCAGCTTCTTCTTCTTTGAAGTTTAATCAGCACTGACATTTGAATGGATGTTTAACTGCTGTCTAATGTATTTTTGACAGATTGTTTGACTTCCTGTGCACAAAATATATGATAAATATAATTAATTAGCATCCGTGTTGGGTCAGATTACTTTAAAATGTAGTCAGTTACTAAATACAAACTACATGGTAACTTAAGTTGTACTTCGTGAAAAGCATCATTCTTTTCATGGATATAATGAAAATGTTTCAGAATCTTAAAATGTAATCTGATGACGTAATCCCAGTAAAATGTAATCCATTGATATCCAACCCTGATAATCCTAGGGGAAATTAGGTCCACGACCCGATCTCACAACATCCCCGACTGAACAACAACAGTCTTTAGTCTTCGTTGATCCCAGAACCTTCTTCTCAGGCAGGACCAAGCCAGAACATCCCTGCTGTTGACTTAGAGGCCTTTTTTCCTCCTGCTTATCAATCGAGATCAGCAATCCTTGTGATTCTGGTTTGCGGTATCTTCGCTTCTGCAGCTTCTTCCAGCCTCCATCAGTCACAAGTTCACTGTGTGCATCGACTCTGTTTTCAGTTTCTAAAAAGCTGTTTGTCTTCTCATCGTGTCTAACTCGTGTCCTGTTTTCTGTTTTTTTGTCTCTTGTGAACTGTGTTAAACGCTAAAAGCTCCAAAACTTCTGAGGTCTCTAACGTTCCCGCTGTGTACTCGAACGCCTCGGCCTGTAGCTCCTCCTCCTCCTCTTCCTTGCTCCCTCTCCTCTTCCTCTCCTTCTTCTTCTCATCCTGATCCCATCACTTCTTTTTCTTTCCCCTCTCCTCCCTCCGTCTCCTCCTCCTCTCCGTCCTCTTGTCCCACTCATATCACCTCTCTCCCCTCCCCTCCTGCTCTCCCCTCTCCTTCCTCCGTCTTCCTCTTCCCGTCTCCCCCGTCCACACCTCCCGTTTACTTCCTGCCCGTTGCTCCCGTCCTCCCTCACTTCTTCACCCTGTCTTACTCCCCTCCTCTCCCTTCCTCCCCCCGAAGCCCTCTCAGCTCCACCACGTTCTTCTCTCCTCGTCACCTTCCTCCCTCTCCCCTCTGTCTTCCCTCCACTCCTCCCTCTTCCTCCCATACTCCTCTCGGTCCTCGCCCTCCTCCGCTTCCTGCCTCCCCTTCACCTGTCCAGTCATCTCCCTCTCTTCCCTCTCCTCCCGTTTCCTGCTCCTCTCCCCCATTTCCATCTCCTCCTCCCTTCTCACCTTCACCTCTTCACGTTCCCCTTTACGTTCCCACTCTCTCCCCCTCCTCTCCTCCACTTCTTCCTCGATCTTCCCCTCCGTCCTCTCCTCTTCCTTCTCCTCCACCTCTTCCTCTGTCTTCCCCTCCATCCTCTCCTCTTCCTTCTCCTCCCACCTTGCTCTTCCCCTCCCCTCCTCCCTCCCCCCTCCCCCCTGGTGTCCCTCCTCACTTCAGGCGGGATCGTTCGGTCCCTGAGGTCTACATTTAGCTGTAGCCCGTCGCTCGCTCCGCTCTTCTTCTTCTTCTGCCTTCTGTTGAAATCAACGCGACTAACCTGCCTGAACTCTTCTGACGCTTTCGCTCATTCTCATATAATTATTGAGACGATGAGCTGAAGTCTTTAAAAGTGCCGTCATGAAGAGACCCTCAATTTTTTTCTTTACTACTGTTGCATTGCAATTGAAATCAGAGTCTGAATTTAAGTGCCAGTTTGAAACCTCACCTGGAACGACAGTAACACTTCTGCAGATGACGTTAGTGTAAAATAATGTGTATGAATACAGTGTCTGTGAAGTTTCTATATCACTTTTTATATCCTGTCTTTATATTCTGTTTCCATCTCTTTGTGATCATGTGTAGTGTAGTTCAGAAGTCACACACGAGTCCCCCCACACGTCTTCACTGAAGGAGATGCACTGCGTAAACTGAAAAACGACAACAGAGGTCAACTTTGAAAGCAGCTTACCATTTTATATCAGTATATAGTCCTGTATTCTTGCACCTCAGCCCTCCATAACTCAAAGTACAAGCCTGTTTTCCTCTAATGTGGCTTTAAAGTACATCCAACGCTCGTGTTAGCTCCTGAAAAACTGATAGTCAGCGTATCAAGAGTCCTGTTTTTGTTTATCGGCCTGTACAAAAGTTTCGCAGTGCACCTTTAAAGCAGTTTTAGGACACTTGTGGGCAGCAGAACAATTAATAACAAGTTGGAGAACATTCACTTATTTACAGATCTAGTTAATACAGAGCATCATTAGCATTAACTGGGGTCGTGTTTTTAGTCCTTGACTTGCTTTCGGCCCCATTCAGACATGAACAGCTAACTTTTTTACGCCAGGTCTCATAATAAAGACACACTACACTGTTTACGCCGCAGGGCTTCACTGCAGATCATTTAATGAATATTTTCCTCATTAAAGACGAACCATCTCACCCACCAGCATCCCATCAGCTATTAATCACAATTACAGCTTACATTACCCAGCGAGGTGACGCATGTCTTAAAGTTTGAGCTTTATGAGGCGATAATGTGTCAGTACTGTGTTTACGGCTCGCTCTGCTGCCACCATGTGGCCAAAATCGGTCACTGCAGTGTGTTGGGGGTGTTAACGCCTGTGTGACGGCTGAACAAACGCGACCCGTAAATGTTCCAAGTGTTTCTCATTTCATCACCGTCACCACTCTACCTCTCCTTCCATCCCTCCTCTCCTGCCCTCTTTTTTCTCTGCCCTCCCTCGACGATCCCCTCACCCTCTAATCCTTTACTCCTGCCATCCACCCAGGATACCACAATATAGATCTGGAGCTGAAAACCCCCACAGACCTGACCTACGAGCCCCCCACCCCGCTGCGCTCAGACAACTTCTTTAGCGAGGGCGATGCTAGCGCAGACTCCCCTACCAAGACCACGCTTACTAGACCTAGCGACCTCTCCCTCACTCAGACCACCAGTACCTCCAGCAGCGACCCCCTCACAGTCGCCCCTGCCCCCGGCTCCAAGGCCCTCGAGCCCCCTATCGTCGGAGCTGAAGACACAACCCTGACCACCGACGTGAGAGGGATGTCTGCAGAGGAAGAGACAGGGCTGGTTTCGTATGAGAGGCCGGGTAACGACAGAAGGGCCGTAGAGAAATCAGGAAAGGGAACAGACGGGCTCGCTGAGGCCTTAGAGAAAGATCTGAAGGCAGGGGAAGGCGTTGCTCCGGAGTGTCAGGGGGGAAACCAAAAAGAGGCCACGGATCACGGAAATGGACGGCAGGAAGAAGAAGAGGAAGAGGAGATGACCCAGGAGAGGCTGCAGAGTCTGCTGGAGGATATAACCCTGGAGGGAGGCTTGGAGGACGTGGAGATGACGGAGGAGGGGGTGAAAGCCATCCTGGAACAAGTACGGCAGGCAGAAAAAGACATGTGTTCAGTTCCAGGCTGGAGCAGCGAGACGTCCGGCGCCATCGGAGAGTCAGGAGCCCCTGGCCTGAGCGCCGCTGAGGAGGGCAGGTAGGATCAGTTCCTCTACCATATTTCAGTTTAGAGATTTACCCTCCCAAGTTTTTCTCAATTCATCTCCTTATTTCACTCCCCGCAGCCCCGACAGTCTGGCTGATTCGTTGGAGCAGCCCCCGGCTCAGACGGGCCGACAGAACGGAGATCACAGAGACGCAGCCAGGGAAGGAAAAGAGAAGGAGGCCAAGAAGAACGGCTCCCAGGAGGACAGCAGCACAGCGGGACCAAGCAGAGGACGGGAGGAGGGAGGAGAACGATCCCAGCACAAAGTCCAGGTGAGAGTCGCTCCTCAAAGACACGGGTGGAAACATCATGTTTTTTTACCTTTTAAATGTTTTTGTGAGGCCTTTGAAAAAGTCGTACACCATCTAAATGACCCCACAAAGTCATTCAACACGCCTAAATCCCACTGGGCTGCCTTTTGTCAGGGGAGCGTCAGAGCCGACGAGTCCGGCTCTGACGGGGAGACCACCGTCACCACCAGGGTGTACCGCAGACGAGTCATACTCAAGGTGTGTGAGGCCTGCTGGTGTGTGGACGCCTCGACGCAGAGTGACAGAAAGATTGTGACGCCATCTGTGTGTTTTTACAGAGTGGAAGTTGGACACAAGTTGTTAACGCTTGGCTGTAGTTTCATGCAGATATTTAGCCTCTGCTGCAGCATGAAGTGCCGCTCACTGCTTGCTGGTGTGAGCCGCTGCAGCACCGGCCCGGCTGTGGTGGTTGTGTTTGTGTTTGGCTCGTTTTAAAGTTCAGTGAACTGTGTGTTTTCTGAGGCTCGATTAACACGAGAGCAGAAAATCTGATCGGCCCGTTCACTCCTTGAAAAAGTTCACTCTAGAGCTGATGAAATGATTTCTCAATTACTCGTCGACTATTTATTAAGGAATGAAATGTCAAAATTCTCTGATTCGAGCTTCTTAAATGTGAATATTTTCTAGTTTCTCTCCTTTTCCTCGACCACGGTAATCCTAAATTTCTTGGGGTTGTTAATGAAACCAGACAATTTTTCACTTTGGGGAAACACTGGCTGACATTTTTCACCATTTTGCAACAAAAGAACTGATCGGTTTATCAAGAAAGTAATCGTTATTTGCAGCCCTAGTGACATTTTACACTTATAAACTGCAAATAACTGTAACTTAATTTAAAGATTAGTCCTGTCGTCTAAAATAGTTTCCCAGTTTTGTCTGATCAGCAGTGCAAAAGATTAGATTATGATATAATGAAATTACAAATGAAAACAGGAAATTATCTCAGCTAAGAATCTATAAGAACCAGAGTTTGTTAGAATAACTCAACCGTCCAATTATCTCCTGTGATGCTGATTTGCTGTCTGTCGACCAATCGCTGCAGCTGCAACATTCAGGTGACGTGTCTCCGTGTGAGTGGAGCCTCAGTTTCTAGGTGACAGCATCGATACGTCTGTGTGCAGAGTTTGCAGCTGAATGTTTGAAGTTTTGTTTGTGTTGATGTGATTTTACAGTTTAGAAAATAACCACAGTTGTGGTTTCTGCTGCAGGCGTGTGAGCACAGAGCCTTTGTGCTGCACGAGCATCAGTTGGGTTTCCACAGAAAACACACAAATCTGCAGTGAAATTTACATTTTAACATTTCTCAAATCATCTAAAGCAGCTTGAGAAGTTAAGTTTCATGCCACCAGAGCAGATTTTCCTCTTTAGAATTAAACTGCTCTTAATTTCTTCATTTATATCAAATCCGACGCAATTTTCACATTTTAATTCTTGATTTTAACAGCTGGAAACCCATCGGCTGTGACAGGAAATGTTCCCTACTGTCTAAGTAACCAGATAACCTCTCAACCCTCCCCCTCCCTCCCTCCCTCTCTCACTCCACCATCCACCTTTAAACCTCCACCTTCAGGGAGAGGAGGCCAAAAACATTCCTGGCGAGTCTGTGACGGAGGAGCAGTTCACAGATGAAGACGGGAATCTGGTCACCAGAAAAGTAACCGTCCTCGCCCTCCTCCATCACCTGTCGCATCTTCATCCTGCAGCTTAACACACACACACACACACACACACACACACACACTCTTTTCCCATCTCCACCCTCCTTTCCATTGCTTCTCCTCACAATACGCTCCTCCACCTGCTCCCCCCTGACTTGCTTCTTCCTGCAGGTGATCAGAAAGGTGGTGCGCCGTGTGTACAACACGGAGGAGAGGAGGGACAGTGAAGGCGACGCTGTTGCAGAGGAAGGAGCTGCTGGTGGTGCTGGTGGTGCTGGTGGTTCTGGTGCTGGTGCTGGTGTTGGTGGGGATGTGGCGACAGGTGGAGCAGCTTCTCCTTCAGCAGGAGCAGCGACAGCAGGAGCCACGGGGGGGAAGGGCAAGAAGAGGGGGAAGCGAAACCGACAGGGTCACAAGTCTGGAGAGGAGGCCCAGAGAGGGAAAACTGAGGTTGGAGTTAAAAACCAACCGACTGACGTAGTTTGCTTGAAGTGGCTCACTGACTCCTGCATGACGCTTGTAGTTGTAGTAAACACTGAATCAGAACACAAACACAAAGAAACTAACACCAAAATCCGCAGCTCTTCGCAAGAAGTTCATGTTCAGACTCAAGAAGCTCGATCTCGGCCCGTAGACCACTTTGGATCCAGGTTCTGACCTGATCTTGAACCCTGACCAGAGTTTCTGTCGAGCTCAGGCGATCAGAGTGACAGGAAACACTTTGAGCAATACGCGTGTTTCAATCCACTTGTTTTATACAGAATTTCAAAACAAAGAGTGCAGAAGGACACAAAGTAAGCAAATCAATCAAGACGCACATGAAGCATCTTACTCAGACAGTCATCCAGATTTCTGCTTAATACTTTGGGTTTGGGATAAACGTTGCGCCGGTTATAGACGAGAGCAGAAAAGAAGATAAACACCACAGTATCATCACAGCTGTTGTGTTTACATGTGCAGTCTGCAGTGGTTGTGTCGTGTTGTGTGTTTCCTCTGTGCTGCAGAACGACTAACATCACCAATTCAACTAACGCAGAACAGATTTTCTCTCTTTTAACATGCGTTGTTGACGCACGTGTGATTTCAGAAGCGGTGATTTCTAACATCCGTTTTTCTCTCCTGATCTCTCCATCCAGCATGTCGCTGCTGTGATCTCCACACTGCGCTTCACTAACACTCGCAGGTCGTCTTCACAACTCTAACTCTCTGTGTTTCTCTCTCTTTCTGCACAGCCTGGAGACGGCGCCAGCAAGAAACAAGGGAAGAAGAGTCAGTCGTAACAGCCGAGCTCTCAACTACACCAGGTAGGAGGCCGACACCTGGACGATCGTCCACTCACCAAGTCAACAAGTTTGCCCTAAAATGCACAGTTAGCACTACGATTAATTCTTCTTCTCTGGTGTTTAAAACCAAGTTTTGGATTTTTTTTTATCGAGACTATATTTCCGCTGTGCATTGACACAAGATGGAAGAAGCCAAAGATATTGATTTTATAATGATAGAAATTGAGAAAAGCAGCAAATTCTCACATATTTTTCACTTGGTAAATCAATTAGATGATTGATCTTTTAGTTATCTTTCACCTGTTAGTTATTTTGGTACATTCCTGCACACTGCATAACTTTTAAAGCACTTTCAAAGGCACATAAACAAAAGATTTACAGACTTTTGAAACCTCTAACTATGCAACTATGAAAAATAGAGTTTACATTGTCCCTTCATACCCACAGAAATCAATCTGTATCGTCACTTCTTCAAATATTAGTTCCTGTTTTTGTGGCATATCAACTTGCTTCGACTGTGTTTTAATTGTGATAATTTAATTCTTGCTCGTTTTGACACCAGGAGACAAATAAAGAATGACGACAGGATTGTTTCATTTCAGTATTTTTGAGAGATTGCGTCGATGAAGTTGAACTGAAATAAGTAATAAGTAATTAATCATGATCAGTTAACTTCCTTGAAACAACAGATTCTTTTTCAAGGAGTTTATTTAAATTCAAGCATATTACTAACTTTAAAAACATAACAGTTAATTTTTAAGCATTTCTAAAAGAAACACTACTGATCCATTTGTTGATGTAATCTTGTTGTTCTTCGTCCTGCAGGTCCACCGACGTCCACCTGCGACATCACACAAACACCCTGGGAGGAAAAAGAAAACCAGACTGAAAAAGCCTTTTTGTCGAAATCGGCCGGGGGAAAAAAAAACAAAACAACAACAACAAAAAAACGTGTCTGAAGCTTTTCACTTTACAACGCATGGTTTCTACAGCAAGACGAACGCAACAACAAACTTACTACTCTCTTTATTTTTTATTTTTTAATTTTTTTTTGATTTCGCATGAGCATGTCACCAAAACTCACTTCACTGTCGGACACCTGAAGGACAAAGCGTGAGTGGAACGTGAGCTGGAACTTTTCTCATCGGCGCGTCCGCGACCAAAGACGGCGAACGACAAAACAGGAAACGACGTGTGACTCACTCTCTCTCTCTCTCGGACACTCGCCTTATATGGTTCTATTTTTTCCTCCTGGACCCGCAGTATTGGGGTGTACCATGTGGTTCTTTTTTTAAAAAAGAAAAAATGAAATATAATAGTAAATGGGTGATTTTGTTGTATATAAATGACACTGTATAAAATCTTTAAACAGAAAAAAAAAAAAAAAAACAAGGAGAAAAAAAAAAAAGAAATCAGTAGCTTCATGGATTGTTTCTGCACTGATTTGAGTTGAAGCTTCGCAGAGTTTTTTCGGCGCGTTCGTAACCGAGAAAAAAAAGGTTCGACACTGTTTGAGCAGCCTTGAGTGTGCGTGACCTGACATGCTCTTCCAATATATTAAAAAAAACAAGAAAAAGGAACAAAACAGCTGTATGTTTAAAACGAGAATGGAGGGAAAAAAAAACAAAAAACACTTGCTCGGTTTTTGAAAACAGAGGGACATTTCTTCAGAGAAACGATATTTTGCTGCATGTGACGTCACTTTATTTTTAACGCTCTCCTTTTTTTGTTTTTCCTAACTCGACGCACTGTAACAGAACTACGAGAGGGTTTGATGGTACTTCTGTCTTCTGTGAGCGCTCATAACAACACGACCATCCGTCATCTATAACTGTTTTTAATTTTTTTAACAATAACACACACACACACACACACACACACACTCTCTCTCTCCGTGCAGATCACTTCACCCTCACGCTTCAGGACGGTCCCTGAATGTAACCTGCTAGCACCACCCACCTACGAGTGTGTGTGTGTGTGTGTGTGTGTGTGTGTGTGTGTGTGTGTGTGTGTGTGTGATAGAGTGTGTGAAAGTGTGTGTGTGTGAGTGTGTATCTGTACGCCCATCATGCAACTCTAGAAGTGTCTGCTTTTTAGGTCTGCTGTGGTTTTTTAACAGGGGGGCTGTTTTTATTTCTGATCTTTATTTAATAATTACGTGAGAACAGAGAATCTCGTTTTTCTTTTTTTTTTCTTTAAGCCCCCCCGGCACTCAAATCTAATCATTTTTACTAAAAAAAAAAAAAAAGAAAATCACTGTATTGATCACACATTGTTAAAAATCAGATTTTCTGTTCCTGTGTAAATCTTTTTCTTTTTCTCGCTCTCTTGTCTTTTTTCATACAAAAAACACCCGAGCATCCGTTTGTCGATGATAAAAATCTGGTACCAACATGTATGACGAACCAACATAGCCTACACTGGATGATCCAAGTAACTATTTAAAGCAGAAAAATAAATTGTGTTTAAACTGAAACGCCTGTTGAGTCCGTCTGGTTTCTGTCAGCTGATCGAGATCCAAAGTTTGATGGTTTTAACCCGAGATTAACAGCTCTTGTTCCAAATATATACCTGGTGGTTTTGGAAAATTAAATTCAGAAACTCAGAGAGGTCGAATGTACGTGATTTACAAGGCAATAATTCAAACGCAGAGATCTTTATTTTTCACATGAGTGAGTAAACGAGCTGTTCTAGCTGGAAAGGTGGCAGGGTCCGCCACAGTTCTGCAGCATTGATTCATCAGGAAAAAACCCGACATGGCTTCTTCGTCTGAGCCAACAGGGAGAGTTTGTTCACATTCAGTGCATTAAATCGCCTTAAAGTCTGTGTGTGATGATCATAAGGATCACCTGTTTGTGTATCTGTTTCATGTAGATGGGAACAAATAAAGTTCTTTGAATTTATTTGAAAGACAGGAGAGGCAGACGTGTCAGATCACATCTCTGAGGACAGAAACAGTCAGTGATGAAAGATTTCCTGCATTTATTCAAGATTTCAAACAAAATACTGCAGCATCGTTGTGTGTGATAAAAGAAAAATGTATCACACAACAATAAAACAAAGACATTAAGATATTCCTTAAATAAAAAATATACATCTTGTCTAATTAATAATTTTGGTTCATGATCAAGCTGAGACACATTCATTCAAAGACATCTGATAAAAGAACATATTATATATCCTATGTTGACTACTGATTCACAAGATAAAGTTAAAAACATGGCATTGTTGTTCATCTTGCAGAGATCAGCCTGATTCGTCACCACTGAAGGTTTCTTTATGTCTGCAGCAAATTTAAGACGTTATTTCCTGTTTGTTTGGCGACATGATCACTGGACTTTTAACAAAAACATTCAGAATATGTTGTACTTTGACAAAGAAAAATACAGAAAAAATAATTTAACTTTCCTGTAAAAACAACTTTGTGACCATCTTAGTGTAATTAATTTAATAGCTGACAAACGATTCATCGTTCCAGCTGGAGAGAACATGTGAAAAAACTCAGATGTTTATCATTTGGAAAAAGAAAATAATACCAAATGTACCATTAAACTCACCACAACACTGTCAGAAAAGAGTAGAAAAATTACAATTTTCCTAAAACATCTTCAAATGGCTGATTGGTTTCATAATATGCTTATTATCTGGTTTATACTTAATGTTTACATGTTTTAATGTTCAAAAAACACTTTTTTTTGTGTTCTGTCCACAGCTGCAGCACCTCTATTCACCCTCTGTCTGAACAGTCCTGTCTCTTTAAGGCCCCGCCCCCCTTTTCAAAGCCCTGTCTGCTCTGATTGGTCAGCTCTTACAGTCCTGATCCAGCACCACCCACCGTGTTTCCACAACAGCTCTGTCAGTGTTTTTGCAACAATGGCGGTTCTATTTTCCATATTCATATATTCATATATAGCTCCAAGGTCCGCTTCATAATCAAAAACACACAGTTTGGTGATACCGCTACAAAGAAAACAAATTAATATATTTCCCTAAATAATGAACTGCTCCTTTAACTGAGCATCAGAGGCTGGTCAGCTGTGTGGATTCGTCCCCGTGAGTCTGAGCGCGTCTCCTCGGATCTCCTTTCCTTCGCTCGCCCTCGTGGACGCCCATGTGTTTGGTCAGCGATCCGCCCGCCGTGAAGCTTTTCCCGCAGACGTTGCACAGGTACGGTTTCTCTCCGGTGTGCGACCTCATGTGGATCTTCAGCGCGCCGCTCTTGTAGAACTTCTTGTCGCATATGACGCAGCGGTGCGTCGACTCGCCCGTGTGGATCATCATGTGCGTTTTCAGCGTTCCCCTCTGTCTGAATCCTTTCCCGCAGACGCTGCAGAGAAATGGCTTCTCGCCCGTGTGGATCCTCATGTGAGCCGTCATGTATTCCTTGTAGCTGAAGCTCTGACCGCACACGCTGCAGCCGTACGGTTTCTCCCCCGTGTGGATCCTCATGTGTCCCATCAGGTTCCCGTTTTGAGCGAACGCCTTGCCGCAGATGGCGCAGACGAACGGTTTCTCCCCCGTGTGGGTCCTCATGTGCATCTCCAGCTGTTTCTGTCCGTCGAATTGTTTCCCGCAAACCTCACAGTCGTTCGTTCGGATGTACGTCTGCAGATGAAGCCTCAAGCTCTCCTCAGAATCGAAATGTTTCCCACAGACACCACAAACATCTGCATCCGTCTCGTCTTCCTGCACATGCTTCAGAAACGAGGTTCTGTAGCAGAAACACCTGCCGCAGACTTTGCAGCTGTATTTCAGGTGAGATGAGTCCTTATTTTTAGATCCTTTAGGTTTGTTTGCTCCAGTATTTCTTGTTTTTGATGGCTTTTGTCCACAACATCTTTCTTTGGTTTCATCTTTCTCGCCGTCACTTCCTTCACTTTCCCTCCAGTCCTCATCACTGTCGTCCGCTTTGCTCTCAGCGTCTGAATCCGTCTGATCCCCGCAGACGTTTTCCTCACTGTGTTTCTGCAGATGCACCTTCAAGCTCTCGTCAGAGTCCAGATGTTTCCCGCAGGCTCCGCACTGATCTGAGCTCTGCTCGTGCTGAAGAACGTGTTTCAGAAAAGAGCGTTTGTACCTGAAGAACTTCCCACAGACTCTGCAGCAGCTCTGTCCTGCAGTCTGAATCTTGTTTGTTGGAGTTATTTTACTTTTTTTCCCTTTACGGAAAGACATTCGACGCATTTTGCAACCCTGGTTTTGTCTCTGAAGTGTCTTTCTTTTGTTTGACTTATCCTTTCGCTCTTCATCACTCTCATCATCATCGCTCCCAGATTCTGAATGTCTAGATGAAACAACCTCCTGGTCACTCGGTGCCTCCCCACGCTGCTCTCCTCGTGTCTCTGTTTCTGTGGTCGAGGTTCCCTTTTCTGCTCTCTGTGTCTGGTGAAGATGTGAGGCCTCACCCTGGTTTAACTCAGAGTCCGTCTCTGTAGACGCGTCTTTTATCTGTGGTTTATTTGATGTCTTCTGGACCTGATCGCAGCTCCGGTTCTGCTCAGATGACACGTCCATTTCACAGCCGGACCCAGAGAGCAGCGATCTGTCTGAAGGGAAGATCACAGAGAAAAATCTGTGTGAAAATACTGTAAAGAAAACAATTTAATCTATACACTGTGTGTGCATAAGCAAAGCTCAGTCAACAGGTGAGCATTTGATACACGATGTTACAATCAGTTTAATCTGTTCAAGTAAAATCTCTAAGAAAAAAGTCAAACTCCTTTGATTCCACCTTCTTCATATTCATTTTTTGGGTTTCTTTGCAGTCTTTGACAATAAACTGAGTATCTTGGTGATTTGGAAAAAACGAGATATTTAAGCACTTCATTTTTCACTATTTTCTGACACTTTATAGACCAAAAAACTAAACAATCAGTTTGAGAAAATACCAGCAAGAGAATAAAGTCAGTTCCAGCTGTAATAGAATGAAATAAAACGTACTGTGTAAATTTGTCTCTGTTTTTAACGTGATGTCCAGCAGCTGGTGACGATGTTCGACCTCCTCGTGGGAACCGGACACCTCGGCCTCGTATTCAGCCATCATCTCCTCCAGAATCCTGCAGATCTCGTCAGCAACCAACGACAGACGCTCGAGTACGACCGCCCTCTGCTGCTCAGGAGACATTTCTGTAGGAGGGAAGAAAGAATCATATCCAGCCAAAGGAAAAATAAATGATTCCCGTGTTTACTGCAGAAATGTTCTGCCCAGTTCATTAAGTCCCACAAGAATTTGTATTATTTCATGTTATAAATGATTTATTGATAATAGATTGTGAGGGCAGCCGACTATCATATAAAAAAAATACTGAAAAATTTGCATCCCTAGTTAGAATATGTTATTTTTCTTGTCTGTATTGTTTTAGAATAAATTGTATGATTTTCTGCTTCAATGCTAATCAACTTGTGTTGCATTTTGTGCTTTATAAATAGTTTGTTGTTGTTCTCATTATTTATCATCATAAAAAGACACCAGTTAGATTTTTTCTGGAACTGAGAGAAATATATTTGGGGAAAATAAGATTTAAAAAATGACTTATTCGGTTCATTTGAGTTTCTAATACACTTTTTTTTTTCTTTTAATAAATGCACAATCTTAATTAATATATAAACTGCTGGGATAAAAACATGACGTCATGCTGTCTTTATTTATAGGAGTGGAAGAAGAAAGTGACTGTTTGCACAAACTTCAGGCTGAATTGGAAAAGTCGTAAAAAGAAAAAGAGACATTAAATAAAAATAGATTTTCCTTCAAAGAGTTGAGACTTTAAAACAGCCTGTGTTGTGTTCACTGACCTGCTGTGTGCAGCCTCCTCTTCTTCGTCTTCTCTGTCATCATCTTCTCCACAGCGCTGAATATCTCCTCCACAGCAGCCGTCAGTCTTTCGGCCACCAGCGACCTCAACACCTCCATTTTAGACGCGACGGGCCGATAAAAGTTTAGTTTTAGTGTGCGAGCATTTTAAATCTTCACCCGTGGCTTCACAAACAGTTTAACAGCCGTCAGAAAACTAAGAAGTTGGCTGTAAATCATACTACTTCCGGGGTCGTCTTCTTCTCTCCTGAGTTGGTCAAATCTCACGGTTGACTGTACACAGCGCCACCCTGTGCTCGTGAGTGGTACTGCAGCCACACACTGACAGGAGACGCTTTACTCTGTTAAAACTGGAAAAATCCTGCATGTATGTAAGTATTGTCATAAATCTACTCGAACCCATTAGATTACAGATTACAGGCCGCATTAGAGCCAAAGAAGAGCATTTTTAATTCACTGATTTTTATTGGCAAACAGGTTTTTTTTTTTTTTTGTTTTTTTTTTAAAGAAATCACAAATACAATAATCTGAAAAATCTTAAATATTGCATCTGTCTATTGATCATATTGTGTAAAAGCTACATACATGTAAACATATGAATAATTTACTGACACTTGAAATGTTTGTGCGGACTGAAAATTTGTCTTGAAGTGAAAGTACATTTAAAATTGCTTATTTTAAGACTTTACTGAAGCGCCATTTTTATGAGTGACTTTCACTTTTACCAAAGTAATAATATAAAGTCTCACAAAATGGAATTACTCAAAAAAGTACAAGTAGTACATTATATACAATGCCTTTGCTTCATGTTCATACCGGATACCTTTTGATTTATAGCTACTTTTTAATCAATTCTTATATTTTTCTTGTATTTTATTCTGAGTAGAATCTGGCCTTGGCTCTCCTTTCTTCAGTGTGAACAATATGCAGAGCTGTGAGAGAATAATACGCTGGATTCAACAAGAAAATTACACCCAGAAGAATTTGAACCATTGCTACATTGCACTGATGTTAAACCAAAAGAAAAGCAGACAAAGAAAAGATCTCTGAATGGAAATGAGTAAAAGCTTCTGCAATGGCCTTTTTTCAAACATCTCCTGGGTAATGTAGTTTTTTATATTTTGTAAAGGAGGGCATTGACATCAGAGTGGGTACTGATACCACATGTGGTGGATCTCACGTGTCTCGGTTTCAGCTCTGCGGTCGTTCACGCTGGTCTGTACAAACACAACACAGGACTGCAGGATCAGCAGTTCAGCTGTGAATGACGGGAGTTTTGTCTCTGTGGAGAGAATTCGTTCACTTCTAGATAAACACAAATACTAATTTTAATGTAAAGATATTGAGATGCACCACATGAATAAACCCTGTATCCAAGAAAAATATGTTTAATTCATCTGCAACAGAAAAAGACATTTTTGCAACAAAAAAAAACATGCAAGTCTATGTTGGCATATAAAAGAATATATTTAACTCTTGCAGTCCTGAGTTATTTTTTAAAGCTGTATAGAAATAATTTAGATATAACAGGATTAAATCTTGACTCAGTGTTTGTGACACGACACAGAAAAACACACGTCAGTGACACACAAGCGTTTTTTATTTTACCATAACTCAGCACTCATCACAGATGTCGTGTGTTTATTCTGCAGAACACAAACAGACAAATACTGAAAGTTCAGCTCGGCCTTATGTGCACAGGCTGACACACAAACACACACACACAGCCGTGTGACGTGTGGATCTATGTCATCACTGCAATTTGGGTTAAAGGGCTTCTTTGGTGCTGAGTCGATGATTTAAAATGTGTCAGTGTTTATCTTCTGGGGCTGGACTAAAGCTGACATGAGACACGGGGGATTTGAAATTTGGGTCATGTGCATTTATTTCAAACCCCTGAATTTATTTATTTATTTATTTATTTTTGTAGAAATAACCTTCCATAAGTATGAGTTTTGAGTTAAGGGGCAGGTTCACGTCGGTGCTCTAAAAACTGGAGTTTGACTCATAGTTTTAATCCGCTTGCTTGTACTCCTCCTGCTCACAGTTATCATAACTCAGACTAATCTGAACACACAAATACAAGATGAACATATTTTTAGATTCAGTGTGACTCAGGAGAACAGTTTAAAAATCAGTTTAGAAATCACAGAGGAGAAGACACTTGTTATGTCTGTGAAAAGAATAGTTACATTTTTAAGTTTTCAGTAGTATCAATGCAGTTTTTCCTTTGTTAGTGCAGTTTAGGCCGCTCTCATGTCAGAACCATGTGACGTCCCAACACAAACACAATGTGATAAAATATTAGAAACATTTTCTTATGTATGGCTGATCAGAATATTATGTCACTGACCTCCTCATGCAATTCCCAGGGCACAGCAGCCTTAATTTGATTAATTTTATGGTCACAATACAGAGCATAAATTAATAACACTTGAGTTGAGGTGTCCAAATTACCTGAACTCACCTGATTACACTCAAGTAATTTTATTATAGAATGCAGCAAAGGACTCGAACCCATTGAAAAGATAAGCCCTATATAATTGGAGCCCCTACTCTCCCAACTTAGCTAAACAGCTTTTAACTGTTCATAAACTCTCTGGTTGAATGGACTAAACCACAAATAAGTCCCGCCCACAGACTCCTTGAAGAATCCAGGTGGTGCGCGCCAAAAGGGGCGGTCTCGCTCGTTTCCCGCGTGAAGTTACTGCATTTCCCTCCAAAATTATTAGCTGCCTATAATAATCTCTGCTGGATCTTCACTCTGATCAGAGCAGCTCTTCCCTGAGGACACGAACACGGTCAGTAAACGCTTCTGTATGATTCTGCTTTATGTGTACAGTTACCTGCTCGGTTCAGGTGTATTCATGTCTGTGTGGGAGGTATACAGATCATTTATTACTTAATGATAAGGCCAGGTGATGTTCATTCATATTTCAGCCAGATCCACAATAGTAACTATCTTGTCTAACCAGAGTAAGTTCTACAAAAGTGCAGGTTAAAATGGAGCTAGCCTCCCTCTGATGTTCGTGAGATTTGTTTTTGCTTCAAATGTTTCTGAAATAACTCTAAACAAGAAGCTGAAGACGTCTCATTTAACTGTTAAGTGTTGAGGTAAATTCGGCTGGAACATAAGCCTCTAACTACATTCAGTAAATCCGCGATGGACTTTATGTTTTGCTCCGTGAACCAAACTCCATTGTGATTTTGGTCGTTTTATCTCTTCTGTGTTTATTACATGAATAATGCTAAGTTAATTAAACGTAGGTCACTTTCTTAAAACAAGTCGTTAGTTTCGGTAAAATCGGCATGATTTTTTTGTTTTAAATGTATTTATTTGAACGGCATGAAAGCTGGTTAGCTAACCGTTTGCTCGCCAGTTGAAGTGAGTGGCCATGTTATGCTATGTTAGCTAGCTGGCTTTAAAGTTGTTGGATATGCACTGTACGGTTTGGAAACACGTTAGCAGCGGCTCAGCTGCCTTTATTAGTAGGTGAGGACACATGAACCGGGTAGTGAAATTATAACGAGCTTATAAAGACGTCTGAGGGATTTCGTCGTAGTGTTTTTACAGACAGGTTTGCATGTTAGCTAACGTGTGTGTTGCAGAGTGTTAGCATGACGCCATTATGTGCCGTGTAATCTTAACTATTAATCGTTACAGCTGAATATCAGAGTACAGCGCAGTTAGCTAACAGGCTTCATGTGTTGTGTTTGATAATGTCTCAGTATGTCAGTGTGTCAGCTTCTAGAAGGTCATTTTGAGCAGCTAAAGTAGTTTAACACATTTTGAAGCCTCATTGTAGCTGCACAGAATGTGTTCAGCGTGTTTCTCTCAGTTCTGGTTTAATGTGTCATTTAAATCACTGCACTGACTCCCTGTATTTTAAAAGATAGACTTTAAAATCATATTACTTGTGTACAACGCACTAAGTGTTCTCAGGACTGAATACATTTGGTTTACTTTTGGTTTACCTTTAAAAAAACACATTTATCAAATCAGATTATTGTAGATTTTACAGTGCAGAGTGATGTGAGACTCCTGAAGTTTTGTCATGCACATGGTTACAGACTGCTATATCATTCTTTATTATAAATTATATAAATTATAATGTAAGTAATCCCCTTTTTGAATGTGTCTGTACTCTCATTACATCTTCTTTTTTCCTGTTATAATCAGTATATATATGCACACACACACACACACACACACACACACACACACACACACACACACACACACACATACATATGCATGTAGTCATCATGTTATACTAAAGTACCTCCTCGTCTCTCCAGGTGTCTTCAGCTTCAGGTGGAACAGCTCTGACCTGTATGGTGATCAGACCTGGAGAGGAGAGACACCTGGTCCAACAAGGTCAGTGCAATGGAGGTGCAAAAATTAAAGGCAGAAAGTGTGAGATTTGTCAGTTGCTGTTCATTAATACTCTAGGATAAATAAATGATTCTAGAGAATAGTCGAGTCTCATTCACAGGTCGTTGAATACCGACAGTTTGGGTTGGCAGAAGCCACTACAGTGTCACTGTTGGCACGGTAGTCTCTCTTCCTCTTTTTCTGTTTGTCTTTTAACAAAAACTAATTAAAAAGGCAAATAAATTTGCAAGCAAGTGATGGACTTTAATGGGAAATAAAAGAAGGAAGTAAAAGTAGTATTTTAAATGGATTTTACTAAGTGCTATATTGTAGGCAACTGGCCTTGTTTCAGTTAAACATGTTAAATGTTTTTTTTTGTTTTGTTTAGTGCGATGAAATATAAACAGTGTCTGTTTAGAATGCCTGCATTAATTTGATCTCATTTATATATAATATAAATGATACAATCATATTTTATTTAACACGTATATCTACATTGTTCAGCCACAACATTAAAACAACTGACAAGTGAAGTGAGCATTGATCATCTTGTTACAATCAAATGTTCTGCTGGGAAACTTTGAGTTCTGTCATTTCTGTGGAGCCTCTTTGACAAACACCACCCACCCAAACCAGACCAGAACAACTGCACCCCCTCATGGCAAAGAACCCAAGGCTTCAATCTGGCCTCCTCATTGTCCAGATCCCACTTCAGTTGAGCATCCACGGGATGCGCCAGAACCAACTCCCATCCATGTTGGGGCCCCCATGGATGGTTCTTGGCTCAGACTGCATCCAGTGGAAGCTCAGCTGGATTGAGATCTGGGGAATCTGGAGGTCAGGTTGACACCTTGAGCTCTTTCCCACGTTCCTCGGGTCGTTCCTGAGCAGTTTTTGCAGTGTTGCAGGCGCATTGTCCTGCTGGGGGGGGGCACTGCCATTAAGGAGTGCTGCTGCCATGAGGGGGTGTACTTGGTCTGCAGCTGTGTTTGGGTGAGTGGTGCTTCTCACAGAGGGGTCCACATGAATGCTAGGACTCATGGCTTCACAGCCGAACATGGTATTGGAACACTATGATCCATGTTATTCATTCCACCTGTCATTGGTTCTAATGTTGATGCTCTCAGTGTGTACACATGTGAAATACCCTGTGGGTTTTGAGCTGGGACTTAAACATTTTAAATGGACAGCTTCATTTATGTAGATTCGGTATTAACATTAGCCTCAGCTTGTTCGCCTAGCAGGCCACTAATAAGGATCTTATTCAGTTTCTGACGTGCAACTGTGCAGTGGTGAAATTTTTTGGTTTAGAAGTGGTTGAGCTACAAACAGCTAGTCAGCAGAATGACCAGAGACATGTTCATTTCTGGTGGCCTGTGTAAGGTTTCTCTTGAGCGGTTGTTAGTTTGTCTACGTCCTTCTGAGTGTTTAAACTATGTTGAGCAGAGCCTGGTGTTAACTTGGGTGTTAATATTCATGAAAGAAGTGGAGTGAATTGAGAGCTACAACACCAGCAGAACTGAGCGAAGACATGTTGTTTTGGAGGCCTTGTGGTATAGAGCTTTCTAGGGATAAAAGTTCAGTAACAGCAATCCAGTTGTTAGTGGTCTGCCAGGCAAACCTGGTGTTATCATTGTAAGTTATAGGTTAACTTGGCCAGACTTCAGCTATCTTCAATGGCAAATGCCCGAGTGCTGTCCATCGGAGCTGTAAGCAGTGGTTTCCATGAATGGCAGTAGTCAGGCCTTTGATCAGTTGCTGGTATTGGTAATAGCGTATCTTACGAGCCCTCGTGCGATCCCGCCAACTTACAGGTCCCTCATGTTCAGACACCTATGGTTGGTAGAAGCGTGCACAAAGTGTGCGTGTTTAGCTTGGGCCTCGGCCTGGCTAGGGACATGCTCAGGGCCACGGTAGAAGCTAGCCTGACGCCACTAAAGCAGCTTGGATCTCTGCCCTCATCTGTCCATGACGATTCCCCTCGCGAGTTCAGTGTGTATGGGCGCGATGCCTTTGCTTGAAGATAATGTTGAACCTCTGTGATAAAACAAAATGACAAAAAAAAAAAAAAAAAAAATTAAGAAATTCAATTTCTTTGCAGCTGTGCGCAACAGCATCCTGCTTGATAACACCAAGCAGAGATCATTACAAAGCTGTTACAGGGCCCTCGGCCTCAACGCCCAGCAGACCACTAATAACAATCCAGTTGTGTTGTGGTGACGTTTTTTATGTGGAAGCAGTTGTTGTAGTTATGTTCATGGTGGAATTGCAGCAAACTGATAGCTACAAACAGCTAGAGCGGTTGTTAGCTTGTCTGCCTCCTTCTGAGTGTATTGAAGGTTTGTTTTCAGTTCAGGTACATCTCCACTCGAGCTCACAACTATGCATTCAGAGAGTGCTTGATAAGCTTTATGAAGCCTTCGGGGTTGTTGTCTTGCGAACTGATAGCTACAAACAGCTTGAGCGGTTTGAAGGTTTGTTTTCAGTTCAGGTACGTCTCCACTCGAGCGCGCAACTGTGCGTCCAGAGAGTGCTTGATAAGCTTTATGAAGCCTTGGAAGTTGTTTGTTTGCTAGTGCAACATAGTGGTATAAAGCTTTTCAGGCTAACAGTTACTACGACAACCAGCAAACCCGGTTATCAGGCTTGTGTGAACCGACCAATCAGAGCAGACTTAGGCCCCAGCTCAAAATGCACAGGATTCAAGGAGTGTTTTTACAGCTACTGGATAAACACACAATATATATATATATATATATATATATATATATATATATATATATATATATATATATAAAAAAGATATATCTTGAAATGAAGTGTATATGAAAATTCAAGTCTTCTCACTGTTTTTTATTTGACGACCTGAGAATGAGACTCAAAAATCAGCTGTCTTTCTACAAAAATGCTTTAGGAGTATGCCGACATCACGCAGTTAATCAGTTGATTAATAATTGTTCTCCATAATGCAGGACACTGGCTTGTCTCATATTTCCTCTCTAAGATCTCAACTTTCTGCTTTTAATGCTGATTAACTTAATCTTCAAAAATACATCATGTTTGATCAGCGAATATTTAATATTGATTATATGAATCTGCAAAGTAACTAGTAACTAAAGCTGTTAGACAAAGTATGAATAATGTAATTAAAAACTAAATGTATGCAAAATATGAAAAGTAATTAACATGTATATCTACACTGTTCAGCTGAAACATTAAAACAGCTGACAAGTGAAGTGAGCATTGATCATCTTGTTACAATCAAATGTTCTGCTGGGAAACTTTGAGTTCTGTCATTTCTGTGGATTCTCTTTGACAAACACCAGCCACCCAAACCAGACCAGAACAACTGCACCCCCTCATGGCAAAGAACCCAAGGCTTCAATCTGGCCTCCTCATTGTCCAGATCCCAATCCAGCTGAGCATCTGTTGGATGCGCCAGAACCAACTCCCATCCATGTTGGGGCCCCCATGGATTGTTCTTGGCTCTGACTGCATCCAGTGGAAGCTCAGTTGGATTGAGATCTGGGGAATCTGGAGGTCAGGTTGACACCTTGAGCTCTTTCCCACGTTCCTCGGGTCGTTCCTGAGCAGTTTTTGCAGTGTTGCAGGTGCATTGTCCTGCTGGGGGGGCACTGCCACCAAGGAGTGCTGCTGCCATGAGGGGGTGCACTTGGTCTGCAGCTGTGTTTGGGTGACTGATGTTTGTCAAAGAGACGTCCACATGAATGCTAGGACTCATGGTTTCACAGCCGAACATGGCGTTGGAACACAATGATCCATGTTATTTATTTCACCTGTCACTCGTTCTAATGTTGATGCTCTCAGTGTGTACACATGTTAAATGCTTTTTACAGATACACTCAAACACACAAAATAACCATAAATACACTCAAAAATTCACAAATTAACAAAAAACCTCCATAAATATACACAAAATCTCCACAATGACACACAAAATCATCACAAAGAGACTCAAAACCTCCATAATGACACACAAAATCGCCACAAACTTCCAGAAATTCAATAAAAACTTCCACAAATACACAAAAACCTCCACAATGACACACAAAATCTCTACAGACCTACATAAACTCACAAAAAACATCCACAAATCTCCACAAACCTCCACGAATTCACTAAAAGTTTCCACAAATACACAAAAACCTCCACAAATACACACAAAATCTCCACAAATACACAAAACCTCCACAAATATACAAAAACCTCCATAAATTCACTAAAAACTTCCACAAATACACAAACATCCACAATGACAAAATCTCCACATATATATACAGACCTCCATAAACTCACAAAAAACATCCACAAACCTCCACAAATTCACTAAAAGTTTCCACAAATACACAAAACCTCCACAAATATATACAAACCTCCATAAATTCACTAAAAACTTCCACAAATCCACACAAAACCCCCACAAATACACAAAACCTGCACAAAGAGACATGAAACTACCACTGCTCTTCTTTCTCATCTTGCAGGTGATGGACGGTTGACAGGACGAATCACCAAGACGAACCAGACGAGCCAAACAATGGAGACGAGCCGCCACAGGAGCCTGAAGGGAAAGTGTGAGTATCTTTCACCTGGACTTAACGAGGGGGATCAAACATGGCTGATACATCTGCAGAGTGCTGATGCTCACTGTTCATTTCTGTTTCATCACTGTTTCATTTAATAAATATAGGCATTAATATGTTTTTTATTAGTCTAAAATAAGATAAATTACAAAGTTTTTAATATCATTATTTAAGGATTTTGACAAAGTAATACTCGAAAAGCACCCAGTAAAAGTACTTAATATTATTCATGCAAGTAGTCTAGGAAGTATTTATGGAAACAATGATTTTTACATATGGAAACAATGTTTACCTTTGTGATACCTTCAGTTTGTTACCGGGAATAATTACTGTAAAAGCATTGTAATTTTCATGGGTCTGATGTGACTCTGCAGTCTGACCCACAGTCACTACCAGCAGCTCTTCACAGCGGTGTCACTGCGATTACTGTAAATATTCGTAGATTCGCGCCCTGGAAAAAAGGTCCAGATGATTTGACCAAGCAAACGCGAACCACAGCTGGCTTGACCGTTGTTAAAGTTTCGCCCAGTCAGGATAAATTGGGTCCCGGGAGAGATTTGTTTTTTCTCGGGACAGCTGATGAAAAAAGAGAACGATTGTGGGAAAACAGGACGGGTGGCAACTCTAAAACAGCCCCACGTGAAGTAATGTTTTAAGGTACCTGTACTTAACTTTAATATTCAACTTGTCATGAACACAGAGACAAGACAGACGCTCGCCGACTTTCAATCGGATTAAATATCCAGAAATCCACTTAGAAAACGCAGAAAAAAGACGCTCCCTGGAACTTGCCTGAGAATAGTTAGGTTTCTAAGTTTGATGTTAAATCAACATAATTCGGTGATTGCTGTCTGTACGTTGATGAACACAGTATTAACGCAAACTGATTCTAGCTAATTCGGCATTCTTTTGTGCCCCCAAGATTGCCAAAATTTTAAGAAAAAACGGGGAACAAGCTCACAGCTAACTGACTCAACTCCTACTTCCTGTTTACATCCCAAGACCCCCAAATGGAGTTGTTACAGTTTTAAGGTAACTTACTTTCAATTTTCTAGAGTATATGTTTATCTACTCACTTTTAACTTACGTATATTAAGTGTGCTGACCAGCGGCATCACCGTGTGGTACGGCGCCTGCTCCGCCTCCTGTAGAAGGACCCTCCAGCGCACCGTGAAAGCAGCAGAGAGGATCATCGGTGCCTCTCTCCCCTCCATCCAAGACCTCTACACCTCTCGCCTCACCCGCAAAGCTCTCTGCATTGCGAGAGACCCCACCCACCCGTCACACAGTCTCTTCACCCTGCTGCCATCAGGGAGGAGGCTGCGGAGCCTGCAGGCCAGGACCAGCAGACTGAGGGAGCTTTATCCACCAGGCTGTCAGGATGCTGAACTCTCTCCCTGCTCTGCCCCCCTTCCACACACACACCCTCCCTGGACTCTGACTCTCCACCTGCTGCCCCCCTCCCCCCAATCCACACACACACACACACACACACACACACACACACACACACACACACACACACACACACACACACGGACTCTGAATGCCCCCCCCTGCTGTGCACACACACACACACACCCCGCCCCTGGAAAACAACAATCAGACCTTCAGACACTTTATCACTTTATCATCCCTAACCCCAACCCTAACCCAGATAAATAAGCTCTCTTTATATATATATATAAAATAAAAAAAAACCCTATTCTCTCTTTTTGCACTACTGTTTACATTCACGTTTACATTTGCACTACTGTTACTTGCCTTGTCTATTTATGTCATTCATAATGTCAAATTGTACAGTTGTCTATTTATTTTTCTATTTTTCTATATATTTATACATGTTTATTCTTTTCTATATGTTAAGTCACTAGAGGTTGAGAGTAACGAAATTTCGATTCTCTGCTTGTCCTGTACATGCTGCAGAATTGACAATAAAGTTGACTTTGACTTTGACTTAAGTAACATACATTAAGTTAATGAGTATCTTTACATGGAGGTACTTTTATGAGGAGAAGTTCAGTATGATTGAATGTTGCAGTAATAAATGAAACTCAAAATACATTTTCAGTATTTTTTATTAAAAATATTCAAAACACTTCAAAAAAATACTTTTTAAAAACATTTAAAATACATTACTATTAAAGTTGAGACACCATATGAAAGCTGGGAATGACTGTTTTTGTCTTTAAAGTGAGTTTTGACAGCAACTGGAAGAAAATATTCTCGTTACAGTTCGTCATGTGTCCTTTTCCCGGATTCTGAAGCAATTGTAATTATCACGTTGTGTGAATGAATGCAGAATTGGACTTTGTAAGTGCCCCTGAGCCTCCTGGATATCGCTTTCACACAGTGTCACACTGTGCTCGCAGAGTTCAGCGTCCCCAGACAGCAGTGACAGGCTTTTCCTGAGGGTCAATTGGACGTGTGAAGTCAAAAGCACCAGAGAAAAGCTTTTTTTGTTTCTGTTTCACAAGTCTGTATAATGTGAGCTCATCCCTCACATTCCCTTCTTGTTCTGCAGGCTCAGGGCTCCGTTCACGCAGTACGGGATGATGCTGACGGTGACCAGAGGCACGGTGGCGCTCTTGCAGAAGGACAGCAGGTAGAAGAGGGCGGCGGTGTGTGTGGGAGGCTTGAAGGAGTCGAACAGGTGGAGTAGGACCAGAGAGCTGATGACGCACCCCGCTTTCACCAACGTGCTGCTGCTCTTCTTGGTCTCGGTGTAGAGGGGCGAGTGCAGGCCCAAACCCAGGCCGAACAGGGTGCCCATGTTGCGCAGGAGGCTGGCAAAGGGCGTGCTGTCCAGGTGGACCCACTCAGGCTTGATGCACCACTTCTGGGCTTTCTCCAGGGTCCAGAGCAGGTCCACGCCCAGCGCTTTGAGCAGGACGTAGAAGCCAACAGCGAAGCAGGTCAGGAAGAGGGTGGTGTAGAAGTACTTCTTCATGCTGGCGTTGTAGATCCACTGAGTTCTGTCGAAGGCTTCAGCCACGATCATACCTAGAAACCGTTGAAACATCCAGGTCAATATTAAGAGTTAAACAGTGCCAGTTAATACTGGACTTAAAGAAACAATATGTAACTGAACAGAAAGGTGAAATAGTTAGCATGCTAATCAGCTAGCCCCAAGCCTCTTTGTACCTCAGGAGCTCTTAGTTTGGCTCGCTAGCTGCACAGCTAACTGAACTAAGTTGCTAATGCACCATTAAAGTTGCAATTAGTAAAAAAAATAACTTTAAAAAAGTATTGTTAAACATGATATATTGTCATAACAGTGCAGACACATACTGACCTGTGATAACTCCAGCAACCACCTGGTGTGGGAAGTGGGCGGCGATGAAGACTCTGGAGAGACAGACGCACACCTGGACTCCACAGAACAGCGTCCACAAAGCAGCCTTCAGATACCTGTCAAAACAAAAGTTCAGACAACTTTGATTATTTTATTTTAAAACAGGTGAAAATAGAGAATGCAGATGTAAAAAAAAATCCTTTGCTGGTCATCATCCAAAACAAACAAGTTAACCTCTAAAGCAATATAACAATTAACACAGTTTTTCTTGGCTGCCTGGACGTCAAAACAACTCTGTATAATCTCTTCTTCAGGACCAATAGTTCTCAGGAGTCAATGATCAACCACAGAGCAGATAGCGTGTCCACAGCGATAAGCTCCGGATGGAAAATGGTAAACAACACAGACAGAAGAGTGAAGCTGTGCTGTGTCTGAACACTTCTGAGGTGAGCTCGGGGACTCACCAGGTCTTGTTGGTGGATTTCTTGCCTCCGAATTTCTTCTTGCTGGTCATGACGGCGAGGATGGAGGTCACCAGGGTGTAGTAGACGCCGGCGGCTCCCATAGCGTGTCCGGAGGGGCTGCCTGGATAACACAATCAGATATCAGACGCTGATTGACTCAACAAGAACAATGACCACTCCGTTCATTTGTGACATTTATGTGACGACTTTAGTTACTTGTTGCTTTGCAGATTTAGTTTTAATTGATCCTTAGCTGGAAACTCACAAGCTAACCAGCAGCTAAAGTTTATGAAGTAGTTAAACCACCTTTTATATAATATTATAATTATAATCCAATAATATAATGTACAAAATTCTACACAAAATAATTCTTACATTTGGTACTTAAAGTATATTTCTATGCAAATACTTTAATACTTCACCAAAATTGTAAATGCATGACTTTTACTTGAGTACAAGATCTGACTTTTGATACATCCCGACAATTTTGCTGCTGATACTTTTATTACTTGTAGTGAATTTTAGATGCTACAAGTTAAATAATTTGACATTTTGCTATAAGAACGTGTCCTCGTCACATGTCTTGCCTCAAGTAAAGGTTTTATGTAATTCTTCAACCATCATTGAAAGAAAAAACATGACCAACATTACAAAGTTTAACTGTGTTGCTGCTGGTTTGTTGTCACTCAAAGGGCCTCAAGACGGGTCGGGATTTATAACCCAAACTTGAGGTCCAAATCTGCAGCTGATGTTGGACCTGAATAAGTAGATTCATTTCTGTATGAGTGGAGTCAGTGTCTCTCACCTGGTCCGGTCTCACAGGTCATGGGGTACTGCTCGATGTGTGGACGGACGCTGCCTGCGTAATAAGCCGTCTCGTGGACCCACCAGTATGGCCGCTCTCCAAACAGAATCCTGAAGAAGACAGCAGAATAATATTCTCTCTTTAAAACCCCGCTAAGGACGTTTAATTTAACGTCTCTTCGATGAGAATCTTCTGACTCACCATTTGAACACCAGGTTGAGCCAGTCTCCAATCACAGCCACCCAGATGAGCTTAATGCCCACCGACGCCCGCAGGTGAAACCACAGCGGGAAGAAGATGAAGAAGGTGTTCCTGAGGTCCGCGGCCCAGGACACCCACAGAAACAAGCCCTGGGCGTCCTGGTAGTTGGTCTGCAGGTAGTGGGTGGTGCTCACCCCAAAACCCTGCACGGCGTCCATTAAAGCGTTCATCTTTAGCCTCTTTAGAGAAGGAGAGAAAGTCTAGTGATGTGTGAGTGAGTAAGAAGTGAAAAGGACTGTTGCTATCAGTAAGACAGCTGGTTGGTTTTATACCGGAGGGACCCACCACCCAAACGCATGCACACGCTGATCTTTGGACCTTGCACATGTGTAATAAAACACAGGGAGTCGGGGGAGTTTGGGAGGGTTTGCCTCACAAACAAAGGTGAAAAGATAGCAGGGAAACAAAACGTCAATCAGTATCATCGTCACTGTACGCAGCACAGAGGAAGTCAGGTGACCAGGGGCTGACGGAATTAATCACAAACTGTTGGAAGAGCTTGTTCGAGAAATATTTCCCAGAACAAATCCTCCTCAGTGCTTCAGTTTAGGCTAAAAAATGCTGTTTCTTTTTCATGCAGCCCTCTGAGTGATAATCTTGTCAGTTATGTAATTGTTTCTCGCCGTTGATTTGGTGGCATCTCACCGGTGGAGGACTTACATAAGGAGATCAATGATTAAATGATCGGGTTGAGAAGCAGAGGAGATAGTCGGGTGATAAAACAGAAAAAGGTTGGAGGTCATGTACAAGCTGACGGTCCTGTCACCACAAACAGATGAGCTCATGTGTCTTTGTCTTTTTTTTTGCCTCATCGCTTCTCACTTTGAGGGACGAGATCTGAGCGGCATGGCCTTAAAGGACGGGGTCGCCCTAAAAATGAAAAAAAAATGTTTTAGTCTTTATGTAGTCGCACTCATGCTGATGGGAAGTCAGTATCAATCAATAGTCTCATCACGATTTATTGCTACATCCTGATTTGGGTCGGAAAGAAGGAGATGACGCACTCGTCACTATCCGCGGGACACGGAGGATCACACCGTGAGCCAAGATCGATGGATTACACAAGCAACCGGCTCAAAAAAAGGTTTTCCCAGAAATGTGAACCATCAGAGAGGCGGACGCTGATTTCTGTGATGATGGATTTGAGCGGAGGGGCCTCTGGGGGGGGCGGGGGGGTGTAAAGGTCAGGGGACTCGTCTGCTCTGTTCTGAAGGCAAACACATTTACTAGCCTTGAGTAAAGTCCAGTGGGGATCTCACACAGTGGCAGACCAGACCAAACACCCCAGATTCAGGCCGAGCGATCATGGATCTTCTGCACAGCTGGGGGGTCCAGCTGGCGGTCCATCTGCAGACCACATACAGCAGCTATGAGGGCCTGTTCGGCCTGGCGTCCACCGTGGCCGACCTGCACACCACCTTCTTCTTCTTCTTCCCCGTCTGGTTCCACCTGCGGCGGGACACGGGGCTCCGGCTCATCTGGGTGGCGGTCCTGGGAGACTGGCTCAACCTGGTTCTGAAATGGTAACAGAGCAGAAAAAAAAGCCGTGAAGTGGATCCGAACTCATTGAGAGAAACGGTGTTCTGAGTGTCTCGGTGTCTCCGTGGCAGGGTTCTGTTCGGGGAGAGACCGTACTGGTGGGTTCATGAGACCCGGTTCTACGGCGCAGCACCGGCCCCGGCTCTGCGGCAGTTTCCCATCACCTGTGAGACCGGACCAGGTAGAGTTCAGGAGGAGAGGTTGAACTATCAGCCGGGTGGAGATCAGATCAGGCGTGTTTGGCGCGTGCACACGGCGGTCTCTGAATGAACATCATACCAGACGTGATAAGAGTGTTATAAACGTGCTACCTTTGACCTTTTGTAGTGATTTTAATCTGTTAATCTGCGTAAAGTCTCCCGCTATGATTGTAGACTGACTCCGATGTGATGATCACGCTTGCTCCAGTTTTATTCCTGAGTATCTGTCTTCATATACGGAGCAGTGAGGTGGAACTGAGTACATTTATTCAAGTACTTTTTATACGTTTTTCTGTCTTATTTTGTATGATTTTCCTTCTTTATTCTCAGATGAAATGTACATAACACATCAAATTTAATGTAACATAATCATATATTATAAGTGAGCGCTATAAACTACATTTAGCACATAAAGACAGCTTTCGTTACAAGTAACACTACAAATTAGGATTTCATATAAAGAGTTTAAAGAATATGAAGCATCACTGTGGATTAAACTGCCACACAAGTTATACAAGCACAGCTGAAACTGTATCAATGCGTCTCAAATATGAAGATTATCTACTTTTCTTTTAAATAATAATGTTTCATTTCTGAATTTGTCTGTTGTCAAGGTCACACATGGATCTAAAGTTTCATAAACCCAAACAATCAGTTTATTTATCAGGAAGATAATCTGCAGATTCATCCATGAATGATGGAAATAATAATTTGTTGTAAACTTAATGCATGAAATCAGTGTTTTTTTTTAAAAAAAATGCCAAGAGTCACACATAAGTTAAAGTAAAGATCTTGCTTTTATTTACTTTGGTAAAAGTGAAAGTTGCCGATACGAATAATACTTAAGTTAAAGTTTTAGAATATCTGATGTTTAATGTCTTAATGTATTAAAAGTACAAGTAAATTGTACACACAGTTTGTTTACATGCATGTATAAAAGCTCCTGTTGATTTGACCAGTTCAGAGATCAGATATTCAGCATTTTTGGCAATAAAATTAATTAATTGCAGAAGAAAACCTCTACTTTGAATCTGATGTAATCTGCAAAGTAACTTGTAACTAAAGTTATCAGATAAATGTAGTGTAATATTATAAATGCATGAAATTTTAGGAGTGTTTTTCCTTCTTTTACTTGAGCGAAGGGTCCTCGACATGTTTTAGATTATTCAGAATAATATATAAACTCACTTCCAGATTAACGCCGACACTTTCAAACATGATCTAATCTTCCTTCTGGAGTAAATATAAGTTGACTTTGACTTATATAACACAGATAATGTGACTACAATCAGTCTGCTCGGCTCATTACGTGACGTTTATTGCTTTCTGAGGAAGACGCTGTGTTTGATTAACTCTGAGTCGGTTCCCTCCAGGAAGCCCGTCGGGTCACGCCATGGGAGCAGCTGGCGTCTGGTATGTGATGGTCATGGCGCTGCTCGCCACGGCGACAGAGAAGAGATGCCCTCCTTTACTATACAGGTGAGTCTGTGATAACACATTAATCATTTCTGGCCCTCAGAATCTAATTAAACTGTCGTCTATCGTCAGATTCTTGCAGCTGGGCCTGTGGGCGCTCATGGGCCTGGTGGTTCTGGTGGTCTGCATGTCCAGGGTCTACATGGCGGCACACTTTCCCCATCAGGTCATCGCTGGAGTCATCACAGGTGAGAATGACGTATTTTGTGGTCAGGTGAGACTCTGCTCCTCCTGTTCACCTAACAGCAGGTACAGCAGCCCTACTGGCCCAAACAAGATGGTTCTGTTTGATGGACCGTCTCCCTCCTGTGGTTTTGTTTCAGGCGTACTGGTAGCTGAGGTCGTCTCGAAGGAGAAGTGGATCTACGACGCCAGCATGAGGAAATACTTCCACACCACCCTCTCCTTGACCTCCCTCGCTGTTGGCTTCTACCTCCTGCTCAGAGTTCTGGGTGTGGACCTGCTGTGGACGATGGAGAAAGCCCAGAAGTGGTGCGTGAATCCCGAGTGGGTCCACCTGGACAGCACGCCCTTCGCCAGCCTCCTGCGTAACATGGGCACCCTGTTCGGTTTGGGTTTAGGTCTTCACTCGCCCCTCTACAGCGAGACCAAGACGAAGAACACGAGCACCGGCTTCAGGATGGGATGTATCATCGTCTCCTTGTTTCTGCTTCATCTGCTCGACGGTTGGACATTTTCTTCTGAAAATCTCACAACCTTCTACTTCCTGTCTTTTGGTAAAAGCGCGGTTGCACTTTTAATCCCGACCACTCTGGTTCCCTTCACTCTCTGCTGGATCCGTCAGGGGAAGACAGAAGACAAGAACTTGTGATTCAGGTCCACATTTTTTGTTTTAAGTCAATAGTTTAATTTTCTATATTGTACCAGGATCATTTTGTCCTCATGTTTAATACAAAAGACATGAAGACTTCCAGGACAAAGTCCCTGAAGTGATTGTGCTGGCCTGGATATCAGTTCCTTTAAAGAATATCTCCTGTAGTTTAACAGTTTGGGAAATTCGCTGATCACTTCCTGTCAGAGTTCGACAAAAACGTTGCTTCCACTCTGACGTCAGCAGCCGGTTAGCTTAGCTTGCAGGTAAGAGCCTGGCTCCATCTAAAGGTAACAATATCTACCAAGAAATGGCTGTAAAATATGTCAATTAACATGTTTTATCTCAATTTTGTTAGTTGTACGAGAACAGAAGTATTAAAATGCCGATTAGTGGTTTTATAAAGAGTTCTGTGTTGGATTTTCTTGGCAGTAGTGAGCTTTAGAGGCGTTAGTAGGTGGATTTTGGTTTTCTTTGGATGGAGCCAGGCTAGCTGTTTCCACCTGCTTCCAGGCTTTGTGCTAAGCTAAGCTAAGCTAAGCTAACTGGCTCAGGCTCAGTGGTGTCAGGAATCAAACTGCCGGCTAATGGATGTTTATTTTTGTTTGCATGTGGCCTTCGAGGTCTCTCAGTCTCGTCTGCTCCGAACGTTTGGTTTTGTTGTTCCAAGAAGTTCATAATTAACGCTGTTCGATCGTTTCAGTTTCGGAAAAAGCAACTAAGCCCATCGCTTTAGCCAGCTGCAGAAAGTATAAGGCTCTCTGTCTGGAACGTATCATTATACTGTTGACTTATTTTTAAATGAAACCCACTCATATTTCCCTTTTTTATATTAAAAAAAAAAAGTTTTAAGTCAATGGTGCATAAATGATGGAAGGAAAAGATTGTTAAGAATTTAAATAAAGAATGTTTTTATAACTATTTGCTCTCCACAAAGAGTCGTGCTTATTATTCAACATTTATTCAACATTTGTGTCCATTTTTCAGGGATCTGGATTAAAGAAATCTGGGATGAGGTGGCTGGTATGACACATTAATGCAGATCTGGCAGATTTAAATGAGTTTTATTTTGTTATTGGATCAGACTTCATGAGTTTCAGGTGTGTTGTGGAGGTCGTCCCCGTGTGTTTCAGCGCTGTGCTCTCCTATTGGTTTTCTCTGAATGTCTCAGACTGATACTGATTAATTCTCTGGCAGGAACAACCATTAAATATTAACCCGAGCATGCCCCCTTCACTCGGCAGGCCCACATACTGACGCCGCCGTTCACCACAGCCATGAGCTTTCAGAGCGACACGGAGGGTCAAGGGGCAGAACAACACGTGAGTCCTGCACGGCTCTCGCAGCAGGATGGAACTGAGATAAGCAGGATTACAGCGACAGACGCAGCTCTGCAGACCGTTTTGTAATGTGTGAAACCAAGTGGAGGAAAAGTTGTTTTTGGAAGTAACTTTTTTCACTTAGTTTCACACGATTTGATGAAATTAAAAACATCACTATAAATGTATTTATTTTTTGAAAGTGTGAAACCATGTGGAAAGAAAAAAGTCTTGAAAGGACATTTTTTTGAAAGTAAACATGAAAAAGAAAAAATAATTCTCCTGGACAAACTTTACTTATGTTTTTTTTTTTTTTTTAATTATCATTATATTGCTTTCACACATGATTTTCTTTTCTCCTGAAAAAAAAGCTAAAAATATCTATACTTTTTTCACACAATAAATGAAAGAGATTTTCTTCTGAAATCGTATTTGCTTATATTTTTTCGTGATTGAAACTGAATAAAAAAAGAAGTTTTCCATCTGTGAAAATGTGGAATTTTTTTTCCCACATAAAAAAGGAAATTCAGGACAGGAGAATTGTTCCAAACTTTTTTTTTTTCAGATGAAAAATGAATCAACGTTTTCTCATTAAATTGTATTTGTTTATATTTTATGTGTAAAATCAAGTGGAGAGAAAAGTTTTAGCAGGAGAAAAAAAAAATTCCATCTGTGAAAACATGTGAATTTTTTATTTTTTATTTCACTGTTTCACACATAGGAAAATATTAAATATTCTCCTGAATTTCAAAAAATATTTTTTGGCCAAGTGTGGGACCAAGTGAAGAGAAAACATTTTTACAGGAGAACATTTTTTTTTTTTTTTTTAAGTAATAAATATATAAATAAATACTGAAAACATTTTATTGTTTTACTCCTTAACATCTAAAAAGTTTTTCACTTTTCAAAAACTTTTATTTTTCAAACAATAAATGATAAAAATGTAGTTTTTAATGTGTGAAAAAGTTTTGGTAGGAGAAAAATTTTATTTTCCGTGTATTATGTATGCATTATTTTTCCACGATTCCCCATGTGATTTTTTTTCCATCAGTAAAAAAAAGGAAATTAAAAAGATAATATTTGGAAAACATTTTTTTTTCCCCCACCAATCAGGGTAAGTAAAGTGTTCACTTGTAGACGGAGTCGAGGTGGGATGGAAGATGTGAGACTCCATCGATGACATAATAATGGTGGCTGTTAAAACCATCTTATCTCTGAGGGCTCGTAGCTCTTTTCTGCTGCGTCATATCTTTAGGTTGAACAGCAGCAGCGTCACACACGGTGAACATCTCCACGCAGCTTCCATCAGTTGTGCTGGACGGATCTTATCTCATCACCAGAGTTTCTTCAGGACAACAAAAACATGCAGCTCTGTTTCACAAAGTGTGTCACAGTGTTTCCAGACTGAATTTATTCACCCAGTGTTTTGAGTCAAGTGTGTGTGTGTCTGTCTTCTGTTCTGCTGATGGTGAATCGACGCCACAGTGACACCTGCAGGTCGAGATCAAACATTACAACCCAACTGTGTCCTCGGTTATAAAATCTATTTTATTGTGAACCTCAACACAAACGTACGGATGTGTGACTGAACATCTTGATATGTGCAGGAATAAACTTACTCTACACTTAATCTGATGTCCAATAAATCGATTTCTACAAAACAGACAAAAAGAATACCAAAAACAAAATCAAAAATGTTATTAAAAATGTTTTTATTAAATAGAGTCAATGCCCCGGTGAAAGACGCTTTGGTGATTTTCACTGAAAACCGATAAGCCTGTGGAACTAAAACCTGCAGACTTCATGTTTGTTATGACTAAACTGTGTAATGTACAACATTCAGAGGAAAAATTAAAACAGCATCATGTTCTGGATTCTTTTTAAAACTACCGTCACATGCAGTGAATCTAACACGAGACTTCAGTAAAGAGTCAACATTCAGTGGAGCGGCGGGCGGGAAAACGATGTTTCCTAAGAGCTATAAATGAAGCAATTTCACAAAAAATCTGAGGACGAAACGTTTAATTAAAATTAAAAAATACATAGCGCTTTTTTGTCGTCTATGAGAATATTTATGTCTTCCAAGGGTTTAAAACAAGAAAAAATATTGTACAATTAAAACAAAAACATGTGCGTCATGTCCATCTATGGAAGCTGATGTTTCTGTACTGGGCTGAGTTGATTGTACTGAAGGAGGTGAATGTCTAGACGGAGTCCTTTGGACCAGGACCAGGTTACTGTAGCTGGACAGTCATGGCAGGGAGACGGAGGGGGAGAGGAAGAGGAGGAGGAGGAGGAGGAGAGAGGTGGAGATGGGAGGTGGAGGTTGAAATGGCTGGATGAACATCAGTACAACGCGTCAGTATTACTGCTTCGAGGCCTCTTAATCTTCTCAATGTTCTTCAGGATCATGTCGTGTAACGTTACCTTCAGAAGAAGAAAAGAAAAGATGGTGTGAAAATACTTAAATTAAAACGTTGGTGTGAAGGAAAGTTTTAAAGCGAAATGAGGAATAAAAACACAACGTACGTATTGATTTCGGAGCTCCGATACTATGATCTTCAGACTGATGTATTCCTTCTCATCAATCTCGGTTACTGTGCGCCGATAGTCCTCCTATTAAAAATAAATAAAGGAGATACTACAATAAACAAATTATCTATCAAAAGTCTCACAGTGAGCATAAAAACAACCTTTTTCCTCTTTTTACTGCTTTGTGACCTGAAAGTACCATATAAAGTTGAATTGTTTATTGTCTGACACAACAGTCGGGTTCAGTTGAAGTTATATTGCTACTAGCAGACTTCTTTAGTAGTTGCTACTTAAAGCTTTCCTAAAGAAATGAATGAAACCAAACCCCATTTTTCTCCGACATTCTCATCCTGGCTTCAAACATTTCCTGTATGAAGGACTCGCAGGAAATGATGCAGCAAATAATCCAGGAGTTCAGGTCACATTTCTTATGGCTGCTATCTCACAGTAAAAGCTTTAAAGTGAGGGGACGTGTCTTGGCTTCAACAGGACTAAACAGACCAGCCTCATTTCAGCTTCAGTATCGATAACAAATAGATGGACGTCAACCAATCAGAGAGACAAAACCCGAACTACAAGTAGTTACATCACAGGCAGGTTGGGTCATTTCTGGTCACCCGTCTGGTCACAAACCTAATCTACAGATCTCTTTTTTTGACTGTTTTCTAGTCCACTAATCTTAGTTCACGATGCAGTTTAAAGGTGAGGGAGAGTTGATGTTTGGAACATCCCAGGTCATCTGTTGTGCTTTCATTAATTTTTTAGATAATATTCACTTACCACATGTGGATATTTTGCTATTTTAGAAACCAGCTTTGCCCTTGTGATGTAGTATCTAGGGGTGAAGAAGGGAGTCAAAATTTAAATTAAATCATAACCCAAAAAAACAAAAAACAAAACTGTAGCAAAAATAAGTGCTGCAGCTGAGTGATCTGGCGTGTCAACAGTTTCATGCCTCGTACCTTGATATCTGATCGAGGTAGGATGCTGCCTCCCCTTCAACTGTTCTGAGTTCAGCTACCGTCTCCTCCTGGATGGACACTCCGAAGTTGTTGCCGTCCTCTATCCTGGGGATCAGCAGCTGAACCCACATTTTGACCTGCAGGTGAAAAGTCCTCATTAGTCCTTCATTTATTTTAACCTCAATGCTTGTGACTTGGCACTCATGCAGGGTCACTGCTGCACAACGGTACCAAGATAAAAGAGTGTGACTAATGTTTTGAAACATTACTTACAGTGTTACATTTCTCTATGAGCGTCCTGATCTCTGGTTTGACCTTTTCGATAAGATCAACAAGGTTACCGTTGCTCTTCATCATCCCACCGGGCATGACAAAGACCTTGGTGCCCGTCACTGGGTGAACAAGACAGAGGAGGGTCAAATAAATAAAGATTTAAGAGACGAACTTAAACCCGGAATGATGATGATGATTAAATAGATGATGGCTTGACAACCATTTTTCTACTCACCAATGTCCTCCTTGTCTCCATCCTCCAGCTTCCTCTTTTTGGCATTTTGCTGTGGAGCAGATAAAACAGGGTCTCACCTCTGCTCTTTACACAGTAGTTGAATAATTATATCAGCTCTTAAAATGGAGCCTCACCGCTTCTAGTCCGTCATGTAGGTTTGGGAGCAGGATGGGGTCCGGCACCGTCAGGTTTATCTCCGAGTGGATCTCCTTCAGTTCAGTGATGTTTATGATGGGGTCCTGAAGAAAAACAAGGAAACCAATTGAGCTATTTTTCTTGATGAAATGTAATTTTGTATTTGTTGCATTAATCTGAGGTGTATGTGTAATGTTGGCAGGTATGAATGTGAATGTTTTCTGGTTTCTTTCCTTCTCTTTGACAGTAAACTGGATATCATGTGGTTGTGGGCAAGACGAGAAAATACATCATCTTGGGCTCTGGGAAACACTGATTAACATTTCTCACCATTTTAAATCATGAAAATGATCAACAATTTAACTGATATTTTTCCAGGATGTGTGGGAACCCTGATACACACCATTAAACTACTTTTTCAACACAACATTTATACTGTAGTAGTCACCCCCTTTATCATGTCTGTGTATGTTACTACAACATATAAAACTACATTTAACCACCCACTCCTGACAAAGACAGACACAGATCTGAAACTACACAACACGTACTTGATTAGAATAACATTTACTAACCTTGAGGAAGTGATCGAGTTCCAGTAACTTCTTTGGGAAAAAATTCGCAACTAGATCCTCTGCCTGAAAGAAATGCAAACTGTTAGCCGATTCTGGCTTGAAAACAACTCTTGTTTGTTTTGATTATAATAGTATTTATTACTTACTTCTGAAGTTATTCGTTCCCTGAAAGCATCAACCTGCAAACATACAAAAACAAGAGTCCATATGTCAGACAAGATCAATGAGAAAACACGCTTAGTTTCTTTGCTAAAGGCAGCTGATGGTTTCAGTTGTATTAGACTTGGTTTATTTAGTGATCACCATGAAGACTATAAATGACATTAATATAGAGGCTTCGACGTTAAATTGGCAACATGACGCTATCCAGACGGCAGTCTGTTGGGTTGGCTAACATGCTAACTGAGGCCCTTTCCGTTCATGTGCTCTCCCAACATTAGCTGTTATGTCATAGAAAGAGCGATGTAACATTAACTTCCATTCACTCCTTGTGAGTCTTAACGTCACCCTGACACGTCACCTGTGTGAAGGTCTGACAGGTGTATCGTAGCGGGCGGGAAACAAGCCGGTTAGCCGTTACTAGCCTGGCCTTATCAGAGCTCTCACATCATGCTACAAAAAACGTGGCTAACATGCTAGCAGGTAGATAGCAACAACGCGCCGTATAACCTCAGCGCGGGCTCACAGGAGACGACGCTCACCTTGGTTTTAATTTCATTGTCCACCTTGAGGAGTGAAGACATCTTATGTGGTCAAATATGCGAAGAGCGATTGTCCCAACAGCATTAAATTCGGTCGCGAACGTGTGGCTCACTGTTTGTCAGCCACACTTGTGAGCTTAAAGATGACGTCGTCGACGCGCGACGCGGACGCAAGGCGCGCAAGGGGCTTCGCTGCGCACGCGCGAAAACGTCACCGTATTTTTCTAGACGCAGCTGACGATGTAAACAAGAAAAGACAGTCGAGGGCAACAGGGATCAAATAGGCCGGTGTCACCGCAAATGATAGCCATTATACACGCATAGACGGCTGACATGGGGCTGCCTGTAACTATTAAAGTCAACTTCCGGGGCAACGTGAAGAGATTTCTGGATCAGGATCTGGACAAACTGGAGTGGGAATCCGTTGAAGCCTGGGTAAGCAGCTAGCTGAGCGTGTTGGCTAAACGCTGGCGCAGTTTGGTGAAAAGTAGGCCCAGACGTGGCCTAACCACGTAAACAATGGGCCACCTGAAGGACAGTCGGTACCTGCTGCGACAAAACGTGTTTACAGGCAGTTATTTTAACGTTAACGAGCACGTAACGTCACACGTAGGTGAAGCTAAATCTTTTCAGTTGGCTGTGAATCGTTTTGTACAGCAAGCTAGCTGTGGAGGTTTTTTTTTTCTCCCTCTTCCATTATTGATGTTTTCATAACACGTGTGGGACAGACAAGAAACGTGTGCTGTGGACCTGATGTCAGCTTCCTTCTATGTTTCAGATCAAGGCGTCTTTTGGGATCAATCACTTTCAGGTCAAATACTTTGATGAGGATAATGAAGAGGTAAGAGTGTGTGTGAGTGTGTGTGCTCGACCGATATTTAATTTTTGGAGCCGATGTCGATATTAATATGCGAGAGCAATTATTGGCCCTGGCTGATTATTGGGGCCGATATTCAGAATCGTCTGATCGTCGGTATCTGGGATTTTTTTCTGTCAGATAGCTGAGAAAATAAACTAATTTTTAAAAACGTTCCTACAACAATATCTAATAGGTGACATGCTATAATTAATCAGTGTTGGAGGTTAAAAAAAAACATGCTGTCTTTTCCTGTATGCTATACTGTTTGCGTCTGCCCTTCTCACAGTTGGATTGTTAGCAAAATTAAAGAGCTGTAAATGTTATATTGCCTCCGTCATTCCGATCATGAGGCTGTACAGTTGGTTACAAGCCATCTGGACAATATAACTGACATGCACAATGAGTGGTAAGGTTGTTTTACTGTATTTCTGCTAACTCCAACGTACTCTAACGTGTCAGTTTTCTCAGTTGATATAATAATGGCAGTGATGCTGTAACAGCCACAAATATGATTTTTCAGTCTCTTGATTTTTTTAATCACCAGTATCGGTTCTGAAACAGTTATATCATTCGACCCCTAGTTCTCATGATATGAGACTGTGTATCATCTTATATTTATATACCGTTAAATTGTTGAATGACATTAGTGTTGTCTTCTCCTGCTTTTAATGGCTGCATTGAAGTTAAGTGATGTCATTCATTCAAAAAAGCTACACAATATGCAGTGATCTCATATGGAAAAGGCAGTGATAAACATGTTTAACTACAGCATGGTGATAATAATAACATGAGTCCTGTGATAAAACGCTCGCTGGTGTTGTTGTGTTATTTCCAGATGCTGGTAAGAACAAGGAGAAAAACAATAGAAACTGTCTTTTCTCACAGAAAACCATAGTTATATTAATATTGTAAGTTTCTCATTTAAGGACTATTAGAATATTGGAAAATCATGAGACATCACTATTTCATATCGGTCAGTATATCTGTCATGGGCCAGTATCGGCCAGCTGATATATCAGTCAGGCTCTAGTTTTTACATTACTTACAAAGCTGTGATAATGTTTTGGTTTCGCCTGAGTTCATTGACTCATGTTGATATTATTCTCTCTTTATTTCAGATTTGCATTAACAGCCAAGGTGAGAAAAATACTTTATCTCAATTTTTAGAATTAGTAGAATATAACCAAACATTGTTAAGTGGTTTTTTGTCAATCGTCCAACTAACTTACTCTTTATTTATTTATTTTTATTTCAGATGAATATGAAGAAGCCATCAAGGTACTGGGACACTACTGGATATTGTGTAAAAGTTGGAAACTAGATTAAATTCAACTTCATGTGAATAAAGTCACTGTTAGGAAATGTTTTGTAAACGTTGCCGTGGCAGTAGAATGCAGTGAACTTTACTTCATAAATAGAAGATAAAAAGAAAAAATACCTCTGATTATGTGACAAAACATGACTCATTCAATATATACTAAGGGTGCTGTGTGTGACGTCACTAAAGAGATAAAGTAGTTAGAAATATGTGCCTGTTCCAGTGTGACAGCATTCACGTAGTCAGTCACTAAGCTCACAAGAAAAGCAAATAGCAGAGACATGTTGACGGATTGAATTCCAAACACTCATGAGTCATTTGATATTTGTATGTTTCTTTCCTGTCTTGAATATTTGCATATTCCTGCGTCAGTCTCCTGTGGTATGTGTCAAATGCTTATTTGTGTGCACAGAGTGCCGAGAAGCAGGGCAACCAGCTGCACATGAACGTGTACAAGATGAAGGGCCAGGCCTGCGGAGGCCCACTGAAGACGGAGGTGAAGGAGCTGAAAGGAGACCTCCGGCCGGCTCCTCCTTATCCATCGAGGGTCAAAACTGTGGACAAAGGCACACAAGTCACCCCGGAGAGAGAAGCTGTAAGGAACCAATCAGATCCTCTTCCACTTTCCGGCACCACGTCTTGAACACAGTGTCGGCCTCTGTTTGTCAGATCTTGTGATACAGTTCGATGTGGCTGGTGCCTCAAATGAAATTACTGTCTTTCATTGCCTGTTCATTCATGTGGCAGCGGTGGACCGGTAGAGTCACTACTGCTGAGTCCATTTCAGTCACTCGCATCCAGTTATCGAAATCAGGCTGAATTACTGATGTACTTTGAAACAGGTCACGGTTAAGGACACCAAGGGGAGCAAACCAGAAGATGAGCCACCTCCTATGTGGTTTCGGTCGTACATGGAGAAGGTGAGATTATTGACCTTTGACCTTTTAGCTTTGATGCAGGATTCACCCAAGTTCACTCAAAAATATAGACTCAACTCATGTTGATGGAAATTCAGGTGAAGTTTTGTAGTCCACAAAACATTTCTGGAGCCGCACGGCAGAACAGCACCACAGCGTTCTCCTAAATAACTGAATAAAAACACATCATATAATGTCTCGATGCAGTTTGTCCAGAAGCCCTGAGATCATTAAATTATTTTAAAAGATTTTAATTATACACATTTTGAGACGAAACCTTCACTGTAGCTGTTGAGCTAAGTTAAGTAAGCATTAGCACACACCCTGTCTGAAGTGGGTGCACTTGTTTTGTAGACTATGAAACCTCACCCGTCTTTCCATTAGTCTCCTTTACCTTTCCTTGAATATTTGCCTCTTAAATAGTCAATTGTTGCGACCAGCTCCCGCTAACATCAGTCAACTCTCTCTTCTCTCATAGTTTAAAGACGAAGTGGTGAAAGAGGTCGTGGAAAGGATGTGCAGTGACTTTTCTGGCCAGTGTTGTACCCACAAATCATCTGACGGACCACTCGAGGTCATCGGGGCCAGTGGTGGTATTATAGGGCCCAGGCCGGGTCCCTCCACCTCGAATGGGTCCCTTGGCTACACCCCGAACTGCAGCAGCTGCAACAAACTCACCTCTGAAGGGGCCTACAAGTGCAGGTAGACATAAAACACATTGTGATTTAAAACAGAAGCCATATCTTGAATGTTTTTTAGCTTTGCACTGCATCCATACTTTTGTTTTTGTTTGTCCCGGTCAGTGTGTGCCCGTCCTGCATCCTGTGTGAGTTGTGCCGACACAGCCACGACCCCAGCCACAACCTCGTGAGAACCAAGACACCTCTCTCCATCCCTGAGCATGGCATGTCGGGAGAGTTGAGGTAAACCCCCAAGACTGAGGAGAAAATCTTCCCTCTTCTGGAAACAATAAGACATTTTAACTTCTACAACTGTGCTAGCCCTTTCTGCTATCCCTTCTCCTACATTAATGGAAGAAAACGTCAATATAAATAGACGCAAGAACATGTTTTAGCAGCTAGATTACTGTAAGCTTTTGAATTATGAGTGTGTATGTGTGTTTTTTTTTGTTCTTGGAAAATAAACTTTTGATAGTCAACAAATAGGTGTTCCTGATGACATTTCAAACCAGGTTCCCAAGGCGAGGAGACAGGACAGTGCGCAAGGCCGAGCGACAGCGGCTCAAAGCTGAAAGGAGGCAGCTCAGAGCTGAAGTGAAGGAAATCAAGAAGAAACTGAGACTGGAGAAGAGGGGGCTGCAGTGGAGCGGGCCCTCTACCTCAGGCAGAGCCAACCTGACAAACATGGCCTCCGCGTCCACCCAGGTCCCAGCCCTGCCCCCCCCTGCTGCCTCAGAAACAGCCTCAGGTCCAGCCCCAGCCCAAGGTCCCATCCCCGCCCCGGTCCCTGACCCCCAGGCCTCCAGTCCAGAGTAAGCGCCACCTCGGAAGGGCGTCCGACAGTGCTGGGTACCTCCAACCCAGCATGGATGCAATAAAGTCTTTTTTTCCAAGAAAAGAAATCAAAAATATGCCATCTTTGTAATCTAGTCTGTATGAGTGTATCGCTGGCTGCTCTGGGGTGGTGGATGAAAAATGTTGGAACTACCTCAATGTGAAAACTGCTGCTGCTGCTGCTTCATAGATTTTCTAAGAAAAAAAATTGCTTTTGAGCTGCAAAAAAACAAAACAAAAAAAAAAAACAAATCTGGGGGTCCTGCTTTTTTTGATTCGTAGAGAACAAAAGAGATGGGTATTATAAGAGACCAGGGCTTTTTTCAACAATGCTCTGTACACTTGAAACTAGGGGTCCTGGGGTCTCGCACACGTCCTTGGTGCCCACTATGGCTGCCTTGTTTCTGGATGAAAATCTGCCGGACGGCACCCGTCTGGAGCCTGGTACCAAGTTCATCAAATACTGGAAGATGAGGAACTCGGGCACTATCAGCTGGACCTCAGAGACTAAGGTACCCCTCCCACCCTCTGAGAGGACAGGCTCCACTCTCTCTTTGCCCCCCCCTCCTCTGCTTCACTCCCACTCTGAGCCCCCCACTCAGCTCATTGCCGACTTCTATATCCACTAACACAAGCTAAGATTTCACACCCAGCCTAATACTACTTATCCCCTCTCCGTCTGAGATGTTTATTATTTACATTCAGTTAAATCCGTGTCGTTGTTTAAGTTTTTAAGTCTTTGTCATCGTTTGAGTGTGTGTGAGTGAGTGTGTGTGTGTGTGTGTGAAAGTGTGAGTGTGTGTTTCCCTCACTTGATTTCTCTGCAGTGTGATTTTTGGTCGCATGCCCTCGTCTTTGTGCCTTTTTCGCATGTGTATTCCTATTTTGTGTTTTGTGTATGTGTGTACGTGCACCCAGCTAGTGTTCATGTGGGGGAACCTCGGCCTGGCGTCAGAGGAGAAGAGGGAGGTGCCGGTCCCCCTGCTGCTGCCCGGACAAGTGGGAGTGGTCAGTGTGGCCTTTGTGGCTCCTGTGATGGAGGGAACGTACACCTCCCACTGGCGGCTGGCGCACTGCGGGTGCCAGTTTGGCCCGCGTGTCTGGTGCAGCATCGTGGTCGAACACGGCAACAGCCGCAACGCGCTCGGGCAACAGAGCAAACGACTGGCAAGTCTGCTAACTAATGACACGCTGTGCTGCAGAACATCAGCTGCTGACACATGCTGCTAGAAATACATGTGACAACCTGAGTTACCAAGAAGTAAATGTAAAATGTGTTATTTTTACACATCTGTTCAACTACGTTTTAAAGGAAATATTGTACTTTTTGTTAGAAGAGTAACGCTGCACATTAAAGTGTGTTTTTTCCTATGTAAAAGTCGTTTAAAGTATTTTGTGGCTTCAGAGGAAGCTGCATGTAATCTGAGAAAGCGCCTCCAGTGATGTTAGCTAGCTACGTTGCATTGTGGGTAATTTAGGCACCAGGTTTTGAGAATAAATGAGAATAAAAAAGGTGACATCTCTGGTTCTGCTGTATCAATTCGATCTAAACTGATTTTTAAACAAGTGGACAACTTTTCATTAACTGGTGCCTACATTACCCACAATGCAGCTTAGCCACTGAGTGACATCACAGGAGGCAATTCGTCAGATTACATGCAGTTTCCTCTGGAGCCACAAAAGACTTTAAACTATCACCAAGACCTGTATAAACACAAATTGGTGGAGCTGCCCTTTAATAAATGTAGTTACGAGTTGTGTTACAGATTTCACAAATGAAAATTTTCGATAAGATTATGAAATGCAACACTTTGTGAAGGTTAAACCAGTGTGTCTTAGCCATTTGTCTTGTTATGTACACAAAAAAAAACGTGTCTAACTGAGGCCTTATTTTTCTTCAAAACCTCCGTCAGTGTTTCATTTAAAGAACTTCTTGAGGCTGAAAGAGTCAGAATTGTTCAGTGTTTCACAAAAAGACAGACATCAAGGAAAACTCCCAAAAATGTAAAAAGATCTTTTGTAGCAGAACTTGCATTTTTACTTGTAACGAAGTATTTTGACACAATATAAGATATATATATATACATGAATATGACCGAATAAGACGGGTTCCAGGTTGATAATGGGAACATAATGAAACAGTGATGTGTGGATTAGGACTTGAAGAAACAGATAATCAAGACTGATGCTCCTTAATCCTTCAAATCTGGAGGTAATATATGAAATATAAATATGATATAACAGGGTCGTCTTTGAGGGCGTACTGTAGCGACGCTACTGATGTTATTCTTGTGTGTGCTGCAGAAGGAGGAGGTGAGGCAGGTGGAGAAGGAGAAGGAGGTAAGGTCCAAGGACTGCTGCCCTGACTTGTCTGTAGACGTGAACCATGAAGACTACTACTTCCCCTCGGTCGACCTGCTCACTGCACAGGTGCACACTCACAAAGCAGCTCCCTGAAAACATGTTCATGTGCTGACAAAGACCTAAAGAAGCCAGACGACTCTCACATGGTGATTATGTGTTAATTCTTCCTGCGTGTGCTCTATTTCTTAGGATCTTCTGTCATTTGAGTTGCTGGATATAAATATCGTACAGGAGTTGGAGAAGGTTCCTAACAACACCCCTGTGGGTAAGCAACGAATCAAACATCGGAGAAGACGAGGCAATCGTTACTACTTTACAACATTCACATCAACGTTTTTAAGTCTGTTAACTGTGTTGTGTTCGCTCTCCCTGATTTGTAGATTTGACACCCTGCATATCCCCGCTGCCCCACGACGCACCAGTGTTGGAGAAGGCCGTCACTTCACAGCTGAAAGAAGACACAGAGGCCACAGGCGTCAGAAAACTCTTTGGTAAGGACCGAGTGTGTACTTTAAAAACCTCCAGAATAGTTTGTGCTCGATGATGTGAGTGTTGCCGTAATGATTACCAGACAAGGAAACGTTGAACAGACATAAAAAGAACCTAAATTTTTATGGTGGTGGATCATTCAGGCAAGACTCCAGGATTCAGCTGATGCAATCTCTATCTGATTGAATGGCTTTTTAAATCGGACAGAAGACAATTCTGCTCACGCCTGACATGCCGCTTGTCTTGTGTTTGAACATGTTTGTGACACAGGATACGTAGTTAAATGAAAAAATGTGGGTTTTCATACAAAAAAACGAAAGTCTGAAGGTTTGTAGGGGCTGGAAAAGCTTGAAAGTGCTTGAATTTGGCTTGTGAGAGGGTGTATGTTAAAGGAAACACCAAAGTGTGTTTACCGGTCTTTGCATATGTGAAAAAAGTTTGTGAGAAGCATTTCCCGAAGAATCTCCGCAAAATTGCCTTAACTGATGTTACCTGAGTTATTAAGGCAGAAGACAAACATCTGTAGGTGTCGAGCTGGTGGTTCAAGGCTACATTAGCCACTGCTAGCAGAACACAGAGCTGTTAGCGGTTGAGTTGCATTGTGGGAAATGTGGGCAGCAGGAGTTGTGGAAGTGCTCTTTTAACGTTGGTTGTGTTTTGTCCAGGAGTGAAGCTGAGGCAGCAGAGGGAGCTGCTGGAGCCTGCGGCCCAGGAGGAGGACCGGGAGGAGGAGATCAGCGGAGCTCAGTTCCTCTGTGAGACCGTCATCCGCTCCCTCACTTTGGAGGAAGCCCCCGATCACAGACCCCTGCGCAGAGCCCAGCACAGCATCCACAAACCACAGAGTAAGGACCTCCGAGTCACACTGTTATAACGTCTAAGAAAATACAGTTCTTTTTTTGTGTTTGTTGTCGTACTAATTTTAGTCTATTAAACCTTTCCAGTTGTTTCCCGGGGGCCCGTGGATGCTGAGAGGACGGAGACGGTGCAGGAACGAAATGAGGAGATCTGTGTCGGAACTCTGGAGAGCTCAGTTCTTCCTCCCAACGCAGGACTCAACCAGATCACCCCGGGAGAGGAGACGAAGCCAGGTCAGAGGAAGCTATCCAGCCCTTTCTGTACATCAACAGATATTTTTTTAAAAAAGCATGAAAAACTCAAGGACTGATTGATTGAACTCATCTCAAAACATTCCCTTGTCATAACTTATGTAGTGATCAATCAAACGAGCGTCCCCCTGCGTGTCTTTTCCAGTTATTCTGCTGGAACCAGTGAATGAAAACCTGCATATCAGTTCACTTCATGATAACGAGGACGAAGAGGTGATGGGCTTGGATGACATGAGAGACGCTCATGAGGAGAAAGAGGAGGGTGGAACCAGAGGAGAAGACTGGGAGGAGGTGAGGTTTCCTGCCAACAGTTATATTATGTGATGACGAGTAAAGAGTCAATAACTGTCCTCTGTTGTGTCTCAGGTCAGCAGCCAGACGTCCTCCGTCTCCTCCTGTGATGATTACATCATCGTCCTCCCCGACTGCTTCGACACCAGCCGGCCTCTGGGCGAGTCCATGTACAGCTCCGCCATGTCGCAGCCGGACACCGCTGCCGTGTCCTCAACCAATCCAGACATACGGCAGGAGGAGGAGGAGGAGGAAGAGGATGAAGAAGAAGAAGAAGAGGAGGAGGACGAAGAGGACTGTGAGTCAGTCAGGGCGGCACCAGTGAAGGAGAGCCAGGAGAGGACAGAGGAGGTCGATGTGGAGGTTTCATCTGTGAACACGTGGCCTCCGCCTGTCCCTCCCATCCACGGTAGCGTGAACCAGATGCTGTGCGCCTCCCAAACCCTGGACGCTGTGACGCTCACCCCCGAGGTGGTGCGACCACCGGTGCTGCACGACCCCCTGCTGGCCCCGCCGGCCCTCTACTCACCCAGGTTAGACGGGTGGAAGATCTGTTAGCGTGCATAAAAGAAATATTTCAGGATGTATGAACAGAGACACAATAGGTACGACCGTAATTGGTCTGTGTGAAACAATTAAAAACAGAATCCAGTTGTTGCAAAATAAATGTTTAACAGTGTTTAATGACGTTATACATGAATATTCAAGGTTGATTTAGGGTTTTATGTCATTTTCTATCAGAAGTACTGTGAGACTTTAAAATAAGCAGAGCGATTCAAACTGGAATTTATGTTCTTGTGCTTCAACATGTGTCCTGTTTACAGATGAAACTGTCTGTGTTTGTTCCTTTTGAAGCCAAACATTGATTAAATTGATGTTTTGCAGGACAAACATCAGCAGCAAAAACAGCTTGTTGTAAGACTTTTGCAGCAGAAAGTTGAACAAAGTAAAAGAATAATGTATTAGAGCTGCAGTTCAGCCAGAAACACAACCTTTTGATAATAATGTTTAGTAAATTCTTTGGTTTTGGATTTAAATCAACCCTAGAAGTTATTCTGATATATTAAAATCTTCTTGTTTGTTCACTGTGATTCTTCAGGTCGGAGGCCCTGTACCTGGCTGAGGACCCGAGTCCTCCAGCCTGTGACCCATACGAGCCACACCAACCACGAGTCCACCTAAATGGTGAGTTCTGCATTTGAATCTCTTGATACGAGCAAATCACAGAATCACTCTGGCACACAGCAGGATCAGTGCAACATCTCCTCTGCTGTTTTTACGCCTGATATAAATGGGACTTTGACTTCAGCTCAGATTGTTAAACTTGTGTTGCCTCACAGCCGCATGTGTGACTCACCGCGTTGACCTGAATTAGCAGCGCGGCACTTCGAGGAGCTTTTGGCTCCGTTAGGCGAGAGAGGAAACACATTTTGGCTTTTGTGGGAAGACAGGAAGTGAAGTGGCACACGAGCTTTGGGGGATGTGTTGCTTCAGCAGAATGATCGTTGTTCTTCCTCCTCTAATTCTCTGCGTGTTATTTCCTTTTTTTCCTTTTCTTTTTTAACCCGCTCTGCAGTTTCATCTGGTTTGTCAAGATCAGCAGGCTCAGCATCCAGTGCCTTTGAGACATATAACCCCAGACCCAGCAACGCCCTGCAGCCGAGGTGCAAAACAAATTGATGCTGTAGTTTCTCTTTAACCGCCCTGCTCAGGTTCTGTCCTGTCTGTATGATCAGTGACAACACATGCAGCAGTGTGTGTTTACTCATATTTATGCACTTTTTTTTTTTAACCTAAAACAAACTGGAACACGTTGTTCTGTGCAGTGCTGTTACATAACCTCACCACATCCTTCTCTCTTCATACAAGGGGCCAAGGAGGCATCACAGAGGGACTCGTCAAGGGGGCCCTTTCTGTCGCAGCGTCCGCTTACAAAGCTCTCTTCACTGGACCAAACTGTTCAATACAGGTACAACACACGGCGGCTCTTCTTTCGACTGTTTTTAAATCTGTTAAAACAGTTATTACAGTTACAGCGGCAGCAAGTGAGTCGACGATTCTCACAAGAGCAACAAAACAAGTAACCTTCAGAGAGGTGCTCAGGTTGTGAGTCAACGCTTCCTTATGTAACAGCCAAACGTGCCAGAGTGCCAGAGCGTGTGTGTGTGTGTGTGTGTGTGTGTGTGTGTGTGTGTGTGTGTGTGGCTCCAGATTGCTGAAGTTTTTGCAACCATTTTGTCTTATTTTGATATCCGTAGCATCTGAAGCAAATATAGTCAGTGACGGATGCTGAAACCCAGAATTAAACAGGAACCCTGCAGCTTAATTATTGAAGACCGTAGTGTCAACGAGCTCTGATGTTGCCGGTTCTCTTAATGGTTTTGGAGAAATGAAAACATTCGTCTGTGCTGCATTTCTTCCTTTCACAACTCATAAGACACATGTAAATCCTGCTCTTAGTGACGATGTCGGAGAGAAAATAACACTCTAAAGTTTGGTGCGACTTCACTGAAGTGCGAACGCGATGCAGACGACGCTCAAACTGCCGCAAGTTCAGTGTAAGAGTCAAAACAGAAGCGTACAGGTGGGAAAATGCACAGCTTGCGACTGCCTAGCTCGGACAAAAGTGCATTCTATGATTAACTATCAGCCGGCTGGTTATTTAACTTTAAATATGCAGTTATGAATACAATGTTGAATTGTGAGAGTACAGAGAGCTCGGACTGTCCTCCCTCGCCACTGAGCTCAGACCCGCTAGCAAAACACGTTGTCAGTCTTGAGTTATTTGCCAAGTTGCCTTACATGAAGTGTTGTGGACTGAAACAAAAGTATCTTGATTACCCGCCTACTGTGCTGTTTTTGGTTGGGGTCAAATTAGGAGTGCATACCTGCAGATTTGGGTAATTCTTAAATTCTTAAATTAGATTTTTCCTACACCAAAACACAGACGTCCACCTCTTCAGATTAAGGTAAATAAAGGATTTATACATCGCCTATATTCTGTCAGTAGATTACAGAGAGTGAAGCTTTTGCACACCTATGGATTCCTGAAAATGTAGCACAGAAAATAGAAATAATAATTAGCTTGAGCAATACTTTTATCTGAACAGCTGATCAGATTTCTGTCGAAGGTCCTCGGCTCTACAGAGTTTTGTAACGTCTTTCAGCTCATTTGTTTTTATGGTTTTTAATGAGACTAATGTGGTGGTTCGCTCTCGCTGCCCTCATAGTTTCATTTCCAGCGAATAAGCTCTTATAAAACCTGCTGCACTGTAACCCTCCCGACATCAAGCCCTCAGTCAGACGGTGGCTTTTATGTGATGAGCGTAGAGGAAACACTCAGCAGATCCCCTCAGGAGTTGGTAGAGATCACAGCAGAGACCGTTTAGTGGACATTGAGGATGTGGAAACTGCTCCATCGTTAGCAGCTTTATAAAGTGATCATGTGTCGGGTGTTTCCACTGTAAACATGTGACTGTTCAAAGAATCTGCTGATAATCAAAGTATTTGATCCCACGAAGGGTAAAAAGTGTCAGACATTAAGTTCAACGCACTGTTTAACCTGATTTTCCCCTGAATTGTGTCAAGTATTTAAACTTTTAAAGCTTTTTTACTGAATAGAGCTGTCGGCAACCTTCACTCGACACCTGATCTGTGCCAGTTGTGTAATAAAAAGGTTCACTTTGAACTTTACATAACTTTGGAGGAAGTGTTGCCTGAGAAGACGAATGCTGGGGAATTTAAATACTTTCCACTGTTGCAGAGACGTTTGTGAAGTTTGAAATAGAAAAACAAAATCTTGTCCAATTTTATCAACTGGGGAAGTTTCATGGTGATTTCTTATTTTCTTTCTCTTTTTTTGTCTAAAAATGTACATTTAATAGACAGAAATCTCCATTTCAGCAGCACTTACACACCAGTCTTTCCAGTTTTATCTATATTTTGAATATTTTCACACAGGAGTTTGTTAATATATCTTAATATATATTCATAGACTAATGAATTGAACTTTTTTATACCTCCTACATACCTTTTTTCTGGCTTTTTTCATTATATGATAATTACGACAAGATTTTGATGGATAAAATGATAACGTGAAGACATTTTATATCCAGAAGGTCAGAGGGTTAAATGTACTATGACATCATAATAGTCAACTCAGCTGGTGCGCAGGTCAGTTTCATGGTGATTTCTTACATAAAATTTTACCCTCTTCAGTTACGTCTCCCCGTAATTCTGATCAGGTTCACGAGGAATGGAGCATTTTTCAAACTTAGCCTCTTTGAGAATTATGACATTACATCTTGCGATCCCAGCAGTATTTCATGTTCAGCTACAAAATATATGCATCAACCTTTCAGACGAATAGAGGCTCCAGATAACACCTGAGACGGTCAAACACAATAACATCCACCGTCTCCTCTCTGCGTTGTTCCTCCTCTGCAGCGAGGCATCGACCCCGCCACCCGACAGGACCCTTCCATGATGGCGATGCTGCTTGAAATGGGCTTCAGAGACCAGCGGCTCAACCAGCGGCTGCTGAAGAAGCACGGCTACAGCCTGCTGCACACCGTCAACGAGCTGGTGCAGATGGCCGAGGACAGCCAGAACCGAGCCGTCAATACTCGACACTGAGGGACGCGGAAACAACGCTGAGGCTGAAAAAGAGTCACGAGAAGGAAATTCTATGACTTTAAAATGTAAAGAGAATATTTAGATCACCCACCCTTTGCAGTGTTCGGATCTATCTTGATTTACTTTAAAGAAAAACCTATTTATGATTCACGCAACTGATTGATTTTTCCAAAAAAAAGAAGAAAAAACAAGGGTGGTTAGTTGATTTGGACCAAGAGCTAAACGATGAAAAGAGGATAAAAACAAAAAGAGGAGCTGATCAGCGAGTAAGAAATGAACAGCTTCTTCTTCTTCTGCCTTTGCCTTTAATTTAGCTTCGACATTTTTTTTTATAAAAAGTTAATCCACACACACACACACACACACTTTGTAAATTATAACTGAATCGTGGTGAAAACGCCTTGTTTACCGGGGCCTTACGTGTTTTGGGTCGGACGGAGCCGGAGCTACAGTGTGTGTTTCAGCTCTTCATCTTTAGTGTTCGTATGGCTGTTGTAGCTGCTTCCTCGGCTTGGCTAGATTCTTCTCACAAAATAGAGCAGTCAAATAAAAAAAAATCTTGAATGTCATTTACAAAAAATATAAATATATATATGGTAGAAATGCTCTGAAGAGCAGCCAGTTAGCATTTTAAAGCGCGATGCTACTGAAGCTAAGCGGACGTTCTGGGTGTGAAGGGGGTCGGCGGTGCAGCAGTGACAACAGCAGATATTAAAAGACCTTTTTTTTTTTCTCTCGATTTTATCGTAGTGAAATCTGCCTAAACAATGCAATCTTTTTTCTGTATCAGAGTACTGTTATTTTAGACGTTGACATGTGGAATGTATACAAAAAAGAAAAAAAAAAAACCCAACCCGTCTGACACGGGTTAAACCTGCTCGGGCTCGGATGTTTTTTCTACCGCTTTTTAGGAGACACCTGCATGACAGGTAGAGGCTTTAGAGATGAGTCGTGTTCTCGTGGTCTTAGCACAGTCACAGTGGAAGAAACAAAATGTCCGCTTTTTTGCGTCATCGTTTAAAAAAAGGTAAAAACAAAACAAAAAAAACACACGCACACACCTGCCTGCATTTTCACCTGTCCTCATATGACAACAAACCTTTCTTAGCATTAATCGGAGACGTGACGTCTCTAACGACACATTCCTCGAACTCACAGTGGAACCAAGTCTGTTTTATTTCATGACATTGCCTTTTGAATGGACGACGATTATTAGTTTACTGAAATATACATGTGGTGATTCTGACATTTGTGGTGTGACTGTGCAGATTTAAGTTAATTTGTTTTTTTTGTTTTTTTTTCCTCCCGTGTGTGTGTGTGTGTGTGTTCGGTTGAGGAGTGTTTGAATCATGTTTTTCTTACGTTGTTTCATGTTTTAAAGAGTCATGCTCTAGAGAATCATTCTGAATATATCTACTACTGTATGCTTGGCAAGTTATCCCTCTGCCACAGAGTGTATACATTAAATACCCTTCTACTGTCAATCCGCCAATAAACTATTTGCACATCTCCCTCGTGTCTTCGCCTGGTCTGTTAATGATGAATGTCTGAATGTAGGTCGTTAGGCTGCATGTACTTTATGTCTTTTATACAGTACATGTCGTACTGGGTTAAGTTGATGCTGACTAAAGTAGGCTCCCTAGGTGAGAGTGTGCAGATTATACAGCTGTTGTGACAGAATGAGGTTTGGTTTGACATATTTTAATAGTGCAGCAAAGTCCAAAATCCACCAAGACTGCACTGTTATAAAAATGTGAAGGCGGCGCCTCGTAAACAAGATGTAAAATGTGCTATATGTGGTGCAAAATACAAAATAAGTTGTGTTTGAAGTAAAACATTTTTGCAATAAAGCTTATTCGTTTTCTGGTCTTGAGAAAAATGTATGAATGTGAAGCTACAGCTAGCACCCAGTAAGCTTAGCAAAGGTTGGAGATGGGTGAAAACAGGCAGTTAGCTTGCTGTAGTTCAAAGTTTAAAAACAAAAGCTAGCTGAATTAAGTAAATATGTTATGTTTTAATGAGCTTTAACAATGTTGGTGTGTCTATTTTAAAGCTTTGGATGGAGCCAAACTAGCTGCTCCCCCCCATTTCCAATCTTTATGCTAAGTTGAGCTAGCAAAGTAGCCTACTCGACACACAATCATGACAGTGCAAAGCTAATATTTCCAAAAATGATTATCCTTTTACTTTTAAATGCTACACCACTCTCACGACTGTGTAGTAAACGTGAAGCTACAGCTAACAGCTAGCAGCTAGTAAGCACACAGGCTGGAAATGGGGTAAAGCTAGCTCGGCTATATCCAAAGTTTAAAATATACACAGCTAAAGCTACCTAAAGTGATACAATATATAAATTTCTGAGTTTTAATGATGTTAGCAGGTGTGTTTGTTAACTTGTGCTAAAGTTGAGCTAGCTAAGTAGCCTACTCAACGCACAATCATGAGAGTGCAAAGCTAATATTTCCAAAAATGATTATCCTTTTACTTTTAAATGCTACACCACTCTCACAACTGTGTAGTAAACGTGAGGCTACAGCTAGCAGCTAATAAGAACAAAGCCTGGACACAGGGACACTATTATTATAATTTACACACCATTTTGATGTTGCTTCTGATACAGTGTAAACTCGTGGGAATAATGTTCTGAAAATTGTCATGTTATGAGGTTTGGTGGCCAAAAGGGGCCCGACATGTTTATTTTTGCCCCTCCGGCCTCAGAAAAGGTGAATCCGGCCCTGGTGGATTAAATAGATATATACAGGAAATTAAGCTCAAAATGGCCTCACGTGAGTTCCAGATCAGTGTATAAATTCTGATTCCAGATCAGTGTATTAACACTGATAACAGGACAGTGAGTGAGACGGCCGACCTGTCACCTACAGCAGAAACAGGAAGTGATCCTCCCACTTCGGCTCATGTTGTCGCTGCCTCTCTTCACGAGGCTGCTTCAAACTTAAATGATCTTAAACCAGCTGTTTCGCGTCAACATCTGGAGTTCAGCTCGTGTCGTCAGGTAAGGCGAGCTTTTATTTTAAATGTCACCCTCTGTGATCTGATCCGGGATCAGCTTCTCCTCGCACATGTTTCTGCTGCTGGAGTGGCGGGACGCGTTTTTAACCGTCACAGCAAGAAACTATTTAACGTCTTAAATCTTCAAAACACGGAAGTGAGTCTGAACCTGCACTTTAGTAAAGATTGTTTTAATAAAGACGATGTAAAAACGAAGGTTTAACATCCTGGTGATCAGATGTAGGTCACAGAGTAACAGCTGGAGGACGTGTTTATATATATATTTAATATAAATATGTATAAATATATATATTTAATCAGCATTAGCCTGTTAATAAATGCCACCAAAGTGATTAAAAGGTTTCAAAACGACCCCTCTGTGTTTATATATGATGTGTTTGGGTTGATATCTTTGCTGTGGCTGTTTGAGATCATATACATCATCATCATCTTCATCGTCTTCATCAGCTGTTTGTTGAATCTGATTCAATTCTAACATGTTGTATCGACTACAGCTGTTAAAAACATGTCATGGAGGAGGAAGTACAGTGTTTTGTTTTTATCTCAGGCCTCCAGTACAAAGTGCAGAGTCATGCAGACTGGACTTGTACTTAAGAGTAAAAATGTACTTGGTTACTTTCCTTTACTGCAGAGAGGTGCTAAATCTGGCTTTCACCGTAACAAATATCCTCATTTTTAGTTTTTAGTTTAACTGCAAGATAACAGAAGTTCAACTGTGTGAAATGAAGAAATAAATGTGTAAATGGACATAAATAATCATGTAAATAGATTAAAAACAATTAATAAATAATGGAAAATTAAATGGTTACGTACATAAATCGTTGAATTTTACAAAACTAAATACATTTAGAAGGCAAATTACAGCAGAAATATTTATTTAGTCACTGAATGCTGCCATTTATTCTCAGTGTTATTTTTGGCACATTTAGTGTCATATTAATAATTTATTGAGACATTTATACAGTTAAACAGCTGGAACAGCTGAGCCACACAAAACAAAACTAGTGTAGCTTCTTCGCTGGAAAATGTGGAAGTTCAACCTTCAAAATGAAGCTATTTTTAACACAAAGTGACAATGTTTAATTTTATTTTATGTGACATTTACATGCTAAAAATACTACTCGACTGTTGAGACTAAGTTGCTGTGAAATGTTATTAACTGTGTCTCAGGTTTCACATGTTTTTCTGTCGTTGTGAAAGCGGGATGATTCAGAGTTTCCAGGAATAAAACTCATCATTATTCACTGTGGTAGAAAAACCCTGCGTGTGTGTTTTATCCAGCAGTAAACAGGACGCATAGGCTGATAAACGACGCTGAGTGAGTCGTGTTGTTCACATTTATAAAGCGTTGTAAGTAAGTTCACTCCCACAGGTTGGACTCTGCTCACATTCTGATTTTGTAGCGCAGGAATGAGCGTTTTATTGGCCTTTTAAAGTGTTTGTGAGGGAGCACTTTTGGTCTTTGTGCTGTCATTTTGCTGCTGAACTTGACGAGTGCACCAAACTCTTTTCTCTCTCTCTTGATAAAGGTGTCATGGTCACACCGACCACAAGCAGCAAACCCACCGAGGGACCTGAAGAGACGGAGACGGAGAAGCAGCACAGCCTGAAGCACTTCCCCACGTATGGCACCATGAATGGGGACACCTGCCCCACCTGTCGAGGCACCGGGCGAATCCCCAGAGGTTTTATTTATTTATTTATTTTTTTTAAATCTCTTTGTCTAAAATGTCTGAAACATTTTTCACACATTCATCCGAACCTTTTCGTGTGACCCCTCGGCTTTTTTGTTGTTTTTTTTTCGTCGCAGCTGAGCTCGCCACGTTTCACTTTCACATCACTTTTGTGGTCGAACCCGCAGTATTTAAAAAATGTCTGTTTTGTGTCATCAGGAGATAAAGACCGGCTGGTGGCCGTGATACCGTGCAACGATGTGAGGCTGGAACCCAGACGCACGTGAGCGCCACGGAACAAAAACGTCCTGTCTGTACGGTTTAATAACACGATACGATTTAACGTGAACAACTTTTGCTTTTTTAAAATTTTCCCAGGAAGCTGTACGTGTTCATCTCCATGGCCGTGTGTCTCTTCGTCTGCTGCCTCATCCTCTTCTTCCTCTTCCCGCGGAGCGTCACCCTGTCGCCCGTGTCCGTGCAGAGCGTCATGGTCTACTTCAGGCCGGACACGGTGGACTTGAACATCACGGTAAGTCAACATCCTGAAAAAAGACAAATTGTACTTAAGCCAGGAGTTTTCTTGCGGTCTGGTCTCGGCCTTGGTGATCTGCATCGATTGCTCCGGCGTGTGTGATCGCAGCAGGATCTGGCTGCTACATCGGCCTTTATAAAGAAGTTGATGAAGAAATGTGAAGCTTACGATGAAATAACTGGTGGAAAATGATCAGCATCTGTAATGTCACCCAGCAAACAGCTAAAACGAGAAACGCCAACAAGGAAAATCCCAAAGCTAGCTCCTTATCTGGAGACACGCTAACACAAGAGCGAATGTTAGCTTAAAAAAAAAAATGTGCTAAATAGTTTACTTAAAGGAACATTACACAGCTTTTTCACCTTGAAATAACAGCTTTAAAATCATGTCACACAACATTGTTTTTACGTGATTAGTTTGTAGCGAGCGCCTACGTAATGTCTGACAACTAACACATTTTTGGGGGGCGCCAAATCACGACATTTCTACAACATGTTGCTTTAATTATGTTGATGATTAGTATTCAAATGCAAGAGGGCTGACAAACAAACGTAGCTGCTGCGTTTTCCCCTTGTTTTTAGCAAACGTTACATCTTCATTTATGTACTTCGCCCCCCTTTCAACTAAAACTAGCCTAGCTTAGCACTCAGCGTCTGACTCCAGGGGGATTCATGCTCATTTTATTTAAATGTCTAAAGTTATATATTAAATTATTACATTTGTTGATTAATTCAAAAAGAGAAAAAGGGTAAATACGCACATGTTTTGTTGCCTTCTCACTTCTGGTCTTTAACATGTTAAACCATTTTTTTTTTCACCGCTTCAGTTTCTATTCTGCTCTCTGCTGAGCTGTATTCAGACTTACACTTGAGAACATATGACGCACTATTAAGCGTTAACCAAACGTTCTGACCAAAGGATGTAGCTTAATATACAGATAACTGCATTCTCACCACAACAACTCGAGAAAGAGGAAGAGAATTTCCTGCCTGGGCTGCTGTGTGTCCCGGAAAGCTTCCAGGAAAAAGAAATGCAGTGGAGCATCTTTTAAAAACACAATGAAGAGTAAAGAAATATAAGAATAACGACTGAAACATCGAGATTTATATTTTTGTCCCACAGAAGGTACATCACCGTTCATCGCACCACAAAGTGTTAAATATCCGCCTGATACTTGGCTGAGCCAACATGTTCTTTAATGTGTCACATGACGGACTAGAAAGCTGCCGTGCCTGTAAAGGACAAAGTTCCCTGAGACTGTTAAATGACAGAAAGGTGAGTTGGATCCACCTGACGAGCTGCGTGTCTCCTCTCCTGTAGAATCTCATCAACATCACCAACGAGAACTTCGTCCCGGTTCAGATCGTCAAGTTCTCCGGTCAGGGTCTCGTCAACAGAGCAGTCGTTGGGAAGATCAAGCCGGTCAACATGTCGACCGCCATCCCGTCACGCTCGCAGAGATCGGTGAGTGTCACACGGGATGATGATTCACAAATACGAATATTCTGTGAATACGTTTGTCGTGCAGTTTTCTCACTCCTCTCTCGTGAACTTTTGCAGTACAACATTCAAATCGACCTCGTCATCACCGATGACGGCATAAGGTGAGTTTGAAATAAACCTTGATGTGGTTTCCGACTGAAAACTCGGTGTGACAGTGATTTTAACACTCGGCCCTTCGTCTGAATTCACGTCCTCGCTGCCTTGATCTCTTTCAGCAACTACTGCAAGTCGAGCACCATCAAGATTCACTCGTTGTTTCTGGAGCTGCAGTAAGTGTCGGTCTCTCAATCTAGAGAAAAATCAGCAGAAGAAAACAGGAACTTGAACTTATCTCAAAGCTGCAGGGTGTCGAAGGATAAAAAAAAACCACAACCTGCAAAACAGGTTCTCTGAAAAAATTCTTCAAAGTTTAATCGCTAAATTTTTCTTTTAGATAAAACTACTAACCGTAATATTATGTGGTTTTTAGAAACATGAGAACCTGCACTTGTTTTGTATTGAACATGTAAAAGCAATTAAAACAATGATTCGTTCTTAATAACGCTTTTGGAATTGGTCCAGTAGATCATCTCAGCTGGCTTCATGCTTCGGGGGAACTGCAGCCGTCAAAGTTAAGAAAGATTCAACATGCAAACGAGGAACAGTTGATGATTAAAAACTTTCGTTTCGTTTGGAGAGTTTCCTCAGTCCTGTCAAGTTTATAACTGCAATATTTTCTGCAGTGACGTCACTACACGCAGGGAAGTGTTTGAGATCACTGTAGGCAGATTTTCTAGTCTTTAGATCCGAGTGTACGCAGGTTGTGAACTCACCTGTGTGGCCGAATCTTCTCACTAAAAACACTGGAAACAGACTGCAGACCGGCTCTGTGTCGCTTTCCGCTGCCTCGCTGTGCACCTGACCGCACCTTCACTTTAATAACAACATGCTCAGGGATTATTTACACATCGTGGGCTGTTGGTGTGAAAATGACAACTGTGTCAGTCAGAAACAATCGCCTGAGTCGACGTCTGCCAGCTGCCGGCTGCTGGAGACAAACTGGACCGTTTCCAAAACTGTTGATCAGTACGAATCATTTGCAGACTCCAACATGTACATACAGCCCAGGTTTACAAATACTGGGGTTCATTGTGTTCACTTGGCAGACGTACACATCATTAAAACATCATGAAACCCTGACGGAGAGGTTTCTGTCTCCATCCGTCTCTAACGATGTTTTTCCTCCTGTTCTGTTTCCCCAGAATGACGCTGAACATCTCTTATCTGTCTCACACGGAGCAGCTGTCTCTGGACACCTTTGAGTACATCGACTGTGGCAACAACTCGACGATTCCTCATCCTATGGGCTGATGATGACGTCCACATGAAAAAAAACAACAAACACCCAACTGGAAGTGTGAAGAAATGAATATTCTGCTGCGTTTTCAGCCGCGTCTCTTCTGCGCGGGGTGTGAAAATGCATCTCATCTTATTCTGTATGTTGTTTTAGCATACCTGAAGACTTTAATCAACCACTACAATGTTTTAAATTTAAAATATTGATGCTTCGAATACAGTTTTGTGTTTGAACAGATGTTTTTTTTTTTTCTTTGCTCTTATTTGTTAGAGATCCAACTGTAAATCTCTGAGACAGGGCAGGTTTTTATATGAAGACATGGACGTTTGTTGTCAGGACGCCACGTATTGTGTAAATAGGATGTTAAACTCTTACCTGATCTGATTTTTTCTTGTCTGTTATCATTTGCACTTCATTAAACTGTGGCCTTCCCTCAGTTTGCTGCTACTTTTTCTAGACGCTGTACAGGCAACTGTTTAGCACATAGTGGCTAAAATTATCCTCCTCATGTTGACGTGTTGGCGGCGTGAATATAGTCAGGAAACCTCCAGATCTAAACTATAACCCACTGTAAACTTATGATATATCTAAATATCTCACAGTGTCTCACATATTTTCTTCCTCAGTGGTTTTACTTTTCTTTATTCAGCTTGTGAGATATCAAAACATTGAATATTTACTTTTAGAAACTCAAAAAGCAGCACATACGTCCTGCTAAAGTTTTCCCACTTACTCTAAATCATCCTCAAAACAAACTGTCAACTGCGTGTTTTTTTAAGCAGGCAGAAAAATGTGTGCGACAGAAAATAAGATCTGTTCACGGCGAGGTCAGAGACAACTGAGATAAATTTAAGTGAAGGTGAAGATTGGAAAGATAGTGGGACACAAAAAAGCCCAAAGTAGTAAAGTTGTTCAATCGTAGCGATGAATGAAACAATTAAAATGCAAAATATATTCATCAACTTCAACAGGAACGTATAAAAACGACTAATTTAGTTTATTTTACCTTGAAAAAAGCTGTTTGTTGTTGTTAAATTTTATACAGTATTTCCATTTCATGCTTCCTCTTGTGTCTCCTGTTGTCATTTGTCCACCAACAGTCTCCCAGTCTGGACAGCTAGCTGCACGGCTAACTGAGCTAAGTAGCTAAAGGCAGCCACAGTTAGCAGCAGTTAGCGGTTACCCTACAATAATGACCTTTTGATTATTATTGTATTGTTAGTGTTGCCTCAAAATGTAGAAACTAAAAACATCTACAAACAGCTGCTCAACAGATAAACAGTGTTCCTGCTGCAGTTCTCAGCAGTGACCACCAGGTGGAGCTGCTCCTGCGTCACACTGACAGTCAGGACACACTGAGGTGACCTGACAGGTGCAGAAATGATGCTAACTCAGGTAAATCACACGAGTGTGTTCCTGCCAGCATCTTAAAAACAGTAGATTATGCAGAGAACTGAACTTAAATTCGTCCACTGAGAGAAAAACTGTCGATGCCTGAAAGTTTCAAACCGTCTACCTGAGTCCAGGAGAGGTTTTTTTTTTTTTTTAGATCTTCAGGCGATGAGGAGCGAAATGTCTCCCATGAATAGAGAAATGTTCTGCTGTAAACAAACATGACAGAGCTCATTGTCTCGTGAAGAAAAAGCGACTCTCTGTGAAGTTTAATTAAACAAAAGTCAGAGCCATCGGCTCCAGAGACCAGCAGGTTCACCGCTCTGCCGGAGGAGGTCAGACTTTGTTTGTGGAGCTCTGCTGGATGCACTCTAATACTCAAACATCCTCCCATTCATTCTGATTTCTTTTGGCAGGGTGGTCATGAAAACTGCTTCAGGAGGGGAATCTTTTATGTAGCAGGGTTTTCTTTGTCAAGCCTGGAAGAGAAGGCAGAATATCTGAAGACCGAGCTGCAAAGACAACCTGTAACTCTGCATGGAAAAGAAAATATGATGTAATGTTGAAGTCTCGTTAACCGCATGTGACCTCGGACACGTTGTGTGCACGACATGCAAATATAAGAAATCAGTGAAAATCAGTCTTATGGCAACAAATCAAGAACATGGGTGTCCTATGTCCTTCTTCTTATAGATATTATATTTAATTAAACACCTGGAGTGATGATAAACATCTTGAATGATGCAGCTGTGTGTCAGTGTGCTTGTGTTAAACATTTGTCATTAGACATTTAGATAAAAAATATAATAATAAATATATTATTGGCTCTTGCATATTAAATTTAATTCCCTTGACACTTTTTGGAATAAAGCTCGATAAGACTTCCTGTTTCCGGTCTGGGGTTGCTTCTCCCTTTAAACATATCATACATGTAAACACCTTGAGTGACGTCATTGTGCATCATGGGTACTTTCACTCTGATTACCTGGAGCACAGCAGAGCACTTCTACACTTTGTCGCTGCTACTTTTCCTGTCCCGAGTCTCACTTTGGGTGCAGTTCACCTGCGCGGCCGGCAGGGGGCGTGGCGCGGCGCTTGTCCAGGTGGCCGTGACGTCACCCGGGCTCTAGGTGCCGTGTGAGCTCGAGCCTCTCCGGAGCTGCTCAGAAGCCGCGCGAGCAGGAGAGGAGCTGACGGAGGCGACGCGCGCTCAGACATGGATGTTTCTATCAGCGCTGCTGGAGGATTTCACAGAGTTTCACAGGTAAATCTGCCTCCACTCACCTGACTTCTGTCCTGTGATCGATCAGCAGCGCTCATTTCTGTCTGCCGTGTCCTTTAAAGTGAACCCTGCAGGCTCCTGGTAGGACAGCTCGAAGTTTTATTTAAATTCCCACACCAACATGGACGGATGGATGTGTGTGTGTGTGTGTGTGTGTGTGTGTGTGTGTGTGTGTGTGTCAGGCAGCAGAGGCTCAGCTGAAAAACTACCAGATATAATCAATACAAACACATGATGATCAGACTGATCTGATCTGGGATCGATACTCGCTGGATGAGACTTCTCGTCGTGATACATTATATGTTCATGCAGACACACATATTGAGTGTGTGTGTGTGTGTGTGTGTGTGTGTGTGTGTGTGTGTGTGTTGTGTCCAGAGCAGCAGTTTGATGGTATCATCATGTCAACAACAACCGGATTAGTGCAGCTGCAGCACACACACACACACACACACACACACACACACACACACACACACACACACACACACACACACACACACCATCCAGCCCGAGCACTGACATCAGTGTGTCCCGGGAATGAGCCCTCCAGGTCGGGCAGTCTGGAGAGGATCAGGCTGCAGAAACACCTCCGACACACAGACACTTATTCCTCATTAGAATCAGTTACTGTCTTATTTAACTCATATGTTACTGGGCTGGAGTACAGTTGTGATTTGCACTGGGAAAAAAAAAAAAAAATCTTCTGGATTTTTCCTCTTGTTGCAGATGATTTCTGTATTTTTGAAACATAAAACTGTGAAGAAATAACAAGTTAACTGTGAAACTGCAGGATATTCACATGTTTCTACAGACAGTCGACCTTTTTCCTCCTTTAAAAAAAAAATACAAATCATATTTATTTATTTAATAGATGAAATCGTTACAGTGAAGTTCAACACTGTAATCAGATTAACTGATTGTTATCAGTGATAACAGTGAAAGAAGTGTCGGTCCTGCAGTTTTACATAGTTCAGGTGACATTTTCACAACAAAACTGTATTTTAATAAGAGAAATGTACTTGTGAACAGAATAACAATTTCTCAGTGTGCTTAAGTACAATTTTGAGATACACTGAAGAAAAAAATTTGAATTATTCCTGTGTATTTCCCTTTTAACAGTCAAAAATATCCATAATATAGCCAAACAAGCCGTCATGTCACACATCTGATGTAGCTGGATACACGGAAAATTCAGATTGTTCTACAATTTCAAGATTTCCCACGTAAAAAAGCAATATTCTTTTTATTTAACAGGTCAAACTTTTAACACTGAACTTAAATTACCTCAATAATATTTGTGCCAACAGTAAACGAAGTGTTGCTTCTGTAGTTTTTGAAAGGTTTGTTTGATATTTTGCAGAATTAAAAACAAAATATGTCTTTATACTTTATTTATTTGTTGTTTTATAGGATTCTTTATCGCCCTGGATTTCAGAATACTGCTGTTGTAACTTTTACCCAAGAAACATTTTAATATTTGTACTTTGACTCAAGTATCTTTGAGAAAAACTGTATTTCAGTATAAATCTCAGCTGAGGACACAACAGGAAGTCCCAGCTGATGAAATCCAATCAGCTCGACTGATTATCATCACTATCTGTTCCTCTGTCTTCCTCAGAGTTAACACCTGCAAACAAACACTCCTTAACTACCCATTGTCTTTCATTAAATCTTAACTCTGTGTGTGTGTGTGTGTTTGTTTTGATAAGGTCTCCAGCACCATCTGATCCCATCTGCCCTCCGAGGACAAAGAGCAAATGCCAGTCCAGTGAAGAAAAAGGATTAAATCAGGAATCTGTCGCCTCACTAAGTAGGTGTGAGTAGCTGGCTGCGATCATGGGGAACCAGCTGACTGATATGGCTCCCAACACGCCGTCCTTCCTGCCAAACTTCCAGTGTCTGCACGTGGTCGTTATCGGGCTGGACTCGGCCGGAAAGACCTCTCTGCTCTACAGGCTCAAGCTGAAGGAGTTTGTCAAAACCATCCCCACCAAGGGCTTCAACACGGAGAAGATCAAGGTGGCGGTGGGGACGTCTCGGACCATAAACTTCCAGGTGTGGGACGTGGGCGGACAGGAGAAGCTGCGCCCGCTGTGGAAGTCTTACACCCGGCGGACGGACGGGATGGTGTTTGTGGTGGACTCCACCGAGCTGGAGAGGATGGAGGAGGCCAAGGTGGAGCTCCACAAGATCACCCGAACGTCGGAGAACCAGGGCGTCCCCGTGCTCGTCCTGGCCAACAAACAGGACCTGGACGCCGCCCTGTCCGTCGGCGAGGTGGAGAAGCTGCTCTCCGTGCACGAACTGAGCACGTACACGCTGCACCACGTGCAGAGCTGCAGCGCCGTGGACGGTCAGGGCCTGCAGCCGGGCCTGGAGAAACTGTACGAGATGATCCTGAAGAGGAAGAAGATGCTGAAGCACAACAGGAACAGAAAGAGATGAACTCCGGGGGCTCACGCTGTGGACAGATTTATCCACTGTTGAGACACTTCCAAAAGCTTAATGGTCCCTTTTAATGGGAGAGCGATTTGTGCCAACAAAACAACAATTACAGACGGCCTGAGGGTCAGGAGGAATGGATCTGCTCGTAACAAAAGAAGCAGTATTGATGGATTCTTTGTTCTGCGGTCGTGCAGCTGCCCTCTGAAAGATTAACTTGTAGATGTAAAGGGATGTGTGATAGCAGTTAGTCCTCACTAAGTGCTTTTTTACACTTGTTTTAAAGAAGAATTTCAACATATTTGTTAAGTTTTAGGAGTAATATATAAACACGGTCACATTAGGGCTGCACAGTTAGTCCAAGTATTATCAGAATCGAGTATAAGCTGCAGTTTTTTTGATTAAGAGCGACAAATCAGGATTATAACGTTGTTCTCCAGATGTTAGAAGATGTGTTTGTTCGCCACATCATCAGGATTTTATTAGTTTTTTTCCATCCAATATGAAATTTGTGATGCAGAAAATGATCATTCTCACTAATTAGACCATATCGTTATCCTAATATCTGACAAAATTATCGCAACATGATCGTTTCTACCACATCGTGCAGCCCTAAATCACATCAGTGTGGTAAAGAAATATATAAGATACGTTTAGAAAAGTCCTTATAATCTTTCACATGCTTGCACAGACTCTGACCCACTTAATGTCTGTTTTTGTTGATGCTTCCCCCGAAATATTTATTCCACATCTTTGTGTTGTTTGTGTTGGACAGAAGGATTTTCTTTTCTTTTGTAAAATGTTATGAAACAGGCCAGAATTCAGTGGCTGATCGCCGGAAGCGCCACATGATGTTAGATTTCATTGCCATGGAACCAGTAATCCGAAGTGCATTCCCTTCATGGCCACAGAGGTCCAGTTTCAGCTACTTTAACAATAGTGTTCATACAAATTGTAAATTTTTTGTAACACTGAAGACTTAATAAAAATCGAAGCACTGTACAGAAACCTCATGGATTTTCTTGTAGTTGATGGAAGTCAGTAAAAGGACGATGGTCAAGACAAGATTTAGGCTTCCAGACTCGTTAAAGCTGCTATAATCCACACGTTTTATGTTAAAGGAGCAATGTGAGTTGCACAGCTAGCAAGCTAACGGTAGCTAGTTAGCAGAGAGAAAACATGGAGGCAGTCAACGTGATGTCACTCATAGCCTTGTTGACAGCTAGCTAGCTAGCTTTAATATCTCTAAAACGAGTGAGTTGTATAAAATTACCTCTCATTCTTATATCGTGAGACCAAAAATGTTCCGTGTACGCGGTTCTATGTATGTTTCTTTCTGCTGTGAAGTATTTTATTCTGGTAGTCGAGCCACAACTTTGCAGTTTCGGTTCACTCTCACACTGCTTTTGCTTTCTTTGTTGACTGTTTTTCAGTTAAAAATCTCTGAAAATACACCGTACCCAGGACCAAACTGTAGACAGACACAGTTAGAAACTAGCTGGTGGACTTCGTGGAGCATTTAGTGGCTGAACAGTCAGATGTTTCCCTCAGGATTCGGTGGTGGAGACCAAAAACAGAGCAAAAACTGGCGACTCCAAATTAATGCTAATGTCTCTCCACAGTGGTTAGATGTGTAAATATGCACATTTTTAACAACAAATTCACAAAAAGACAATCCAGGCCCTCCAAATATAAGACTTAGATATAAAAAAGCCTTTATTGCAGTGGTGAAGACCTGCAGTGGTTGAAATATGTTTGCTTTTTTTCAAGACTGAGCCATTATAAAGGTTGTTATTTTGTATTTTGGGTGCCTGCTGAGTATAAACAGCAACCAGCCATCTCTTTTTCAATACGTTACTGTTTCCACCGCCTCCAGTGTGCCCAAAAAAATCACATTATAGCATTTTTGAATGTCTGTATCATCTAAAACAGACATTTATTGGGTTATAAGATGACTTCCATCCCCATTTTGAGGTCTGGGGTTGTGACCTTCCCCCCCCATTCATGTCTGAATCAGCAAATTAGTCAGCGCCTCCTCCCCCACACAGGCCAAAACAATCCATCCTCTTTGGTTCCCACCTTCCAGTCTGCCAGCTGCTGACACTGTAATTGCATCAATTAGTGGTTGAGGTGGCTCAGAGGTGAGGCGGGTTAGTCCTTTTGTGTGATCATGTCGGACTGTACTGCTGTACTTTACTTCTGATGCGCTGATTTACAAACCCAAAACAGAGTCAGTCAGTTTCGTGTTGAGGCCACTTTATTTAAGTCCAACAACCACAATCTGATCAACAAGGTGACCTGAATAAGTAATATTGTGTATGTCTTTGCGTTAAACAAAGATGAGGCTGTTTCTTTAAAGGTATCACAACACCGGATTTCTGATGCGTCTTGCCAACAGCTCATTATTGCTGCATCATGTCATGACCAGCAGAAATCATTAAAACTAGATCCTGCAAGGGTCCCTGATTAAAGGTTTTAATCCACTTATCCGCAAATCTCCTTGGTTGACATTATGCAACAAACAGAAGGTCTGGTCTGCAGCTCGGACACACTGTCGACGTGCCTGTGTGTGTTTTTGTTCACATTTGTCTCGCTCGACACGATCAGATAAAGACTTGTTACCCACCAGAAGCCTCCTGCTGAGACTTCTTCGCTGCTAGAAAATGTCAAAGCTGCACACACGGTATAAAAATACACCTACACACCTACGCTCACGCGCAAGCACACCCGCGCACACGCATCTCGACTTCTGCGACCTCACCGGCCCCGTTATTAACAACGGTGAAGCTCATTAAAAACTTTCGAGGGTGCCTTTTGCAGAATCATCTTGACACAGCAGCTGGTCCCTGAATAAATTAGCATGGTGATGTGGCATTTTACAGCAGCTGAGACACACTGTGGGCATGCGGAGGCATCGATCAGCCAGAGAGAAATCTTCTGCCCAGAGTACAAGATGTAAAAGACGGCGTGTTGCGGCTCAGGGAAGGTGCTGTCATGCTGACACTACACTGCACACTTGATTGACTTGCTGATTCGGAGCTGTGATCCATCCTGTGGGGTTGAGAACCTGTGGGAGCTGCACGAGCATCGCCTTCTTCTCTTTTCTTTTGCATGTTTCTGTCACAAACTACACAGACTCCCCGCTCCCTTCTCTGCCTCCCCTCCTCTGTTTTAAACCTAATGGAGGCTGACAAGAAAACACACAGAGGAGGGGAAGCCTTGAGGATTGTGTGTTAGGGATTAGGTGTATCCCTCAAAGACAGGTTTACCAGTGGGCTTTAAAATCCACAACAAATTTCTCTCAGTCATCCCAAGAGCGTAAACAACCCCGATAGTTCATCCTGTTCTCATTTTTCTTTAAAAAAAATTTTAAAAAATGCTGCAACAGCTGTAAAAAACTACAAACAAGACTTAAGAGTACAGAAACGCTGGAGGCAGAACTCAGGCACAGTATTGCTTTGAGCTGAATGCTAATATCAGCATGCTAACATGCTCAAGAAGACAATGTTAATGCTAATACTTACTGATTAGCACTAAACACACTACTTGGTCGGGTTGAGGAAAAGATCATGTGTACTGACATTAGCATGCTAACCAGCTAGCCCAAGCCCATCCTGTCTCATGATATTACTCTGTAATTTTCTCTTTTACAAAACTAAGATGATTATTCACTCTAAAACACGCTTTTTAAAAAATTATTATTATTCCAATTCTACTCACTGCTGACTGACCTGACTCGCTATCGCTCCTCTGTTACCTCTCTTAAGATAAAGTCCTGGTCAGAGCTGCTGTAAATCGCCTCCATACTTTATCTCCTTTATCCATTCAATAGGGTCACTTAGCTCAACGGCTAACTGAGCTACTTGCTAATGGCAGCTAGACGCAACAGCCAAAGATAGCTATGGCAGCAGCAGTTAGCGATTATGCCGCCCTCCATGTTTTAGGAGCCAACCTTCAAATTCTGGTCATTTCTTACAATCACACCATCAAAGGCAAAACCTGGCAAATTCTGCACCAAAGACAGACAGGAAGTCCCCGAACTAACAACTGAAGGGAGGCTGAATGTTTTTTCTTCCTGAAGATTTTGGCCCACAGGAACATTTTTGTGGCTATTGGCTGTTTGGAAATAATCAATTTCAGAGCCATGAATAAAAGCAGGAACCCAAATGTCAGTGTAGACCCAGGAACTTATCAGGCCATCGCCCGGTCCTCCTCTTCTCTTCTCAAACACATGTGAAAGCAAAGATACACAAAATCTCCAGATAAATAACGGCGGAGCAATAATACTCTGCTTCAGGGTTTTTTTTTTTTATAGCCCCTGTGCTGAAATTCAGTCGGGCGCTGGGCACAAATCCAAGCCTCTTAACAAATCCAAACGGGGTCTAGACATAATTTTTCTGTCACCATGGCAACCTGAAGTCAGCAGTCACTAAAGGGTGACCTGCGAGGGCAGCGGTGGGGGTCAAATTGCTTTTTTGTGGCTGGATGTCCAATCCAGCTGAGGTTACCGAGCGGGCAGGGAGATTAGAAAGAGAAGCTCAGATCAATACAGGAATCCTGAGATCACCACCTCACACTGTCCGTCCGTCCCTTTGTGTTTGTTTTTCACTTCTTTATCTCTGTTCGTCTGTCCGATTTAATCTCCTTTTGTCTTTAAAGTTGTTGACAACCCCCGTTTTTGTGTTTGTGCTCTCCTTTGTCTTGTTTTTGTTGTTGTTGATGTCAGGAAATATCTCAGATTTCACACCGAGCGGGTCCTTCGAGGGAAATCGACCCTGTTGACACTGATGTGGACGGAGGGGGGTTTGGGTTTTTTGGGTTGTTAGCAGAATACACGCTGCAGAGTGGAGGTTCAGAGGGGACGACGTTTGTGGGAGGGCTGGATTAGTTGCTGTGGCTTTTATTCCCGAAAGGTCGTAAAGCTGCCACTTGGCCTTCATTTAGAGGAGAGGCCGCGAGGTTGGATGGATGAGAAGGGATTGGAGGGAAACTGAAGCTTGACTTCAGCGTACAGAGGCGTCTTCACCCTCGAGGCTGAAAGTGAAGGAAGAACAAACAGACGCTGTATTTCTGAGTCGTAAAGAAGACAATGTCACAGCGGGGGGGGGGACAAAACATACGGATGTTATCAGTTTTACTCTTCCTTAACAATCAGCATGATGTTTACTGTGTTCACCATCTTGGTTTAGTGTGTTAGTATGCTGATAAAAACATTTTTAAAACCGTTCAGCAGAGGCTTCTTTTTATAGGTTTGTAGTCACTCACCAAAGTCCAGAACAAAACCTGATCTGACCCGTGGAAGCAACCTGTTCTGAGTCCTTCTAACATTAACAACGTTCTGCAACAGTTCGGTCAGGTTTAGGAAAAGATCCCTGCGTTAAAATAAGTATGTTACGTTTCGTTATGCTGCGTTACCTTACACCATCACCATTACACCATTATTTTACGTTATGCTTTGCATTGTTCTGTCACATTGCGTTACCTCACGTTACGTTACATTATCTTGTGTTGTGTTGCGTAACGATGTTGTGCTATTTTACATTATTTTGGGATATATTACGTTATGTTGCCTTAACATTATGTTACATTACGTTACGTTACATTGTGCTGCGTTACATTTCATTATCTTACGTTAGAGTAAGTGTATTCTTGCATTGCGTTACAATATTTTGCATTACATTACAGTATCTGATGCTATATTGTCAAATCATTTCATGCTACGTTATAAATTATTTTGTCATCATGCATTGTTATGTTACATTACGCTACATTATTTTACGTTAAGCTATGTATTATTACGTTGCATTATGTTGTTTTACGTTACATTACACCGTCTGATGTTACGTTACGTCAAACTAATGTACATTGTGTTATTTATTGTTACGTTATGTTACATTATTTTCCTTGTCCGTATGAGACGTTATGTGTCATTTCGTATCTTTTTTTGTTATGTGTTACTACTTTGGGTTATGTAATGCATCGTTACATTATTTTACATTGTCTTGTGGTACTTTGTGTTTCGTTGATTTACGTGACAATAACGTCTGTGGGAGGGCTGGATTAGTTGATTTGGTTTTTATTCCCGGAAGGTCGTAAAGCTGCCACTCGTCCTTCACTTACAGGCGAGGCTGTAGGGTTGGATGGATGAGGAAGGGATTGGAGGGAAACTGAAGCTTGACTTCTGCATGTAGAGGCGTCTTCACCCTCGAGGCTGAAAGTGAAGGAAGAACAAACACAGGCTGTATTTCTGAGTCGTAAAAGAGACGATGTCACAGCGGGGGGCCTCTGAGGTAACCCTGCACCAAAACATACGGATCTTATCAGTTTTATTCATCCTTCACCATCAACTGAAAGAAAGCAATCATTTTTATTTCATACGTGAATAAAATGCATCACATCAGGGATCAGGGAGTGTTTATTCATATTTATAAATACACCTCTTGTTCCCCTGCAGACTGACACAGTCAGAGATGAGTCATCTCTCACGGGAGCCATGACGAAATTATAGACCACACATTTACTGTGATTTAAATTTTACAGCTAAACTTTTCCGTAACTTGTTCTGCTGCAGGGGGGGGGATATAATTATGACCTCATGGATGATTTCATGCTTCCACGCAGACTCTCAAAGCGTCGGGATTAAATCACTTTTCATGAAAAACCTCGAAGCCGAGCCCTCGTGAGGTGTCATTTCAAAACATCTGGAGAAACGTCCTGCTGTTGTGTTTTGAATTACAACACACACGTCTTTTCCTTTGTCTTCATTTTGCAGCGATTAATCCGGTGTGGATTTCCGTACACCCACACCGCCTCCCTGGGTCTACCCCTGATCCCACGCTTTAGGATTACCCACAAACCCATCTGGCACATGCCAGCCAGCGAGGCGCACAGTGGCCACTAGACACCAGCTCCTGTTAATCCCGACTATTTTAAAGCGGCGAGGCCTCTGGGATGGATGTGGAGCAGTCACGCTGCGAGGTGCTATATCAAGATCTGAGCTGTTTATTTGTGTCGCCCCGGCTGTGGGTGGATCGGGGAATGTGCTGACTCGGGTATTATGTAGCTTGATTTACTGCAACACAATAGTTTAATGTGATCGAGTGAGACATGAATAATTGCTACTGTTCGACAGGGACTCAGAGATCACGGCAGAGACTGCGGACACCGAGCCGTCAGGAGTGTTTACAGGAAAACACAGCGTGTGATTAACTCCCCTGTCAGAAGATTTGAATTCTCTGCAATGGATAGTGCACTAATAAAAACAAAAAATCCCAGAATGCACTGCTTAAAGGTAAAGATCACCCCAAAACAGTCAGTTATTATTGTCTCATTCAGTCGGGGGAAGCTTCACTGTCCACAAAACATTTCTGCAGCAAAACCAAAGAACTGAAGAGGAAAAAAAACAAATAACCAACAGAAAAAAACAGAAAATGGATCCAGACAGCTCGTTATGAAATTCTGAATAGATGTGAAAAGATTATTTACACACCTGACAGACAGTGATGCTCTTAGCTGCAGTGAAGATTTTGACTTAAAGCGTCAGAGGAGCCGTATGATGACATTTTTGTTGTTGTTTTTTAAGTTTTAAAAGACGTCTCCATCTCCGTCAGTTGTTTAAGAGAACGCCGTTTTGCTGTGAAGCTCCAGAAATGTTTTATGGACTACGAGACGTCAGCATGTAGGCGAGTAATGACTGAATTTTGATTCTTGCTCTATAAACTCTCTAGTTACAACATGTTAATGAACCTTAGGCTGCACTGAACCTGTCCGTGACTCACAAGTGTCCTAAATATCAAATGACTCAGAACAGAGCGACGGTGGATGAACAGCAAATTTTGTTTCTAAAGAAAAACCTGCAAAGCTACGATAGAAAAATTGCTCCATTACAATTCCAGCCTTCAAAATAAGAGGACCAAGAGTGTATGAAATCAGAAACTGAAATGTAAAGTTGGAACTTAGATTTTGTGTGATTGTTGCTCAAAGGACTCAAATCAAATTTTAACACTGAGGACATCTTGTAAATGCGTTGAACCACAGCTGTGTCTGAAGAAAAACACGGCTCGGTGCACAACAAAACACACACTCCGTCGTCGAGGTCACGTCATCTCCCCCCCCGCCTGGCTGTTGTTGACGCTGCGACCCGCCTGGCAGGTCGGGATCAGAGCTCGATCAAGTGCCGGACCTCGGAGCTGTCAGCGGCTCTCCCCTGGATGTGGGAGCAGCTGTAACGAGGCCGGCCGTGGTGTTTCTGTTCAGATAGCAGGAACACGTGGGAGCGAGAGCGCACGTGAGCCGACGAGCTCATGGCAAAACAAATCATCCTGGACTGACCGCTCGTGTTGAGAAGGTTATTTTTTTTCTCTCTCTGCCTGTCGTGAGGCGCCACGATCACCGTCCAGCAGTGCTGCTCATGCATGTCTGTTTCTTCACTCTCTCTCTCCTTCTTTCTTTCTCTATTATGTACTTTCTGTTCTCAATTATTTTCCCTTCAGTCCAAAGAGGACAGTTTTATGAGAGTGACTGTTTCGTGGAGCAGGTTTGGTGGAAAGTTAAAGGAACAGTTCACATTCAGTCCCTGTGTGATGGAAAGGTGAAGTGTCGTAGTCCGCAAATCATTTCTGGAGCTTCACAGCGAAACTGAGCTGCAGCATTCAACTAAACTACTGAAGCAGATGGAGACTTGTGTTAAAACTTCAACAAGGTGCCTCCACACACGTCTCCAGAAGACCTTCGATCCCATATTGGTCTGAAAAGACGTTATTTACATTTTCACTGTTAGCGTAGCAGCTGCAGTGACGATTTCCAGCTGAAAAAGGGCGTCAGTGATGTCATTTCTAATTAGTTTGGGATCTTGGGGCTTCTGGAGACTTGGATTACATCAGATGAGCTTTATGGAACCATTCTAGGTATATTTTGGGTTATTTTTCTACTACATCCACTCTCAAAACAACGCTGTTGTTATCTGAAGCTCCAGAAATGTGTTGTATCAGCGTCAGGGTGAGTAGATAATGACTGAATATTCATATTTTAGATGATCTCCCTGCAGGAGTAAACCAGAAAAGATACTAGTTGTCCTCATCTGAGTTTCTTTTGTCACTTATAGTAGATTTAAAATGTCGACTCGACTGATTCCAGGTTTCCAAACCTCTGACGTGAGAAGTGAGAAGCAGTAAAATGGTTCAATAATCCACAAATGATGTTTGTCCAACTTGTGAAACTCACTCAGTCAGAGAATACCTCAGTTAGTAAATCTCATTATGTGAGCACAATGGGCTGAAAACCGTGCTGCGGAGAAGAACCCAGGAATCTTGACCGGGCTTGTGAAGGGGAACCCATGCGGATCAGATCTGGTATTTGGGGCTCGTTCTCCCAAATGAGACGCCCATAGTGGCCTTTTTGTTTACCCCAGCGAGGCTCGAGCCGTCGCAGCTTTCCTTTTGTTGCCGTTTCATGTTATTTTATCAAAGATTTCAGTGTTCTGAGGGGGGCTGGAGTTGGACCAGACTGTCAGGCCACCGCTCCAAATCAGGGTACTCCAGAACCGGCATCATGCTTGGCTAAAGATGGAGGCTTTTTTTTTAATTATTAAGGGTCAGCAGTAAAAGATCCCGGTCCTCCAGGGGCCGATACTACACAGGACAACCCGGCCTGAAAGCTGCTGATCTGACAGCAGCAGTGAGTTCATTCCCACATGGAGATGTGGTCATTTGCTCGAATATCAACCTGGATTTAAATGAGTTCCTTACGCACAAAGAGCAGCTGGCCGTAAAACGCTTCGGCACACTTTCCATTCGCTCATGTTTTTGGCCAGCTCTGCACTTCGTCAGCTCGTTTGAGAGGCGGGAGTCTCAGTCTGGACCCGGTCGTCCTGCCGAGGAGGACTGAAGCAATGTGGCTCTGAAACTGTTTGACTTTATTCCTTAAATCTCTTGACAACAGTTCAGTTCAGTCCTTCTGACGTTTTGTATTGTTGCCGCTCATCACGCATCAAGGGCGCTCTGCTGTTTGTTTAACCCGCTGCACATATAGGTGACGCGTCCTCCAGCGCCGCTTTAATCCTGTTAGACAGAACCGACGCTGGGAGTGTTGCCAGAAGTGTTTTCCACCGGCGGAATGAGACCAGCAGGTCACAAATAACCTTAAGTCCCGTCTAGACAGGAGAGCTAACAGACGCTAACACCTTAATGTACACATGTCCCGCCAGCTGATTGAGAAGAAGACACGTCAAGTCAAGTGTCGACTTCCTTCAACGGTTTTTGATGAGAACATGATCTAGTCTATGCTTTTATGTTCTTTATTAGGGTTTATAATTAAATATCTTTGGATTTTTGGACTATTATTTTCATTTTCTTTTCTTTTTAAAAACTTTTTACAGACAAAAGACAAAAAATCTTTGGTTTTCTGGACTAAAATTGTGTTTTATTTAGTTTTTATTTTTGAAATTTATAAATTGTTCTCATTGTTTTGACTCGCATTCAGTCATTTTCTCCAAAATAGAATCATTTTAAGCCTCTGATACCCATTTGGCGATGTTGGTTTATAAGGATGCTGAAGTCGTCAACTCCATCTTCAAAAAAGCCCTAAAAGTTTCTGTACATTTTCAGATTTCAGGATATTTTTCTGACATGTTTTGCCTTTATTTGACCGCAGGAGACGACAGTGGGGAGAGAGAAAAGAGGGATGACATGCGACTGAACTCGCGCTGGGACGCCCCGTCTCAGTTAATTTAACGTTACGGACCAACTCGTTCTGTGAGCGAGCGACACTGAAACAAAAAGACAGAATTTACTATCCTGTGGATCCTCAGAACTCATCAGCATCAAACAAATTCCCTATTTTTTCCCGTCTTTCCTGATCACTTTCGGCCGTGCGCCGTTGATCACGGAACAGAAAATATTCACAGTGTCCTTCACTTCCCTCGTTACGTCCTCACATGGTGCAATGTGGTGAAATGTGGAGTTGGCGTCAGGAGTGTTTGTCTTGCTCGATTGAGCGTGCAGCCTCATTTATTTATTTATTTATTTATCTATTTCACAATGGCACCCGTGTTCACACTTGAAAACATCCAGCCCAGAACCATCAAGCCAGAGGAGGAGGCGAGGGAGGTGGTGGTGTTGGGGGGGCACAACCATTGTGCTTTCCTTTGTCTTGTTGCCTGAGACACCCCGGCCTCCATTACTATAATAGCAGAGGAGGAGGAGGAAAGTAAATGGAAAGCCATTGTGTGAATGCTTTTTGGAATACGTCCCGTGGCACACATTTAAATCACCCTAAATGGAGCATCCAATGATCTGTAACTGTGCAGAGGAGATTGAGTCAAACAGCTTCCGCCTGCCCTCTTTCATTAGGAACTTATTAAACCTGAATGGAAACTCAGAGAGTGCGACAGTAAGAAAGGAAAAAAAATAAAAAAAGAGACAGAAACGCCTCAGGCATCAGTTGAATGCGACTAAATACCCTGTCATTCTGTCAAGGGCGCGCTGCAGTTTTAGGGAAGTGCAGAGGATTTTCTAGACTTCGGCGTTTCACTCCTCTGCTTCTACTTGGATGTAGTTTTATTAAGGCAGTGAGGCCACGGGTTTTACCATTCCATTCATTATTCACCAGCTGTGTTTTAGCTGTGTTAACGGGCACACGCTGGAGATTTAGAACAGCTGGGTGGAAAAACAGCAGGAGGTTCGCAGGAAAACACACCGAAGGGCTGAGAAAAAATAAAATCTGCTGAAATGTGATTTTTCCACCACGATGGAAATGGAATGCTTGTGTTGGTGAGACTGAAGACTGAAGTGTCCACCTGAAACAATCCCTCTCACTTCAGAACCACTTCCCCAAAATGTATGTAGCTCTCGCTAGCTAGCAGTGAGATGTATTAGCGGCTCGTTCACTATGTTCTCTCTCGGCTTTTCTTGTTTAATGACTGTGACAGTTACTTGTAAATGCTGTTGTTGTGTGCTTTGTGCTAACATTAGCTGCTAAAGGGAGGCTGCTGCTGCCTCTTCTGCTTTGTTCTGGGGCTGTGTGCTTTGTGCTACTGAGTTAGCTAATGCTAAACAACAGGTTGTGAACTTGTTGTCAAGAAAACACAGAGCAACAAGAGTCAGAAAAGGCTACCCAGCTTTACAGTTACTCCTCACTGCTGTATGTGTGCTTTGTGCTAACTGGGTTAGCAGCTAACCCTGCTGGGAAAAAACAGCATAAACCGGCAACAAACCCAACACCAAACACAACATATGCTGTTCTTGCTACCTGCTGTTATTTCCAGCAGCTAAATGTTAGTTTGTCACTGCTGCTCACTCGTTCTTTGGCTCAGGGGCTGTGTGTTTTGTGCTAACTGGATTAGCAGACAGTAGTCACTACTGTCATGCTAGTATGGTAGCATTGAGACATTGTGGCTGCACTTCTTGTGCCACTAACTTGCTAATAGTTTCAGCAATACGCTTGCCTAGCCTTGTGAAGGACTCAGGTAGCCTCTTATGTCATTTCAGACTTATGTTAGAGTGTTTGGTTCATTGATGCTGTTCGATTTTTGGCAAATCTAACAAAAATGCTTCTAGAATAACTAACCAACCCTCAGCTTAGACATAGAGAACCCTACGATTGCACATTTTCTATTCCTTTAGGTCAAGAAGAGGACAAAAAGCAGCTCTTTCTCATCGCTGTCAGCTGCAGTGTGGCGCTCACAGCTCCAGGGGACAACAGCTCAGAAGGTGAAGCGTGAGGACGGAGGAAGTGTGTATCGTGTTACTCGCTGTGCTGCCCGGTGGTTTGTGCACACAGGGGCAGGGATGACGGGCGGAGGCCGGCGATGACAACACGGCGGTGCATATGCTCTCCTGACAGCTTCAGACGCCGCAATGCAGAAGCAGGCAGAGGAGGAGAGGGGGAGGACACGATTACAGGTGCACGCTGACACCAATAACTCCCATTCTGTGGTGTAACATGACTATTATTAGACAGTTTCTCTCTGACATGATTGAACGGTTATTAAAAATGCATGAATGGTTCCCAGGTAATTTTTCACACACATGGGGAGGAGAGATGGTCTGTTCGGATGATGACAAGATGTAGAGTATGATAAGTAAAACAGTGGATTGACTGTTAATTATCTCTTATATCCACCTTAATCACACATCACCTTACAACAACATGTCAAGCTGCAAGCTACACTTCCCACTCCCAGAGTCAGTAAGGATGGCAGGCCTAAATGGGGAGAAATGAGCATAAAATGGTGCAAAAAGGAAAAGACAAATGTGTAAAATACTGTATTTTAGGCTTGGATTAAAGTGTAAGTTTATCTTAAGAGTGAAAAGGGACGGATTCCTGTTTCCACCACAACATCTTGCTGTGCACTTGACGGATGCACTGTGTTTTTGAACGTGCAGGTCGACATCAGGACGAGGAGACGTGGACTACATGTTTACGTCACTGATGCTCAGTTCACTTTCACCCCGACCCAAATTAAAAAAAAATGCACTAAGACGTAATAGCTAGCTTGGCTTTGTCTTAAGCTAACGCTCACTGATGTCACGTTTGTTCAATCTGTACAGTGCGTGAGTGTAACACACTCCTTGTTTCATGTCCTTATGCTAAGCTAAGCAAACCGTATCCTAGCAACAGCTCCATAGTCAGTGGACAGACATGACACTAGCGTCACATATATGATGGAGGGGGTCATATTTATTTTAAGGATATTGTGTTGTTATTGCATTTTATTGTAAACGTATTATTTTGTTTGTCGTCTCTGACTTGGATTCAAAAAGTATTTTAGAAGCTAATGTTTGTCTGTAGGGACTTTTATCCTCAGCATGGCAGCATTAACATGATTAGCACTGATTAATGAGGTTGATTGATCAAGCTATTTAGAGCTGTTTAATTACAATAATGACACCGTGTTGCTGTAAATAATCCCTTACAAAAGGCTGCTTTTGTTTTTCGACACAATCGCTGTAAAAATGCAAAAGGAGCTTTCTTGGAAAACAGCCAAAACATTTGGAGATAATATTACAAAATCAGTAATCTCTGCTCCAGAATGGCTAATTAACCACACAAATTAACAATCATACAACTGGGAATGCATTTCACACCATTAGCAGCAATAGCCCACATGCATAATGTGCAATATAAATGTGCAATAAGAAGCAGAGGCAGCGGGCCATTCGACACAGATGATAACTGGTGTGTGCGCCGTTTGGTTCGGAGAAAATTCATTTATTAATAGTGAGTGCACTACTGACTGAATTTAATGCATTTGTCAGCCAATAGGAATAGGAGAGTGTTTCCTGTGAGGCTTGTGGCTTGTAACTTGCCTTCAGGCAGGAATCAGGGCCGCTCAGGGAACAAGAGTCAGTCTTTCACTCTGCACCAAGAAACAAACATCCGCCTCGTGCTTTTTCATCCCAGAAGTAGGTTGCTTCATCTAATCTGCCCAGTAACAGTTATGCAGTGTGCATATGTATGTTACAGTGTGTGTGTGTGTGTGTGTGTGTGTGTGTGTGTGTGTGTGTGGGGTTTGGTTGTGTGCAAGCATGCATGAGTGTGCGTGTTTGCATGTGCAGCCAACAGTGAGTGGGCTGGAGGAGGAGGAGGAGGAGGAGGAAGAGTGGGAAGAGTAGGAGGAGGCCAGTGGTAAAAGCTTCAACAAAAGCTAAAGATAGCACAGCGCTCGCAGGCACTCAATGAAGCTTAGCTTTCACTGTCAAGGTTACACACACACACACACACACAGAGGAGCACAGCGAGGGCCTCGGAGTGCACCAAGAGCCCGATTTCACCAGAAAAGTAAAACACAGGTTATCTAGAGTTTACCAGATAATGCACAATATTGTATATAATGCATGACGGTCAGTAGAGCTGCTGTGATGGAAATGTGCAGAACTGATATGTATGATGTGAAGACGGAGATTTATATTCTGCAGCATGCAGAATCAGATCATCAGTCAAACAGCATCAACAGCCCTTTAACAGCCATCAACCTGTACATTATACAATATATATGCACAGTCTTAAACACACAGCATGATTAGATGATGAAGTTAATGCAGCTGAAGAAGATCCTCAGTGAAACTTAACAAAACTCGACAGCATGTGTTTGAATCGCTGAAGTCTAGGAGGAGTAACTACCTGGAGTATATCGGCAGCTGCTAGGCTAGCAGGCTATGCTAACAAGTAAGCTGGTTAACAACAGAATTTGATTATTAAAATGAACAGAAGCGTGTTGTGTGTGCTTTAAAGTAACATCATGCAGAAATAAACACAACGCTCCCAAAGATATTAAGATTTCTGTGAACTTGAAAAAAAAAAAAAAACTGCACTAAGTTTACTTTACTGTATAAATGTGGGTAACATATGTTTGGGGGGGGGGGGGAGTATCCATCCTGTGGGGGAAACAACACTTTTAAACTTCACTCTAATCTTCACAGAAGTCATCTCAGATCTCTGAGGACTGACGAGCGGCCTGACCACGTCCTCCATCGTGACGATCCAGAGCCCGGACACACAACCGGCCTCACAGTTCCTGGAGGTGGAGACGCTGTGAGTAATCTCTGATGAATCAACATTTGGCAAACCAAACCTGCTGAACGTGAGCGTGAAGTGGTTAATTAGACCGAAGTGACATCGTCAGCGGCAGCACTGACCCATTGATCCACTCGCCCCCTTCAGCCGCGTGTCAATACGTCTGGCCGACTTCATCCAGCTCACTAACAGCTCGGCTCTAAACATAGAACTCAGCTAATGGATATTGTCCAACAAGAGCCATGAGCTCGGTCACACGGGCCGGACTAAGCCTCCGAGGAACTCTTTCCGAGTAGATTTGTAGCTTTTGGCAGCAGTAACAACCAGCTTTTCTTAAGAAATGGGATAAACTCCTCATGGACGAGGAGATAAACCTCAGATTACCCTCCGACAGGCTTGTGTCTCAAGGCCGCTTAGTACCGGGATCAGGCTACATGACTGGACTCGGGAAAAGAGTGAGTAGCTGTGTTTCCATGGACGCATTCGGTTAGAAAAAGTCAATGGAAAATGCAAAATTGGAATGAAACAATCCCAATTTTTCTTATTTGGGAGATTAAAACACTGTATTATTGATGTAGCGTTCACTTGAAAAACATGATGGATCAGCTGATGTTGCTCCAAGAAGAAGAAGAAGAAGACCGATCTCCATTTTCATCTCCAGTTTTAATGCTGATCTACTTCTTCTGGTTATTTCAGCCACATGTAACATCGCCTGTACCGCTTGACAAACAAAGCAAACCTTCACATGAGCGCACGGCCTTTAAAAAAGCAGGTCATGTAATCGTGGATTTACATGTTCCTATATAATTAGATTATAAAAGGCCCGCTGGTCACTGTGCTGTAACATGAACCAGGAAGCTTTACGTAAGAACCGACGGATGGGTCATCGTCTCATGTAACATAAAAAGTCGCTTATGTAACTCAATATATGATCATCGTAAACATCCATCACGTGATCGGCGTCCAGCTCAGACAAACGAACGCTCCTCGTCTTTTTACGCCCTCAGACTCTTCTCCTTCTCCTCTGGGACGGATCATTCGGATCCATCCAAACAGTGATTACCTAAGAACAACACAGATCCGGGCCGCGGTTATCACGTTATCACCCAGTTGTTGAAATAACCAGGAGCCTAATCACGCCCTGACAAAGAGGCCATTGTAGGTCCAACACAAACACGCCGGCTGTAAATCGAAACCCTCAGAAATCCTTTCCTCAAACATGCCTCCCTGCTTACGAGGCCGAGGTTTATTTGCGAGGGGGAAACCGAGCGCAAGTGTTTGTTGTGGAAGGAGAAAGCTATCGGCGTTCCCAGATGTTAATGAGTGGCGCCCCGCGATCGCCGTAAGCTCGAACGGGGGCCGCCGATTAACGGTTATGCCGCTGAGTTATGGAACAAAGTAGGTTATGAAGCTGTAAAGGAGAATCCAGCCCCCCTCCGCTCTAGTCTGTTTTATAGGGTATCTGCATAATATGAAGGACCGTACTAAATAATGCATTCACGTGCCTTAATTTATCACGTTAATAATTGATAAGAATGGAGGGGAATGAGGCAAGAAGGGTAATATGGTTGCTTCAGTCATCTCGGAAAAGTGTGAAAATAGAGAAGAAGAAGAGAGAGGGAGTGAGAATCGTCTTTTACACAAACATACTTTCTTTAAATGTAAAAAGCTTCATCTGGAGAGAGGCTAGGATGGTAAATATTCAGTCTCTCTGTGAAGAAATCATTGATCGTTATGTAGCTTTGAGCAGGTATCGCTTGTGTTTGTCATGGTTTGGGTTCTTTGATTTCCTGTTTTATTTTGTAGTTCTTGTGTCTTCTTCTACTTCCTGTTCCTGTGCTCCTCCTCCTCACACCTGTCTCACATCATCTCGTCAGCACCTCCCTGCTCCTGGTGTTTCTCCACCTGCGCCTCCCCCCAGGTTAGTTTTGGTTTTTGTTCCCTCACTCTTTGCTGTTTGGTTTTCTAGTTTGTCCTCAGCTTTTGTATTACCGTACTTCTGTTTTTTCCTGTGCCTGCCTCGGTGAAACACGGGTTCAGTTCATCTTACAAACATCAAACTCTCAAAAAGTCACAGGTGGTTTGGGGGCGCGGAGTCAGGGCACCGCTGCTGATCGCACTTTTGGATTTTGGATTTGAGGTGGTTCCTGAGCGGCACCGACACTTTGCTTGTCTAGAACAAAGAACTGTTTACGGTTGGTATCAACGCTGCTGCTGTGATAATGCTAATTTACTCATTGTGGGATTAATAAAGGATTATCTTACTTTTATTTTATCTTAGCTTGATGATGTCACTGTCATGCTCATGGAAAAGGTTCACAGGTTGAACTAACTTCCAACGTTTCCTTGTTCAAGATGCTTTATTGTGACGATTTTCTGTTTTTTGTGATCTTATATGAGAGTAAATGGAAAAAATAAGTTGATGGCATTGATTGGGACATTAGGAAATTATTATGTGCATTATTTATTATTATTTTTTTGACATTTTACAGACTAAATGGTTGATAAAGAAACTAAAATGGTGAACAAAATCAAGCAGCAGCCTCTCAGGAATCATCTTTTGACTCCTCGCCCTCTGAATATAAACTACACAATCTCTACAGTGTGTTTTGGTTTAGTATATGGAAAGCGTCTCTTTATTTGTGTTCTCTCTCCCTCAAGTCCTTTTTTTTTTTTCATTTTTTCTTCCAGATCACTGCCGGCCTTCGTTTTAATTAACCGCTGAGGAAACGCACCGTCTGTCGAGAGGTTACTCCTTCGCCGAGCAGAGATCTGCATTCACAAGTCCCGTCAGAAAAACCTGGAGCAGACTGACCCGACTGAAAATGACCTCGCCTGAGAGAAAAAAAAAAAAAAACACACCCGAGGTCGGGACCTCATCCCTCATCCGTGAGATTAATGCGGGCACGCGGTGACCACCCAGAAACGGTACGGCGCGGTCAGCGACGCTCCAGTTTACAGACCAGACGGTCACGTTTCCACAAATTGGAGGAAAATTCACAGTGACGCTGCACCGTTCACACTGTGACCGAGGTTTTATCACCATCACACTCTGATACTTGAATCTCTTTTGTGATCTGCTCCATCCTGACGCATCAACATTCACATTACACTCCTCTCCCAAAGTTTAATCAAGGTGTCCAGTCAGGCAGATGGTTGTATCAATCACACTTCCCTCCCCCTCGTATAGAAACTTCTATTGTCACGAGTCCTCTGACATAAGACGAATAACCTTCTTCTGCCCGGCTACAAAAGCTGCCGGCTCAAAGCTGGACCGAGCGGTGGTCACCGGGAATAAAAGGAACTCAGATTGATTGAGACGCAGTGATTCTGGTGTGAAAGGAGCTCAGGAGCTAAAAGGCACCACGTGCAGATATATGCATTACAATGGAGAGAGCATGTAGCGAGGCAGCTTTAAGTGACAGAGTACAGCACATGCAGAGACCATCTGGATAATTCAGCAAAAGGCTGCTGCTGTGGAGAGACCTCGCATCTTAGAGTTAAGAGAGGAGGCTTTGTTGTATATTTTAAGGACCGTCTTTCTTAAAGGAAAAGTTCAGCCAAAAATGGAAAAATGAGTCGATGCTGATGGGAATTCGGGTGAAGTTTCGTAGCCCGTACAGCTTCTCTGGTGTGTTTCAAGTCTCTGGAAGCCCTGAGATCACAAACTGATCTGAAAAAGATGTTTGATTTTAAGCCAAAATCTTCACTGTATCCGCTGAGCTAAAAACACAAGAGCTCAACAAGAGCAGTAAGGGTGTAAATTATGTCTATTATAACGTCTTCCAGTGTAAATTGAGTCTCTGGAAGCTGTAAGATGACACATTTAATTGGAAACAAGTGGCCGAGCTCGTGCACCTTCTTCAGATGGGGCACCTGCTAACACTTTTAACTTGGATGAAGCGATGTTAGGTTCAAAACAAATCCTGTTTTCTGGAGATTCTTCTTAACAACTGGAGGAGATGGAGACTTTGTCCAGTTTAATCCAAGTCTACAGAAGCTCCCAGACCCAAAACTGATTTGGAGAGATTTTATTTTCACCCATTTGTGAGATGAAATCTTCACTGTAGCTGCCGAGCTCAAACCGCCTCCTCTGAAGTGACTCAACAGCCCAACAAGGGTGTAAATAAAGTCTTTTAAAATCAACTTTAGAGCTTCTGGAGACTTGGATTACGCTGGAAGAGCGGACTTTAGAGGGGGGAGGCAGATAACGACTGAATTATGTGTTTCGGCGGTCTTCTCCTTTAAAACGCTGAATAATTTCAGGACCCGTTGGTTATAAATATTGGTTGGAACTACCCACGGCAAATCTAAAGTCCTCTACCAGAGTTTCTAAGAGAGTGATGAGGGTAATTTCATAACAGGGGATACTATCTCTGTCACTGTCTTTTTAAAGCAGAACGACTCACAGAGGGAAAACCATGCCTCATGCAAGCTTCACCCACACAGGTCTTTTTTGAAGGAGTTTGCAGTCTTCAGCTCGAGAACGGCATGAAATGCAAATGTGTTCTGCCCACTGGATGTGCACGAGGAGAGGAATATCCCACATTGAGATTTATATATTTAGAAATTATTCACATGTGGATCGTGCGCCTGTATTCAATCGGCTGATGAAGATGCAAACAAAACCCATTTTCCCCAGTTGGAGCGTCTTCGAGTCCCTCGGGGGAAATCTGTCAATTATTACTGAGCTTCTCTTCCTGTATGGATTTCTGTGCTAACAAATGAGAAAGGAAGATGTAGGAAAGACGAATTTAGAGCTAACCCTTTCCACAAATATAGAAGGGAATCAGCATTAATAAACATTACCAGGGGTCTTCTTCAGGGTATCTTATAAATAAATATCTCGTGTGTGTCGGTCGTTGTAGATCTACAGATTTACAGGTGGGACTCGGCTCTAATCAGCCACTCACAGAGTCCGTGGGGGTTTTCCATCTAAAGATAACAGAGCTAATATCAGATATTAGTCAGAACCGGGTCATCTCAAATCAGATTTGAGCGAGCAGTGTACCTCCACTGCCTGTCTCTGATGGCTGTTTCGCAGAGGGGGACTCAGGTGGTGGTCGTCCAATTAACTCGCATCATGTTGCAGAGAGAGGAAGGCGAAAATGTCAATAAAAATGCTCCTAAATCAGCGTTCAGTTCTGACTTCTCTCGGCCAGATGGGACTCGCTGTGGACCTTTATCACAAGACAACCCCCCCCCCCCAGTAATTTATGTATTCTGCATTTTTATGTTACATTATCGCCGCGGTGCCGGCTGCCGTCCATTCTTTACTCTGAATAGGCAATAAAAAAAGAAGTCATTAGGTAGATTGTAATGCTAAACATACACCACAGCTACTGAAAGAAAATAGAATAAATATTAAAATTCAGGATGCAATTGTTTGAAATGTAATACATGTATACATACGTACATGATACTGGCTATGGTAAAACCACATTGGAGTGGAGTAACTTGAGCGTTAAACCCCGTGAGTGACTGATTCTCATTGGTTAATTTCTGCCATCTGCAACAAGCGATGGCTGTCAGATTTGATCTTCTGAAGCTAACTAGCTTATTTAGCTAACATACTGTAGCTAGTCATGTTAGAGTAAGTAGAAAACAGTCTAATGCTTGATTTTAATGTTTCCAGTTTTACTTACACATTTTGTTTAGCAAGATAATCTCAAATGAGCCGCTTCTGTTTTTAGGTGATAGTTGATTTTGTTGTCTGAAGTGAGCAGCTTAGCTCATCTGTAGCTAGCTAGCTAATTAAGCTAACCTTAGCTTCATTTCAGCGTCGGTTGAAAACGCTGTTGTTCACTGACTTTTTAATGTTTCTATCCAACTTGTTTTGAATTGAAAAACTTGCTAAATCGCTCTCAAATTAATGGTGAATACTTGTGCTAACAGAGTGAAGCTAAAGCTAACAACACGTCCCATTGCCCTCGACAAAAAGCTTGTAGGATTTTTACAACACGTCATAATGTCGAGAAATCCAACACTTGCTGAACCGTAATCAGACAAATGAACAGTTTATTGAAAGAAAACACGGAAATAATGAACTTCAGGTCGTGTCCTCGCCAAAGTGGACATGAAACACTTCACAGCGTCTCATTACTTGAGATTAAAACATCTTTTGCGCTGAACTGAATTGATGTCAAGTTCCATTAATTTACAATCAAACATGTTAAGAGCAGACCTGTATTACAATGAACACACACACACAGGTGTGTGCACAACAGGGAGCTCAAATTTGGTTGCACAAGATCTGTTGTTGCCATGGTACTGCACTGCATCTCCTTACATTGCCATGGAAACACAAAAACGATGACTGGCACGGGGCTTTAAGTGAAATGGGTCAAGAGCATCCGGGTCAAGTCAAGTCGAACCAACTTCATGAGCCTCAGTCACCCAGACCAGAGGTGAAAAAACTCCCTGAAAATCCAACCACACTGCAAATACTCCACAAAATATAATCTAATTGTCTGGTTGAACCTGAATATATGACACATGTTCTTCAAAATTATTGAAGTAAAACTAAGTTGTTGGAGAAATCAAAGAACGTAACAGTGAGATGACAAACTTTCAGTTTCTCTGGAGTCGGCTTTTCTGGTTGGGATAAATCTTTTGCCGGCTGCTGCCCGAACACGTCTGAATGCACCTGAATTGTTCTGACTCATTAACCTACTTTATAAGCAGAGCTACAGAGGAGAGCTGCTCTCGCTCCCCAAGCCCCCGAAATACTGTCGTATGACTCGATTAACACAACTCTGAGTGACTGCTGTTATTTTAACACATATTTTTCACTGTTTGTATTGTTATAATCAGTGTTTGGTTCAATTAACCCTCCACTTGCCTCCAAAAAACTGACAGTTTAATGTGTTTACTCGTGGCACCAGTGTGTTGCTCTGACAGAAACGCAGCTCCACCTTGTGGTTGGATGTGTTGCAGGACACATTGTGCAGGTTAGCTGAGCACCATCACGCTGTATCAGTTCACTGCAGCGAGGCCACAAACAATACAGGTCATCTGCCTGTTCTGCAGGGAAGCAGCTCAGAATTTGCAGATCAGAGCTGCAGTGAAAAAAAACGTCCAATGAGTCGTCAGATCATGTGTCTGCATTTGCAGCCAGAGCACAGTTTGATCTTAAATGCAAAGTCTGAAATCACGTGCACTCCAGCCTGTCTTCAGATGTGCATTAATGTGACAAGACACATTTACAAGCGCTAAAAATAGCTTTTTCATCACCACCACAGGGCTCAAATAAAGCTGCTGGCTGAAGGCCTGTGCTGACATCTAGTGGAGGACAGAGTCAGTACAGCTGTAAAGGTGTGTGACGTGTTCATTTACCCTCCTGTTGACTTTGATACAGATGAAGAAGTGTTAGTAAACAAGGCTTTTGATGGTTGTGTGTGAAACTGTCTTGATCTTTGTAAGTTGTAAGTTGTGTATGGGGTCGTGAAAAGGTCACAGTACACCTGCATGAGATCAATCAGCAGGTAGTGTGTGTGTGTGTGTGTGTGTGTGTGTGTGTGTGTGTGTGTGAGAAACAACATTTAAGGGGTTTTCTGTGGTAAAACAGCAACCACAAAAAGAAAAACACAACAAGATGAAAAAACACAACAACAAAAAGAAAAAACAAAAACAAAAACACATAATTGTTTGTTTGGTTTGGTTGTGTTTTTCTTTTTTTTGCTGTGATTTTCTTTTTGTTTTTGTTTTTTTCTTTTTGTCGTTTTCCCTTCAGGGTCACCGTAGTTTTCTCTGCTGTTAAACATGGAAAACTGTGCACAACAGCAGAGAAATAACCCTTTAAAGGTTCAACTTGAAAATTTTATGACTTAAAGTTCCTAAAGTGACGCTAACATTAGACAAAGGGAAATATTGCCTTTATTCATGTTTTTTCTTCCATCTTTCCTCCTTTTGTCTTGTGATATTCTTTGATGTCCATCATTTCACTTTTTATTTTTTAACCATGAATGTTTCATTTCAAATGATTGGGAATGTTTCTTGTTCATTTTATATAAAAAAACATATAAATAAAATACTATGTACAATATGAGGAAATGTGAGGACTGACTGAAAAGATTTTATTAAAGGAATATAATATTTATCACTGCAGCACCGTAAACAGTGATAAGATTATTATTTAATTTGTATATATTTGTGACAAGACTGGAGAAAGAAGATCTTAAGATTTATAACACTGACAAATTAATTCATAAATAAAACTGTAATAGAAAAAAAATAGAATAGAAATAAAACCACTTGTTGAAGCCAGAGTGTAGATAAACTGTTCGTTCATCAAAATCTTCAAAACGTGTCTACAACCAGATCAGCAGAGACTTACAGACCGTCTGGTGTCGTAACAAGCACATCCAGAATAAATGACTGAGTTTTGGATGTTCCGAGTAGCACTTGAAGGCAGCACGTTACCGTCTTCTGTCGGTGTGTCACCGGCGTCCTCCTCCGGTCCCGCTCCGTCTCCGGAGTGTCTGACCGCCGATGGGGTGTGTCTGCTGGAGATAGTGAGGCGAGAGGCGGCTGCGTGAAGAGAACCGCAAACCACCAGGCGAAGACCGGAAGCTGCGGGATTTAATCCTCAAAATAAAAGCACGGCTAAAGCCTGTAAAACACTGTGCTGCTGAGAATAATAATAAAGAAAATGTCAATTCTTAGGTAAAATGGAGGGAAGAAGTGATCTGGGACCAGACATATTTTAAATTAAGATACGATTACAAATATCCTGTGTGATAGGCGTTGATTGTGCATTGGCCAGGCCCGTTATTGGAACTACTAATTTGGCATTTATTTGATTAGAGAATCAGACTGAAATAAATTAATCAATTAAAAAAATACACATGTTCATTAAAAAGAAAAAAAAAATGTAAAAAATGGTTTAACAGTTTGCACTCAACATACCGTGCTGGTCTAATGTGAGCTAGCTACAGTTAACGTTAGCTAGCATCAGCAACATGAACGTTAGCGTTAACGTCAACAATGTTAGCTCATGCAACAAACTGGCAACCACTTCAGGGGGTCAATGGATGATAAAATCCAACATTCAGTAACTGAATGTTAATGCTAACATCTTTAAGTTATCAAATAAATGTAGTGGAGTAAAAAGTACATTTGCCTCCACAATGTAGTGAGGTGGAAGTATGAAGTAGTGGAAAATGGAAATAGTCAGGTGACACTCAAGTACCGATTTCAAAATTGTACTTTTGTACAGTAATTAACTGTGCCTTCCATCACTAAATAATATATGAATAATTCTGTGTTAATTTACAGTATATTTGTATTAATAGGTGCTTTTCAAAACCCTGGCCCCTACATTATCCACAATGCAAATTAGCCAATGAGTGACATCACTGGAGGTCACAAAATGCTTTATACTACTTTTATATCAAATATATTGTAGTCAGTCATACAATGCTCCACAAAACCTGTAAACATGCTTAGATTGTACAGTTAGTGGAGTAAAAATAGAATAAATAGTCTATCTATCTATCTAGCTATCTAGCTATCTAGCTATCTATCTATCTTATTTTGAAAGTACGGACCGGAACTACATTTCAAAACTCTCGCGCACTTGCCGTTGGTGGTAAAAAGCGGAGCTCGCGCCTCATCAGACAGACACCTTGTAGACTAGAAGACAGAACGCGCACGACTCACGTGCGAATGTAAGATGCAGCTGAGCGGCGGGACGAGTGTGGAGCCGGCGGTCATCTAACGGAAGTCTGGGAGAGAGAGAGCCATGAAGAAGCACCTGAGTCCGGCCAAACAACAGCAGCAACCACCGGCTGATGTCCCGGCGGCTCCCGGCGGCGGCGGCGGCGGCGAGGTGACCGTCCAACAACTCAACGAGCTGCTGTCCAACGGCAGCGGCTTCTACAGCCTCCCGACTCAACACTTCAACGAGGTCTTCCCCAGAATATACGTCGGCAACGCGTGAGTCATTCATCGTTTTCTGTTTTTTTTTCCAGGTAGGACAGGTTGTTTTTGTAATTAGTTCATCATCATCCTCATCCTCCTCCTCCGACCAGACGCCACGGTGATGACAACAGTGTCGCATGCCGGCCAGCACGCACGCAGGGCGGGCTTGTGATGTAGGTGTCTCCGCTCTCATCATGGAGACAAGCGACCGCCTGTTGTTGTCAACAAATTGTGTTGTTGTCCTCGACACACACGCCCGCGCCTCAGCCGCCGAGACAGGTGGACATTGTGTAACAGCGCGCCTTATCAATAACAGCATTCTGAAGGCAGAATCGATCATTTCTCTCCATTTATAGCTCAGTAAACACGCCCGGGCTGAGCGGTGAAGGACGCGCACTAAGACCCGCTCGGTGAGTCCCTCCATCATTAGTAGCACCGCCGTGTAATCACGTCTCCATCGAGCCGCTCCCAGTCCGTCCCGCTGGGCGGCAGGGAGACAGCACTACGGCCCGAAAGAGGCTGATTTTCATTCATAAAACAGAAGAAAAACAACAGGCTGCTGCAGAACAAAGAGGGAGAAGGAGGAGCGCATGAATTTAGGAGTCGTGAGTGTGAAGATGGTGTGGTGGAAACACAGAGAGGTGGAGGGTGAACTCGTGTTTATGAGCATTAATCACCTACAGGAGACACATTCATAGCATTAGACATAATAACAGGGAGATTACTTTGAAATGTATGCAGCTACTGATTATAAATGATCATTAGACGCACATTTCGTCATGTAGTCTTTCAGATATGATTGTAAACACAAAAACTTAACCATCTTTCTCTGCATTATAATCTCTAATTTAAAAAAAGACACAGCCTGGGCAACACGTATGTTATGATAACAATAATGATGAAACTTTATCATATAAATATTAGATATTTGGATATTTTAGCATTACACATGATTGTAATGTGATACATTTCATTTATACATGGTATTTATAGCACCTTTTTAAAATCAGTTTACAAAGAGCTTTGACAGACAGATCTATATCTGCTGATAAAACAGAGTCTGTTGGACCAATATGGGAGCTTATTTTGGAAATAATGTGTATGGTAGCTATCTCATGTGAATTGTGATGCAATTTAGACATGTTTGTCATATTAAAGGATGATTTTTGAACCCTGAGAAAGTCGTAGTTTGTTAGAAAAAACTAATGAAAGACAAGACTGTGAAAATACGTAATTAGGATAATTAGTGACGTTGTCTCGTCCGATTACCAATAACCAATAATAAGCCTTGAGCTGAAACCTTGTACAGTCAATCTTGTATATTGGCAGCTCACAGAACTAACAAACGGTCCTTTCACATGACTGTACTTGTCAATATGAGCAGATTTATTGGGATTTTCAACGTTTAAAAAAAAACAAAAAACTTTTTCTTTGCTGAGGTGGCGGCCATGTTGGGAGTGATGTCCTTTATTGTGCAAGATGATGTAGTTCAGTGAGCTGTTGTACAAAAAAACTAAATGGTATTTAACCGTCTTCATGACAAACAGCAAATGTATTGTCCTGCAAAATTTCCTTCAGGTGAGATGTGATGTGAAAAATGATGATTCGTGTTTCCCAAAGTTTGAGGTGAGTCCTCAAATGTCTCATTTTGCCCACAGTAAAACAATATTCAGTTTACTGTCACAGACGAGGAAAGAAACCTGAAAATATTCACAATTAAGAATCTGGAAATAGAGAAATTTGACTTTATTTCTTTTAAGAATTATGCAAAAAACTCATCAAAATATTTGCAGATTAATTGAAACATCTATGAGTATTATGAATTCAAATAAAATTATGTTAAGCATATTTACAGTTGGTCAAATCAAATGACCATCACTAGTACAAGCTACAGGTGTGCTGTGTGTATTCTACAACATGTGGGATCAGGTTTTTTCTGGGTTTGTTTTTGTTGCTTCTGTTTTTCAATCTAAGGCCAATTTTCATCTTCATGCAAATAAAAACAATAAAAAAAAACTTAAAGAAATACTATAATAACTACTGATAATTTACAGATTTACATAAGATATAGTTGTTTGTTTTTAGCTGACATGCTGTTTGTTAACACCACCACACTGCCTGTACCTGCTGTGGTGCTGAAAGGTGCTGAGCCACACAAACACATACAGTGTGTATACATATAATGTGTATGTATATTAAACATGGCTGAGGCTGAACCGTAAATCCACGGTGGTTGGCTGACTGGAAGCTATCGGCTTTGTAATGAACATGCCGACTTCTCAGGAATTTACGGCTCGGTGTTCCAGTAAAACCAGTTGCTGGGACTTCCTGCACACACGTGTACAGATCGTGTATGAAATCTGTTGTGTTGTGGTGTGGTGTGTTGTGTGTGCTGGACAAAGAGATGAACAAATACACAACATGTCCTCAATTAAGAAGGTGATATTCAGATAATTGTATTATAGTATTGTGTGTTGTTCACAGTATCTAAAACAATTCGTTAATAATGACGTTGGACGTATCGGATATAGAAAATGTTATACCATGATATTGTCGTGACCAAATGATGGACTTTGTGTTTTCTTCTCTTGTTTATTTTTAAATAAATGACATCAGAAACAAAATAAACAACAACAAACTGGCGTTGGCTGTTGGCCAATTTGTCATTTGAACAGCTGGTATCGGTGTCTGTTGTTAAACTTGCTGATCAGGCTTTTATTAACGCTTGTGGACATATAGTACATATAATTAAGACAAATTGTGGCGCAGTGACTATTTTCAGGTGACATGCTGTTTATAGTAGATGAGCCACAAAAGAGTGGATTTAATCCTGTCACCCAGCGAAGTAGAAGGTTTCTGGTTTCCAGCAATTAAATCTAAAATATCCCACAAATATGAAAAATCATTTTCAGGTTTCGAGTGTCAAATTTGTGAGAACATCCAGTAAAGATAAAACAGTTACAGGAAATGTAATTTCAACTATATTTCGCTGTGCTGTAATGTAATATAAGCTTTCAGAGAGCAGCTCTTAATCTCGCTTTTATGGATTCATGGTGGAGAGGCGATTCAGGGATGCCCCTGAGAAGTGTAGTGTCTCTGTGCAGTCCATCATTTGGCTCCAGCCGCTGCCAGGAGAGTGGTGGAGGAGGGTGAGCGGGACGGGATACAAGCACATTACTGTACCTCAGTGCTACAACAAGATCAATGTGAATATGCCAATCTGCCCGGCCAAGTCTCCAAACAAAGTGCTGGCACTCTGAGCTGATCAGACGACGCCGTCGGCTTTAAAGAGACTCTAATGTGCTCCCAGCTTTACGATTTCTACCAAAGAAGAGATTTTGATTTCTGATGAAGGAATTATATTCACTGATTATGAGGAACAGAGTCTGGGGTTAATTAATCAACTGTTTAGCCGTTGAAGTACATCATAGACTGCACAAACAAGGGCTGCAGTGTGATGTTACAGATAGCTCGGGCAGGGCGAGGTGGTATCGATTGTTGTTGAAAGAAAGCACCTTGTCCTCTAATTCCACCACTGGGACCCACTAAGACTTTCTGCTGATGTTTCCTGCTGCTTGGACCCTGTTAAAACTCAAATTGTGTCCTCGGTCGACATAATAAGATCCAGAAAAAGCTCTGATTGCTGAGTACACATTAGGGTTCTGTGATTTATAACAATTTCCCAGCTGTCCACCATTAGCCAAGCAACCTGCAGAGCCGATTTTAAAAAAAAGATAAATAATTAAAATCAACCTTGCCTCTCCGACATAGTCGTCCAGTCACCCCACCTTAGTGTATATATATTGTGCAGGTTGTCGCTCCCATTTGATCACTCTCCATGTAAAAAAAAAAAAAATTGCTTTGTCCTTGAAGATATTCATTATCATGTGAGCCCATAGGGAATTGAGCCCATGACCTATTTCAGGCACCAATCTATAGTTGAAAGCACATGTTTCAGTTCAGGACAAAACTGAATATACGATCGTTCCCGCTGGTACTCATAAAAACACATCATAGTTCAAGGACCAATCAGAATAGACTCATAATTGATGGCGTTTGCTGACATGTCAGCTGCTGGTGTTGATATATGGTTAACCTTCTGTCAATGTAGCGTTATGTTAGCTGCATAACTAATGTTAATCAAAGCCCACAATACAAAAACACGTTTGATTAGTACATTCAGTATTCGAATAGTATTTGGATTATGTTCACCTTTAAAAATTCATTTCAACAACCCTGCTTGGTTACATCAAATTTATAGTAGCTGCCATCATGAAAGTTTGTAACTTTTTTTGACATCGTACTAAATTTCTAATTCAACAATCTGTTACATGAATTGGACTTCCTGGATTGTACTTCCTGTTTCACCAGTAACTGAAGTAACATGCCAGCAAAGTCCCTTGGTTGCATGAATTTATATATTAATTGCAGTATAAAACAATATAAAATATCATTAATCCTGACGGAGAATTTCATCCAATATCACCTGGTGTCTCTAAACTATCCAAATGAGACAAATAGAAAACAGACATCTCAGAATAAGAGATCGAAGGGGGAAAAGATGAAGGTCCATCAGGAGGAGCCAGCACGACTCAAACAATGCAGTATAGTTTTAAAACTGATCATCCGTAGGACATGTCAATAGCCTCCAGCACTTTGATGAACTCGTCAGTGAAATGTTCCCATCAGACCTAAACGCATTACGACTGTATTTTCCAAACTCAAACTCTTTTCACAGTTTTCCAGAACAGTCGTAGTCAGCACTATGAAACCACCGTGTGCAGCAGCTCAGGGACACACTTAAGGTGTGGTTGTTTGCTTTGAGGAACGCTTTGGCTCTTTGTGAAGCCGGTCTTTAATAATGGATGTTGTGGGACTGCAGATCCCAGGGTGAGGAGGCTGGGACCGGCCAGGTAAAGAGGAGGAGAGCCACTGACTGCAAACTCAGTTGAACCTCAGTGTGCCTCTGCACCGTGGTGTGTGTGTGTGTGTGTGTGTGTGTGGAAGTACAGTAAATGTGAACAGCGTCAGTACAGTCACTTCTGCTTCCTCATACTCTGTTGCACATGCTGCATTCAAGTGCTCCAACTGTGCATGTAAGCAGTTACTGTATGTGTGTCCTCAATCATTTATGCACATCTGAATATACACAAACAGACTGTGAATTAACAGGTGAATAATTTGAGTCCTCCTGTCTGAAGGAGTCTGTGACCTGCAGCTGACAAACAAGCAGATGGCCGGCTTCATCCCTCGTCTCATGGCTGTAAAGCAAAATGGTGACAGGCAGGGTTTTTTATTAGTTCTTGCAGAAGGGGCTTCGCAGCCACCACCTCTAGGGAGCCGTCCAGGGTCACCTAGCCTCGCCTCCACAGCCTCATATTGACTGTAAGCACACAGTGCTGTCAGGGGGAGCATTTCACATGAAGATTTATGAATCATGGGTCTGAATAAAAGTAAAGCAAATATAGGCTCAATGATTCCAACTTTAAGACGACAGAATATTCTTGTTTACTTGTAACAAAACTTTACCATCATACTGGTAACAACAGCTTAAGTTTAATTCAAAATTCTGCATCTTTTACGAAAGGAGTTTCCAACAGTGGTACAAGTATGGTACAAATTCTATCAAGCTAATTGTACTTGAGTATTTGTTGTTTCTTCACTCATCTGTGACAGTAAGTTGAATATCTCTGGGTTGTGGACAAAACAAGACATCTATCAGATGTTATCTTGGGCTTTGGGAAACACTGACATTCTGCAGACCAAACAGATAATCGATTAATCTAGAAAATAATCGATAGTGGACAAGATGGTGTTGAAGCAGACACACCAACGGTTCCCTGTGTTATTACTGTTGCCGCTGCTGTTGCATGACATCATTAGCAACATGGCTACCGCTAGCAGCCTGGCTACTGCCCAAAGCAAGAAAAAAGCACAGTAAGAATCCCAGTCTGTCTGAGAAGGCCTGATCTCAGGGCTGTGGGAAGGCAGAGTGAAACAGCTTGTTGTATTAGTAAGTAGGCAGGTTTTTGTTACTTACTTGATCTCGTAGTGAGTGAAAGACAAACACATGTCAGTGAGGGAACAGACTCTTGACACAACGTCTCCATCCAGTGACTTCCCTGTTGGCTTCACTCTTGTTTTATCTCTGTTTCTGTCACTCTCCCTCTCCGGCTTCTGCGCCTCCTCCATCAGCCGGTTTCTTTCTCTTTGGCACTGTAGATTTTCTACAGTTATTCCAGTTGTTGTTACGGAAAGCATACTTCATGCTGTCATCAGTGGAGTGTTTGTGCTATTTTTCTACAGCCATGACACTGTGCAGATGGTATTTATTCAAGCAGAAATGCTGCCAGTTTAAGTAAAGGATCAGAATACGTTAGATGCCACTATTTTAAATGCATTTGATAAGTGAGACGGAACACACTGGAGAAAAGAAATTAGTCTGAAGTCATGATTTGTCTGCCACGACCAGCTGCAGAGCAACGGTATGCTGCAGTTTTTGTTGTTCAAACGTAAATTCTGTACCGCTAATTAGTGACACTAACTGCTCCATAAAACTTTAATATAACATACACAAAAGTGGCGTTTTATCTAGAATCAATGCCCAGCGCCCTCGGCCAGGTTGGATGGTAGCAGTGGATGCGGGCATCGAGCCAGGCAGGCCCGGAGCAGCCAAGAGCCCCGTGTGCCTTTTGTTGACGGTTTGTTAGCTGTGTGGGTTTGTTTTGCTCTGTGTAGAACTGATACGCAGGATTCTTACAAACAGTTTCAGATTTATATTGTTTGAGTAGATGAAGATAGAGGTGAAGATATTTATGATTATCCTGATCTTTGCAATTCACAAAGATCAACTTAACGTGAGCGTTGAAATCTTCATCTCCAGCCTTTCCTGAACATGGTTTGTTGGACCGTTAAAAAGAAGTCTATGAATACCGTGTGTGTGACAGGTGAACGAGTCATTCCACAATCTTTTGGCGTAAGTCTGCTGCTATAACAGTCTTTCTATCAGAACCTGTTGAGCCACGGGAGCATGAGAACACTGATACTGGGTCATTTAGATCGGCTTACAGCTGGCTTTCATCCCAAAGGTGATGGATGAGGTTTCGAGGTCAGGGCTCTGTGCAGGCCAGTCAAGGTCTTCCACATGAAACTGGGAAAATTATATCTTCATGGACCTCTTGGGGGGGGGATGTGTAGACACATAAAACGCATGTTTAACGCAGTGGATACCATGGCATTACTTTAAGGTAAATGTAGACTATTTTATATGCTCAGGGTTAATTTAAATAAGGAAATAGAGAACTGAAATGAGTTTTTGCCTTGTTACTATCAAGCAGGGATATTTCCAGGTCACAAAAAGGCAATTTCTTTGCAATTTGCTGTATATTTCCTTAGAAAAACATCTGTTTAGAGTCAACATTTAGTGATATGGTTGTGTAAGATTATACGATGTGGACCCGTTGTGTTTTCAAGCTAATAGCGGCAGTTATAGGTCATTGGCAGCCTTTTTTTTTCATTTAAATACAAATTAATAATTCAGTGTGTTCAAACTCCTAAAGATCAACACCTTTTAAGTTCTACACAGTGTGTTGTAATCTGTGTGAAAAGCTCGTGTTTGAGTGCTGTTTTTAAGCAACAACATGCTGAAGTGCTTTCCTACTCCTCCCGGCAGATGTGCAGTACTTGGCTGTGTTGGTGCCAGCAGTGTTCACTAAAACGTATGCAGAGTCGTCGCGAAGGATGCAACCTACAAAGTATCACTTCAGAATAAATTGTGCTGACGCGCTGCTTCGCTGTATCTGTCAGGTGTTATTATTAGTGCCGTGATTCGTCTTGGATGTCTTGTTCTGCTGCTGTACACTCATCATTTTGTGTTGTGAGAGAACAAAGTTGTATTTCACCATCAACAGAGGCGCACTAAAAGCTTTTACTGGTGTACAAACTTTGTTTGGATGCAGCAGATTTGTCACACACATCAGCAACTTTCTAAAGAGATTAAATGACTGTTTTTACTCTGATCCTGAACCTCATCCCTCCTTTTCAGGTTTGTAGCTCAGAATGCGATGCGCCTGCAGAAACTCGGAGTGACGCACGTCCTCAACGTGGCGGAGGGCACCTCCTTCATGCACGTCAACACCAGCGTGGATTTCTACGCCGGCACCGGCATCACGTACCACGGTATCCAGGCCAACGACACCGAGCAGTTCAACCTCAGTGCCTTCTTTGAGGAGGGGGCAGATTTTATTGACAAGGCCCTAGCACACAATAATGGGAAAGGTGAGTAAAAGGTGTACAAAACCATTTAGATACTCCGCTAATGTCCCAGTTTATGTGCGGTTGTGAATACTCTTAACCACACATACCTCGGCAGTTCCTGGAACAAGCGTGAAAATGTCTTTCTGGTGTGAATTCAGCATTTGCAGAAGTCACAAACAGGTTTAGCTTCAGGAAGCGGTTTCCAACAACCTCTGATCTGACGCATAGCAGCTTGCTATGGGTTTGTTGCTCTTCCCACAACATGCTTCCTGAGAACAACTTTGCATACTTTGTGCACGTATACGTGTGAAAGAAACCAAACCAAACCCCCAAACAGCCACCTTGCAAACTGTTGACCGCATTCATGTCCAAAGAACATCCCCCAAAGCTACAACAATATTTGCATGTCTGAATCAGAAAATGCTATCCTAAGAAAATCCTGAGTCGAAAAATCCAAACAGGATATTGTCTGATGAACACCTGGTGAAACATAAAATATATCTCACAGCTGAGGTGACTGTGTTTGATAGTCTGAAAGTCATACTCCCTGCAGCAGCAGCAGCTGATGTTAGCTCGCCTGCAGCCAGCACCACGATCATTCACAGAGAGTTAAACTCTCCAAGCTCTCTGAAATCTTAGGTGAGGCATTGAATGCAGTAAAAATACTGTAACTGTGTACAAATAATAAATGCTGTACACATCAAATGTATTAATTCATTCCTCTTTTTGGTATTGTAATAAATATTGTACTGTGGACTAGAAATATATACTACATAATTATTGTAATGATATAGCACATTGAGTTTTTGGTTTTCTGATTTTGCAACTTCAATTTGATGACTTCCATCACATTGTTTTATTACAGAAAGATTAAAGTACCAAAAAAGTGGTCCAATTTGGTGCCGGCACTGATTTCGATGTACTGGCTTTGGTATCGGCTCAAGTGTGAGCGGTGTCTTCACAAATTATCACTCCTACAGTGTGACTGTCACTTCACTGTTGGAACGTAGACTGATGATGGTGTTTAGCTGTCATTAGCATCAACACAGCCAGAACTACCATGAAACATTTTTTGGCTTTTGGGAATTAGCAGACAATTTAATATCACTCGTTATCAGTCTGTGGAAATGCAGAGAGTTTATGTTGTAACAAAAACCCCTCAAAGATGGAGGAGATCGAAGCTGAACACGGTGTCTCTCTCACTTCAGAAGCTCCTGCCTGAAAGTGATTTGTCTCAGAGTTGAGACCTGAAAACAAGCTTCTCTTGTTGCTCGTCTAACAAAGGATACAAGATTTAAGGCGTCTTTTAACGACTTGATCTCAATGTGCTTCATCGCTGTGGATCTTAAAGTGAAGACGGGGGAGATAATCATGACGGCCCCGAGCATCTCAGGCTAAATCTGACACACTCCTGAGCCCTGCTCCATATTCCATTATCAGATCGTGTCCCTGGACGTCATCATTGTCAAAATGATCCCTCCATAACACACTTGTAGCACCAAAAGCTCAATCCACCTCATTTGTTAAACAGGTGATGTGACACTTTTGGTCAAAATGCTGAAATCATCAGAGGGTTAAGTCTTAAATTAGCCGTTTGATACACCTACTGGGTCAGGTTCACTGTTTTTATAGCATGAGCTGGAAAGTAGAATATTAATATCGAAGAAACAATCAATCCCAGGAGGCCTCAGTCCTCCTCCACCCAAAAAGATCCATCCCCAGCTCTCCCGGAGCCGCAACTAAATTTAGTCATGAGGGATGTGTTTAATTTGTATTTTATGTCGTGGATTTATTGTCATCTTTGACACAGAAAAGCCTCTTAATTCCCAGGCGGTTTGGCAATGGTGCACCAACACTGTGGTAAATCAGGAGTGAAGAGTGCTGTAACAAGGACTGTGGAGGAGAAGGGAGGGAGGGAGGAGGAGGAGAGAGGAGCATAAACAGGAGAAAATGTCTCTCCTCCTGCCGCTGGCTGCTGTTACTGTAGTTTGACATTGTGCCACTTTGTCTTTGACATTTTGCGGCCCTGAGCTGCGAGCTCTGAAAAGGTCGCAGGTCTGGGATTTTAACGAGTAACTGCAGTGATGCATTGTTCCTGTGAGTCCGCCATAATGAAGACACAGGGTTGGTGTGTGGGCAGTAAGTGGTCATGTTGTCGTGCTCACGCCGCACACTTTCAACTGAGGATTATAAGTGGAAGCGATCAACCAAATCACCAGCTAATCAATATTTTTTATATTAACAGTGGATCGATGTGTTAAAGGTGAAAGGTCTCGGTCTTAAACCCACAGAGAGTTATCACCTGACCCTGCAGTTCTCTCCGGCTCTACAGAGCATCTTTGAAATCTCAATTTTTAAATTGCCATTTTCTGTTTAGCCGGTGGCTCCGGAGTTTGTCTGGAGCAGGACCTCCGATCACAGGAGGAGTCACCCCGGGCGACGAGCTGCAGCTCGACTTTAATTAGGTTTTTCTTTTCTTCCTCTATGTTTTACAAAAATTCAAGTTTGGAATAAGAGCTGACAGCTCTACTGGTGAGTGAGTGATGGAGCGAGCCAGAGATCTTTTCAGGTTCAAACACCTAAAACATTCGTAAAACAAAGACTAGACAGAGAAAGAACGACAATCAAGCGATCAGTTTTACTTGCAAGGAGAACAGAGTGTGCGCAGTCTCCTACGCCCCAAACTGCTCTGCTGCGCTCTCTGTTCTCCTATCTTTTATTACCTCAGTGTTGTTACAAAAGGTCATAGGGAGTAGCTCTTGCACAACTTATTTTCTTCAGTGTAGGCATGTTAGTATGCATTTCTTCTTTGAAGTAGGACATAGTGAAAGTTTCTCTTATCTGGGTTATAAACCAGCTGCACAGCGGGGTCGTGAACCAACTGTCACAACATGTGTGTTATTTCCCTTCACAGGCAGGAAACTGATTTAGCAACAGTTAATCTTGCAACACATTCAATAAGCGAGTGATAATATGTACAGTAATTCCAACAGATCTGCGCGTCTAACAAGAGGATACAGAAGAATCAACATTGATCTGTGGCAGGCAGGGTGATTAGGTATTGAAGAGGTCACTTTATTGGCAGCAGACTGTTCTGGGTGGAGCACAGATGAGCAGAGGATTATACAACAGAGAAGAGGAGGGAAGAGGAGAGAGATGTGAGGGATAGTACCGGGAGACAGAGGTGTCGGGTTTCACATAAACTGCAGACTCTGCAGATCTGACCCGAGCCAGCACATCAGCTGCTCTGTGAACGAACGTCAGATTCCTCGTGGGGTTTTCGGCTCGTCAGTAATGAAAGTGTAAGTCAGATAGATAGTAAGACGCGTCTCGGAGCGCAAACAAGTTGTGATTTGTGAGATGCAGCGCAGAGAGCATTTATGTATTCTGTCCGCACACTCTTACACAGACTGCACAGATTGTTTGCAGCGTGTGTGTTCGCTGTGGGGAGACGCGGCTGCAGTGAAGATGATTGACTTTGCCGAGTCTGCAGCAGAGGTCAGGTCTCGTATTTGCATCTTCTGGCTCAGAAGATGCTTCGCTCGGCACCTTTTGGTCGCAGCATATGTTCCCCGAACACTCGCACCGCTCTTTGTTTTTCTTTTGCTAATTTGTCTCTTCTTTTTTCACCTCATTATTCTTCCTCTGTTCCTTTTTTTTTGCTCTTTAGAAACAGTCTACAGAGTAAGAAAAACACTCAAATCCCTCCACGGTATCCTTGATATGTTATGTTTTCACTATATTCTATCTTTTTCTTATTTTAGCAAAAATCTACATTATTTTAGTGAATCCAAGACTTGATATATCTTGTCATAGAGCTCCATTGATGTCAAGAACTGCAAAATGACCGCAGAGGATTATTTTCGCTTAGAAGCCGTCCTGCTGCTGTAAATACTCACTAGAGCACTACATGTGTATTCATCCACAGCTGAAAAAATAATCCCTAATAAATTCCCAATTAACTTCTGTGAGGAACGGATGCTTAATACTACATTACCCTGCTGTTTGAGGAATGTATTTGACCTTCACTTTTAAATTTGTGGGCTGTTTTCTAAAGATCTACATCTTCAGGAGGAACCAGTGGGCTCGGGTGGGAAAGTGAGACTCGCTGGTTTTTGATTTGTTGACACAGATGCTGCGGTACTTCTCCTTTAAATCGACTTAAGATAAGACTCTTATTGTTGTATATCTCTATTCGTCTCCTCCAGGGAAGGTGTACGTACACTGCAGAGAAGGCTACAGCCGCTCCCCCACCATGGTTGTCGCTTACCTCATGCTGCGCCACAGGATGGACGCCCGGCTGGCGGTGGCCACCGTGAGGCATAAGAGAGAAATCGGCCCTAACGACGGCTTCCTTCGCCAGCTGTGCCAGCTTAACGAGAAGCTGGCGAAGGAGGGCAAGCTGAACGGGGAGGTGGGCAAACTAAAGACCAAATGAGAACACGAAGAGACCCTCTGCCCCGTCTCCTCCCATCATGCCTTTCACAGGCTTCAGCTGCTCTCGGAGACTGACCCCACCCCACCCCACCCCGACCAAACCAGCACCCATCTGACACGCCAGGGGTATTCTGAAACACACATGCATTTATCTGTGTAGATAACTATCCCTCATGCACACACACACAATCTCACACACATAGTTTTCTTTCTTATCTGTCACTGCTGCTCTGTAAGGGGGGACATCTCGTCAGCGTGAGCTCAGATACTGAATACAAACAAACTCCTCATCCCCCCCTTTTTTTATCTACACCACACAGATGAGCAGACGTCTCACTGCGAGCACCCGAAAGCTCCACATTTCTGAGCACTTTTGAGCTGAGCTACTTAAATCATTCCTTCAATTCCCACAAAGTTGAGACGGTGAAAAAAAAACAAAAAAACGTCACCCTGATTTTTACAACTTCCTTAAATAGTTCTACAAGATTATAGCACAATCATTCCATAGTTTTCCACTGCCGGGAACGTCAGCAGGAGTAACCTGAGATGTTGAGAAAATAAAAAAAGTCGATGGCCACACACACGATACGGATGAAACGAGTCGGTTGTGTTACACAAGAAGTGAGATGTGAATCCCAAACATTCCATGAAAACAGAAAAAAAGCCCCTCAGAGTTTCGTTTCCCCTCTCAGCCCAGTATTTAATGCACTAACACGAATGATTCACACTCCTGATGCAAGCTGTAGCTCTATGTAGCATTTCAGTCGGCATCCTTGACTCTGCGACCTCCAGTTTGACAGCGGTAGCATCAAAAATTAACACGGAGCACCGAGACACAAAGGCAGCAAAGGTCGAGCTAATTAAAAATAACGAGCTGCGTGGGTCGCTCGTGTAGCAGCCGTATTTAGCTGATATGATGAATGTTCGTTAGAGTTAAAACTGACGGTAAATTAGTTTGTCATTGAGCTCCAACACAATGCACATCACATTTAAAAACAAGGAAAAGGTCTCTTCCACATTTTTAACTAATAGCTTAGATGGTAGTTTATGTAGTTTGTGACCTGTATGTATAATTCCTTTAAGTAATATCTCTGATGGGATGAACAGATTTCACATCACGTCTACACAAGAGGTGTATCTTTATTTATTAATAGTTTTCCAAGAAAAACTACCACACAACTGCTAATCACAGCTTCTTAAATGTGATGATTTGATGCTCCTCTTTGTCATATATGATGATAAACTGAATATTCCAACAGTATCCATAAGAGGCCAAAATCAACCGATAATATTGACAATCTGATTTATCGCTCAGGCTCTGATTCCAAATGTTAAATACCCGAATGTAAGAAAAGGTAGAACACACACAAAACTTAAGGACGAAGTCGACTAACATCAAATTCAATTAACTTTTTTCTGACCGTGTCAACAAACATGCTAACGTTTCATCCTAGTGGCTCAAATCGGAGTGTTTCAAAACGTTAGCACGACTGTTAGTTGACTGTGTTCTGAAGATGTGTGTGTGTGTGTGTGTGTGTGCTGCCTTTTTACCTGGTGATTCAACTGCTGGAATATATGACTTTGGTTGAGCACCACAGTACAACACTGTTAGCCTTTGGTTAGCTTAGGGCTAACCAACATTTTTCACAGTTTTCTGATTTCTGATTTTGAATCAAACCATTAATCAAAAAAATTTTATCGGATGAATTGATAATGAAAACTATTAGTAGCAGCCCTTTGCAGCTGAGCTCTGTGACTGGCTACACAAAATTATTTTCTTACTTTTACTGCTACATGATCCCAAATCTCTGTTTATTATTTTTCTTCCTGGATGGAAAGTCAGCTGCAACTTAATTATTGTTTTGATTCAATTCAATCTGTCTTTCATTTTCTTGATTAATAAATTAGTTGTTCGGTTGATAAAGTGTCAGAAAAAAGGTGAAAAAGAAGTTGATCAGTGTTTCTTATGACATTCTCAAATATATCAACATCGACATGAATGTTTTCAGTTTACTGTCACAGAGGAGCAAAGAAACCAGAAAATATTCACATTGAAGAAGCTGGAATCGGAGAATCTGGAGTTGGTGATTGCTCAAACAGAAATGTGTTGTGCTAAATTTCCTGTGGTATTATTTATCACTCTCTTATATTCCTAACACACCCACATGAACACACCATCATCGGTCGTAGCACGGCGTTGTTAAAAGCCGTTTTTTCCTGTTTACCGCCTTCAAACTAGAGGCCTGTCGTTGTAGCTGTCACAGGATGCCTCCCACTTCACACAGAACGTTCCAGTCATCGCGCCAGAGAGTTGTCCACTGCCAATTCCCTGACACAGCCGTTATCCACGGCCCGTATCCAGTTCCACTGTTTCATCAACACAGTCTGTCAGAGGTCCATACACAACATGTCACTGTCTCACTCCCGAGTGTGTGTGTGTGTGTGTGTGTGTGTGTGTGTGTGTGTGTGTGTGTGTGTGTCTGTGTGTCATACGGTAGTTTATTATGCCTGACTTTATGCACACACCACGAATCACAAAGCCTTTCTTTGGTTGTATGTACTAAAGCATTGCAATATATGTCAATACCCCCATCAGATATATAGAATGTAACCGCATCTAAATATGAGTATCCAGGCTGTAGTTGTCACATATAGGCGACAGTAGATCAACAATACACTTCGAGAGATATTACTGGGCATAATTCTGTAAACCTGTAGACCTAGTGCCAGGGAGGACGAGCGACGGGAGTGTTTTTAAAACCTGCAGCAGGTCACTCCTCCAGGCGGGTTCCCGGGAGAACAGCGTGAGGTCGAGGGAGCGTTTGACTGAATATTCCTCCTGAACAATCGGCCTGTTCGCACGAGTCCTGTGGTCGGGGGGGGGAGCAGAATCTAGGTTGTCTCACCTCATTAATGGCACTATTTATTCCTCCTTTGATATATCTGTATACATATGAATATATACATGTATACTGTATATACATATTTAAGTGTTGACATATATGAATGTACGAGCAATGTGTCTATAACGTGTCGGTATCGTCGGTATGTCCTTTATATATCATGTTATATTTGTATTATGCTCCTCCATTCTTTGCGTTCGCGGCTGATTACATGTACACTCGTATTCCCGTATGATGTACATGTGAAGTAACGTGTGTGATTGTGATGTTTCTCATCACAATCGTGCAAAAAGGGTGTTTTATTTTCCCCCCCCGAGCTTCCTCCGGGACGCTGAGGCATGTAACCACCGTGTTTATAGTGTTTTTCTTTTTTTTTTTTTTTTTTTGGACAGTTTCAGTTGCCATGGTGACGATTATTTATTCATACACAGCAAGATGCAGGTGGCAGAATAAGATGGATGAAGGATAATCCTGCATACGTTCAACTCATCCCATCACATTTGCTGCTTCGGGAAACATTTACAGTTTTTTGGGGTTTTTTTTTTCTTTCTCGACAGGAGTTTTCTGATTTCTCATCCAGGAGGATGAGTATGAAGTGATTCTCCGGCTGTACTTTACATTTCAGTGCAATGTTTTGAGCTGCGAAACGCACCGTGACACTGAACTTAAATCTCTCAAACATTCAACTTTTAGCAAAGCTGCAGATTTACCATGAAGGGGAGTTATTTTAAGCCTAAGAAAAACTTTTTTTTTCAGTGGTTACAACTGACGAGTGGCACAAAATGACAAAAACAGCATATTTTTGGTTTGATAACAATGTTTAAAAGAGAGGAAGGAGAGAGGAAATAGTTCTTATGTATTATTCCAACTTCCAATAATTTGATAATTCAGTTTGTGATTATTATCAATCCAGTGTTATAAGTGAAAGGTGAAGGTAACGATCCATATTATCATCTTTTAGATACGCCTTTATTTTGAAATTCCATGCAAACTTTGAGTATGTGACATAATCTTTACTGCACTTAAACCAGTTGGTTATTTACCTGCAGCAGCGAAAATGCAGACTGTGGTATCAGTAAATATTGTATCGTTGTCCAGAGAATTGATAATTGATATTGATATATCGTATTTTGTGTCATAAATGAGTTGCTTCCCTATATTGTACTGAAGTTTCCGCTTCACTTGGAGTCAGTCCAGCCGAATGTGTGAGAAAAAAAATCCTCCAGACTCAAATTTTAAATGACTCCAGCCAGACGAGACACTTTATAGGCCACGTGTTTATACAGTGATCCGATCTCATCAGGTCCGGTCTTTTAAAATAAAATCTCAGAACATGCATTGAAATGTCAAGCGCCGCTGTCGGAGAGGAAGGGGAGTATTATCACAGGGAGTTAGAAACGAGGGCAAACTGTCTCAGACTTTGAGAAACACGAGCGTGGCTGTGAAGTTTCTCCTGCGGGACGTCGCGCCGATTCAGGTTCACACACAGGTTGTTTCCTGTCCACGCCGGTCATCTCACACACTTGAAAATGTCTCAGATCTGTTAAAAAAAAAAAAAAGGAAACACTTGGGTTTTTTTTTGTCTTGCCAGTCGTGTTCGCTAGATGTGTGGAAAATCAAGTGCAGGCCTTTCAAATCTGAGACCTATTTTCAAGTCTGACTTTGCGCATGTGTCACAGCGGCCCATCATGAACCCCAAACCACACGACAAACAGAGAGAACCACTTCCTCCGAGCTCCAACACAACACATCAAACACCGAGATGTCTGTGCCGAGCGAGCTGCAGCGCTGCGGCGACCACACGCCCAGTTTCTAAACCTTCACCATTGGCTTTCCTCTCATTCAGATGGACAATACTGCCCTCCTTCTGAACACACACACACACACACACACACACACACACAAAAAAGCAACAACTCAGTGTTTCTCGTTGAGTTCCACATTCAGCTTATCTTCCTAAATTTTGGAATTATTGGGGTTTAAATTCTACAAATCGTTTCCAGGATGAGGGTGCGTACTTTATAGCATCGACTGCCGACGCCGACCTGCTTATCGACTCAAATCATTGACAATTCTTTGGCTCAGAAAGTCGCTCCGAGGCAGCCGAACTAGCCATGGTAGAAGTCCCGTTTTTTATATATATCCCGATATTTACACAACCAAATTGTTACAACTTGAGCTTCTATGATGGCTACACCGCTGGCTTCACGCTCTTTTTTACGCATCGAGTAACAGATCAACACTGCCACCTGCTGTCCAACAAACCCAGTTCTGTTTTTTGAAAAGCTGATTGGTGTTTTTTAGCTCATGACATCGGAAATTGTTACAAATCCAACCACAAATCCTCGTTGTGTTTTTTTTTGTTTGTTTTTTTCCCTTCCCTGTGATGTCGTTCAACAAGGTACCAGCATCATTTTGTGGGTTATACTCCAGGTACATTATGTATTATCGAGAATGTCAAACGTGAAATGCCATTTAATGTATATTGTTATATATCCTGAGTATGTAACACGCACTATGGCAGTTGTGAATTGCTGCATTTTACTGTCTTAACTGGCCTACTATATAGATAGGACATTTGTTTGATATTATTGGATCTTGTGAGTTGAAATTGCAAACGAAACATTGCTTTATGACTTCCTTTTCTCTTGACGATGTTTTGGTTTGATGTGTTTTTTTTTTTTTGTATTTGAATTTGTCCAGTTTCAAGGATACAAGTTGATTTATAGGTTTAAAGGAAAAAAAGGGGGACACTCCAGAAAATGGAAATTTCGGTCATCAAGCGATGGAAAGTCGGGGGAAGTTTTAGTTGTCAGCGCGATCATCTCTGGAGCGTTCATACAAACACCTCGAGGGAGTGTTGGGGACATTTTGAGCCATCGGTGAGGGCTGAAGATATTCTCGAGTTAGTGCACGCATGAGGGCTGGCTTTGGATATACGTGGCGTTTATCTCTCAGGATGTGCACGACCGACGCTCCAAACGGACGCAGGTATCCTGCACATCCTGAGGAATACATGCCAAGTAAATGCAAGATGTAATGCACACATGAACGGTATCCTGCTTTCCTTCAGGTGTTTAAGAGAACGTCGCTACGTGTTTTTACTGCAAAGCTCCAGAAATGTTTTGCGGACGATGAAACTTCCCCCCCGCGAGCCGATAATGACAGAGTTTCCACTTTTGTTGTGGAACTATTCCTTTATAATTTCTTTCGCTTTGCTAATAAAGGTGATTTTTAGTAGTGAAACTAAAAAGCTGCTTCTCCCGACTTCTCCGACCATGAATCCGAACGCAGTCGGCCATCAGCCGTGTTTGTTTCTGGACGATGATCGTTGTTATTCATCCACAGAAGAACCCAGAGTGGAAGAGGAGGATCGTTAAATCGCTCACAGAGAGCCTGGTTGTGTTTCATCACAGACAAAAAAAAACAACAAACTACTTTTAAATTTGACTTTGGTTTAAATGTGCGGCACATCTCGGACATCTGAAGCCGCTCCGTGACTGACGTCTGACGTCGTGGAAACTCATCTGGCTGATCTGTCCGGGTGATGCGGTCGACTCCATCCAGCTGCTCCTCTCGAGAGCGTTCAAACAAACACCGGAAATTACTCACAAACACTGTTTGGCCCAGGTGAGGTGCCTCCACCAGAGCTGTCATCTTCATCATCCTCTTCTTCTTCTTCTTCTTGCCTCCTTTCTGTTAAAGCAGGAGTTTGAGCACAAATGAGTCCGCTGCCTGACTCCTCCTGGAGTCCACCACACAGTTACTTTTCTGTTGGTGTACAGACGTCATAACTTTTTTTTTTGTTTGTTTGTTTTTTGTGGGTACATCTCAACGTGGACATCGGTCACCGCCACCGCCAACGCATCACAACAGCAACGACACACAGCACCCCACCCGAAGCCTTACAGCAACGATCGATTCCTTAGATTGTTTTTTGAGTTCGGTGTATCTCACTTCACGCAGCAGGAAAGGGACTCCGCTCCCTTACAGAACGAGACATTGTTGAAGTGCACTTGATTTTAAATTGCAATGTTGTTTTTCTTACCTTGGAGAAGTCCCTTCTTTCTTATGTTTAAGAAATAAATGGCTGAGGTATCAACATCTGACCAGGAGTGGCTCCTTTTGTTTATAACCAAGATCCCGACCGACACGTCAGTGTAACTCTTACTAAATACTGTCAGGATTAAAAAGAAAAAGACTGAAATCTCAAAATATTACAACTTTTTAGTCGACTTGCTTCTGAGACATGTTGACTTTAATACAAATATCTTCTCTTAACTTTTCCTTAGATAATAACATTTCCCCCATTATTTTCAGTTTCTTCTTCTTAAATTCTAACTTTATTCAAGTTATTACTTTTTTTTCTCAAAGTTCTATGATTTTATTCTGATTTTGTCATAATTTTCTTGTAAATCATGATTTTATTTTGAACTAGTACCACTTTTATTGTAATATTTTAGCTTTTTACTCAAGTGTAATATTGTTTTGCATTTAATATTTAGATTTTATTCTAAATGTATTCTCAGCGGCCTCAATACTACGGTCATTGTTGATGATATATAATCACTGTTAATGTCGTCTGTTTTCTTCTTTTATTTTCACGTCTATGTTCTCTGACGTCAGGTGCAAACATTCGTAAGAAATGAAAAGCTTTAACTAGTAAAAAAGAAAGAAAAAGATTTGTTTTGTTTTCAACAAATCACCAGAGAAAACCAACAATGTGTTAATTTCTCAGCACTTCCTGATGTCTGCAGCTTTCAACCCTGAATCCATTTGTATCAATTTCTTCCTTCTGAAGATGTAAACCTTTAAAAGCAGATCACAAATAATACATTTTCTAAGACATTGGCATATAAATGATATGTTTTATGGTTTTGGGGTGAACTGTCCCTTTAAAGAGGATGCTGTGTATTTGGAACTATTTTCAGTCGTGGATTAACACACATCTGCTGAACTGTTGCCTGTAATGACACAACTGATCAATACATTAAAATGATGATCTCTATAATGTGATGGAGTGGAATATTAAAAGGATGCTGCCGCTTCATTTCTGTCTTTTAACGTCGTGACTGAAGCCGGTCAGAGAGACGTGACGTCCGTCGGTCGCTGTTGCACAACGTGGCCACTGAGTGGAGGCAGATCACTGCTCAAACTCTTAATGTGAGCACCAGCAGCGACGAGGAGAGAGAGAGAAAGCAGGACGGTCAGCGGGGAGATGACATCAGGAGTGGGAACGAGATGACAGAGGGCGAGCGAGAGACTTCCAAGTGTTGATGCAAACACTGTTTTATGTTTCTGCAGCGACACACACCTGTGACGAGGCCGCTCGCTCAGCAGGGTTCCTCTGCTCGTCCCTCTCCACGGTCCCCTGCACAAGCAATTACCACGGAGCAGCTGTGTGGTCCCCGACGGGCCCCAGTGAACAGGGGCGGGGGGGGGACCTCCTCCCTGATCCGGGCCCCTGAATCAAAACCATCGCTACAGGTTCAGACCTCAAAATCCATGCAGCAAGCAGCCATTTCACGACGATTGTTAAGAATCCGTGCGTAAGAATGACCTGTGTGCTCACATCCATCCAGGACGTCCCCGAGGAGAAAAAAACGCCAGGTACGGCGTCCATCAGGGGCGGAAGTGAAGCTCAGGAAGCAGCTCGAGTGAAATGGAGGGAGGGATTATGTGTTGCAGCAGGTTAGAGGTCCCACTCTGCTGCTCATGTGAGAGAATCCAGGATGCTCTACAGATCTCATCAATAACAGCGCCGTGTGATGAGGTGCCATTTATTCCAGCTATGTGCAGCAACGGCGGCGGTTTTGTGCAGCGTGGAAATGTTTATAGCTGAAGGCCGGAATCAAAGCAGACAAAGTTTCCTGCGCAGTCACAAGCGCCTGGTGACACTTTAATTAGTGACTTGGAAGGACGGATGTTTTAAACTCGGGGAGGGAACAGAGTCTGGTTTCAGGTTTGTTTTAGCTGTTGTTACAATTCAAATAAAAGCGAATTAAAATGTCATGTTGGGGATGAAAGTGCTCTGAATCACTGTCGCGTCTTGTTTGAATAACGCGGGTGGAAGCTGGTGTTTGATGCTTGTTTACAGGGGAAGTGATTCATTGGTGAGAAACGAGGATCGGCCTCGATGAACTCGGGATTCTTCTCCCATAATATCACTAAATAAAGTGAAGACAATTTTTTATTGCTAGTTGACTCATTTATCCCGTTTTCCCCCTCCGGCTTTATGAAGTCCAGTGAGTCGTTTCTCAAACTTCCAGTCACTTGCGTTTTTTTGTTTTTTCCCCTCCACGTGTTCGGGTTCGTTAAACTACTTTGAATGTGATTAGAGTCCTGAAATGTGCTTGGCGATAATTCTCCACAGCTTTTTTTTTTTTTCTTCTCCCTCCCTCATATGGGCCCTTCAGCTTTCATCTTTGTCCTCATTTTTAATGGCTTTATCAAATAGAAAGCATATGATGCTCTCTTTAAATCCTCATCCTAATGTCCCACACTGAGATGATGGAGAGGGTGGAGAGGGAGAAATGCACATCTGTGGCGCAGCGCTAATCATTAGGAAATATTGAGAACAAGGGGAAAGAGGGAGAAGAAGAGAATGGGCTTTGGAGCTGAGAGGTCCTCAGATCCTCTTCCAAGTGCCTGCGCCCGTGGTAGTGTTGCTTGTTTAATCTCCGTCTCTCGAGTGTTTTATTGCACTTGCTGCGCTGCATGTTGATCCTGCAGGTCCTGTTTTTTTTTTTTTTTATACATCAAACTCACACACTGATATGAGGATAAAGCTGCCATGTCAGGCCTATGAAAGACAGTTAACAAGTCCTTCTGAGACGTTTCCCCCCCTCCGTTGGAAACAGCGACAGGAGTCGGTACAGTTCACTTCACGGATGCTGATGTTGAAGGAAAAGGTTCAACCCGGAGATGAAAAATTTCAGTTGTTTGTCTGCTCGCTGCGGACGGACAGCCGGGTGAAGTTTCGTAGTCCACAAGCTTTGCAGCAAAATTATTTGGCAGCACTCAACTAAACAACTGAAGTGGATGGAGAATTTTTGTGATACATGAAAGAAAAACCCCGAAACACACAAGTGATGTCTCTGGTATGCTGTAAGTCTCTGGAAGCCCTGAGATCCAAAAATTGATTACAAAAGATGAACACCCACTTACCCTGTGCGCCCTTTTCAGCCCGTCCTCATCAGAAATACGACTTTGAAAGCAGTTTATTATGACCCGTATTTCCATTTGTTGTCAGGTGGCGACATCTATAATGATTACAGCAGCACAGTAGGAAGTCACATGAAGATGAATAAAGAAACAAACATTTTCAAACAGCAACTTCGAAGCAAAATCATTGACTTAATCCAGCGTTTTTCAATCCCTGGTCCTGGTGTTCATGTCAGGCACGTATTAGACGTTTCCCTGCACCAACACACCTGATTCAAATGATCGGCTCCCCATTAAGATAACGACCCTTTCATTTGAATCAGGTGTGTTGGAGCAGAGCAACATCTAAAACATGCATGACACGAACACAAGGAAAGTGCCGGTTTAGGACACGGACCGACTTCCCATCAGCACGAGGGTGAGCGGATCATGTTCATCATTTATTTTGCATGAACTTTTCCTTTAATAACGATGGGAACCACTTAATAGGAACCAGCAGATTGCCGCGAGAGGAACAATGTCCTAAAATTATCCATGAACCAAAACATCCTCATGGAGAGCTGTTCGAGCTGCGGTCGTGCAGCGACACTGAATACTCGTGGAAAGCAGCCGGTGACGCTGGTGAAACGCAGGCCTCCATTTCAGCTTTGGAACACATTTTTTTTTGCGGCCGTCGCTAATTGCAAAGGGCTGCACATTATCAAACAATTGTCACCAGAAGTAGAATATTTGCTTGCACAAGCGCAGTGCCACAATAACAAAATTAAGAATTCCCCAAACCATTGCCGGAAAAATATCTGTTCATTATAAGCAGGTACAGTAAACTGTGTGTCTGCATCTGTGTGATTGTTCCTGTCGTGTTACAGGAATTGTATTTGAGTGATACGTTTCTTTTAACCAGCTCCAGATGGGCTGTACCACTCAATTAGCATCACCTGCTCGAGGTTAACTGCCTCATATTCATAACACAGTAACTACTCGAGCTTTATACTGTGGCTGCGTGCACCTCATTAATAAGAGTGTTGGTGTTTTTTTGCTTTGCTTTTTTCAGGTGTTCCAGGAAAGTATGTGTGTGTGTGTGTGTGTGCAGATTTTAAGGTTTTTAGAGGGAGTGAAGTGACAGCCTGTTCATGAGAGATCATAAAAACCAACTGTTAAATACACCTGATGTATTCTTACATCACACTGAGCATTAGCAGCGCTGTGATCCACCCTCTTCCTGGAAAAAAATCTGTCTGCGTGCCACTTAAAGCCGGGGTTGGTACGACTGTGGAAACCAGTGACAGCAAGCAATATTTTTAATAAAGAATTAAACCATGAAAATCCTTCCTTCAAGATGTGTGTTAGCAGCCAGTCTGCTACATTCAGCAAGCTCTCAGCTTTTCATTAGTCTGGAAAATACATAAATAAGCATCTCTGTGAAATACCACGATCGTATCACACACAAAAATAGCTGTTATGAATGTACCTCAAGAAAGCTATCAGGTGCAACAGTTACCAATAAAATAGGCTGTTGCTCCCTCCACGGTTCTGTTTTTTGGCTCAGGGGCTGTGTGTTTTGTGCTAATGTTAGCTGCTCAAAGAGTGTGTTATGGCTAACATAGTGGGCCTTTTACTTGGGCTCGGGGGCTGTTTGCTTTGAGCTAACATTATAAGCTGAAAGAGTATATTGCTCCTGCACTGGCACTTTTATTGGGCTGAAGGGCTGTGTGCTTTGTGCTAACTTTAGCACCTAAAGGAAGCTATTGCTGCCATCACAGCTCTATTCTCACCTCAGGGGCTGTAAGCTTATACTAACATTAGCCTCTAAAAAAGTGTGTTACAGATAAAGTAGTGGCTCTTTTAATGAGCACAGGAGCTGTGTGCTTTGTGCTAATGTTAGCAGCTAAAAAAGTTACGGCTAATGTAGAAGTACTTTTATTGGGCTCAAGGGCTGCATGCTAAATTTAGCGGCTAAAGGAGACTGTTGCTGCCATCACAGCTCTGTTCTCCAGCTTGGGAGCTGTGAGCTTTGCGCTAATGTTAGCTGCTGAAAGAGTGTGTTGCAGCTAATGCTGTCGCATTTTTATTGGGTGCAGATGCTGTGTGCGTTGTGCTACTCAGTTAACAAGCTCACCTAACTGCTTAATGTCTCAGTTATATGTGAAAACAAATATGAAGGAACATGGTTATTGTTGGTACTCACTGCCGTCAAACTGGTATGTTTAGCGTTGGGACATTTTGGCTGCACTTTCACTGCCATTTTTGTGCAACTAACTCGTGCAACAGCCTGTCCAATCTTTTCATACAGAGTGAAAACAGACAGTTGGATGGGTATCACTATTACTTACTTTTTCTGCTTATTTGTCACAATGTTTATATCTCTCTGCTCCTAGAAAAACTTACCAACTCTAATAGTAAAGTTTTCCTGCAGTATTCTCTCAGCTGCACCGTGACAGTGATCATATCCGCAAAGCATGCAACCATTTCTGTCCCTAAAATCCCACATGTGGTCATACTTGGTGAGAAGGTGCAGGAGAGCAACATTTGTACATAAAACAAAAGCTGGACTTTTTCAGGAAGCTGCACAGTGGGTGGGCTCGGAGCTGACAGCAAGCTGCAGCACCTTCACATGACGAGCTGAGGCACGACCGCTTTTAATACCTCTGCTTTTAATCAGCCTTTATTGGATTAAATACAAGAGTGGTGGGTTATTCTCATATGCTTGTTATCTTGTTTTATTAATCTAGTAAAAAAAAAAAAAAAAAGTTATGAGTGATCCTCCAAACCCTGAAAATAACTATAAGTTCAGGCGGGCACGGCAGCTGCGTCTGTTTGCACTTTTATGCTTAATTAGCACACCTTGCAAAGTATTCTGGGAGATTTTGACAGTCGGGAAGAATGTGCAGCTTTGGCGCTGAAGCAGCACCAGATTCTTCATTCACCACCTTCATATATCACAGCATGCTGATATTTACACAAGCTGGGCTTTGGTGAGATTTTTTTTTATTTTTTTTTATTTCAGCTTGCAAAAACACTTTTTTCGTCTTTGCACATGACAGAAAGCTGTAATGTATAACCACCATACGTTAAAGCTTATATGAATCATGGCTCCAGCTCTGTATTAAAGTGGAGTTAAAAGGTTAAATCTGACTGCAATTTACAGAGCTGCTAATGGAAGAGTTCAACTTTTTGGCGAGTACGCATATTTGCTTTGGTGCTGAGAGGGACTTAAGAAGATTAATACCACTCTCGTGTTTGTGCGTACAGTATGAAGCTATAGCTGGGAGGCTGTTAGCCTAGCCTAGCATGAAGATTGCAAACAGAGGGAGGCAGCTAGTCTTGTCCAAAGTTCAGACATACACCAACCAGAACCTCAAAACTAACTTGTTTCTTTATTCTGTAATGTAAAAATATCTGTTTGTGGTTTCAGTGGTTGCCTTGTGTTGTCACTGGGAAGCTAACTGGCAACTAGCTGATTAAATCTTGTTCCTCAATGTTAGCTGCTAAAGGAGACTGTTTCTGCCCTAGCAGTTCTGTTCTATGGCTCAGGGGTTGTGTGCTTTGTGCTGTCATTAGCTGCTAAAAGAGTGTGTTGCAGCTAATGTAGCGGCTCTTCTATTGGACTCAGGGGTTGTGTGCTTTGTGCTGTCATTAGCTGCTAAAAGAGTGTGTTGCAGCTAATGTAGTGGCTCTTTTATTGGGCTCAGGGGTTGTGTGCTTTGTGCTAACATTAGCTGCTAAAAGAGTGTGTTGCAGCTAATGTAGCAACTCTTTTACTGGGCTTAGGAGTTGTGTGCTTTGTGCTAACATTAGCTGCTAAAAGAGTGTGTTGCAGCTAATGTAGCAGCTCTTCTATTGGACTCAGGGGTTGTGTGCTTCTGCTACACAATTAGCGGCTGAACGACAGTCTGTCACTGCTGCTGCTGGCTCAGAGAAACTGCGTCACCTACAGTTAAAAGAGTTATATACAGCACGTACCTACCCATAAAAATGAAAAATGTTGTTTATACATTTCTGTTTGAGTATATAAAAAATAAATAAGTAAATTCTTGAGCTTTAGAGGTGTTAGTAGAGGTAGTTTCTGAGTTTATGACAATCAAAAAGAAGACAGTCGTTCATCTGCCGGCCTCAGCAGCAGTGGTAATTACCCTCTGTGCTTCCACGTCTGCTGCAGGTTATATTTAGACATTTTATGGTGCTGCTGTTTGACAATTTACAACTCAGATTGAAGGGAAGGTACAGGATGCAAAGTGAGATCCTGAGTCAGCAAATTTCAGCTAGCTTCTCAAGAGACACAAAGAGACAGACAGAATGATGGTACGGTATTAAAAACCTGCAACTGTGATTTAACACATCAGTGTTTTTGCACAAATGTGCATTTTATGTAACTTATTTATCCTGCAAAGACAAAATGTTGTGCTTGCGGCGGGATGATGACCATCTTCTGTGACCTACAATCAATCTTTTCTGTGGAGGTATTTATATAAACAGCATCCTGCAGTGGTTTTCAAAACCAGAGTACTATGGTTTAAACTCTGGTTGGTTGAGTCAGGGTCTGATTTACACACATGGATGTATTATAAGATCTGGATGCTGGACCCACAGATGGAACCTGTTCAGTCTTACAAAAGTTGCTTGCAAGCCCCAAAAAAGTAGTCTTCTTTGCAGTTTGGAGAATCCTGGCATGGCCAAGTGGTGGCGCTGTATCCAGGTTTTATTATACATCCATGTTTACGCATTAGACGCTGGTATTTAGGGGTTAAATATTTTGCTTTTTTGCTGAGAGGGAGACTCAAAAATTGACACCACTCAAAATCTGTACTCTTATATGTAGCTAGAGCCAGGAGGCGATTAGCTTAGCTTAGCGCAGACTCACTTTACAGTTAAAAAGCAAAGCAGTCGGGTTTGGTTCAGCTCATCACTGAAGAAATGGTTATTTTTGTGTTGCCATTATCAAAAGATTTGCACGTATTGAAAGAAATGCTCTGTGACATCCTGTTTTTTGTGTCACACCTCTGTTGCAGTGTCTGGCAAACTGATCTGAACACTTAAAGGTGGAGCTGAAACACATCAGACCAAAACACTGGTTTTGGCTTTCAGCAATCTTTGCCCAAGTAAAGTTTGTTTCATGCAGCAAACACAAGATCGACGGTTTGGGTACATTAATTATGGGTTATGCATGAGGAAGCGTACCGAAAAGACTTTGGTGGAAACAAAGCTTAACTATTCAGTTGTGTTACAGAAGTGAGCTTTAGAGGCGGCTGATTAAAAACTCCAGACAGAGCTAGGCTAGCAGTTTCCCCCTGTTCTCAGTCTTTATGCTAAGCTAGGCTAAAATCTTTCTGGCTGCAGCTCCGTGGTTAATGCACAGACTCAAGAGTGATTTAATTCCTGTTATCTCTCTGCAAAAACTTCATCTAAAAATGTGTTTTATTAAGATGTGCTTGGTCCTGGGTGTCATGAGGGTTAAAGCACATGATGTACACGGCTCAGAGATGCTACTGTGTGTCTGTATGTGAGATAGCAGTCTGCTGTGCGTGGTGAATAATTTGTTGGGTCATTTCTCTCACTGCTAAGAAAAGCAGCTGTGGCCGGCTGGCAGGCAGCGTGCTGGTGGTGAGCGGTGTGCTGAGAGGCTCGGGCTGGTTAGCAAACAGCTTCGTGTGGTCTCTGAGGTCCGGCCAGGAGAGTTCCCACAGCTCCTGCTGCTTGGCTGCGAGGCTGTTTCGATGGGCGTACTTTCTATTTTGACGATTGTCTGAAAAAGCCTTAAGGCAAACAATGGGGATGGCTGGAGTCTGATTTACAACAGCCAGGGTTAAATCTCCTGTTTTCATTTCGCTGAAACCACATGAAGGATCAGAGTGGAAGAGGAATCCCACTTTGGACTTCGAGGCTTATCATGTCTCGGGCCGGAGCGGTACCGTCACCTCCCAGTGACCTCGAGAACGCGTCGCAGGCTGCCAGCAGACAAACAAGTTGTACTCTGAGTTCGAAGTCAAGAGAAGGAAAATACAAATCACCATCTTCAGTGCCCTTCCTCTCTCTCTCTCTCTCTCTCTCTCTCTCTCTCTCTCTCTCTCTCTCTCTCTCTCTCTCTCAAAGCCATGTTTAATCCAGCGAGTGCTATTTTATTCTCCTGCGAGATTGTTCGGCTCAACGGTGATTAATTATTTTCATTACACGCCCCGTGTACAGATATGGTTTGGAAAGAGCTGTGTGTATATGAGCGGCTGATAAATCAACGGGACGGAGCGGGGAGAGTCAGCTCTGGTGTCGTCCACGGTGGGATATACAAAGTGATGCAGAGCAGAGCCGCTGTCAATAATGAAACACTTTCAAACACGTCCAGGGTCAACGCGCCGCAGTTGATCAACATCACGGCGGCTCTTTGTAGTCGCCGCCGCCGTTGGATCCTTCGCACGTGTATGAATCATGAGGGCAGCGGGGAATGTAAGCAGGAGATGTCGTGTTTCTGATCAACACTTCAGCTTCCTCGTGTCAGTCGGTGGAGTTTTGTTTGGAAGACTAATGTGAGGTTTGAAGAGAAAACACATACAGTGTTAAAGTCAAGTTTACAGATTTGCTTGATGAAGAAGAAGAAGAAGAAGAAGAAGAAGCTTCCAGGAGCCGACGCTGAGACACGACAGCAGAAACGCCCTTTTGTCATTCACACCTTTCTTTCTGATGCAACTTTATGTTTCTTTAGGTTTTCAGGTTTCTGTTTCTCTTCTGTCTCAACACTTTGCTTTTACTCTGATTAAGTTTCAGCACAAAAAAACACATCTGAAGGCTGAAGAAAAGATCAGTTTGGCTTAAAATACGGGTTTTGCTCGTCACTAACATGGCTGAAGATGGTTTTTGACTTCCCGGATAGAAATAGCTGGAAAGAAATGTATGGAAATTGATAAGATCTCCTTAAAAAAACCTGATATTGTCTCTAGAAATATCTCGAAATGTCAGCAGGTCCCCATAAAAAAAAACAAAACAAACACCAGTCTTCTCTTCACCAGAACAGCTGGAAATTTTCAATATTCCCTTTAAAAAGACTGCAGATTTTGTCGCCACACGAACAGCTGGAAATGTCAGTTCTGTCGCCGCAAAAACTGCAGATTTTGGTAAAAATGGATTTTTAGTGTTTCTGATTCATAGAGTGATAAAAGAAAAGAGATGTCTAAAATCCCCTCTGTAGAAATCTTTTCCTCGATCGTGTTGACAAAAAGAAACAAGAATTTTGTACCTGGCTTTTGTCTTTAATGTGAACTTTATCACGCTGGTATCTGTCAGTGATTCATCCGCCGCGTCTCGGCACTAATTACATCCAGATGTGCAGCGACGCGACATGCAGATAACGATACGATCTACGTCTCCAACGCACAAACACTGATGAGTATCTGCTCTTACGCACAACTGCTGTCACAAGCGATGGATTCTTGTCGTTCTGAAGCCCGAATATTCTCACACAGGAATTTTTTTCCCCCTCCCGTCTGTTCTCGGATACACAGAACCTGACAGCTGTTCAACTGGAATAACATGCAGGAATTTGTTACGCTGAACCGTCAGAGAGTTAAACACCGATCCAGGAGTCCACAGTAACACGTCGTGGACTCAGAGGCCCTTTACTCGTCGCGTCACACCTTTGTCTTCAAACAAGTGTCACATGTAGTTAAAGAATCATCTTCTGTTGTATTTTATGTGGCAAGCATAAAACAACGTGTTTCTCCGGCTTTGTTTCTTTGATTTATGATCGTTCTCGTAAAAAAAGACGTCAGTGAAAACGCCAAAACGTCTAAAACAAAACAAAAGAGTAGGTGGAGAAGTTTGCGTATCGATTGAAACAAGATGTGACGAGCAGACACAGATCGAGCTGACGAATATCACTTCATTAAGAGTGTCGAAATCCACCGACGCAACTGGAAACAGACGAGACATCAGATCCACGTGGGAAGAAGAAGAAGAAGAAGAAGAAGAAGAGGAGACCGTCACGCTCCTGGAATTAGTGCCGAACAAACAACGTAAATATTATCGCAAACTTTCATTAATTGACAACATGAGAAATAAATAAATCACCACAAATGCTTCAGAGGTGGTCCGGCTGCAGATCAGATCCTGCAGATACAAACAAAAAAATCACATCGTCATAATTCGTATCACAATAATCACGATGTGACTTTCTGTGCGTCGTGTTCATCACGTCCTCTTCATGTTTCCACTGTTTGATGATTGACTGACACTTTATTGATCCCAGAGGAGAACGTGTTGTGTTCCAGTTGATCCTTTTATATATAAATATCTCACTACAAAGAGAGTCGGGTAAAATAAAAATAGGAAAGACGATTAAATCTAAAATGACAGAACAGAACTACTACTACTACTAGAAAGAGAAATAGTTATAAGATGTGCTAATGGTGCATTAATTAATATTTTCTCTTGTGGTTTATGGATATTCTGGTAAAATTTCCACTAAATTTGGATGAAAACTGATGTGGGAGAGTCGGACTCGAACCCTCTCGGCATGATTGTGGCCGACACATTATGAATAATTCACTCCGGCAAACAGAGTTAAAGATCACAGCCTGAAACACGCAGCCGTGTAACACTATCTCCTTATTTACTTCCACCGGCCTGAAACTGTGTTTGGAAAAAGGGAAAATGTGTCTCCGACCTGTGTGATCGAGTGCTTCACAAAACTCGTACGATGAATCACGACGAGCGAACGCAAAGGTCGAAAAACACAGTTTTTCCTCCAGTTCCATAAAGACTGCGCTCCGCTCGTCCTCCTCTGCAGTGCTGGAGGCTTTTTCTCGCAATCTGGTGAGCATCTGATTGTTATTTGGGACTCATTGTGCTGTTATCATGATAAAAAACGCAGCGACGGGGCCTAAGGGCTCTTTAAAGAAACCCAGAGAGGTCTAAATTGAGACTGTGACTGACATCGGTCACGACGAAGGCTGTAATCAGAGCTGGCTTTGTGTAGACGGAGGGACCATCCATCGCTCGCTTGAAAAAATTCTGGCACGGCCTCAGAGCTGAAGGCTTACACACAATGGGAGGACGAAGCTGTCCGCTCCGGTTACTTCAAGACCTCTCGGCTTGTGCAACGAGAATCATGTTCGACTGCAGAGTTCAGAGCTGCTGCGACACACCGGCGGCACTGGACATGTGAGCAACACTTTCTGAGATCCAGACGCTGGTGGAGTCCTCAGTTAACAACCTCACCACCGAATTAACTCTGTTCTACTCAGGAATCTTGTATCCATCCTGTTAAATCTGCTTCTGTGTTTGTTTGAAACACGCTTCAGAAATAAAATGCTGTGAGCAGAGCTGTTGTCGTGGAGGACGCGTCATCAACGGGAGGGTTGTTGTTGTTCCGATATCGATGCCAGTATTGGAAACTGCAGCGAGTATAAAAGTCTCAAGATTCAGATTTAGTGCGCAACTGGACAGTTTGTATCAACAACGAGCCACTTGTGAAACCTCAGACACATCCGTAACATCCACACACGGTATTTTAACACGCTGGTTTCAGATCGGCACTCTGTGTGTTCAGGACGTAAACACGGTATCAGAACATCTTTCAACCAAACGACCGAGTTGCACAATCCAGAGAGAGCTGCTGAACGTGACGCGTCCAAGGAAAACAGCGAGGAAACAAAATGTTTTGTTCTGTGTGCGTTTATATTTTTGGTCAGAAGTCGCCTCGCAATCATGTCAACAGGAACAGAACTGGTTCAGAATTCACTCGAAGCTGCGTTAGCAATGATTTTACATCAGGACTGTTACGTTACCAGTCATCATACTGTCGACTGTTATCAGCCAAAACTTCAACGCTAGCTTCACTACTTAACTGATGCCCCGAACGACTGAAGGCTGACTTAAAGAAACGTTCACAGTAAAACACATAAACTCTCCCTTTTGCTCGTGTGAACTTTGCGTTCCCCCTCAGTGCCACGAAGCATTTGGCTTGTTTTTAGCTCCTTGTTTTCCAGCATAAAAACCCTCTAAAACACAGATATTTTCACCAAAAACACTCAAATAAAAGTTTATATTCTACTTGCAGATTTCAGTGATAACTAGTTGAACATTCAGCGGAGCTTTTAGCAGCTTCAGAGCCAGATGTTCCCCTCCAAACAACTGGACTTACATTCATCATCCAAAGAAATGCTAACGTAGCTCCGAGTCTGCTTGATGTTTAAACAGGCAGCTGTTTGCTAGCACGTTAGCAGTTTACAAGGTGCTAAAAGTCGAATCGATTGATAGTGTGGATGTGATATTATAGTCAAAACCACATAAAGTCCCAGAAAACAATATTTTGCATTCACTCTACGTAGAACAATCACAGATGTTGTAGCTGCTCGTAGCGTGTTAGCCGAGGCTAAACTGTCAAATTTAGCTGTAAAATTATACGATTTCAACATTTACACAAGTATATGGTGTTAATTAATATATTGTAAATGCAAATAATTATCGTGGTGAGACTTTAAAAGAGTTCATAAGTCAAATCTGGTAGTTTTGACTTAATGAGACGTTCACACAGGCTGTAATAAAAGTCTCAGGGGAAAAGATGTGATGTTGTTGACGGACCGCGTTATATAATCCTCATCTCACAATGTCAGTATTCTAATTTAGACTTGTTGTGTCTGTTCACGTACGCAGCGGACCACAAAGCTCTGCAAACCCTGATTTACGGCTTGTGCAAAAGCAGATGGACCGTGAGGAGGACGTGTGTGATTATGGACGCTGCTGCCTCCCTCAAATGAACGGGTACAGGAACACGTCAAACCGGAGATATCGACCGAGATTTAAGGGATTTTCCCCCAATTTTTCCATCCTCTCCTGACTTGCCTCCACATGCCTGTCCCCCCTTAAGAAAGAGGGGGGCATTTAACAAAAAAAAGAAAGGACATGTGTGATGCTAATGAGGTCTAATCCCATCTTTCCTGCCTCCACCAGACTTGTTTATTCTCCCTCAAGAGGGCAGTGTTTGAGTGAGAGAGCCTCCATCTGTCAGCACTCGTCAGATCACCGGGGCCGAGAGAGCGACGCCAAGAAACTCAGAGGAGAGCGAACATGCAGCCCTCGGTCCGGATTATTATTTTATTTAAACCAGAGAGATGATCGGACTCTGCTGTAAATCATTTGGCAAAAAAAAAAAAAAAAAGGAAAGTTTCAGTCCTGTGCAGAACACATGAAGGTGCTGAAGGAGTAAATGAAGGTCGGTGGATCTGATCCGATCCGATCGGTTTGATCGCCTCCACTGAGAGCTGTGACGATGGATAATTAATGTGAGAAATGAATGATTAAGGGGAAGATGGAGGAGGAGGAGGAGGAGGAGGAGGAGGAGGAGGCAGTGGAACAACTTCATCGAGTCCAAAGTAAACCTCCTCAGCTCCCAACGACGCCTGAATACTTCAGAGACACGTCATGCAGCGGAAGTCGTTAGAAGGAGAGACGAAGCATTTTGTTCTCTTCATTACAACAACAACAACAAAAACAACAACAACAACAACAACAACAACACATCAGCTGACTCACTCAGCACCACAACATGTGTCCTCTCCTCTCCTCTCCTCTCCTCTCCTCTCCTCTCTCCTTCTTCACTGGTATCCTCCTCTCCTCATCACCTCCTTTTTCTTCTCCTCTCACTTCCTTTCCTCTCTCTGTTTCCTCACTCGCCTTTTTCCTCCATCTTCCTTCTCCTCCCTTCCTTTTTATTTCTCCCACATTTTCTTTTCTTTCCATCTCTCCTCTTTCCTCTTCTTTCCTTCTCTCCTTCTCTCTACGCTTCCTCTCCTCTTTCTTCCTTTCACCTTATTTTTTCCTCCTTTCCCTTATACAGTGACTTTCTCTTTCTTTCCTTCCCTTGTTTCCCTTCCCCTTGGCTTTTCCTTTCCTTTCCTTTCCTTTCCCACCTTCTCCTCTACTTTCTCTCGTCTCTTCTTTTCTCACTTCCTTTTTGTCCTTTCCTTTTATTTCCTCCTCTCCTCTCTTTTCCTTTCTCCTTTACTTCTCCTCTCATTTATTCTCCTTTCCTGTCTCTCATTTCTCGCCTCTATTCTTTCCTCCTCTTTCTCCACTATTTTGTCTTTCCTCCTCCTCTTCTTTTCCTTTCCTCTCTCTCTTCTCCTCTCACTTCTTCCTCTTCTCTTTTTGTCTCCCCTCTTTCCTTTTTTCTCCTCTCATCTTCCTTTCCTTTCCCTTGCCCTTTACTTCTCCCCTCATTTCTTCCCCTTTCCTCTTTTCCTCTTCTCTTACCCTCCCTTCCTTTCTTGTCCCTTTTTTTTAATTTCCTCCTCTCCTCTTTTTGGTCTGTTCTCTTTCCTTTCCCCTTCCCCTCCCTTCCTTTCCTTTCAATTTCTCTCTCTTCTCTCTCCTCCACCTCCTGTTCTTTTTTATTTCCTCCTCTCCTCTTTTATTTCCCCCATCCTTTCTTTTCCTCCTCTCCTCCCCTCGCCCTCTCCTCTCCTCTCCTCTCCTCCTCTCCTCTCCTCCTCCCCTCCTCCAGTTTCTCAATGAATCTCTCAGGTCGGACCCTCCCACTCTGTGTAAGCTCTTAATTGTCAGTCTTGACGGAAACTCTCGTAGCTTTAAATACCGTGTGCGCCTCTTCCACCGAGGATCTCACCAGCGTCTCTCAGTCTTCCTCTCTCTCTCTCTATCTCTCTCTCTCTGTCTGTCTTCTCCTCCTTCCTCTCCTTCCTCCTCCTCGTGCACCTTTTTGGCTCTCCCTCCTCGCGGTCACCTCTCAGCAGCATGCAGGTGTCTGTGGCGCTCCTCGTCTCCAGCTCGGCGCTCCTGCTGCTGCAGGGATGCTGCACGGCCGTGAAGGGATGGAAGGTACTGAAGAACGACGCCACGGAGATTTTACCGGAGTACAGAGAGGAGACGCGGAGTCCGCAGGAGGCGATCACGCAGGCGACCAACGGCAGCAACAACATCAACACGAACAGTATGAACAACAGGGCGAAGAGCGGCGGGAGGACGGCGAGCACGGTGTCATACAGTAAGTGTTGGAACAACAAATACAGGTGAAATTTCATCCTGAGGAATACGATTGTTTAGTATTTAGATTATTATTCAAGTCAAACTAGATTTTTTTTTAAAAATGCGTAATTTCACGGAGGCCTGGTGCGTAAAAGTGTGGAGACGTGCGTAAAAATGCGTAAAACGGTTAAAATTAGGTGTTTATGTCACGTTTAAAGTCAAAACACAAAAGAGATGTGAGTAAAATCTCGTGAGAATTTATCATTTATACACGTAAAAACTTGTATTTTATTATTATTTTTTTGGTGCTAAGATCATATTTTCCTTTTTGGGGGATTTTGGTTGTGCGTCAAACCACAAGCGTCTTTATTTGATACCTCCAGAAATTAAATCCGACAAGTGACCTTGTTATGGAAATCTGTCTCTATTCTAAAGAGGTAAATTATTCACCCATCTTGTTTTTTCCAATTCTTAAAAAAAAAAAAAAAAAAATCCAATATAATCCTTTCCAAATTTTGCCCAAATTCGTGGATCTGACTTCCAGCTCCCTTTTTTAAATTTCCACACTGGCTCCCTGATTAAAAGCAGCATCTGCTGTGTGGGAAGTTGTGTTTTCTTGCTTCATCCTCAGTCGAGGGTGATGAGAGCGGCACAGACGCGCATTCTTGCGGTTTCTCCCCCCAACAGCCTCCACAAAGTGAAGTGGAGCATTCAGAGAGACAAGAGGGCTTTTTTTTTGTTTCACATTGTCTTCCAGGTTGTTTCCTGCTCTCCTTATACTATTAGTCAGGCTCTACTTGGGCCATAACGATTTGATTGCAACAACATGTCTCCCAAATAGAAAGAAAAAACTCCACAGTGGGGGCTTGACTTCTTCTTCTTCTTTTTTTTTTTGGTGGGAAATTGCTTTTTAAATGCAACATTGCCTTTGAGAATGATTTCCACCTGTGGCCCTGCGAAGGTTTCCCATCCTCTCGCTCATGTTCCCACAATTTTCACTTAATCATCGCTGATCAGAGAAGATGAGGATTGATCAGATTAGAGGATCAACAGCTGACGGGAGGAATTAGCCAGTCGAGATCCGTTAGTGTGACTGATTTTTGTCTCTGGAGGAGAAAACAAACTCAAACGTTTTGAAGTAACTTTTATCCGGCTCCTAAAAAGGGGTGGAAAAAAAACAAAAAACCCCCCTCATCCCCTTGTTTTCACACGGATCGGAAAGCATGCGTGTTGCATTTCACACAGAAATCTCCTGGATTATTCTCCTCATCCATCTCTCGGTTTTCATCCTGGGACGGCTCCTCTGGGTCTCAGTGGGGTCACGGCAGAGCTCCGACCACCGCCTGGCCTCCCTCCAGCCCTTCACCTCCCACCGCCTGCAGGAGAGACGAGCAGCTCAGGCAACTTTACAGTAGTCTGCTGGGGTGTTTTTTTTGTTGTTTTGTTTCCAGGCCACCATCATTAGTAATGATTTTTTCAGCTTGACAGTGGAGGGGAAAACAGGAAATGTAAAAGGTCGTACCGCTCATTGGAGCTGACTTTTTTTTGGGTGGTAATTTGGTGCAAACCGCCTGCCCAGCGCGCTGCAGACACTGTGTACCGCTGCGGTCCCTCCAGCCACAGAATAACACCAGATCAGGTTCTCCAGGGGGAGGGAAAAAAAAAAAAAAAAAGGAAGTCACCTCACATAAATCCTTTTGTTCAGCCTTTTTTTTTTTTTTTTTTTGCAAAGAAAGCCACAGAGGAAAACAGATCCCTCTCTGAGTGTATCATTTCTTAACCGACAGTTTCTTTTACACGCTGCTTGAAGCAAAAAAAAAAAAAAAAAAAAAAGGAAAGAAAGAAAGAAAGAAAGAAACACAACACAGGACGATAACTCAGGCGCACGGCTGTTAAAAAAAACATGGGATTACAGGCTCAGATCAGTCTGGCAGATGTCCAGCTTGTGCAGAATCGTACAGTTGCAGAGCTGCCTTAAAATAACCAGACAGCTATTTACTCCTCCATCACCACATACGTTTCCTGAGGGCCGCCGCTGTGTGCCAGCTTTTCCCTTCCAGCTCAGACCTCCATTAGGTTTGATTGAGCTGTTTAATGGCCCTCTGGTCTGGATTTGCTATCAGCTGATTGCTGCCAGCTGGATTTTCTTTTGTCAGGACCCGTCGTCGGCTAATGATCGGACCGCGAATCAAATGCAGAAACTCTGATCAGATCTCGGGCTTAATGTGCAAATTGTTGCATTAAAGGTTCATTCTGTAGTGTTGGAGAAGAGGAAGATCTTCACTGGCTGGTATTTTTTTTATGCCTAAATAAACTAAACAAACAAGCTCCTCTGAATAAACTGAATATACAAACTGAAGGACGACACAATTTCATACTGTTTTACTTTGTTTATATGTGGCGGACCCTGCCAACTCTCTAGCTTTAAACAGTGTTCTAGGACCTTATTTTCCTCTGAGAACAGTTTGTTTATTCAGTTATGGAAATGGTATCATGGAGTCATTACCTCAGTCATATTGTAAACATGTATACTTTCTGTATTTCTTAATTTCTTTAACTGAATAAACAAGCTGTTCTTATGCTGTGTGAAGCTCATGAAGATCGTTCTCTTCCGATGACGTGTTGACCTTTTACGTTGAATCTATAAAGCTGATGTTTTTCGGCTGCACTTCTGTGTTTGAAAATGTTCTGAGTCCACGTTGAGACAAAGCAGAATCAGAGAAATCAGCACAGACCGAGTCCGACGCAGCTGCAGCACCGAAGCAGTTAACCTGCTGTGTGTCCACTCCGTCGGGGCGGCGGCACTTCAAAGTGTGTGTTTTGGGCCGAAGCCACGAGTGTAACTGTGATATCCTGCTCTTCCACCCAGGTGCGTCGGAGCTGAGCTGCAGGGAGCTGCGTTCCACACGTTACATCACCGACGGATCGTGCCGCAGCGCCAAACCCGTCAAGGAGCTGGTGTGCTCGGGCCAGTGCATGCCCTCGCACCTCATGCCCAACTCCATCGCCCGCGGGAAGTGGTGGCGGAGCAACGGCTCGGAATACCGCTGCATCCCCGCTCACTCCCGGACGAGGAGGGTGCAGCTGCAGTGTCCCAACAACAACAGCACTCGGACTTACAAAATCCGCGTGGTCACCTCCTGCAAGTGCAAGCGCTTCAGGCCCCACCACAACCAATCGGAGGCCAAGGAGGTTCCGAAGAGGCAACGCACGAAGAAGAACAGTCGTTTGTCTCAAGACCGGAACAAGAACAACACGCCGTTGATTGGCAACTCGTACTGATGCTCCTCTCCTCACCAAAGCGCACTCACACACACATGCACATGCTACATAACACACCGACCAACATATCTCCTTCGAGCAGGGAGGAGACGCAATAAGAAAATACAAAGAGCGAATTCATAAGCTAATTGCTGGGCTGGTTTTACGTCATCAGTCTTTTTTTTTTTGTTTTTGTTTTTTTTTTGTTTTTGTCGGCATATTTGTGAACTTTGCGTACTTGCATGACAAAAATGACGGTCAGGAGACGAGTGTCTGATCATCCCAGCAGCTCAAAACCTCCCTGAACTTGTGTCTCAAACAGATTTCATGTAAGCATAATGAGAAGTCCTCCCCGAGGCCTCGAGCCCATCTGTACAAACATCCAGCGGATGCAACGCTGCAACGCACCGCAGCCCTGTTTAAAGCTGAAAAGGTGCGTCTTCGCTCCAAAGTGGTTGTAATCCGTCTCCTTTCGGCCGTGTGTGGAGGAGACGGCGGCGGCTCTGGGGGCTCTGACGGCGGGATGTCGACAGGTTTCTGAGAGGCCCTGGCTCGTACGGCGGTCCAGGCATCGCTCTGACAGCCCGTTAAGAGGCTTCACTCGTCACGACAGCGCTCCAGGCCTGTCAGTTACAGTAGCGCCTTTCCCACGACATATACAGCGAAAGAGAAATGGCGGGTGAAAGCAGTTTTGTGAGGACCAACACCACTCGGGCACTGAGGAGTCCTGTGACCCCTCTTTAATTACCAGATGAGTCCATTCCCAGTCATAAAAGCATTTCCTCTAGACAGAGTCGGTTCCTGTTTGCTGGAATCGCACACAAGAAAAGTGCACATGTGTGTAGGAGGCATCAGAAAATGTGTGCGTGGTTGTCTTGTTACCTAGGGGCAGAGCGCTCTCCAGCTCGCCCACACCGGAATTCTTTTGTACCGGGCCAAATAGAGCAGCGATCGACCATCCGCAGCCAAAAAAAACAATCCATCGTGCAGGATTTCAAGACACCTCCAGTCCCCTTCACTCTCTGCTCACATTCTGTAAATAGCTCCAGCAGGAAAGATGGGAATAAAAATAACACAGTCAAAACAATAATCCAAAAGTTTTTAACCTGATAGAATCGGGGGCAGGAAGAGGAAGTGGTGATGCCCAGTTTGTCCGTCGGTCGACCTCCTTCCTCGGACGGGACTTGAAACCTCCACGAAGAAGGGAAAAAAAAAAAAAAAAAAAAAATCTCTCACCATGTTTCCACTTATTGTCAGCACCCCGCTGTTTTTCCGCTCGTATTGCTTCCTGATTTTTTCGGTTGTCTAAACTGTACTGACAAATGTTTGCTTCTTTTTCCGACTGTGTGTTTGAAATAGCAACTGGAAGTGGGGTTTGTGGTGTAAGCTGAGAGTCGTGATGCATAACGTGACTGTACATATCATACCTGTGTGGTCTCCTGCGGTGGTGCCCCCCCCCCACCACCCAGCTCAATGACGGGGCGGTAAAGAGAAGCAGGCTGTTTCCTACAGACACAAAGAAGGACTGTTATAAAGAATGAACTGCATATTTATTTTTTATTTCCACATTTAAATTATTTATGCAACTTTTTTTTTTTTTGTAGTAAATGATAGCCATTATTGTCATATAGTATGATAGAGACTTTGGAAATGAAATACTGTACAGTACATGAATAAAGTAAAGGAAGATATATTTGAAAGAGCCGGCGTACTTGTTATTATTCTTACACGGATGTTTGACACTTTAAACCCACCAGACGTTTAAGAAATGGTTTATAACATGGACGGAGTTTATAGAGTCACACAAACAAATTTGAACAAAAGTTGCATTTCTTTGCAATTTTCAGGAAATGCAGTTTTCTGGCGATCGAGCTATAAGATGATTAAAAGTCTGTAATCTCAGAAAACTCTGAAAAAGTGTGTGATTGCTGCTTCTGTATCAACCACACAGACACGTTTCCTCTCTGGTGACTGATGTGTTATTAATAGTTTCAGTTGCAGTTCACACACTTTTAAAGAAAGTGTAGCTTTCTGGCGATCGATCTACACGATGATTAAAAGTCTGTAAACTGTAAATTTGTCAGAAAAGTCTGAGAAAAGTGTGTGATTGCTGCTTCTGCATCAACCACACACACACTTTTTCCTCTCTTGTGATCGATTGATTGCTCATGGAGAACTCCCGAGAAAAGTTTGTGATTGATGAAGCAATCACAAACTTTTCTGATTGATGTGTACGCTATCTGAAGTTCCATAAATGGTAAATTCTCCACCAAACTCTTTGCTAGCAAAGTAAGTTCAATTATATTTGTGCTGTAACACCATCTAGAGATGGATCACATCATATTTCACAGCAGTGTTGGAAATTTACAATGATATTCTAGATTTGTGGGAATCGAATTTCGCACTAGAGATACAGCAGCGTTTTGTTCTCTCCTCCTCCTGCAGCAGTGTGTACATTCAGTACGTACAAGTTTATGTACATTTAACTTAAATTGCATTTCCTTTGCTGCATCAATCACGCAAACACTTTCCCCCGATCGGTGATTGATGTGTGAATAAAGGGTTTCAATAACGGTGTTTTTTTTTTTTTAAACTCACCTTTTACCGTCCTGCTCTCATGGAGGACTCGTGAACCAAGTTTCATTTTCTTAAAAACAACAATGTTACACTCTTGTTGAATGCGGCTGTATTGACGACATACCCCGATTTAGTTTCAGTCAAATTTATTTTTAAGAGTTATGGCTCTTTAACTGCAACAGGCCGTGGCTTCAAAGTGTAGATTATAACCAAATGTTGAGCAATACAAAAATAACTATCTCATAAATTTAGTTTGGGGTTATTTTATGTATCAAATTTGGATGAAATATATGCGAATAGAGGCAAACATTTGATTTAAAAAATATGTATTGATAGACGTTATTACTGTTGGCAAATGATGTACCTTCATAAACAGTGAACATGTAATTATCTCAGCTTACAAGCACTTTAATAAATATTAAATATAGCACTTAGATATGAGTTTAAAGGTCCAATTTAAACTCAACAAAGCAGATCTTTGAGTCAAATTCTGACGCTTTGGGATCTGAAGAGCTGAGACTTTGTACAAACTGGACCTTTTAAATAAAGTATGACTGCGTTGCCTTTACAGCATGTACTCGTGTGGGAAATCTCTAAATTTGGATGTCTGACATCTGTGCAAAGAAATTAAGGCAACAAGGAATTTCATGTCCATCGCCGTTTTGGACTGTGCTCAAAAAAAAAGAAGAAGATGAAGAAGACGACGACGACGACGACAAATCGCCGCTCTTGAGATTTCTGCCCAGTCGCAGCATCAACAGTTCTGTTTATGAGGTCGGATCGGAGCCGCAGTCATCATTCAACATCATTCCTCTCCGCCTCTCCTCCCTGCAGGCTTCAGGCTTGATCCACTGCGAGTCTGGGAGTTCACAACGCATCCCAATTCGCTTTATTTGAGAGCTCTGCGGATGCTTGTCATATCTGGAGCACGAAGTACTACCGCAGCGCTCGCTGAACCTCGCCTCGGACTTTTATGCAATCCAGGCACAGAAAACGTTCTCGGCAAAAATGAGGTGTTTACGCGGAGATTTATCTGCAGTGTGATTCTTAATTACCGGGACAAGAGCTCCCTTAATTAACTTAGCGTAAACACAAAACAGAAAGATCTCTGTGGAAACTGCAGGCCGAGCGCTCGTCTTTAGTCGTGCCAGTGGAGAACAGTAGATATTAGGTTTCACGACGTCATCCGTAATGTGCAGTCATTATGTCATTTTCAAGTCCTGTTTTCCAGGAGAGAACAGACATGCCAAGCTTCCACTCAGGCAAAAGAGCGTGGAACGGCTTTTTCCTGAGAAAGTCAAGAACACATACGTCAGAGCGTCGCCTAAAGATATCGACGCTGACAAAGCATCTGCCCCGCGTTACTGTGCGCACACACGGCGACCTGCAGGTGACCCTCACCGGCCGGGGGAATACTGCGGTGCACGAGGAGTCAGGGATGATCTATTCCCAACAAACGCATCGAGTCCACGACACGTCGTTCAGGCCTCGATGTCATCAATGAACTTTTGGATACCAGGTGCAGGAGTCCCCGGAGGTCCCCCCCCCCCCGCTCTGTGTAGGAAACCGGACTCGATGAGGTACGTACAACACCACCAGGTCCCAAACTGACTCATGACCTCTGTGAGGAATATTTATAGAACCGACACACTGACCACAAGGAATAAACACTTCCTTTGTTTTAATGTGGGGAAAGAAATAATAAGACGGCACCGTTCTCTGTGCAAACTCTTTAAACCTTATCGTTCAATTTGGAGGTTTCTTCAAGTTCCTTCCTTGAAAATCGACGTTTAAGTATCAGGTCCAAACGTTCTTGTCTTCTGGCTGAACCGATGGCTTCACCTGTTGCTAATGTAACTGCTAACCACAAAAAAATGAACAATGGACGCCAGCTGCAGTACCTGAGGTGATTTATGGAGTTTCATGATGAGCAGATAGCGGCGGCTTTGTTTCTAAAATAACCGCTTACTGCTGCCAAATGTCGGCTTTGCTGCCGTTGGGTAGTTTGCTCCATTAGACGTGCAGGTACACTGAAAATTTTAAAAAAGTTGGATTTACTTAAAATAAGAAAAAGGCAGGAAACTGATTACACCAGAATAACCAAGTAAAGTAGACAATTACATTTAAGTTGTACGAGTTTAAAAGTTATTATCAGTCTACTTTTAGTCCACCCCGGCGTGCCAACAGCCAAACCACCAAAATCGCCTCGGTACTGTCGTCCCTCCCATCAGAACTGGACTTTGTGTTCTTGGAAGCTGTGTTGCTCGGTCCTGGTTCTGGGTTTGTTCACTACTGGGAGCCGTCAGTCCACAGAGTCGGACAAATAGCGCTGATAGTTTGGGAGGTGCAGGCGTGTGATTGTCTGCTGTTAAACGCAGAACAATATCTGTGACGGATCGCTCCTTAACGGCCCGTTTTACAGGAAACACACAACTATTCTGACAACCAAGCTGACAGAGAGAAGACACAGATGAGCTCGAACTTAACCTTCGTTACCGTCCAACTTATTTTCAATCCCTCTCTCGTGACATGTTGCTCTGATTATGCTCCGGTTAGGTGTAGGCACAAAATCCACTTGGTAAGGGTCCGGAAAACACAACTCTTTGTTGCCACAAACACAGCTGGAAGTCGTCCTGAGGTCTCATTAAAAATATCCAGTGGTGTCACACAAATGTTAAAACGCAGACGCAAACAGCGGTCACTGGCTTGGCAGCCTCGTCGCTATGACTCCACAATGATCCCCTTCTACATTCTTGACATTAAAGACCGGTCACAAACATGCAACGCGAAGGTGATATGAAGAACTTTGTGTCACATTTCGTCCTGGCGATCTCGTCTTGAGGATTTCTTTAGATATTCACTGTTTCTGTTCAAACCTCTTCGTCCTCTCAGCGCCGTGAGTCTCCTTCAAACTCTACCGACTGAAAAAAAAAAAAAGGACCTGCCTGGATTAAAAGTTGGGATACCGCTCCAAAAAAATGCATGTTTTTTTTTCGGTTCCCTCCTTTTGATCTCACAATAATGGCTCATCAAAATATCTCGTTTCAGCTTTGTGCGTTTGCGAGACTTATTGTTTAGCACGTTTAGCCAGAAAGTTTTCAAGAAGGCAGCCACTTGAAGGGCTTAAGCTCTGTCAACACAGACGTAACTGATGTTCTGCCAAACGCAGAAGAGACAGTCGAATAAAATAGTTTGTTTATCATCTGCAAATAAAGAGATTGTTTGACTGATGAGTGTTTTTGCCAGTGGTATCTGTCTCGCATAAGCAGGCGAGTCTCTCTCTGTCGACTTGCAGAGAGCAGCAGTGGAAACTGACTTGAGGTGACATTCATAGCATGTGAGGCACTTTGACTCACATGCCAGAAACTAACCCCTATAAAAGTGTTTAAAGTGCTGTGTTTCTGGTCAGCTGCCTGTGCAGTTGGATTGCTTGACACTGTTGCGGGCTGTCCAAGACGTTTATTGAGATGGAATATATATCGGCCGAACACAAAACATTCAGGCCTTCGTCGAGGATTACATGAAATCAAAATGCTTCTACACCCCGGTAGTTTCACCTCCGCTCCTTCGAGCCAGTCTCTTCCAGGAGCGGATATTATTGCTCAAGTCAAACACATGTGGACGATGACGGATGTACTCGGAGACGGATGTTTGTGCTCCTCCAACCACTCCCTTATCAGGTCATGAGCGCTAATAGCTTAAAACCAAATGGAAACCAGAAGACGTGTCTGGCGGCCTACAGGACTGAGGAACGAGGAAAGTTCAACTAATTTTGTGTTCCTGCAACGATGTGGGGCTTTGGAAGGTGGATTGTGTTTCCCACGGGCCGAGAGTGTAATTCTCAGCGGGGAGGGGGGAAGAGAGAAAGCTTGGGGTTCCGACCCAAAGACGTCCTCTGATGTTCACCTCCGCCGCATCTCAGAGAGTTGTCGTTTTCGTAATTCACAGTTTCCGAGCGCGCCTGTGACGAAGCAGACCACCTGTACGTCTGTTAAAAAAAAAAAAAAAAAAGACGCAGAAGTTGGCGACACTCTTCCAGAGATGGACGGTAGCACTGCACGGGTCAGGGGCTTCCACTGAGCCATGTAAGCCTCGGTCTCTCAGCTGAGGCCAGGCATGCAGAGAGGCGAGCCAACCATATGGGCTCAGGACAACAGGAGGTGCAGGGGATAGGAAACAGGGCTGTCAACAAACAATTCTAAACAACCACAGCAAGCCCCAAGGTTCTGGAGGCAGAATGCATTTCCTTGCCTAATCACCACCTTATGGGCTCTGCATCTTGTAGAAAGGTCAACAAAAATTTCACTTCAGCGACGTGTTGTAACAGGAAAAAAAGAGGTGTCAGCTTATCCAGAAGGATTCAGACTTTTAAAAGCTGCTAGACTGTGTCGTAGGTGTGTGTGTTGTGTTGTGTGATTGAGGGGGCACGTAAAGGCCAAGCCAACGCGTGTAGCATCAGGAGTTTACACGACCTGTCAGCCGCTAATTAGCTTGAGGTCGATGGAAGTGGCGACTCGAGGGAGGCTGACGCGAGCAAGGTCGATTCCCCCCAACATCCAAAAGCAATTAAAACGTCTGTACGCGGTTGACGTGTCGTAAACTGTTAGAACGGTGAAAACAGCAAATCTTCATTTAGAAAGCAGTTATACGGCTTGTACGGTGAAGAGATCTCCTCCTGCCAATCCTGACAGCCCCTCTGGGTTCAGTTACAGAAGTGAGAAAACATCATTCAGAGTCAGGCTGACATTTATAAATAACCACGAACTGGAGCGGAGCATTTTTCTCAGCATCGTGTCATGCGGTTTGCTCCATATGTCGAGATATGGATGGCAATTTATAGTTTATATGTATAAGTCCTGATTTCAGGGCCTTCTAACAAACAACATTTCCCATAATTCCTTGACTTTTTTGTAGGAAAAAAACGACAGCTCAACAAAAAGTCCAGCTTAGGCGGTTAAAACATGTCTGTAATGACAGCAGGACAGAGATGAGCAAGTGATATGAATTTTTAGAAAGCTGAAATTATAAAAAGCTTTGGTGGATTTTGTGCAAAACCAAGTTATGATGATGTGAAAAGTTGTAATTCTTCTCATCAACTCTGCAAAAATCATAATGGTTTGAAGGTGTGACATGTAAGAATTAGCATCTTCTTGAATATATACTTACAACAAACAGGTGGCAGCATATCACCTGAATAACCGCTTTAAACGCTGCCAGCTTCATCTGCTGTTAGCGAGTTAGCACAGTTAGCCATGCAGCTAGCAGGCTGGGAGCTCGAGCTACCGAGAGTATGTTGGTGTTTACATTGTTAGCACAGGTGTTTTGGAGCAGAATGCTAACATCTCTACTACACAGTATGTCACAATGTCAATACTGTGTAAAATTACTATATTAACTGATTTTTGGCCACTAAGGGAGAGAAAGACTTATTATGGCTAACATGCTAGCGATGAATTAGCCTACCTACTAGCACATCCAGAAGACATGCCATTTGCAGTCCGTCTTGTCCGTCTTGACACCCATCGAATGTCAGTCTTATCTTTACTTTTTATCCCTGGTTTTATTCCGGCAACTTAGAAAAACAAATCTAGCTTGTTGGAGAAGTTGCTAACGTTGACTATTTGTCTGTAGCGAGCTAGCTAAATGTTCCCCTTTAGTTAACGCCGGAGAGCTAGCATGCTCTGGGTTTGTATTTTATTTGGAGAAGCCGGACGTAGTTTAACGTCACTCATGAAGACTGATGACCAAGAATAATGAGACAGAAATGTCTAAAAGCTGAAGAGAAACGAAGGTGTTTAATCTCAGAAAGTCCGGTAGCGTTAGCGCTTCTCTGCTAATATCCAGCAGTTAGCTTCTGCCACGTGTTGAGGTCCGTTTTAGTATCGACAAGACTGCTTTCTGTTTAAAAAAAAATGATTTAAATGAAATGTTAATGGATGAAATATCTTTAAATTAAGACTGACAGAAGAAAACCACAGAAAAAAAAAAACACAGTTTGCGGAGCTTCGACAGTTACAACAAACCCCGTCGATCTTCCACACATTTAATCAATTTGCTTAAAAATCATTCAAATGAGCTGACTCACTTCACCCCTCGCTGTCTACTGATCATTCTCCAAAGACAGCGAAACCAGTTGACAGGCCCGCCGCGTCCTCCCAGGGCGGAGCACAAAATGGCTTCGAGGTACCGAAAATTGCTGCTTCTCATCATGTCTAAAAAATGTCTGTTTTGTTCTGTGACATTAAGGAGTTTTCTATCAGCAGCCATGTCATCTCCAGATGGTGCTGGAGCAGCCCAGATGAATTTACTGAGCAACGGGTCGGAGTTGTCTTTTCAATTTCAGCTGCACACACTGGCACATGGACCCTAACCTGCACACACACACACACACACACACACACACACATATGCACACAATATCGCATTGGAGGCTCACACATGCTCACATAAAACTGGCGGTCACCCAAAGCACTTGAGCGAACGCATGTTTCCAATAAGGCGAGCTAATTCAGCAGGCATTTCTCGAAAAATACAGCGGAGTGGAGGGGGATCGTTAAAGCCAGCGTCCTTTAAGAGCGCAGAGAAACAATTAAATGTGCTGCGGATGATTTTTAAACGGGAGCAAAGTATTTGTGTGGGTGGTAGACATGGCAAGTCTGGGGTTATGCAGCCCATGAGAAACAGATTTATGACAGGCAGTAGTCAGTCTCTAACCAAAACCTCCCCTCGCCTCTCCGATCATTAAATACAGAGTGAATCAAACCAATTTTACTTGATGTCATCGTCGCCGACCACAATGATGCTGATTGTATTAATGTGGCGGTGCCAGCCAGACCATGACTAGCGATCCGTCCCCTCCCTTCGCCTGCTCTCACAGCTGATTCTGATCATGACGGCGCTCTCTGGACAGGAGCTCGCCGATGACAACAGCGTCTCTGTCCCGTCAGAATTAGATTAATTTCTGTGACATTGTTTCACCACGCTGGCTTAGAGGAGCTGAGCCGTGAGTCAGCGAGGAGGATATCATATCTACTGCAGCCTATCTTGGAGAAAAAAAACAACAAAAAAACAACCCACAGACACCATGCTCAGTTCACTGGCATTGCAAAATAGTGCTTGTGCAGGATTGAGAAGTAAACAGTGGCGTATTCTCGGTCCTAGAACAACAAACTGGAGTTTCTTCCCGGAGGGCTTATGGCTACTTCCACAGACAGGCCGGTGCCTTTGTGCTTGTTTGTATGTTTATGTCATAGTTCCTCAGCTGAGGAGGTTAGTTTAGGGCACAAGCGTAGCATTACATCGCCTCATCTCTCAACCCTGAACTTGATAATATTCCTCTGAAAGAAGTAAATCAGCAAATTCAGCTCCCCCCCCCACATGGAAGCTGTTTTATTTTCAAGGCCTGCTGCTGATTAATCAGGCGTCGGTTTCTTTTTTTTTTTTTTTCACTCTGACCCCCATTGGACCAGCTCAACGCAATCAGCTCCAAGTGCAGAGGAAATTGCTTCCTATCCCGTGTGGCCGTGGGTGCGCGACCCAGAGGAGGCTCAGCCAGATATCGCCACAATCTCCTCCAGCTTAGGAGAGTTTAAGATCAGGATCAATTCAGCTCTGCAGCCCTTATCAGATGTCAAAGAGCCTCTGGAACTGTAGGCCCAACTCAGTGTCCCAGTCCTGACCCAGGGCTGGAAAGAAGGTCTCCTTGAAAGTACGTTGTTTCATTGTGGTCAAATCAAGTTGTTTAGTGAAACAGATGCTTGTGGGAGGACCCGTCACCCCTTAACCCGAAAAAGTTATATTTTCCTTTTCCTTTTTTCGTTTAAAGCACAATATGTAGCTTCTGCCATGAGGGGTCTCTCAATCAAAACTAAAGATGTTGTTGTTCCCCAGACTCGTTCCCCATAAGCTCGTCATCGTGAAAGAAGTGTCTCCAAAACATATAGCATCCATTTTTGTTTCGCAGCACAACCCCTTAGAAATGACTTGTTTCACTGTCAGAATCTGGTCCGATAAGATTTGGAAAGTCTAGAAGAGCCGCATTTATTTTATCCAAGATAGCCGATGGCTAAACTGGAAGTTAGCCCACTCGAACAGCGGCCTCTAGTGCGCACAAGCCATCCACAACGTAGAAGATCTGGGTTGTTTTATGATCTGGAAGACGAGGCTTCATGGCTTCATGTAGGAACGTAATATCCATGGGTGGAGGGAAAAGCTGCTGAGAGTTTGGTGCGGAGCTTCTGGAGGAGTAAACACCAGGAGTCTTGTTGCATTCTGCTCCCATCCTGAGCTCACAGATTATCTTCACTCCTATTTATCAACCCGACTGCAGCAGTGATCCACAGACCTCATTTGTTGGGCTATGTGGTTTAAATTCTGAGTTTAAAGTCTTAAGAACAAAAGTCAGAGCTCAATTTTAACATTTTCTTTACAGTGGATGTTATCCTCTCCTCAATACGCTGCTGGATTTCCCTACCCCGGAAGTATCGACAGCTAATTCTTGGAAACACTGTGGATGATGTAAGAACAAGTAATATTTAGATGTTTTATTGCTGAATTCCTTCATATTATATCTTTAAATAGTCGCTCGTCAGCCCACACTTTCCTCATTGAAAGCCGGGCGTGACGATTGAAAGCTTTAATCATGGAAACTCTTCTTCTTCTTCTTCTTCTTCTTCTTCTTCTTCTTCTTCTTCTTCTTCTCAGGGAAATGTGTGGTGTGGGAGCAGAGTAGTCTGATTCTGGGGCGTGGGCCGGATTATTGCTGTTATGACAGCTAAAGCTAATTGTTCGAGAAACAGTCGTATGAGAAAGTGTCTCTCGCTGTGACTCACGCTCCACCATCTGTCTCTCAGCGAACTTCTTTTTCCATTTAGAACATTAAGTGTTTGCATCATCTCCAAATTCTCGCTGAGATCAGTAGAAGCCCGGGCCCACGCTCAAGAATAACACACAGCGTCTTTTTTTTTTTTTTGCTGTTTATGATGATATATCACTCTCGACCCCTTTGACATCTGCAGTGAAGTGCTTCTAAATACTGAGGGCGACGATCTCTTCCTGCCTCTCAGCCGGATTCACAGGGCCTGGGTTTCACTCGAGCTCGGAGAGGCCTTGGATTCGTTTCGTGTCGTTATCACAGTGTGCTGAGATCGCTTCCTTAGTCAGCGAATCTGACCCAGCAGGAAGGAACGCGGGGCAAACACGGGGTTCGTTCTCTACCTCCGCCGGAGAGGAATAGACGAGGAGAGAGTTGATTCACGCAGCAGATGCCTCTGGGTCCTCTCGCGGACAGGCGAAAGGAGAAGAATATAGATAATTAACCGCATTACAAAAAACCCATCTCAGGCTACTGTGTGTGGCGCCTCGATCGCAGGACGTCAGGGAGCGGCTCTTTAAAAGGGAAATCTCACGCCGTATAATCGACTTTGGCGGGAAGCTCTCACGTCTGCACCGTTCTGGAGATTGATTCCAACAAATCTGAATAACACTGCGGTGCCAAATGAAATATGGCTGCCAGACAGCAAGGCCAAACACCTTCTTGAAAGATGGCTGCATCAATGAGGATGAGGTTTTTATGACACGATCGATCATATTTTGGAGCTGCTTGCCAAGGACAAATCACATTCAGAGATACGTCTAATAAATAAAGCCTGATTGCTGTTTCGTCGACAATTAATCACCCGGCGCGGTCGCTGTGTTTTCTCTCCAATCTGTGATATAAATGTTCTGTCTGGTTTCGAACTCAGTCTCTCTCAGGCTGGACGGCGATGAAACACTCATCGAAGCGTTCGACTGAAACGAAAAGAAAAAACACATAAGCAAAGTGCCGAAGAATTTACAATTCCAGTCATACTTTTCTGATTAGCTCAAAGTGTTTGGAAATCTCGAACCCTCCGACGTTGAAAACAAAAGTTGTTTTTTTTTTTTTTTTTATGTGAGAGGAATTCCAGCAGTGGAGAGCCACTTGTGCACACTAGTGTGTGGTTCCTTAAAGGCACCACACTTGTAAACTCTTGTTGCCGCCAACAGTCCAGACCCCCGTCAGGCTCTTTAACCAGACTCCAGGTCTGAGATGGCTCAGGTCACAGTTTGAGGCACCGGTGGGCCACCCAGGACCAGCACACCACCCGTACTGGCCAAAAGTATGTAGAGACCTCTCAGTTGAGGTCTAATGCTGCAACATCTGTAGACTAAAGCGTGCAAAGCAGCAGAGTTCAGCGCCACCCGGCACTGTTTGGGATGAGCTGGAACACCAGCAGTGGTACCGGGCCTCGTGAATGTGCTTGCGGCAGAATGGGAGCAAATCATTGTGGAAAAAACCTTCCCCATAAAAACCCGATCACACGTATAAATCAGTGAAATATCGCCGCAAAAACATTTCGTTTTAAAGGATCAGTGTGGATTTGGTCTTTGGTGAGTTTTAACTCGTAAATCAGTGCCCTTGACCCGGCAAGCCATCTGGACAGAGCTGGCTCGAGAGGAAACAGAACCGGAGCGTCCAAGATGGAAGAAGCAAGCAGTTAGCGAGCTCGTTACCAGAGATTTTCTCCCTTTTTCAAAAACCCTTTACAGACTAAAATGAGGACATAAAAAGAACGTGATGGAGAAAATGGAAAAGAATCTCAGTACGCAGTACTCCAGTAACTTTCTAATTCTTTCTATTTTCTCTGCAGTGACGCAGAGAAACTTCAATGTTTTTAGGGCCACCTTGAAATATTTCCATCCATTTTTTGTGGCGTGAAAGTGTGTTTTGTTAATGAGCCCAGAGGACCCTTCTGACGGTTTTTCAGTGGATCAAAATCGACTATTTCTCTCGGGAGGTCGGACATTTTCTGTCCTTGAACGTGGCGACCAGAACGGGTGTCTTAAGCCTCGCCACGATGTTTTCTCACCCTAAACAAGTAGTTGTTGTGCATGAACCTAACCGGAAAGAAGAAGAAATAAACGTACTTAGCAAACATTTATTCTGCAGAGTTGCCCCATCAGCTGACCACCAGAGCTGTTACCGTGTCATCAGGGGAAGTGAACATCTCAGTAGAAACAATTAAAAGGATTTCAGGGAGCGTTTCCTTTGTTGCTGACATTCTTCTTTATGTGGAAGCCTCCAACCGTTGACCCGCTCCTATCAGCCCACTCGGTGCCACCGCGGAGAATGTCGCAGGTCAACAACCCTCCAGAGATCTGGATCAGCAGCCGCGTGGACGCTGATGGACGTGATCGGAACAGCAGACCGGCTCGGGTTCGTTCTGGTGGTCTGCCTCGCTTCCACCTCTGGAATGTCCATATTACAAACTGCAATCACTTCCTATCTGCAGAGGAGCTGTTACAAGCGTGTAGTTCATTTCAATGTCAGATGTCTTTTTTTTTTTTTTTCTTCCCCCACCATGTAATGACATTCACTGCGCCGTGTGCGGACGGACGGGGAGAACGCTTTCTGCTCCCATAAATAAGTCCGAGTTAGGCTCCGGCCTGTTTCATCCATCACTGGTCTGGAGCTGTGTTTGTAGAGCAGGAGGGAGCGAGGAGGAGGAGGAGGAGGAGGAGGAGGAGGAGGGAGGGGATCCAGATTCATCCGTGTTCCCAGCAGCCGTTCCCCTGTGGGAACTTCACACAGCCATTAAACACCTCATGGCAGCCCGTTAGCTTTCGGGCCAGCTGAGCCGAGGAGAGAGCCGCGGTCCCACAAGCTCTCGTCCCGTCCCCGCGGACGTGTCAACAGGTTTTTCATTTAAAGTTTTAGTGCACATCTCGGTCACATAAGTCTGCTGATATAGGAGAAATGGAGGCGCATAGATCGTCAGACGTACACAGAGTCACACGGGTGTTAATGCAGGATGTGGAATACCGTGAAGTCGGTAAAAATGCTAAAAATAATTGCACGGACGGCTAATTTGACATCGTCAGTGAGCTGGCTCAGGATCGTAATGAGGCTATTGAGGAGAATTACGGTACAGCTGAACTGAACTTCAGAGCAGGTGTTCAGAAATGATCCAGCATCGACTCCGATGGCTGTTTGAACTCAGTTTTATTGTCCGCCGAACGCAAATTGACAGCTTTTAACAGCGAAACGTGGAATTGGTTTACAACAGTTCAGGCGTTCAAATATTTATCGCATTAAATCAAAATCGCCTTGATAAAAAAATAACGTTACACAATCAGCGGCTCTGCTCGAAAGCTTTGAGCCTTTTTTTTTCAGCCCGCATCTCGACGGTTATCGTGAGGTCATCGCAGAGTCCGCTGGATCCATGACGACGGCGATCCTCCGATAAACACAGATGACTTTTGAGATGTCAGCAGGTTGCTGAAACGAAAGGGGGATGCGATGGCGTCTAACGTGCCCTTAAGTCACCCTCGGGAGGGAGAGGAGGTGGTTTTTATGAGGGAGTGGAGCGCAGGTGTTGAAACTGACGGACTGCGCTGTAGATTCCCAAGCTTTTTAAAAGCGTGCATCTGGCCTAATAAAGCCCTCGCCAGTCCTAATGCGAGGGCAGGACCCAGATATGAGAGTGTTTGGTTATCATCACTTTTCACTTTATTAAGCATCTAAATGAAAAACATAATCACAAGCAAACCAAACAAACATTTTCTCCGTGCTACAAAATCCCAGTTAAATTCCCGTCAGCTCGAGGAGGCCTCCCCCTCCTCCTCCTCCTCCTCGACTCCTCGTTTGATCTCACCTCGCTCTGATTAATTAAAGGAGAATGCCGCAGACTGTCGGTGTCTCCATGGTGTTTCACGCAGCCATCCCAGAGAGTCACGTCGGATCATCGAGGCATTGTGTTGTTGAGCAAGACTGAAGAGGTGGCTGCTTCCAGCACTCCTTAAAACCACACTCCACATGCCAGGGATTCCTCCTGACCGCACCGCTGGGCAGAGGCAGATGCTTGATTGATGAATAGACTTCACTAAGTGTGTTTTCTTCATCAAACAACTGCAGCGTCTTTGAACTTCCTGACATTTATTATTGTGGTGATTTTTTTTTTTTTTTTTTACTTTTCAGCACCAGGCCATGAAGTTATACAGTCTGTAAAAAAGCTGATTTACACCCGTGACGAGTGTGTTTATCTCTGTTTTTACAACTGCTTTTATAACGGCTTTTATCTACCTGCCTGTCCAGAGACCACTTTCTAACATGTCACTCTTTACAAAGGTAAAGGTTTAATAAATAATATACATCGGCTATAAGCCATTAATGGGGTTGCCAGGTTGTGAACAAAACCTTAAGTTAAATGTAGATATTAGGATACTTTAGTGTTTTACTTGTTTATTCTGGGACGTATCTATATCTTTATTTGGAGTTTTGTGTATATTTTTGTTCCCTAAAAAATAATGCGACACATCTAGTTTTACTTTTATTGCCTAAATGCATCCCAACATCCCAGCCTCATTCTGTGTAGTATAAATCATTAATCAACCATCGATTCGAAGTATTTGGTAAAGGTTCAAAATGTCATTGATCTCCCTCTTGAATCACTCGTCGCACTGAAGGGAATGAAAACACTTTGCCTGCTCGGTGAGGGAGTGAGCCTGTCTGCAGGATGGACTGCCCGATCCTGAAGTATCTCTCTGGGCTCCATCATGCAGCGTGACAGTAAGGACATGGCCCTGGACCGGTGACAGCACCCATAAGTCTCCATCGGGGCCCCAGGCCGGCTGTCTCATGACTCTGTGCAGGTGCCTCCTGTTCCTGACGGAGTCGCCAGCCAGTCAGCCCCTAAATGGCTCTTCTCCTCCTCCTCCTCCTCCGCCTCTTATTCTCCTTAAGCTGAAGTCCATCACGTCACTCAGCAAGATGTTCCCCAGCCGCGGCGGGGCTTAGTGTACGACGCCATGTTTAGTCATTAGCGAGCGGGAGATCTTGCGAGCCGGGGCCGGACGGCGTATCAAATGTCACATCTGACAACAACTAGAGAGAGGAGCCGCATGTGTGTGTGTGTGTGTGTGTGTGTGTGTGTGTGTGTGAGCGAAGGATCAAAGAAGAAACTCGTAGTGTTAAATTACACTGCGGTGATCGAGAGGACGACGCTGAAACAGAGATACACTCGTAAAACGGGAGAGATTTAAAAAACAGTCGGTGGTCTCCTGAAAGATGCTGCCGCTCCGAGCTGTCAGGGAAAGTTTGACAGTTTGGGACGTGAGATAAGAAGAGTGATACCAAGCTCACATTTCTATGTTAAATTAACCTTTATAGTTTTAGCCAGAAGCAGTTAGCTTAGCTTAGCATAAAGACTAAAAGGAAGTCCAAAAATCCAGCCTCTTTAATTTGTACAAAAACCCTCAGTGTGCAAACTAGTTGTGGTTTACGGAGCTAGCAAATGAGCTAACTGTCATTTAGCTTGTGCCTAGTGTATTAGCTGTTAGCCTGCCAGCTACACTGTAGGCCAGTTGACCATCAAGTCCTATACAGTCAGTTTTAGTCAACAACCATTAGCTTAGCTTAGCATAAAGAGTGGGCTCAGGGGGAAACAGCTAGCCACTAGAGCTAATTTGTTAAAACAAACAAACCAACAAACAGAAAGAAAATGTTGAACCCGTCTTTTAAAACAAAAACCACGATGTTGATGTGCAAAAAAAATCCTGATGAAAGTGGCAACAATAAAAACAAAAGAGTAACTACGATTAAATCAAATATAAAAGGCGAAGTAAACGGAGGCTAAATGACTTTTCCAGTGTCTGTTTTCTTTCTCCTTCGTGTGTGTGGCCTGTGACCCATTTACCATCCCGCCTCCGTCATTTGATTGATATTTGATCACCTGGCAGTGACGGGCGTGCTGGTGAGCCCTCGGTGTACCCGACACTCTTTTCCGTATTGCTGTCAGCTGTCTGACGAATAAACGATCGCTCTCTCACTCGATGCCTCCACAGCTGCGATTTTCTCCGAAACAGCAGGGCTGCGATTAAAAGTAAATAACTCGACAAACAATTAGCGTGTTTCATAGCTTTCCAAACACCAGGCATGACACACACACACACACACACACACACACACACACACTTATAAAGGCACTGGCATGGCATTTGTCTGCGTGAGCCAACTGGGCTCAGGTTGTTGCTGCAATTCGGTTTGTTAGGAAACAGACTAAACACTCGGCAGACAAACAGCCGAAGGTCCCACTGAGTCTGTAAAGACCTGCTCAGAAAATCACAGCTTTTCCCAAAAAATGCTAACAACACGAGGAGGTTCTGGGTACTTACATAGCTGCAGCATGAGAGAACAAACCGCTGCTAATTAGCAAGTAATGTTGATGACCCGACGGAGAAACGAGACGAGAGGCTGAAAATAGCTGATGTTCAGTATGGCGTTATTTATTTCAGCCTATAAAGTTTTTACTGGACTGTGAAACAGCGAAAATAGTATTTGATTGTGATCACAAGTCAGAAAAGGGCATATTTTATTATAATGATATAAAAATATAATTACATTTTTAGGTACATAGTGACCTGACTCCAGACCAGGTGTTTCAGGTAGTGTAGTAGCATAAATTACCTCTTTAAAAGATCAAGAAGGCCACAGATTGTTATAAATAAAATAAATCTCCATCTTAGTTTTGTGTTGAACCGCTCAGCACAAATGGCCGCCAACACAAGAGCAGCTCGATGATGTTTAAGCGACGGGTTTTGTGAGCATTCAACGAGACAGCATCGTTTACATGAGCCATTAAAATGTGACAAACCGCAGCTTTCTTTACTTGGGAATATTATCCTTTGAACTGACGAACATCAGATGTGTGATTCATGACACATTTGTCTCTCTCTGTTCACTTCCATCCAAACTTTTCCCGAAATAAAGCCCAATGGAGCAAACCAGAACTCCAGCTCTACTTCTTTGTGCTGGTGTCCTTATCACTGTTCTTTCTGTCCTCTGTTTTGTGTGACTCCATGTCAATATGAGTGCAGTTTACATCTCATTGATCTCTGGGGTGTAAATAGAGGTCGATCAGTCACAAGTCAAAGGAACGGCTCACAGGTTTTTCTACAAACATGTTCTGTATTTGAGATATGTCTTGTTCCGCTCTGCTGGGAGGATATTTTTGCTCTCGAGCCAGCTGCAATCCAAATATTTTCTGAGAGATTTCATTGCCCAGAGGCATATCTCTGCTAAATCACCAAACCCCCGGCGGACTAAATTAGCACAATTTAACAAATCTTCGCTGTAATTACACATATTTGCATTACGTACTGGCCCTCGAACGGCAACGGAACCATAGATCTAGTTGAAATACTACATGCAAAAGATCGTTGCGGCCAAAAACCAGCTGACATACGCGGCGAACATTTGACTTCACGTTACAAGTTCAACGAGCGCGGGGTGGAAAGCAACATGCTGCAGGATTCCACTGATGTTTGCGCCATTAAAAACATGCGTCCTCTGGTGAATAACAACAGAGCGCCGTCCAAATGGGCTGTCGTGTCGAAACCTTAGCTCACCGAGGGGAGAAAGAAAAAACTTTTTTTTGCAAGTTAATGTCTTCCTTTTGGAACAACTATCACACAACGTATCTGTGTCTTGAGAAATACAGTGCCATCTGACTCCTGTTGTATCTACAGTACCAGTGAACAGAAAAAAAAAAAAGAAAAAAAAAAGGCGAGAGCGGGATGAACTCGGGGATGGGTCAGATGAGTTTATGTGTTTTTTAACGGTGGTCATCAGTAGGCGCTGTAATATCCATTATGGGATCCACTGTGGACAAATAGAGCGGGGTGTCTCCGAGGTGCTGATTGAGTCGGCAGATGGAGTTTAAATTATGATGAAAAGGCATCAGCAAGGTTGACCCCCCTCCATCTACGCTTAATCTGCAGCCAAGGAGAGATTTTATTTTCCTTGCAAGATCGGGGAAAAAAAAAACGGCCGGGGAATCATTCTGCTAAACCCCTCGGTTGGCAGGCTGCGTCTCGGAGTGGTTCAGCATCTGTTGCTTTATTTTCCGATGGAACTCTCAGCTCTTTTTTTTCTTCTTCTTCTTCTTCTTCTTCGCCTAAATGATTTCTTGCACCATGTGAAATTGATTAACGCTTTGTAATAGCAGGACTTTAGCTTTAACTTTTCTGAAAACGTCCCACATCTTGAGTCCAGTTTATTTTTTTTTCATGAAACGCTTTGGCAACCATCAGAAAACAATCCTGAGGTGCTATCAGTGTAATGGAGTTTGTTTAAATAATAGCTGGTCCTGGTACGAGACGGCCTGTTCCTGGTAGTAAAGTTTAGTCTGGTATCGCGGCAATTAAATAAAGGAGTCGTAAAAACTGAGAAATGATTAAACCCCGTTAATAAAATAAGAAGAGACAAATTTAGACAGGGCATTAATATAAGACAGCTGGTCCACTGAACACTATTTCACTCACCACCAAAGTTCACACAATCTTCTAAATTTGTTACTTTAATAACTGTTTTTTTTGGGTAACACTTTATATTAAAGTACACGTGTCAGGCTAACTGTTAACTAGTTGCTTTTTAGCATCATTATTCTGCGTGAACATGTTCTGTAACTACACATTTTCCCTCGATTAACCGTCTAATTACTGCTTTCTGATGGTGAGGAAGTCCTTGTTGGTGACTTTTTGGCTGATATCTGACGTCCCTCAGATAAGCAAATTATACAATCAGTGCACGAGAAGAGGAAAGGGAAACGGAAGGGAAAGTGTCCAGAGATCGACTTTAGCGTTGACTTTATTCTTTTTTTTCAGACATATCCTGAATAAAAAGTGGTCTCAAAGATCCCTGCTTTATCGTAACGTTGTCCTGTACATCTACTGTTTGCTGTTTTAATCGTTAGCTGCCGCCTGTTGTTTTTGTGATTTGTTCATGTGCAGCTTTTTGGCTGAGAAACAACAGTTGCTGTTAGTTATTTGTCGATGGTTTGGTGTGTTTAGGCCTTTAATCAGAGGTTAAAATCATTTTTCTTGGCTGCACTGATCAATTTTCTGATTTGCTATCATATCATGACTTCTTCTTTTAGCCTCGTGGAAAGGAAACATCTACAAAACACATTTATAGGTTCTTATTTTAGTTATGATCTCTGTTCTGCACAGTGGTGCATATTTGATTAGATAATGCCTCATTTACATATTTTAACATAAGATGTGCGATGTATCTATTTACACTCAATTACCGGTTGAGTCTCTCTTTGATAAAACTTCATAAATATGGTTATGCATGCAGAATTTGGCACGTATGCAAATATGCTTCCAATACATATGTTTATAAGCAACCAGTCAACAGTTAAGATGTGTATCCTGATAACTTTTGCAGATCTTTAAGCTAACTAAAAGATAAAGAGACCAAAAAGGACCAACAACCCTTCCCCTCCCCGGCCGTGGTAACAGCACCGGTCGGTGGTCACAACTGGGGGATGACAAAACTCTTTTCACATCCACAACTTGACTCAGGAGAAAAAAAACAACCCAAAAGAGCAGAAACCATTTCCGATCCTGCACAGTCAGTTGCAGTGAAGCCTGACCTCTTTCCCTGTGACTCCATCATGCACCTGTGCAGGCGAGGACCTCGGGGACGCTCCCTGCTCCAACCATGCACGGGGCCCGGGGCCTCCCTGTCGTGCCTGATGTATGTCGGAGTGTCCCGGGGTCCTCTCCCCGTAGGTGCGGGTCTCCCTCCAGAGGCCCGATTAAAACGGCCTCGCTCTCTCAGCTGTGTTTGCCGCTTGTCAAACAGTCTGGTTTACGGGCTTCATTAGCGGAGGAGGTGGGTTACATATGGGGAGTGTGTTTTACTGCCACTGGCTGTCTGTAAAGTCCAGAGATCACGACTTGTCTGACACTCAGTAAATCAGCAGCGCTCTCTCACACATTTCTGTACAGTCGTGGAAAACACAAGAGCAGACCGGTTGAGAAAGAGAAAGAGGAGAAGAGAGAGAACGAACACAAGACGTGAAAAAAAAAAATGCTTAAAAGTTCTGCCAATACAAAACACAATAATGAAAGATTTCATGACATGTAATCAATGCCTGACTGTGTTTATGGGAACCGGAGCTCAATAATTAATTCAATCTGATTTCTCTCTGCAGCTCCGAGTCTTGAGGGTGTCCTGGTGAATGTCTCAGGTTATGCTCTGTGTTGCAGGACATTTGCATGTGTGAAGCCAGAAGTTTGAAGCTTTTTTTTTTTGTATATTTGCAAATGTTGTGTAATCGTACAAGAAAAAGTCTTTGCAAACTTGTGTAGAGGCAGTTTCACAGTAGAGTAAAGTATTAATAGCAAAAAATCATCTTCTGCACACTGGGAACACTTTTAAATAGTTAAATTAATTGGATACATGACGCTCAACTGGCTTGTTATTAAGATTTTTCTGTTTGATTCTTGATTATAGTTTCACTCAAATGCATTGAGCTGAATATCCAACATGTTGTAAGACACACAAGAACTGTCCTTGGTATAAAAATGTGTCTTTTGTATGTTTAAAGACTATTATTACCTTTTCAACTGAATTAAATAACTTATAATGAAGAAGACGGCAAATATGCATATAAAGAAAGTATAACATACATAATCTAAGAATATGGGCAATATGAAACCTGTTGATGAAACTCAACACCCAAGCAACACTTAACCTTAAGCTTCGCATCCTGTGAGAAACATTAGTGGATGACAGAAAGTTGTGGGACACTCAGTATCCACCGGAGTCTGTGGATGACATGTTAAAATCAGGTGATAATGGTTTCACAGCGTGTTTGGAGCATTGAGACGATACTGATGACACTCGCTGACATGTAAGACAAAAGAGAAGAAGAGGAGGTGCTGATATTTTTAAATTATGGCTGCTCTAGATTTACTCCTACGCTGTGATGAAACATTTGATTTAATAGTTTAAACACTGGATGCAACAGAAATCAGCACATAATATGTTTTAACAGTATAAAACAGTAGATTTGTAGGTGTAGGTGTAGGAGTTTTGAGCCATCTGAATGTAACTAAGTACATTTACTCAAGTACAAGTTTGACATATTTGTACTTTACTAGAGTATGTCCATTTTCTGCTATGTTATACTTTCACTTGACCACATTTTTTTCTAGTAACTTTGCAGAATACATGCAAAAGTAGTTCTATAGTACATTTTTAGCAATTTGATACAAAAAAGGGTTCTTCTAATTAGAAAATGCTAAATAAAGTTCAGATAATCAGTCCACCGCTGATATACAGTATATAAATACATGTAAATATATGTGTAAGTTACTTTTACTTGTGTTTTTGATACTACTACTGCCAAAAAGTTACTTTTTTAATGAAAGTATACGTAATCTCAGATACTTTTACTCGAGTACTATTTGAATGGGTGACTTTCACTTTTACCAAATTAATATTTTAACACAATATCTACCAGTTTTACTCAGGTACGAGTTCAGAGTACTTCAGACAGAGCAGGTGAGTCACCTGATGTCATGGCAGGAGGTGAAGAAACAAAGATGGCGGACAGGCCCGCAGAGTGACGTCAGACAGAAGCTAATCTGAGCAGCTGGGAGTGAGGGACATTAGCTGTGAAGACACTGTCCGCACTTTTCCAACCTAATTTCGGTTAATTTGGCCGGACATAAGCGCTAATGTGCGCGAGGTCCGTATATCTGTGATTGTTAGCGTAAGTAAGGATGCTAACCGCGCAGCTAATATGCTAATTACGTAGCTAAATGGGCGGTAACGGCCGGCGTTCGCTAGTTAGCTTGTGCGGCTACTAGCTAAAACCATGGACGAGTTGGATCTTGGACCAGACGCCTCAAATGTCAGACAGAACCTGCAGGGACCGGGAGAAACTGGGATGAAGACAGTGTTGGACCGCTCAGGTGCTGTCAGAGAACATTTGGGTTTCACTGATGATGAAGATTTCAGCCTCTGCTGCCAGATGGACTTAAAGATTACTGTAAGTTTGTTTCTTTACTTTCTGTGAAAGGGCATTGGTACTCTCTCTAAGTACCCAGAAGTTATATGTGTTAAAATAAAGACAACATGTTATAATATGACTTTGTTGAAACTGAAAGTCACCCATACAAATAGTGCAGTAGATATAATCTAAGTATCTGATGTTAAATGTGCTTAGGTATCAAGAGTACTATTATTTGCATGTTACATACAAACGATTACTGATCAGTTGATTTATAAACATGTACAGTTAGTCCAAAGTAACTAGTGATACAAAGTAAGTAGTAACTAAAATGAATAATTCCAAACAAATAATTGTAGTGGAGATAAAAGTACAGTATTTGCCTCAAAGCATAAATATTCAAGTAAAACAGAAGTACCTCAAAATTTAGTAGAGCACTTGAGTAAATGTACATACGGGCCACCACTGGCAGTAAGAAGTTACTACATTTATTTGACAGCTGGAGTTATGAGTTATTTTACTAATTAAGATTTTGCACACAAAACGTATGAAGAACTCATGAAATGTGACTCATTTTTACAAATTAAACTACCAAAACTTGAGGCTAAAATGATCTGTGGCTATATCGACATTACTTATTTCTGATAATCAGGAACATTTAATGATTTCAACTGAAAAGTAGACTTGATAAGTGTTGGTTTTGGTCTGTTGGTAGATCATTTGAAGAGGACATCTTGGGCTTTTGGGATTTGTGATGAAGTGGTCTAATTTGGGTTATTTGTGTTTTTATTTTTGGTTGTTAACAAATTAAGATGACAAAATATTATTTGATTGAGCTGTCAGCAAACACGGCTTTGTCTTACATCGTACAGGGGCCGGTATTTAACTGTGAATTCAGGTTAGATAGGTTGTTTTGTTAATTCTGTCAGTTTTCTGTCTGTTTCTGTTCGGCCAGGCTGTGACCATATTGATGGGTACCTTGAGTTACAACCGCGTCATTCCAGTCTTACATCAGTTTGTGGTGTCTTGGACAAAGAACAGGGTGTCGAGTTGCTACACATTAAAATTCAATGACTGAGTGCTTATCATGTAAAGTCCCACGGCCACAAATCTTATATTTTGAATTATTTCACCATATTGGCCAGAAATCTGTGTTCTTACCGCGTATTTCGCCTGAATCAGTAAGACATAAGAGCATCTAATGCCAGTGAGTGAATACATATGGGAGCAAATTTGTTCCATCTCTTGGAGATTTAGTTCGAGGTAACCTTATATTTTCTGAGCATTTCTTGCGGGGAGTTGAGACGGAGACTAAGGAGTCGTAAGAAAACCCTCATCTATTCTACTTAATGCAGACTGACTATTAGCTGTGCCTGTCATATTTATTCTCACCCAATCAGGCCACTTGCACTTATTGATGTGCTGGAAAATGGTGATGCACACTTTCAGGCCTCTGCCAGACATGGCAAACGTGCTGCTCTGTGGTGGTGAAAGCAGTTATGTTTCCCAAGACGTATTTCAATTTAATGATGCAGGGAAAACGAGGGCTTTCCCTAGGGCTTACTTTTTGACTATTCCTATTTTTCAAGCAATTTCACCTGTCCACAGCTGGTCTCAGATCGCAAAATGATGTTGTGTTGAAGCGTGACATTGATGTCTTTTACGGTTTCAGGACTTTGTTGTGGAAAACTGGGAAACAAATGACTTCACTCTCAACTGAGGCATTGAAATACCTGTATGTGGGCGTGCTGTCACTGTGGGCCTTTTAGTACTTGGCAGCGAGCAGGCAAGCTAGCAAATCTGGCAACTTTTGTGCTTCTTTGGCAGTTTTCATCATCTACTTTCCTGGTGGTCTTCAGCTTGCAAAGTCAATGCATTCAGATGCGTAAGTGCTCATAGAAAGAGCTGGCAGGGAGGCAAAGCTGGCAAAGTGGCTGTGAGAGTGTGTGTGGCACATCGCATGCAGGTACATGAGTGTGTGAATGGTGGTGGTGGTGGAGAAGGTGTGGAGTGTGGGAGCAGACAGCTCTGTCCTGAATATAAAGTCTAAACGCTCACGGAGGACGAGGCGATGGCCGCCAAACGTACATCTGAGGTGACGCTTCATATAAGAGAGGCAACGAGCGTTTAATCTCCTTCTCTCTCCTTGAAAAAGAGCAGCTCCCTCTTTCGCCGAGTTCCCAAAAAAAACACTGCATTCTCCAACAGCGCAGATGGGGGTTGAATAATTCATGGCAACACAGGCAAAGTGTCCTCATGCTGCAGTTCTATAAAAATAATCCCATAACATCATCACACTCACCCCATAGCTCGCGGCGCTCATACAAGGCAGCTGGGAGAGGTTGACTGGCCTTTAAGCCTCATGACTCAGACTTCATTCAGTGGGCCTCCTCTGCTCTTTGTGGGGAAAAGTTTGCATGGAAGAGAGAGGCATTTTATTAAAAAGCAGCCCAGATCTTGGGTTATTTTGACAATCCAAAGATGTAGATGTGCTGCTGCAGCATGACCACATTTATGAGAATGCTTGGCTTTAAACAAAAATGAACAAAAATAAGTGTCTGCAGCTGTGCAAGTTGCTCCACGAGGCTGTGGATCTACTGAGACACATCGATGTTATGAGCTTGGTTCTCACTAATAATGAGCATTCAAGTGTTTGATTTGAACTCAGTAACTTGTTTTTTAAATGATAAATATAAAAATAACTTTTACATTTTTATGAAGGGATGCAGTGCTGTTGCTGTTATCTTTGAAAGTCTGCACAGATCCATGAAGCAAAAATTATAGATTTATACTTTTTCAGTCAGAAATCATTCGATCTAACATCACAGGCGTAATCTTCCATTGCCTCTGCATTGTGTCAGCACTGGAGTAGGTCTGGCGGCACCAATTCTCGTTCTGGTATGGTCTGCCGCCTGGCCTGTTTGCTCTACCTACAAGCCAAGAGACACTGCAGACACGAATGCCACGACAGCCAAAGAAGTCGCCGCAGCCACTGATGCAACTACAGGCCCCAATCTGCAGAGGCTGATGAGAGTGTCATTAGTTTTGCAGATATTTGCTCACCAACCAAAGTATGAGATAAACTAATGTGCTGAGCTGATGATGATGCTTCATGAGAAGTCAGAGGATCACTGAAAACATCGGATCTCATCCTGCAGTGTACATGAATCAGGGGATCAGCAGTTTCATTAAGATTTATTGTCTGGGAACTGCAAACATTTGTTCAAAATTTCATAACGATCATCCATCCATTAGTTGTTGAGATACATCAGTCTCAACCAAGGTAGTAAACCGACGGATGACATTCCTCGAACCATGCCAGCACTGAATCTGTGTGAGTACAAGCAGAGAAGCAAGATAAATGCTACATGTCGGCAGAGAGGAGATGTACAGCGTGTTTCCTGAAGCGAATGTGTCTGAGCTCAGCTTCCAAGGGGGCAGCTTACTTATTTTGGCTGTTTTTTGTTTCGCCTTGGCAGGAGCAGCGTTAACAGTGGTCCACCCCTTCCTTTAGTGCACTTCCAAAGTCAAGTTGAACAATTTCATTAAAACAGCACTTTGCCGTCCTGGGAGACGGATCGGGAGACAGTTGATGTGGCCGAAAAAAAGCAGGAACTGATGATAAAAGGATGTAAAAAGCGGCCAGGGGGGAGGAAAGAATAAAAGGAGGTGAAGACTGGCTCGGTCCGATATTTCACCCGCATTGACAGAAGAGTTGTGTTTAATGCAGTGAGTACGGTGAAGCTGGCTTTGACTTTTTTGCTCACACCTCCTTTCTGAGAGGTGAGAGGACGACAAACTGACATCTCGTGGCCGGTTGCCAAACGTCTCCCCCCTCAGGAGTGATGTGATCTCCCCCACAGAGGATATTAACAGTGACCCCTCATGTTCATAATGTGACCCACGGACAACCTCTCTGTTCTGCCTGCTCGGTTTGTTCCAACTCTGTTCGCTGTTGTCAATTTATTCAAGGTTTCCCAACGTGGTTACGATAACATGAACCCCAACAAGACATTTACATTGTGATAATGTTACAGGCCAATTGCCTCTGAGCAATACTATTTAAATGCATGTGTAGTCAAGAGCATGAAATCATAGGCTACAGTCAGTCAGTGTTTAAGCCTGTTTATTAGTGTTTCTACGCACCGTAGAATTATTGGTGTAATGCTTATGTTTAAAATGAAACATAACCTCTGATAGAAACCTTTAGCTTGATTTAAACTGTGATCTGCATTTGTCATCAGCAGAATAGTCCAAACAGATCACACCACCATAAGAAATAACTATCATTTGCGAAACAAATGATTATTTCTCCAGGCGTGCATTCCTGAGAGCACTACTTGTAATTAAACTCTGCATCTATTGATAAAAATACTTCAAAAGTGTCTCTGCTGCCAGTGTTTTCACAAACAGGCAGCATGGTGGTGTGAAAAAGTGGCTTTACGAGCACATAAAAGCGGATACTGTTACAGCGCACTGGCTTGTGGTCAAAATCTCTTAAATTGCTAAAACAACAGTTGGGTTCTGTGGGTTTTTTTTTAAAGTCACTCCTTTCTCTTGCTTGAACTCGGGTCAGAAGAAAACCGTGGCACACTATGGTTGAACTTAAGCCTCTGAAAGGAGTGCAGCTCCAAGCAAGGCAATTTATGCAAAATGGTTGCGGTTGAACATGATATTTTCTATTTCATTAGTGCAGTTTAGTAATGTAAACCTGCAGAGAGGTCCTCATGGACAACTTAACAACCACCGTGACCATGATATTTAGTCATACTTCAAGTGGAATCTGTAGATTGCTAATAGAGACCATATTTATCTTCAGAATTGTAATTATTGTTGGGAAAGATAGGGACGCACTGGGGAATGATGTTGTATATCTGCACAAGTACAGTGATTGAACTAATGCTCTTTATTTCGGTAACAGACCGGAGCTCATCCCAGATTTCACGTGCATATAAACACACACTCGTTCCGCGGCCACATCCGTGCGTTCTTGCCCCATGGGCCAGGGTGAGTCTCTTTCTCTTTGTTCTAGCGCAGCGCCTGATTGGAAACATCAAGCGTAATTTCCTAATTGGGCCGTCCTAACCACTTTCATCTGTGGGATGCGAGGCGAGCAGGTACAGCCGTAATCTAATAACCATGAACAAGCGGTCCGCCCCAACAGACACATGCAGCGGAGGATGTTCATCCTGTGAGTCAGGCTTTTCCATGGAAGAATCGAGTTATCATCACCAGCGTCATCGCTGCCTCTCCCTCCAGCGCTGCATGGCCTGCAGCAGATCTAGTCCATCCGCCAGTCTGTGCCGTACCTGCTGCAGGCACCTGCGTTATAAGCATGCGATGCTGTTGTTGTTGTGCTGCTTCGTGTGGATGCACATTTGGGATATTGTCGGTGTAAATCATGGATATGTTGAAACTGTACATTTCTTTAGGTTGCAAGTTTATTTTCCCATTTTATGCTATGTTAATGGGATGCTTATGGTCTGGTTGGGTTTAGGCAGAAAAGACACTTGGTTAGATTTAGGACAAGAGAATGTTTTTGGCTTAAAATACCTGGTTCAGTTGCCACAAACAGGGCTGGAGAAGTCCCAGCATCTAATTTTATGTGGTTTTTGTGATCACAAACACAGCTGCAAATTGTGCCAAAGTCTCTCAAGAAATTTCCAATTGTGGCACGCTTAAAAATGTTGAAAAGCAGTTTTGAACCTCGGGATCACTGGCTCGTAAGGCTGCAGGATACTGGAAAAATAGACATTCTTGTTTTCTATGAGGAAGAAATTCAATATGACCAAATAACCCCAATAATTGCCTTGTTTTAAGCAAAAAAAGCATCATGATTTAGAAATGTATCTGTGTAGTCTCTAAGTGGGTTATTGTGAGGATTGTTTCCTTCTCAAACGCGTCTCACTACTGCGTGTTAGCATTTTCGTAAGCAAATTTTTTAGGGAAACAGATGAGAAACTTCGAAAAGTTCCTGGATGAGATGATCTGACAGTCATTATTACAACATTGGACAAATATTTTTATTTCAATATTAAACAGATTAGGAATGTCATAACTACAAAATGTAGAAAAACTATCCAGAAAGTTATAAAAGCCTGTTAGATTAATGTCAGCGACAGGCCAGAGTTTTCTACCAGCCTCTGTGGACATCTCATATAAATGTTGCTTTGGCGTAAGTATTTCTTGATGAACTCCAAACTTTCAGTTCACAACCTCCTCTGGGACAAACAAAAATGCTCATGCAAATAAATCAGGCTACATCGAACGCTTTGATAAATGAATGTAAACAAATGCAAGTCAGATGTGGGGAAAGGCAGCGCGGCCGTCCGCAGAGGGCCCTAACATCATCACTGCAGTAAAAAGCCGATGCCGGATTCTAAATAGCAACTTTAGAATTGTCAGTATATACTCACAACCTGATTGAGTCATCTCTCTTTGGGGCCGTAGCTTCATATGGCACACATGTTATGCACTTACAGAGGGCCTCATACATCGATCAAATCTGAGATCAGAGTGTGATTGTGCCTGTGTGTGCGTCTGTGTTTGTGCGTGTGTCAAGGTGTCTCTGTGTACCGAGCTGTGCAGCGTACATGTGCGAAACATACGCAACCGTATGAGAAAAGAAATAAACCGTCCCGTGGGCATTAGAGGAATGCAGATGGTAAAGAATAGAGAGGAGGGGAGGGGAGGTGTATGTGCAGCTTTTTACCCCCCTCGTGGTGGTTAATAGATGAAGATAGCTGGAATGGGTGGAGTCTTTAATGGCTTATCACAGGGCTCCATCTCTGGGCTCTGCCGCGCTGACGTCCCTTGGGACAGTCTTACGACCTGAGGTCAAGGCCGAACCAATAAACCTTCACTATCTCTACTTCCCTCATACCCCTGTCGCACCATCCCTTCATCCCTCCATCACCCAGTCTCACACTCATCATCCCCCTGGCTCTCTAAATAAGGGCATGTTGAGTCTATCAGCAGTCGGGAGCATTTAGGAGACCTTCTACTTACAAATCAAGAGGGAGTGAAAGGAAAAGAGTTTTCATCTGATAAAAGAAGATTGTAGCAGAAATTCCTCAATTGGTTGTTTTTAGATTTGGAGTCTGGGCAGATTGTCAGTCAGATGATTGTTTTCAAAATACATACACATGAGCATACAAACACGTGGTACAGAGCCACATGAATAAAACTTTACGTTTTATTCTTAACTACTCTCCTGCTTGTTATCAGTTTTTGGCTGGATTCTTTCACATGTGCCTCTGCTCTTGTTGTCTGGTGGTACAGCTGCGGATACATCTGTGTTGCCAGACAGCAGCAGAGCAACTGGTTCATAACATAATGTTTTATGTTGGCCTCGCAACCAGGACATATCTCTCTGTTCTCATGAAGATATTATATCACAGGGGAAAGTGGATAACTTTAGTTATGGCTTTTCATCGATATCCTAAAGAGGAACGGCAGCGCACATCTATCTTCTAGCGTTCTGGACAGTAGCACAGGAGGTGAGCGTGTGGGAGATCTGCAGTCTGGCTGAAAGACGTTTGTAGTTTTGACGGCTGATTGATGGATGGAGACAAAGATGAGAGAGTGAGTGAGGAGGATAAACGTAGTGACCAGATTCCTCAGCTGCCACCCGGTGCTAGCATAGCAACATGGACGTGACCCACTGGGAAACAAGCATGTTTAAAATGTATACATGCACAAATGTGTAGATGAACAACATCATTTACTCACAGCAGATTACAGTATGAAGGACATTCGGTGTAAATATTTGGAGTGGCTGTCACGTCGGTCACTGGCTGTTTGAGTGTACCTGCAGGGTTTATGTGCGTTGGGAATTGTTCCACTCTGACAGATGGAGCTTTTAGTTCCGTTTTTTAATGTGCGCCGGGTTAATAAATTCAAGCTGCGTTATGGAGCTTTACCGTCCGTCCCTTGTGCATGCCAGTATACGCTCTGTCCTCATCCATGCATCAACTAAATGCAGCGCTTTATGTCTAAATCACCATGATGCCTAGTCCCCTGCTTCAGTGTAGGGGCTTTAGGTTGATTCTGTGTTGTTCTGAGGCTTAATGGCAGAAAATGTAGTAAATGCAGGTCCAAATGAAAACCAGGACCTATTGTCAGTGTGCATTACATGTCAGCCTCCTGCTTCACCTCTCTCATTGGTCGCAGAGAGCCAGTAAACTGCCCAGAGACCTAGGGCCCTTCCTAGAAATGCTGTTGAACCATCACAATCCTCCCAAAGTGTTTGCATTCAAAGTATTACTGGTCAGCCCCCATCAATTACATTCTTGGCAGTCGCCGGCAGCGGAGCCACATTTATTTAAGGGTGGTGCCCGGTTGAGATGCTTACACGGGCTTTGAGGAGGGCTTTTAAAGATTTCAAGGTACAAGGGGGTGTTTTTACTTTGAACTAGCCCTTTTATCATTTCAGCTTAACGTCCATTGGAATGCTGTAGACATCAGTTGTGATAGATACTCTACCCAGAAAGGCTGTGCTCTCTTTTTTTTGACATCTTAAAATGATTACCGGGGTTAAAGAGGCTCTTTAACATTAAAAGAAGGACTGGGCGTGCAGAAGGCCTCCCAGGAAACTGGCACATGGCTTCACGCTGTGGGAGTCTGGCACATCAGTTGTTGCTGCTCATGCTCTGCATTAATTCTTGTAATCAGGGCAGCTGAGAGCCAGCTTTTACAGCTGATGTCATGCCACACAACAGTGCACATAAACACAGTGTCACTTCACACTCACTGATGTCGAATAAATAGCTAACAACGCCTCTGGTCTGTGCAAAAAAAAACAAAAAACCTCAGAGACGAAGAGTGAAGTAGACAACAGCAGTGAGCAGTCTCTGCTGACCGTGAACAATAACCCTGTCGCCTCTTAAAAGTCTGGATGCCATCTGATCCTCTTTTCTGTTTCTCTTCATTCTCCAAGACAACACCTAGGACACGATGCCTGATTTGTGTCTCTCTCATCCACTCACAGAATTAGAAATGTTCCCGCAGCCCGTTCCATGTGCCTGTTGTGCTGCAAGTTGTATACCTTCACTTCCTACACACCTGAATCACATTTTCCTGTGTTTGTTCTCCTTGACCCGCCCCGGTGATGAATAAACAGTCTACCGTCCCTGCCCTGGGTTAGGCGTCCTTGCCTGGATGACTTCCTCTGCTTCTTCATCCCTGTGTGTATGTGTGTGTGTGTGTGTGTGTGTGTGTTTGCTTTCGCCTGTGTGTGAACAGATGTTTGTATATATATGTGCACGTGTTCTGTCGCTGCTGAGTATCTCTGGAAATGCACCTTACCTTGTAAAATGTATCTGCACAAAAGAGTACAGACTTCTGCAACCATTTGGGAAGTGTAGTTGCAGTGTGTCTGTAAAGAGTTATATCATGTGTGGTGTTACTTCTCACAACCTGAACTTTTAAGAACATTTGAAACTGAGAAGTTTTGGCTGTTTGTCATTAAAAAGTGTGTGGTGCACAGACTGCATCATTTTTCTGTGCAGTTTGTTGTAGGTGGTTGTCCGACAGATAGCAAGTGGTGCTGATATTGTTAATTTTATTCAGGCTGAATCAGGACTCTGACATTAAAAAAAACAAACAAAAAAAACATGTTACATATTAATTTATTTATATCACATTCATTTAATTCAGAAACCCAGTTTTGTTTGTCGCATCTATGAACTTTGTGTTAACATTTGTAAACACTGTGTGTGTGGATGTGTGTTGAAGGCCACCTGTCTGGCATGCTTCAGTGTGAGAAGGTTATGTTCTGTAACCTTAAACTAATTCACACTCCTGAAATCCTCAGCTCGAGAAAGAGAAGGAGTTTGTCTTTGTCTCTTGTTCACAGTACATGTTTCTTAAGAAAAACTCGAAATGTCACCACTGCTTCTGGAAGGCATTGTAACTGCCTGAGAGCCGCGACAGGCACACTGCTTCCAAATGTGACTGTCATAGATATTTTTCTCAAGATGGGTCGACCTTCCACCCCGTGACTACCCCAAAATGTATTCTTTATTGTCTCTGATCAGTTTTTCTGTCCCGAAGACAGCAGGAATGCTATGTCGATCAATTGCAGTCATGCATTCATCACACATTTTGGGCTGTGTTAAGACGTCTGTTTGGCATCTCTCACAGAAAGCATGAATTTGGCTTTTGTCCACTGATTCCATCTCTTTCTGAATGATCTCCTTCCACGAGCAGTCAGAAAGGCCTGACTGTGCTCATGCCTATGTGTGCATGTAGATGCAGGAGGTGCTAGTGGGCTGTACAGAGTGTAATGAGCAAAGAGGATTTAGAGATCCCTGTGCTTTTGAGAGGCAGCTAGCCATGAACATCAGCCAAAACAAACCCATATGCAGGTCGCACACTGGAAGTTCTTTTGTCATGGATCTGTGATCACTTCTTCATCAAGCCTGTGTTTACGTTGGTGCAACTCCAGCCTCTAATTGAGTTAATGGTACAATAGTTTTCACCTTACCGTTTCTTTCAGTCGATCCCTGGTGATGTTTCGCCTCATTGGAAAAGCTGGATGTGAGCTCTACTAAATCTTTATCCCCTTTCCATCTTATAAAAAAAAAAAATAACCCACACCTGCAGTTTCACCTATGGACCGCTCAAGTGATTTACCATGAGATGGTGAGATGAGGGGCCAAGAAAAAGCTTTTTAATTTGTATGTAAATTATCACAAATCATGGTTGGTTTTGGCTCTTGGTTGGAAGCAGATTTAATGGATGATCATGACATAATTTTCACACACTCACACTGCTGAAATCGACCCTGTGACAAAATGTCCCTGAAATGAACTGATTGGGTTCCAAAAAAAGAGATGTTTTCATATTACACCACAGAGGAGTCGTTATTCTCCACATCACAGATGTCTTGTCCAAAGAACAGAAAGTATCTCATCTTTTTATTTTATACTGACAGATCTCTCTGTTGACTCACTTAAGAGGTCATCCAAAGCTTCGTGTCCATAAATCTTAGATGACGGCTGCGTCTCTCAGAAGCTCAGCAGTGTCAAGACATTGAGCCCCTGTTAAAGCAAGATAAAAGCAAAAACCCAACCCCTCTCTCATTGTGTTTATTAACCAAACAAACCGCACGGCTTAAGTCAGCCTTGCTGTGCTCTCGGATACACGACCAAATTAAGGAACTCAGATTATTAATGATTCAACAACAGTGCCACCCCAGCAGATAATGGTCTTGCCTACGCTTTTAAAGACTCGTAAATATTTTGTTTGCCGACGCAAAGATGGAATCACCTTCCGGCTTCTTATCAACACATTCTGTGGGAACTTAGAGGGATGAATTTGGTTCTCCCCGCTGTCCCAGCTAAAGGAATGTGATTCTGTTTAATTAGGGACTATGAGTGGGTTCATGGGAAGCCCCCCATTTTTAATTACTGGTCCCCATGGCTCCCCGGGCTGTCTCTAGCTGGTTGGGGGTCAATGCTACAAGGCCCAAGTCATAGTGCCATGCTGCCAGAGGTTACCAGGGCCAGCTGGTTCTCAGACAGCGTGTGAGTCTGTGTATGTGTGTTTGTGTTTGTGCCAAGTCCAATATTCTTCTTACCCCATCAAGACCCTTGTCAGTGGATGGCATGTTACAGGCCTGCTCAGAACATATTTTCAGCATATTTGTAAACCTAAATGCCTTCAAACATTTGAACTAGCAGACATGAGAGGTCGACTACCAAACCAGCGTCTGCAAGATTAGTTGAAAGAGCGATTCCACATGAACTTCCAAATATTTTCAAGTATATTCTTCTAATATGGTCCAGCTCTCGTATGTTTACGCCACCGCCCAAGTAAACACCAGAAACTATTTGGCCATGTCACATGATTAGAAGCCATTTCTCGGATTCAAATACTAACTTTGATCTAATTGAAGACAAAGGCTTTGGTTAAGTGCGGTCTGTAATCCAGCAGTTATGAATGGCTTATTTTACAAGAACAGATATAACCACAGACACATATGGTAAGGAACTGCCCATTGTGCAGGAAACGTCTCATGTCTCTGACCCATGGACTCCACTCGTTACTTATAATGATGTTGAAGTGGGAAAATAAAAACAAATTGAGCATGTCACAAAATGGAGTGCAGTTACAAGCATGTTCTGTCTGTTTCAACTACTTCTGCGGCTGCTTAAAGGTTTGAAAACAGGCTTGTGACCAGAGAGACACCAGTTAGAGCCCCGGGACATGTAAATAAACTCAATTGCCTCCAAATGTTTTTCTAGGGGACAATCAGTAGAAAGCTGTGGTTGCAGTAAGGTTTTTATTATATCAACCCCAATTTTTGAGCAATGCCATTTAGTGGATTTGCAGTAGTTTTCAGTTGCTTCATCGGTTCTGTCATTTGTCAAGCAAAAATATCAAACATTTTCATGTTTCCAGCTTCTCAAATGTTCAGATTTGCTGCTTTTCCTTGTTATGTATGACAGTAAATGAAGAGTTTTTGGATTGTTGGTGGGTTAATCACTTTGGGCTTCAGGAAATTCTGATGAGTATTTTTCACAACTTTTCTACATTTTATATCGAATGATCGATTGATTGAATAATTGTAAGAATATTCATTAGTTGCAGCTCTAAAGCAGATAGACGAGTCGCTCGTTGTTTCAGAAGTTCAGGCCTTCCTCAGAACCCAGTGGCTACCGTCAGACAACAAATAAGCCTTCATGGGCAACGGCCAGTGTTTGCAGATATCTTGATAGCAGTCATTCAGGCAAAGTCTTCCTCTTCATGCACTGTTAATTGTTTACAATCTGATGAGATGTGTGAATGGAGCTGTAGTTAAAAGATTAAGTCTATGACTTCTGCATATGCACATAGAGAAATTGAAGAAACTAAAGGAAGCTAAATCCTTGTTAAAATATAGGTGATGGATGCTAGTAAGTGGTGTGCAACATTTTTAACCAGAAAATGTTCTCCTCCTGATTGATGAAAGTGAGACTGAAATTAGACAATAGTCAGTTTAAAAGTGCTATTTGTAAGAAAAGTTGATTGTGAGTGTCATTTCCAACTCGTCAGGTACTGACGCATTGTGGTGGTGGCCACCCCGACCTACAATCCTGATGCATCAGTATTTGATGTGTTGGGAACGAGACTGAGAAATCAACTTTTCTTACAAAGTAACACCTGTAAAATCGATAAAACAAACAGCCTAAAGACACTACAATGGTCCCCAGTCAGGTGATAATTTACTGTTTGTCTTTACAAGTGACCTCTTTCACTTTCCCTTTAGTCATTTAATTAATTGCTATTACAAGCATATTGATTAAAGCAGCTTTAATGTAAAATCAGTCAGTAAAATACTTGATATTTAAAGTTCAAGCTTTCCCTCAAAAGTGATTTGTTCATCAGCCTTTCAGACACATGACTTGATGTGTTTGAGGCCAATTAAGTGTAACTTAGCATGAGTGACACCAGTAGCAGTAGGTTGGTGGGAACAGATGATCAGAGGTCAAAAGGTCTGGGCGTTCAAACATATTGACGATGCAGCTATTTGACCTGACAATACACCCATCAATCACCTCCTCACCGGTGAACAAGCGCTATGTCAAAGGCATTTAAAGACATGGTGACACTTGAACCTTCCTCAAAATAAAGCTCACTTACACTCACAATAGAGGTTTGATTGATTGGGATGTAATGAGGTACAAGTAGTTTAAGCTAGTTGAGGAAACACTTTTCAGTTTTACATCAAGCAACAAACCTTACAACACACTGAAACAGAACTTCTGGTATATTTTGTCATTTTGGAAACGGTTTGGTAGATATCCTCAGTTGGCGGCCGCGACACAGGCTACAATAGCTGCAAAGTAATCTTTAACATCAACCATCAAAGTACGTCTACTAAAAGTGCTTGTTTTTGCCACTGACAGGCTAAGACTATTACTCCATCGGTCTTAAAAAACATTACAGAAATGATCCCTACAGAGATGAACCTTTTCGTTTAACCAGAAACAGCTGCTGTGCCGCTCTCGCCAAATCCTCAATTTACAGAAACGATTATTTGATCATCATATAACTGACTGGATTCAAACTCGACGACAATCAGAAACAAAATAAAACTCTCCAAAACCATCTTGTTTTGTGTTTCCACTGTTCCAACAACCACCAACTCTGGTTTGGTAAAAAAAAAAAAAAAAAAGACAAAAAACAAAGATGAGTCACCCAGATAGATGTTAAAATTGGAAGAGTATCTAGACAGAGGTCAGACATCAGAGAATCAACAGGGGAAAACTCCGTGTAGAGCCAAACTACTTTCACATTGAGTGAATTTTGGGTTTATTTCAAACTAAAGTTGGATATTGTCGGAAAGACTAAACAAGATGGTTTCTGTGAGTTGTATGTTGTTTCTTCTGAGTTCAACTGAAGAGTGTTTCACAACAATGAAATTACTGTTTCTGTAAATGATGTCTGGTGGATTTGGCGAGAGCGACTTGGTGTCTGCTTCTGGTGAAACAGAAAGGATTTTACTCTTTGACGAAGCGGTCTATCTCTGTAAGGGATCCTTTCCATTTTGTTGTCAGACACTTAGAATAACAATCTGAGCCTGTTAGTGGCAAAAACAAACACTTTGATGGTTGAGGTTGCCCACAAGGATGGAGTTATTGCAGCCCATGTCACAGTTCCTTGCCGAATTGCTCAACAAAACCAATTCAAAAACATTTTGTACCTGTTAGTCATTTACACACCAAAACATGTAAACACGGGGCTCAGGTCTGAAGATTCCAAAATTCAGCTTCAACAAATTAGATCTTAGTTCTTGAAAATTTTCCACCAGGAATGTATCATCTGTGTGTTGGTGAATGTGATCAGAGCAGAAATGAGCCCTTAAATGTTCCGTGTTGTAAACAAAAACATCATCTTCCCACAGGCAGACAGGAAAAACAAAGGAAGTGAAAGAGAAATGAGCGGAGGGATAAAGCTGAAGTGCTGACTGCATCCTATGTTTCTGTACGATTTCCTCCCCAGACACGTTCTCACACACACAAACACAACAGGACAACCTGTTCTAAAAGAGCCATTGACCTTCTGCGTGAAAGCCTCCAATAACAAAACAAGACATCAATAAGCTGAAAAACGATACTTTGAAAGCGGAAATCACCTCGGCGCATGGAATAGCCCCAGAATGGCTGTTTAGAGCACAATCGCCATAATACTGTAAAGGAGGGGATGTGCTTCTGTATTGTGTTGGCCAACAATGGCTGACTGTAAACTCACAGCCACACCGCCCTATGGATTTAGCAGCTCCTCACGGGGTTGAGCTATTGTCCTGGTCCCGAAAAGCATTTCTTTGTGGCTGAGGGCCAATGTGTGTCAGGTAACAGGTGCTGAAGATAACTGAGATATGAGAAAGAGAGCGGCAGAGAATGAAAGAGAGAGTGAGGACGAGACAGAGGTGTAAACCCGTTTCTTTCTTCCTTTAAAAAAATGTATATTTTGATTCCTCTTCAATGTGGGCGTAGCAGGGTTTAATCTGTTCCTCTAGTTCACAAAAGGGCTGTCGCAGTGGCATGATACCTCCATACACTGAGCTGCACTGAAGCATTCAAGAGCTCTGGAAACATCTCACAATACCCAGAACCAACAACACAACACAACAAGCCTCTCTCTTCCCTCTCTTCCCCTACTTCAGCTCCCTCTCAATAAATCAGGAAACCTTACTGCATATGTCAAATCTATCTCTTCGTGCCAACTTTAATATTAAATTCGCACTACTCTTCCAAATTAAAGCAACATTCATCCTTTTATTTTATTAATAATGGACAAAATGATTATGTGTGATGTCAAAAGTGTCAAATCTGAAGTCATGCTCAGCTCTGAAGTGTTTTATAGCTACATTTAACTGTATTTTGATCTTCGTCCTGCAAGCTCAGATGTCATCAACCATGTTTCCAGACACAGCTGGCTCTGATGAACACATTGTACATGACCTGGCCACCGACAAATGCCAAACAGAGAAATTGAGGGAATAGCTTGTGAAGAAATTAGGAAATTTAGCAGCTAAAAAAAAATGTTTCTCTCAGTTACTGTTTGAGATAAAGAACAGAGCTTGTTCATCAGGAGGCCGTAAACACGGCTCCATAAGAATGCTGATGTTTTCCCGATAAGCAGTTTGCTGTCATAAGTTTCTAAGATGAAAAGTAGCCCAAAAAAACCCCAAACAGTTTTAAAGCAGTCAAATATTTTGTCTGCACAATTTACACATATTTCCAAATTACAGATTTGAATGGAAATCCGTAATATTCAGGAAGGTATTGGCGAAAGGTACCTGACGTTATGTTTCCACTGCAGCCACTGACTGTAAAAAGATGAATGACATGACAGCTCCCAAAAACTGAAGTATAAACATCTCAATCTTTCCCTGGTGGCTAGCTGTTGAGTAAGTCATAAATCCCTTCCTCTCCATGTTAGCAAATGAGACATGTGCCAAAGTACACATCAAATAATTCTTTCCCAAAAATGGTTTCTGTCATTTTAGGTACATCTGAAATATTGTAGGCTCATTTTTGTACTGTGGGAGGTAGTGGAGACACATTGTGCATCTTTATATATGACTTAGGGTTCGGATACAAAGATGGTAAATTATTCATTGTCTTACTTGTGTTGTTGTCTCACATTGTTGGAGGTGCAAATCTGTGTAGCTGAATGAAGCTGTCCTCAAACAACCTGGCAATGTTTTTGTTTCCCTCTAGTGATATTACACACTGTGGTTGTATGATAGCTGCATAGATTTTAAAATATCAGGTCAGTTTTACACCAGTCCGTGTTAATGTCAATCAGGGTGTTTTCACCTTACCTTGAGGTGTTTATTTGACATCAATGAACATAAATACACACCAGAAGCATTAAAGCACTGCATAAACCCACAACTGTCATGATGGTGTGCCAATGAGACAGGATGAAAATCAACACAACTGTCAGATCAACAAGTTACATGTCGGTGTGTATGACTTCATGTGAACAGAAAGCGAACCAGAACTTAAATGGAACAAGTTTATAATTTTTCCCCCTTGCTCCGCACCAGGTGAACCTGACTACAGGTGTGAAAACATACTTAGAATACACTGACTCTGGTTTGAAAATACTTCATTAGCATTGTCAGTCAGAAAGGTAGTGAGCTGTTACACAGAACAATTAGGCTGAATGTAAAGTTAATGTGCCAGTCTGACAACACTCCACCATGCTGACGGAAAAAAACGTATATGTTTCAACAAAAGCAGCTTGTAGAGTTCAGCTTTGACAGCGAACTGGAACTTCAGAAGTCTGCACACAAGCCGCATGGAGCAAATATGAACCTCCAAGGACCTCTCTCCAAACCACCTGGCCCAGAACAGATGTCTCACCCAGGGACAGAAGAGAGCCTGGTCTGGTCCAGTGTGGTCAGGTCTGGCACGGACTGGGCTGAAAGGAAGAAGGTGCAGGTAACACGGGTAATGATCCTGTCTGCATTTGGAAAATGATGTGCAGGACTTTCGTGGATCTGCCCGTTCAGCTCACACCCTATCATTCATGCCTGAGTGGTTGATCGGGATCCAAGAGGGTACGTCCAGCGGGATGCCCTGGAGGAAATGAGGTCATTGGAACAGATCGTGTGGAGTAAATGAAGCAAACCATGCCGATCCAACTCTTTCGCCTCTGCGTTTGACCTGTTATTCCTTTCAACTGGAGCTCAGTTTTTATGGTGAGAGATGACTTCATTGATATACATCCTGGTTGTCTTTGAACGCCTACGCCTACCGTGGACGCGCACCCCGCCAGAGGTCTCATGCTCAAACAAAGCTCCTACACATATGTCCATTTTAAGATACTCCGAGGTCTGGTGAGCACGCTCCCATCATCCTCAGTCCTGTCCAGCGTCCAAGCAACAAGCTCAGCGAAGAGGGATGGCTGGGAGAAAAGAAGAACAAGTGAGGTTTATATGCTCTTTGTTTTTTTTTTATTAGTCAGTACACAGTGGAGAGCATCAGGGAAGATGATTGAAGAAGAGAAAAATAAGAAAAAAGCGTGAGTCCAGCATTTTACATCACACAGAAACAGTGTGCACCTCAGCCTGTTGATCCTCCAGTGCACCCCGAAGTGAGGGAATTTGGAGGAAGGGTAAAAAGAGCTTGTGTCTTCATGCCAAGCATTACGTCTTGCCTTAGTCAACCAACCCCTGAGCCTTCAGTCTTGGCTTCATGGCCTCAAAAGAAGACAGCCACTTAAACAGATGATTTTTATTTTCAACGCGACCGCAGAACACTGCAAGAGGAAAACAGACAAAACAACCTTCAAATGACACAAGGATGTTAGATTTCAGATCAAAATCTGCAGAAAGAACACACACACATACACACACATACACACACAGACACACAAGGATTTCCTGTATCGTCATTTATTTGTGTGTTTGTTTTCCAAGTCCGCATCAACAGTATGCTCTTCGCTATCATTGGGCTTTGATGCTCTTTCATGTCTGGAGACACAAATGCTTTTCTTTTATTAGAACTGGCAGTGAGCGCTGGTGGTTTGCGCTGTCTCTCTGAACGGAAAATGTTAGACACAAATGTCGCCAATTTTAGGGCCAGGGTCACTTGTGGTATTTATGAGCATGATGAAGAAAAGCTACAAATCAAAAACAAAAGATCACAGTTCATATAGTGCACCTTTTTTTCTACTACATTATATTGAACTTACTTGAAGCTACATTAGGCAATATTTGACCAATAATTAGTCCAGTAATTGCTGGACTTTCAGCTTTGATTTGGTCCAAAAATGCCAGAAAAATTCCTGTGGTTTACAATACTTCATTCTCTTCATTTACTTATTTTTGCTCTCTGATGTTTAACGCCTGTCAAGTAGTGTGTTCTCTGATTGTCTGACTGTAGAGGAAAAAACATCATGTAAAACAATATTTTAAAATGATGAGCTGTTTGAGTGGAACCACTCGAAGTGTGATGAACCAAAACAATACATAAGAAATGGCTAAAAACTGGGAAAAGCTGCAGATTTGGTTGTTGATTCTCAGTGGAATTGGCAGTAATAGAAAATGATTCAAATATCAGTTTTAAAGAATACATCAAATTTGAGGTGCAGAGCTTAAAACAACAGAGCCTTAATGTATAAATGGCTTCTCAGGTTCTTATTGCGAACATGTTAACAATCAGCAATCAACAACACGGACATGGGCATGTATCATTTATTTACTTTGGCTCTTTGTTTGTAGTTTTTATATTGTGGTTGGGGAAGTTGTTGAGAGTCATTCAATGCAAACAATAAATCAACCGTGCTGGAAAAAAAAAAAAAAAAAAAAAAACTATGAAAAACTGCAGAGCTGAGTGCTCATTCTCAGAGGGATTGATGAATCACATAGCAGGGACTGACTTTATTAAAAATACAAGCAATAAAAACAAACAATCGATTAAAACGTCTAAAAAGTATTGATGTAGATGTTATGCAGATACGCTGTATGCTGCAGATATAAATCTTCAATAGAGTGTGGTTGAGAAATCCTAGCAGGCTCTTCCTCACATGTGTTCTGCAGAGTCCCTCACTGGCTTTGTAGAAGTAACAAAGCACGATTGCTCTTGACATAGATAGGGCGCACGTTGGAGCGCGTTCAAAACATGCTATATCCAACAAATATGTTCGCCTGCAGTACGTGAGCGAGTTTGTGGTATGGGAACAATTGCTCTTTAAGAACCCCCTGCTTACTGTCATGCGAGGCCGGCTACATTGAAATAACAAAATGCCCTAAATGACTCTAAACCTAGTAATGTATTTTTTTGGAGCAAGCAACAAACCAAAGTAAAATGATAATAGCTGGGTACATGTGATCTAAAGGTGCTTTAGCCTTAAGCAAAACAACTGTTTAGACACAGTGTGAGTGCTTCTAGTAAAACATATATAGAGTTTCTTTAAAGGGCTCTGTGTCTGTAGGAAGTGCGTGAAAGAGTATACTTGAGCTCCTTTATATGCAGAGGCACAAAGAAAAGCCATCACTTCGACAAAATATGTCATGAAACGGAAGGCCCCACCCATGCTTTACCTGAGCCCCATTGAAAGAAAGCGTGCAGAACAGGATATCATTACTAATAAAGAGGAAACAAGGCTTAACCAGTGCCAACAACCTGCTATTAAAGATGTGAATACCTCATTGTGTTGGTGGTCTAAGGCTGAATCTTAAAATAACAGGGTTTTACATGGTCTTCGCTCCCCTAGGCGGTGAGTTGTAGCCACACTTGCCTTTCAAAGATTTTTTTTTTTAAACTTTCCTTGTAATCGAGGGCCTCATTCACATGCTTCCTCACAGAAAGGTATAAAAAAAGGAGGGTTGGCACTCTTGTACTCCTCGATTAGTATTCTGAGAGGCAGACAAAGCAGAATTAATAGCCTTTGACACATTTAACTTCCTTTCCAGGATCCAGTTTGATTGGTGGGGAGGTTTTGTGTGGGTGATGATAAGAATGCCGGAGGGCAGGCTGACATTGCAGGTCCCCCGACAACTGATTTCATTAGTAATGTCTGGCGAGAAAGGTATTAACCTGAGTCCTCTTCTCTTAAAGTCCTCGTCTTCTTCTCTCAGGGGCAGAAAAGAACAAATTCCAACGCATTTATCACCTTAAAGTGAAAGCCAAAAGGAGAAATTGGGGAAAAGGGTTTTTTGCGAGGAGGGCCAAGCTTGATGAATCAAACACTTTTCCTGCTCGCTGTGCATCAGGGTGGTTATTCCTCCAGTCTGAACTATGAAAACGATCCCGTCCCTGCGGCTGCTGTGTGTGACTTACAGTATTTCATCACAGTCTGGTCTGCGAAATGATCAGGGCTGATCAGTAGTGATGTATGACGAAGATACGCAGGCAAGATGAGTTGTTTTACTCCCATCTACTGATAAATAACAGCTGCAGGGGAAAACAAACTCTGTACATCTGTTGAGGAGTCGATTCAAGCATTTCTACTTGTGGGAAACTCTGGCTGCATAACAAATTACATGGAGTAACTATTTTTTTTGGCTCATTCTACATTTTTACACACAATATATTTGAGTTTAACTACTTTTAGGGCAACAAACGCAGCCATGCAGCTGTTACCAATGAATATAACGGCACTTGTGAATACCATCATTATCTTTGCACGTTATTTGTCACATAGATATGTCACTAATAGGATCTCATGAAATGTAAAAGTAGCTGATTTGTTAATTTTTAACCACCCACAATTCCCCAACCCTCCTTCACTCAAGGAAATTCAAGATAAAACTGACAGAACCGCGAGATTCACAGAACAAAAATTTACACACAAAATCCTAGTGGAGAAAATTTAAAGCAAAAGTCCAGAACATGTGTTTTGATTTAGATTTACATTTTTTTTTGTTATTGCCTGTGCCCTCAGATTGGATTTGAATGGATACGTTTGCTCAAAAAATACACTATTACAGTGGTGCATCACAGTGCTGCTTTTAATAATCGCTGTGGTCGCGGATATGTCAGATGCTGATTTTGAAATGCCCGCGGGAGCAATGAACATGAGTCCATTCTTGATTAAAAGCTCTGTTTTTGCCGTCTTTTTTCTCCCAACTGTTGTCTATCATCTCATCTCTCGTCTGTGTGTTTAATCTGCCTGGCTTGAATCTCTAAGTTTAATGTGATACACAAATTCGACTGGCTGAGTAGTGTAGTGATTAACAACACATGCAATTGGCCTGTGAGTACACTGGGCCACCGTTGCTGTAAAGACTAGAAACACTGTGCCAGTTAAAATAGAGTCGCTTGGTCAAACTGCAATACTTTATATGAATAAGATCTAGTCTGGGTCTGGATAAGATGGTGTGCAATGTCAAAACATCATCATGGTCTGTGTCACTGAAGTGAAATCGCTGAACTTCAATCTGAATGGTGGGACCCTTTTTTTGACATATAATCAGTTGAAAACAGTACAAAGACAGTACTTTTAATGTTTAACCTCATAAACTTAATTGATTTTATTACTGGGAATTAAATGCCACCATCACGTTTCAAACAAGTGTGGACAGGAGCAACAAAAGACTGTAAAAAGCTCCAAAGACACCTGTTTGTTCATTGATGACAGGTGATGGTATAATGATTGGGTATGAAAGCTGAATTCTCGGAAGGCTCAGTCGATCACAAGCAAGGACGGGGCTGGGATCCTACAAAGGATATTATTTAATGGGCTCAGGAACTATTTGTGTAAGCTTTGTCGGTAACCACGGTTTGTTATAAAATTATTAAATTCTGGTTTTGTTTATGTTTGACGCAGGGGTTGTATGAAAAATGATTAAAAGAGGAATCCTTTTGATGCCTGAACTCATGACATCAGTATTTCTGAAATTCTGACTACAGTACCGTATAAAAATGTGTGCAACATTTCAATGGAAACACAACTTTTGTCTACTCTGACTCCCAGCTTCTCCTCTCCTCTCCTCTCCTCTCCTCTAACTCCTTCTCCTCTGTTCCCAGTCAGCCATTTATAAACACTCCTCCCGCTCGGCCGGTGAACGCAGCCCGAGACGAATCACGCTACGTATAAACAGGAAAGCTAGTGAATAGACCTGACCTCCCTGCGTTTTACATGCCAGCCACCATGCTGTCTGTCAGTCAAGCGCTGCTTGGCCCATAAAGAGCCCATAGTATGCGTGTGATGTTTATAGTGTTATATTCCTGTGTTTGATCCTCACATGTCCTGGCTTTTATAATGTTTTTATTCACATAACTTTCTCCCACTGCATTAGCGAGGCGAGGAGCGTGTGAGAATGACTGTGGGAGAGTGTAATCGCTCTTGACAGAGGAATATCTGTCACAAGGGAATAACAGCTCTGTGGTCAGATTCACTGTGAGAGGAAAGTTCTCAGTATTAGATGGGAGGATTTGCATGGGAGTGTGTAGTTTCCACCAAAAGATGCTGACTTTGAGGGTACACACGCAGCACGCTTTAATTCCCGGCGTTATTTTTCGCTGCCAAGCGCTGCGGCGAGAGATTCATAATTTTAATCAGAATTTCCAAACTTCTGCTGAGGACACAACAAACATGAAGTGAGACAAATTTCCAGTCATTCCCACAGTGTGATGATTTTCCATAGGAATGTATGTTGCCCTCGTGTAAAGGGCGGATACACTCACTGGTGCACATAAATCTGAGGTAATGCTCACCATGAAGGGTGGATGCAGACAAATCGTCATCATATCCACAAAATACAATCGCTCACCGGTGTGTTTGTTTATTTTTGATTTCCATACGATTAGTCAGATTTTTTTTGTCATGGCAAGGAAATGGATTATTATTATTCAGGCCAAATATTTAATGTTCCCATTATTTGAGCAGGCGCATAAACAAATGCGTCATCAGCAATTCATTGCGCGTACAATAACACACAGGCTGTTTCCCACAGTGGGGCCCGGCCTGGCAGCGGGGCCCGCCTCTGCCTCGGAGCTGCTGGGACGGAGCCAGCTCAGGGGTTCAGACCACCACAGCACTGACACACACACACACACACACACACACACACACACACACACACACACACAGAACCTGCGCACAGCTGTGGTCACTGAAGACACATGTGCCACTTCTGCTTTGCATCATGTGCGCAGGGTGTTGGTACCACTGGTATTTCCTGCATTTGGACTTTGAAATGTACCTTTTTTATTTGATTTAAACTAAAACTATGAAGTTAGGCATGAGGCATGGGGACTAGGCTACAAAACCGTGTAGGCTTTGTGATTGATGGGTCATTAAATATTTTATTACCGTATCAATCTCCAACAATGACCACCAGGACTCACAATAACAATGGTGACGCTTATCTCCTCCAGCACAAAGATCTGGCAGAGTTTATCCCAGACCTCCTGTTCTCTGAAACACATAACTTTTTCACTATTGCATCCAAAAAAAAACCTGCAGTGCAACCTGTTTAGTAGCTGAGATTAGAAAGATTGTGTGTTGACTCAGTTCTGTGGCGTGTTTCAAGGCTTTTGTGTTGTGGTGTTGCACTGGACCATGTTACATGGAAATGAGTTTGTTATGTCTGATTCCAGGAGAAATTAATGAGCTAGATTAAGTAGTAACAGCTTGAGCAGTGTGATAACAGTAGTGATAGTGATTTTTAACCATGCTAGTGTGACAGCATCAACAATATGAAATATCTCAACACACAGGGGAAGGTCTGCCATGACACTTAGAGCTGCAATGAGTAGTCGATTAATTGAATAGTCGATTGAAGGAAGATTTGTAGACCACTATTTTAACAATTATTTGATTCAGTCATGTTTCAAGCTAAAATTTAAAACATTTTCTGGCTCCAACTTCTTTAATGTGAGAATTTGCTGCTTTTCTTGGTCATTTCTGATAATAAATAAACATTGTTTGGGTTTTGCACTGCAGGTTGGTCCATTAGATAAATTTTAAGATGCCACTTTGAGTTCTTCCAAGGTCCCGATCTGTCCTTTTATTCAGGTCCACATCAAACAGTAATGGGATCTTTTCTTGGCCAGAAGACCCAATTTCTATCCAGGTTTCATGGACATCCGTTCAGTAGTTTTTGTGTAATCCTGCCGATAAACCAATCAACAAACAAACAGACCAAGTTGGATGTTTTTGTTTTGAACAATGTGCAATGCGGACAGAAATATCTGAGAGGAAGACAGCAAATGTTTTCAAGTTGCTGGTAATGATCAATAAACTAACTTTAAATTGGTCATATCTTAATTTTCTGAAAATATTGTGCTGCTGGGTTGTTTTTTGGTAAAACTAATTGCATCATTCCGTGTTCAAGCTCTTCATTGACTAACCAGAAGGTCATGACCGGCACTTTCGGTCTCGGTCATCATTACAGCTCCTGGGAGTCGTACAGAGGAGGCTGATGTCACCATATGGGGCCTCCGACACATTCCTGGATCGGACCAAAACCTCCAGCAAAGTCAAATGACATACGACTGCTCTCTCAATGCACGCAAATGTGACTGGCTTCATTTACACACTCAGCATAAACCTGACGTGTTACCCATAGGACTGGGGCTGTATTGACATGGTTACACACATCTGTTTTTAAGCATTTTGTGGCACAAATGTGGTCTCTTAATAACATCCTACATTTTAATGCGGTTTCCCATTTATTTTCTGAGCGATGAGAAGCTCATACATGCGACATTTTGCGTCAAATAATACTTGGATCTGAGCAATTAAAAAGCACACATCATCTGATATACTGCCATTAGAACAACCTAATTTGTGGAATAAAACCACTTTGAATGAGACATTTCCTTCTCTGGACCACAAAGAGTTAAAAGTCAGCCTTGCGTAAATAAACCCCAGTTAAGACAACAAATTAAATATCAGATGTGTGTCACCTAAATGGAGGGAAAAAAAGAGATTTGAGTCAGCAGAGCAGCCATGGTGGAGCCATTGTATCCTGTGTCATCAAGATTAACAGCTACACTACAGCGGCGAAGTGGCCTCTGGGATGGGGGGAAGTGTGTTGCAAACTTACTGTAGGATCTCAATTCATTTCGTGGGAGCCTTTCCAGAGTGCAGCGAGATCACTTCTTCATTCTTATGGCCTGACACGCTGCGCTCACACCGAAGGAAATCTGAAATCTGAGTGAAAAATATCGAACGGTTGACTCTAAATCAAATAATGTGTGAATGGGACACGTCCGCCGGCAGTAAAGCAGTTTGGCAGCAGTTCGATGAGATGTACTTAATCGCTTGTTAACATGATCCTAGCAAAGGTGTGGCTGAGTGATTGTTTCAGCAGCCTTTAATCTTCAGGAGACAAGGCAGTGTATTTATAAATGTCTGTAATGTGTGCGTGCATGTACAGTATTCCTGTGGTTGCTTCTGTGTGTGTGTGTGTGTGTTGGTGGTTCGGGGAAAAATACTCATGTTCTGATCTGATCCGAGATATTTCCTTTTAGCTGGGTTGCTATTTACAGAACTACTGTAATGACTCAGAGTGCAAACGCCAGCGAGCATGCCGATACCCATCTCCAGAGCCTGGCGCACGGCCAAGTCTGAGTGTTTGACTGGGTGCAGACATGCAGCTTGACCTCCGAATAACATTACAGTGTTATTATCTGGATTACAGGGCAATGAGCAGATAGACAATGAGCATTTGTTTGTTTGTTTTTAGTATTTCATGCAGTGTTTAATGTGACATGTGCAGTCCTGCATGAGGAACAAGTAGTACATTTATAGATGAGTCAATCTGGTGGCTTAGTGTTACACAGTAGTTTTAAGGAAAGTACTTATTCGCTCTCTTGCTGAGAGTTTCATTACGTCTGAACTGCGTGCGACACAAGCAAGTGTTAGCAACAGAATCTTCTTGGTTTGTTGTTTTCCATTGTGGTGTCCTGCACAATGCCACGCCGTTCCTGTCGTTTAAAATTTGACATGGACCAGTTGATTTATTAAGCTGAAGGAGTTTTTAGCTGTACAGTAATTATAAGGGCTATATTGTAGAAAACTGGACTGAAGAAGCCTCTGAAAAAATGAGCTGAGAAGAGGAAAATGAAATTTTCTTTGTCTTGTCATGACACTGTGCCTATGATCTGTTTAGGTTTAGGTACAAATACCACTTGGTTAGGGTTAGGAAAACATGATGATTTGGCCTGTTTTGGTTGGTTCTATAACAGATGTTTGACAGCCGGCTTTGATGTCTCATAAATGGCTATAAATATCCCCAGGTGTCGGCTGTTTGCTTGCCTTGTTGGCAGCAATAACACCACCTCCGTCTCCTTCCACCCTCCCTATCTTAGTGTAACAACTGGAAATGTGGGGGAAACTGCTAAAAGAAGCTTACCGCTTACTAGCACCTTTAAAGCTGACTAATAATCATGTTTTATCTTACTTGTTAAATCTGTGCACAACATGAAGTATAGTGATGTAAGCTGGTGGTTGTTTGGGGGCTTATTAGGCGGACTACTCCTTTGCGAGGATCATTGACTGGCAGCCAGCGAAGCTTTAGAGGTGCCGGTAGGAAGATATTTTAATGTCAAGACAGAACCCCACTAGCTGTAAGCTCATGTTTCCTGTCTTAATGCTACGCTAAGCTAAGAAAGAGAGGGGCACCGACCCTATCATCTAACTCTCAACAAGAAAGTGAATAAGTGTGTTTCCTAAAATGTCAGAACCGTTCCCTCATGCTCGGTCAACCCACAAGTTATTTATTTGGCCCCTCTTGAAGCAACAATGAACTACCACAGCACTTAAGAGCGCACAGAAGGAGCTTTTAGATCAATTCTTCCAAACCCGCTCCTTAAAAATAGCATCCAACTGTACTCACGCACACATTGTGCACACATCCAGTCAGACACACTCACACACACACCTTCCTTTGAGCTCATCAATCATCCTTTTTCCACAGGAGTGTCCTCCAGGATTGAGTCTTAATGTCTGTTATGAAATCTGGACCATGTGTTGTGAACCAATATTAGTTTACAGTCCCTGGGCCTTTCAGCCTAGTTTGGTCCCGTGCCTAAGTACTTCTCAAAATCAGATCCATTTATAATGCAGTGGTGCATGAACATTTGCTTTCCCTTAAAGGCCCAGGCTAGATTCGAAACAGCATCATTAAAATCACCCTGCCGGCTTTGTTACAGCATGCGTCATTGTGCTGAAGGCATTCTGTGACTGACTGACTGACCCAGGCTTTAGGTTTAAAGTGGGACTTTAGAGCTGTTTACAAACACAGGAATAAAACATATCTTTTGTTTTGAATTACCACTGGAAGCTGAAAGTTTCTAAAAGAGCTCATTTTCCACCATAAAATCATCGATCATAAAAACGTTTGCGCAATTCTTCAACTCAAGATAAAACCCATACTGCGGCTTTGATGCTGCAAATATTTATATGAAGATGCAATGTCACTTTCTCACCCCTCCCTCCATCTTTGTGATTGTTTTCAACCCCAGCGGAGGGTCCAATGGGTCATAGCCTCAAACCAAAATCCAGAAATTGTGACAGTGATTGGGGAGAAGGTGTGGGAGTCATGAGGGCCTCCGCTGGGTGTGAAGTTGTGGTTGACTGAGCTGACAGGAGGGAGAGTTTTCCCCCAAATTTGCATTATTTATCTGGATTTCTGCATCGTTAACACATGCTCTAGCAGCTGCTTCATGCATAACAAGTTTTTTTTTAAAGTTGGGATGGAGGGTTAGATGAGTTTGAAACCAATATTTCTCATGTATGTGTGTGCACGAAGAATAACACTGAACAAAAGTGAAAGAAAGATTGCAGAGTGGAAGAGAAGAGGCACAAATCAGACAAATGCATCAGTGTACACAAACATATCCATAAAATTCCAACCATATCATTTCCATTTTTTTCCTTCCCACAAAAAATTATTTAAAATAAGTTTTTTTTTGTATTGAAAATGGTACAGTCAAGTTTTATACTTGACTATACTAGTCTGATTATAACCTTGGCTAAGGAGGTTCTGTTTTGGCCTGTATTTGCAAGCAGGATTACACAACAACTACTTAAAGGATTTCAATGAAACTAGGAATTAGGACGGGTCTCAGCCCAGAACAGACCCCTTCAATTTTTGGTGCAGAGCCAGCAGTTTCAAGTTTTTTTTTTGCGAGATAGGCTGTGTTTCAACAATTTCATTAATTTCACATGGAAAGAAAGCACGGATCATACCCAAAATAATCATATGTAGGTGTCGGGTATCTCAAAGTAAAATCTGAATGTTAAGGATTTAATTTTTTTTTACAGTGTAATGATTACTTGGAAAGAGAGGTTCTTTATCACGTATGTACATGTCAAGTGGTTGTAATCACAGGAATGGGGTGACGTCGTGTTTCTGGTTATTCAGGTATGCATGAATAAGCGTCTGCACGTACTCTGTGTGTGTGAGTGTTTCTACCCCACCTCAAGGCCATGTTCGTATCCACCCTGTGGGGTTTTCCTGCACACACCCCTCCCTGACGCCGCACCCAGGAGACAAGACGAGAGAGCAAAGGAGGGTCCCTGCCTGACAGCACCAGGGAATGACTCCCTCCAAATGCTATGCAGGGTGACATCTGCAAACCATAACAAGCCCTTAAAACGCCCCCAAAAATGTGATACAAAGAGCAGGGCCACGGCCTTCTTCTGCTCTCATAATGAGGCCACGGGATAAGCATCTTCACAGCGAAGCAGGAGGAAAGAAGAAGGAGTTCAGCTTTGTTTTGCGCAGATTAATTTATAAGACGTCACTTTTTTTGCTAAACATTTATATTACAACTCAGTGCGTGTAATTACAACGCGTCACATACAGCGTAAGCATCATTGTGTGTGTTGAGTGATTCAGCATGTTTCTCCTGAATCATCCCAATCAACACCTTTAACCTGGATGTTGTTTATCAATATAATTTCAAACTGCTGCTCTTTTGCACGCTTGCTGACCTCAGAGGAAACGCACCCTGCTGCATGATGTCCCCCAACCCCCACCCTCCAACCCCCAGCCCCTCAAATTGTTCCCATTGTGTGGGTGCGTCGAGTCATGGCAAATTTTGGGCCGGGTCGGTCCTTAAATAGAGGCTGGCTCCTTCAAGGATCAACTCCATCAGACGCCAAAGCAGCCCGAGGACTTACTGGCTCACAACCGCAACATTTAAACTTCCAGACCACTTTAACCCATTTATCTGTTTACTGAAAAAAATAACTGATAAAGATCCACTGGACCTGGTTTCCTCTGACAAAAAAATCTGAATACCTGAATCAGTCCTGAGAAATTTCAGAGGTGTGACTAACATTGAAAGCTGTAGGGACACTTGGTATCAGCTTTCACAAAGTGTCTGATAGAAAGTTTAGGAAAGATCTAGAATATCTGATATTAAAAGGACTCAAATCTGTGCAAACTAACCCTGCAGATGAGGGCTTATAAAAGCATATGGGCTGTCATCCCCTGTCGAAGACACTGTGATATTCAATCAGACTGAACTTGGATAAAGCTTGCTCGTCTGACCCAGAGAGGGAGTCGACCAGATGTCTTATCTCTGTTAAGTCAGTCGAGGATCGGTGTCAGAAATGCCAGCACGCTCCACCAAAGCCCCCTGGCCATTCCCCGATGCAACCCTACCTCGATGGCCGACTTACGGACAGCTGAGGAGAAGCTCCACCGCTCAGACTTCACCTTGGCTTCCTCTCTCATTTCCTTCTCTGTTGAACACATGTAATTGCGGTGTACTTTTCCCCCTTTTCCTTCTCTGGCGAACAGGGAAAGCCCTGTGGATTCATAGGCATTGAACCCTAATTGGGCTAATGGCGGTGGTATATCTAAATTACCTCCCTCCATCCATGAGGGTTGCTGTGTTTATGTCTGCTGCCTTGGGTAAACCCCCACCCTGTCCTGTCATTTATCGGGGCACTTGTTTGTTGTAGAATGCAGCTCCACTGCAGATCGTTATCAGCGTGGCCAACTGACCTGTCTGGCCCATTCAGACGGTAAAACAGAACCTGTATTTTGTAACCGCTGTTAAACCGCAGAGGTCTCTCCCTCAAGAGTTATCTTTTGAATGGGCAATTTAATCAAAACAGCCATTTAATGTTGTTGACTGTGGATGTTATATATGATTGAAATAACCTGGAACAGTCATTGACCATGAAAATACATAACCTGCACATGATGAAGAAATCAACTGTCGTGGAGATTTAAAGGTGTAGTTTGGTGTACTTCCTGAGAGTGACATGAAAATGTCCTCTCTGTACCACCGAAACAAAGACCCTCTCTGGTTTTAACATAGTGGGAAGAGAAAACCAGCATATTTCCGCCCTAGTTTGTGATTTTGGATCGCATGTCAGCGTTTCAACATAGCGTCCACAACCGAGTTGGCGGTCCATGTGATTTTTTACAGATGTGTTGGGCAGCATTTTCAAAACAATAGCATATCGTGGCAATAACACTGATTTACGTGGTTGAACTTGTCCTGTGCTTGTAGGGAAGGCACTCCTAGACCTTGTTGTCCCCTCAGTTTGCAGAGATATCTGGTTGTTTCTTTTCTTCTCTGACTTGGCTGCCTTTTAAAATCTCTCTGTGTTGTGTCCCACACATAATAAAGGTGCAACAGTCCCGCCGTGAACAGATTAGTAAAAAGGGCTATAGTGAGACCCTGGCAACACTTGCAGCAGTGGTAACAGCTCAGTTCTATGGATGGCAGCGTTGCTTGGTAGGTTGGTCCGCCACTTTTGGTAGAGACTGAAATATGATTTCAGTGATTTTCTGGCTTTCCCTCTATTCACACCAGCAGGTTGTCATTTTTGGTTTTTAGTAAAATGCATTATAACTACTGGATTGCTATAAAATCCTTTTTTGATCCTTTGATTTATCATCCAGCATTATAAACTCAAGTTTAATTTGTCCACTACTCATAGCTTAAAACCTTTAGACCATTGACATTCCCAACAGCCTCAGCTATGGTTGTTCAGTGCTTATCGACAATTGTTATCATGTAATGAACATTGCAAGTGGTAGCACCAAGTGGTGAGTCTGTTATTATTAGTGACTGAAACAGTTGTCAAAACTATGAAAATAAGCTTCAAAACATAATAATCTGAAATATTCCTTTAAATTGAACTTACATGCTTCTTTGTCTTCAGGCACAATTACTGAAATTTTTAACACCTGGCAGGAGTGAGTGCGGTTTAAATGATGTATTATTTCTTTTATGCAGCGCTGCTTTTCCCGCGTGTGATTAGATCATATTTGTTAGACTGAAAGCCAAAAGACAAAGACGGCCTTAATGCCAAGGTCTGTTTTAAAAAACAGGCTGTACAGGCAGTCATGGTACAGCATTCATCTGCTCTGACATCCTCTGTACGTTTCATGACATGTTTTTGTTCTCCTGCAGAGTAAATTGAGCAGAAAAAAACAGTGGAAGGGTAAAAATGTGTCGAGCAGACTCCCCCAGTTCCCATCGAACAGAAGTCGTGTTTATAAACCAGCACTCTGAATACTAACCCAAATAACACTTCCGACCCCAACGGGAATGAAAACAAAGCCAGGAGAGGGAATCACAGCTCTGTTCGTCGTTGGCCAGGAAAAACCACTGCTTCTCCCTCATAACTCCTGCCACTGTGGAGGAGTAGCTGCACTGACAGATGGGATGTGTAGGCCCGCATCAGCAGACCCTCGTTAGGCTGCAGAGTCACATCCTCCTGCAGTGCCTGCCGGTGACCTGAGGTGACCCCTGGCTGCCCCTCCTCTCCACAGGATCCATGTGAACCTACTCAGCCTGCATGAATCCCACCAAGAGTGGTGCTGAGGGAGACGAACAGGGATTTGTGTTTTATTTTGTCTCAGTGGCATTCACACAACACAATCCTACTTCCTCTTTTGCTGCTACTTTGGGAAGACAAAGGAAATATACGACGGCCGGCGTCCCTTTTCCTGCCCGGGTCCCGTCTATCGACAGACACTGGAGCTGCCTGTCCTCCACAACACAGATTCAGCGAGACGGCCAGCGCCATTTGGATAACGCATTAGATTCTGCTCTGCTATCCATAGTAGTGAAAGAGTGAAAGCTGTGATTTCAACAGATGATTTAGCCTGTCATCACATTTTGATGAAGAGGAGGGGATACAAGATGAGACAGAAGAAGATAAGACGACTGGATAGGTGGGAGGATGAGAGAACTGGAGTGATGAAAGGAGACAAGAAGAGACTTAACCAGATGAGATAAGAGGAGATAAGACAAGTTAAGACAAGATGGGAAGAGACAAGAAGTAGGGAAAGTAGATGTGAGGAGAGGAGTACACGGAAGAAGAGACGGAGAGGAAGGAAGAAGAGATGAGACAAAGGGAAACGAGACGAGAAGAGAGGAAAGGAAAGGAGAATAGAGTAGTGAAGTGATAAAAGACAAGAAAAGGAGACAAAACAAGATGAGAGGAAACAGGCAGGGAAAGGAAACCAGAGAGAAGGAGGCGAGACAAGGTGAGAGGAAACAAAGCAAGGACAAGTGAAAGTGTTGGGGAAAAAAGACAGGGAGGAAGGAAGAGAAGACAAGAGGAATAGAAACAAAAGGAGGCAAGAGAAGGAGACAAAACAAGAGGAGGCAGGAGGAGAGGTGATGAGGTTATGAGAGGTGACTAGAGGATGGGAAACCAGGCCAGAGAAAAGGAGACAAGGGGATAGAAAGGTAAGAGGAGAAAAGGAGACCAGATGAGAGGAGGTAAAATGAGGAGATGAAAACTAGTTCAGGATTCTTGGTGCTGATCACCGATTGATGTGAGGAGGAAAGTGGACACAACATGAGATGAGAGGAGACAAAAGAAGAGATGATGAGAGGGAGGGACAGGAGAACAGGGAGAGGGAGAGGAAAGATGAGTTAATTAGAGAGGAAGACATGAGAGAACAAGACTGTATGAAAGACAAGCGTACAAAAAACTAACCAAGAGGAGGACAAGGCGAGAGGAGACAATGAGAGGAGGTAAAAAGGGAAACAATGAGATGAAAAAACTGGGGAGGAGATGAGGCCATATAAGAGGAGAGAAGATAAGAAGAAACAAGATAAAGAAAAAGATGAGAGCAGCCTTGACTAGAAAAGAAAAGAAAATATGAGATGAGACAAAAGGTGACAAGGCTAGAAGAGGTGAGAGGAGGTGAGGAGAGACGCCTGAAGGAGAGACTGTCTTGCCTCCTAGTTTGCCTCCTTCCCCCGTCATTTCCTCGCTCCCCTGCGCTCGCCCAGGTCCAGGTCTTCTGGAGCCGAAAGGTCGGCCCCCAGAACCTGCGAGGTCCGCGGGAGAAAAAGGTGATTGAAACCATGTGAGATGAAGCAAGCTCTGGAATCAGCTTTCCGTATGAGCTAACCCCTCGAAACCTTAGCGGACAAAAATCTGGAGAGGATGAAGAGGTCCCAGCGAGCCGCCGGAGTGTAAATACAGACACAAACAGAAGAAGAAAAAACAATAACCCTATATGCTGGAGTAAACTCACTTGTGTACTGAACACAGGTGCCAGTACACAAACGTTATACACAGACACTTGTCACAAATGATAAGTTGACTACAAGGAAATTTGATCAAAGAAACATTACCAGCAGACTCTGGTATCAGTTTTACTCCCTTGTGCACTGTCACGTCATCACGCCTTTCCCTTGGCACATTTGTGCCTGCATTTTAAAAACACAACAGACGTCAGATGCTATATTTACATATTTGGAAATGGTGACACGTAATGTCGAGTGTTAGGAATGTGACGGTTTCCAAGAGGTTCCCGACGAACCGGAACACCGCAGGATTTCTTTAGACGCTGTGTTGCTTTAGGAGGAGAATCCATCTCTGAGAAGAATGTGTCGCTGCACATGATCGTGTGTGAGATTCATGGAGGTTTTCAGATCTTTCACTCTCTCTCAAACAGACACACGCTGCCCGAACTCCTTTTGTTTATTTGTTTTGGGTGTAACTCTGAAACCATGGTGCCGGGCCACACATCGCTTCAGTTTCAAATGACAGTCAGACATACCAATCCTTACAGTGTCTCCCTCCTCTTTCTCTCTGTTCTCATTGTCTGTTGCTCTTTTCCTCTCCTTTCACTCCCCTCCTAACACACCCACGTATACAAACACTCACAAACACACACACACAAACACACACGCACTGACAAATGAGAACTGGCTTTGCTGGAGCTGGCGAAACACCACAGCAGCTCTGCTAATCACACGCAGGCAGCGCTCTCTGTGAACTCAACTGTTCCAGTGGTGTGGCCAAACTCCCATCTCCATCGCCACCTTCCTTCTCCTGCCGCGTCATGCAAAATAAACGCCCTGCCATCGATACCAAGGGCTGAGGCGAAGCAGGGAGGGATGGTTTCATCTCCAATAAGTTCTCTGAGCCCTCACGATTTTCTCTGGGTGGCTGGTGCTTATCAGTTACAGTTCTCGTCCGTCACAGTGTCCTACCATATGTGTCTCGCAGTTTTGGTAAGTTGCATGAATTTATCACTCATAACTTAATGAAAGGAAAAGTCAACCAAAAATGAAAGTTATTACAGTTATTGTCTACTCACCCTCATGCCGATGGAAAGTCAGGTGAAGTTACGTCGTCCACAAGTGATTATTAAGCTTCACAGCAAAACAGCGTCGGAGCATTCTCGTTGAAGTTAACAGCAAGCCAGCTGGGTCGGGTACAAAAGCTCAACCTGGCTGTAAAATGAAATTACCCAATAGCAGTGACCAGCAGTGTCACTTCGAAGTAATGACATTTATTTAAAAAAAAAAAAAATCTCTTCATGATTCAAATTAAACACTTTCTTTGTCTCCCTGGCGCAAAAGGTAGTATAACTTATGACCAAAGTAACAACAGGACAACAGAAAACATCAGCATTAGCCATCCAAAAAGTTTATTATTTAACCATCCAGCAGCTAAGAAGTCCGATATTCCTTCTCCAAAACTCCTGAGGGAAATATGTTGGTCTTTAGCTGAGTCCCTCCACTGATTTCCCTACATAGTATTCACACTGCATTTCGACTAGCCCTAGGTTAAATGTCCATAAGAACACGGATTTTCAGGGGATAACTCTGCAAACTCTGAGCTAGCCTTGCTCGGGAGCCGGGCAGCCCGAGGCTAAAGACACACTAAGTGCACTGTGAAAAGTCCTTTTATCTGTCTCCCATTCAGTGCTGGGAAAATACTTTACAGTCGATTTTTCATAATCGTTTTTGCCAGAAATTCAAAACAATGAGCTCAACAAATGCCAAAACATTTCAAGCTGAGGGGAACTACAGTGCCAGGTGATAATTCACTGTGGGTTCATCACTATGAGACCTTGTGGTTTTGGAGATATTAACTGACCGTTAACAGCAAGCTTAGCCCCGGTGACTGACACAGTCCAACCCCACAGCATAGCTTTTATTCCTAAATGTTTAACAGTGAGAAGACACCACATATATAGAAGACAACTTGGACTTACTGCCAAGACCAATCTCTTCACTGTTATTCTATATAACACACTACTCATAATAAGTGACTGTTTAACACTGATCTCCCAGCTCAAACAATGAACGTCTTATTGCTTGACTTTCAGGTGTCAAATTTCCATCTCGTCACATGGATTTGTTTGGCCTTCAGTGCCGAGTCTGCCTTTTCACACAGAACAAAGTGGTCAGACACCGACCACTTCCATCAGACACCAACAGATACTTGGGTGGCAGCTGGTCGTTGTGGTGTACCACCATGTAACCAGCCCAGGTTACACAAACCATATCTGTGGTGGAGTAATCAATCCCCCAGGTAACCGCCCCCCCCCCCTCATCCCCAACCAGAGGATTAGTTCAAGATGGGTTGCATCAATTTAGGCTCTTTTAAAGTGGTCGGCCTTTGGTTAACCACGACACAACATGTGGTGCAGTCCCCCCCTCTCTCTTCAGCACGGGGAAGCCAAGGACCGCAGGGCTGTGGCTGAGTGTTCCTGGGAGAAAGAGGAGAAATTCTGACACACTGGCCGATGTTTCACAGAGGGGTGCGTATGTGTTCGTTTCAGTATCATGGTCATGGTAAGCAAACAGTTCGATGCGCTTCTTCGTAAGGCGAGTTTCTATTTTTAAGGATGAGGAATTCCTTCAGAAGAGCGGCACGTGTAGTACAGAACTTTAAAGTACACATCACTGCTCTTTGTTTCCTTGAACTGAAGACAAAGTTGAACTATTCCAGATTTCATCCTCTTAATGATGCTTTTTATGTGAGAAACTTAATGTAGCCTCCTGCTGATGCTGTAAAGGCTACAGTATTTTTCGCATACAGTATAATGAGCCCTCTGCAGCCCCCCTGAGAAACACTGTGTCCTGTAATGGGTTCAGTAGAAGTCAATGATTTCCCCCTCAGTCTTGGCATGAACAGAGGGCACACAGGAATGTGTCTCTATGTCTCTGCCTGTTCATGTATTCCTGTGGGTATTCCTTGTGTGTCAGCGTGGAGGTGGAGCCGTTCTAAGTTCGGAAGGGAAGTCAGGGTGAACTCACTGCTAAGAAGGAAAAGTCTCCCTATCAGAGGAAAACAAGCGCGATTGGAAGTCAGCAATTACCGCGTTGGAGATAACGAAATGGGCGAGATAAGGGAGCCACGATTTAGCTCAATAGGCAAATCCCCCCTAGGCTTCTGTGAATGCAGCTCCACACGCACAGCACACGCAGACGACATGAAGAGGCCTTCCTATGACATTTATTCATTCAGAGATATCATGGTGAATTAACATATCTCATAGTTAGCATCACCAGGAGTTCATGTCAGCTTGACCCGAGACTGAGGAAGCACTTTGGTGGAACTTGGAACTCTGATAACGGGAATAAATAACAGAAACGTTAGTCATGTGGTCCAACAAAAAACAATTTGGAAGCCACACCAGATCACACCACTGACTCCTACTGGTTGGAGGAAAGAGTCTGAGTTTGTGATAGAGGGTGATAACAGGAATAGAAATGACTGGCGACACTATTGTGTGAATGACATGGTGTTTATGAATGACACTGGTTATTAAGCCACAAAATTATAAGGCTGTATTCAGTTGAATCATATTCTATTAATGATCATCCCTTGATTAGTGTATAAGAGTGAGATAAATATCCATAAAAAGGTCATTTTTGGTAAAAATGTAGTTTTTTTGAACAGGTGAAGTCATCACCATGTAGAGGCTCCAATCCAGCCTGGTGACCTGGAAGAGGACAGGCTACTCAAGGTTTTTAGTTTGACGCTGTAGTGACCCCTCTGACGTCTTGACTCTTGGTCACAAATGGGATTCAAACTTCAGTCAACAGAGGCGAGGTGCTGCGAGTGACCCACCCAACCACTCCAGCCAGCTCCTAACTTTAATTTTCTCATTGTTTTTTAACTTCTGCAGTCACTACAGAGTCAAACTCAGATGCATTTGGGCCACTGACCAGGCTGCTCTATTTGAAGCTCTGGCAGTGAGAAAACCCTGCAGATATTGGACGGTTGAATGCTTGTTGGGCATCATGCTTTGGCAGGCATTAATTGACTGCCATAGTTGACACACCCTACATGCAATCCAGACAAAAGCGGTTAGGGCACGGGCACCGGGATGTGCCAGTCCAGGGTGTAAATATGATACAGAATAATATGGTGACATGCAGAAACGTGCATCCAGACGCTGTTGGTGTGTGTTGCCTTTAAGACTGCACACCGCATCATTACATGAATGAGCAAATCATAATTTATCAGATAAACAGTTCTCAATAACCTGACGAAATCCAGTTATTAGTGTGTAGTTAGTGTTTTGCACTGAGAGCTAGCTATTAAAGCAGCCTATACTTTGTGTTTAATGTATAAAAAGGGCATCAAAAGTCAACAGAACCGGACTGTAATGATGCTGCTGCAGTGGGCCAGAAAGCAACTTTTCTGTGAAGTCTCATTTTTCCTGGTAATTGCTTTGCTTGCTGTAAAAATACAGACATGCTCAGGAAGGGCTGTTTATGGGTGTTTCAATAGCAATCTTAACTCCACTGTGAAATCTGATTTTAATCTCAAAAGCTTGTTTTAAACGTCTCCTCAGTTGTTCAAACATTATTTTTGATATTGATCGCTTCTTAGCATAATATTGTTAAGCCTGGTGAGACCGCCTCACCTATTGTGCAACACTGTTAGTTTTGAGAACGTGCCACATGGATTTTTCCAAATATTTAGGCTCGTGTATTAAATTGTTTGTATTACGTTGTGTATTATTTAATAAAAACATTTCGACAAACACATGCACAGTTATCCAGTTGGACAGCAAAGTGTGTGTGTAGCTGTGATTATAATACTTAGCCGGGTTTCTTTGTGCAGAACTTTAGTCTACGTCTGCGTCACACACTGAGTTTCTGTTGGCGTCCTGCCTCTGCGCTCTGCCAGAATAACCACACACTTTATCTCTTGCTCTTCTTCTTCTGCGCTCCCCCTCTACTTTCTTCTTCTTGTCTCTCAGCCTGAATGCCAGCCCCTTAATCAAAGACAAGAATGTCTCTAATGTAAAAGAAGTCTCGCAAACAAACAGGAGTTGTTGTCATTATATTCCCTCTCTGGCCGGGCTTTCAAAGTCACAGAGTTGCTCCTATACTTATCTGTGATTTTATCGTTGTTTTTTTCTTGATGTTTACGTCTTCAGTGAGGTCAAGCTCAGGGGGGAAGGTTCTGATCTGCCTTTTATGACGAGATCTGGCCTTGCATTTTGGCCGGCAAGTGTGCTAGTGAGGAACGCAGACAAGCTTTTAAAACAGCTTGCCATTTTCCTCCCAGCAATGACATCGTTGACAAGCTGAGCATAATTCAAAACACAATAAATCAAAGTGGATTTTAATGGGATTACGATAAGAGGGAAAAAAAAAAAAAAAATCTCGATTCTCAGGCCCGCTGTGAGTTATAGACTGTCTTTTTTCACCAAGAGCAACGGTCTCAATCCTGAATCTGTATAAACAATCATCGGGAAAATTAGCCCTACTCAAGCATATAAGGTATCGGTCAAGGCTGTGAGCACCATATGTTTTCAAGCGATGCTGAATAGCAGCAGTATTACGACCCGAGTCGCAATGTAAAGAAGTGTGCTTTCGACATGATGCAGCTGCAACAGATTCACATAACAGACAAACACCTGCTAATATCTTCGGCGAGCCAGCGGAGGCTTTTCATTGCACACAAATAGCAATAAAGGGATTCACGGCCTCGCAAAATCATGACGCATGTCGAGCTGACATCTGAGCATCTGAAACATGATTGGGTCATAATTTCTTTACAGCCTGCAGAGGCTGTTACTATGTTCAGACACCTTCTGCTGCTTTTCTGCGGATCCATGTGGGCTTTGTTGAGCTTCCATCGCCGTGATGGACTTAAGTCTGCACTCTATAGAGGTAATCCACTCTGATCTGGCAGAGCAGAGAGTATTCGGTACTGTGAGGTATATCTGTCTCACAAAATGATGAATTCTTGCAGTAATATTTTAGTGGAGAAATCTGTAGAAATCATAACAGGTCAAGACATCGAGCTCAAAGTCGTTTAAAGTGTGTCCCAGCTGATACTCCTTTTTCCGTCTTATCTCTGTCTTTCCATCTTAGAGCAAACGATTGTATGATGACTTAACAAGGAGGGAGCAGAAGCTATCCAAACACTGCGAAACCAAACAAATGCATCATAGCCTGAGAATATTTTTAGATGATATACAAACAACAAATAGTGACCAAGGGTGACATGTTTCTGCATCTAAACAACTCTTGAAGATATCACACGCAAGATTTCTGTGTTAAAAAACAACACAATCTTTTTAGATGTTTTCTTGAGTTGTGTACCTACATTCTCCCAGATGTTTACAACCATGTTAAAACACAGAGAAATCTGTAAATTCACTCAAGGCCATGGTGCGTTTCATTTGGCCGCCTGTTGCTATAACTTCAGAGAGAGTCAAAGAGTGAAGTCGGTGAACAAGACGAAACGTGAATAAAACTTTGAAACATTGCCTCGTGTCAGAGAGATTTCCCAACATCCTCTTATGAAAACAACTGAATAAGTGGATTGCGAGCGACTCCAAACACAACATGACTGTAGAAACATAACAGGCACACCACACTTTTGTTGTATGCTCGCTGTTTGGTTAGGTTTAAGCAAGAAAACAACTTAATTAGATTTAGGAAAACATTGAGGTTTGGGTCCAAATAACTACAGTATTTTTGTTATTTTAGCAACTTCAGTTACAAATGTACCTATGTTGTTCATGTAACTCAAAGCTGCTGTTAGAAAAGAAGTTGACTTTCACTCCCAACTCATCAAGTACTGATGCTTTTAGACCTGACCTTCAAACAGGAACTTTTTACTATGTTAGTAAATGAAAATAATTGTTGACTTGTGGTTTCACGTTGTACATGAACAGCAGTGAAAGTCTTGTGCTTGTTAGGCCCAACCACCCGTTCCCAACCGTCCTATGTGGACTTTCTTGCTCTGTATACCACTTTGCCTGACTTATTCCTTTGCTAGTTTAATAATTACTGTGGTCACAAGAAGTCACCACCTAAAGTCTCATCTATGCTCCTTTTTACATATGTAAATAGATACGTCTGTTTCAAATGATTTAACCATTGCTGCCCATACACTTCCATGAATCCTCCAGGTTGGCATGGATGTTTAGCAATACGACCGCTTGAGGGGGCTGCTTAAGGTCAAGTCGGTCTCGCACAGACCTCCATTCTTCCTTCACCTCCTCTCAGGTCACATTTGATTCCCGTCCAACCCCGTTGTTGTTTCAAATAATCTCTTCTCAAAAAGTTCCCCCATTTTGTAAAACGTCTTCCGCCTGTCTCGTGTCTCACTTGAACTATCCCGCTACGCTGCCAACTGGAGGTGCTGCTCCGTTAGTCCGTAAGCTTTCAGAAAACAAGTATGAATGCAGACATAATGTGAGTACAGACAGAAGGCTGCGTCCGAATCTGTATCTGGTATCAAACATTGAGCATAAAGGAGCCTTAACAAGAAATGTCAGTGTAGGTCGTAATAACCTGCTAAACACAGTCAGAAGAAAGTTCCCACGTCTCAAGCTACTAATGTTTTTGTTATGATTGAGAGTGACGAGTGAAGGATGACCTTTATTCATTGTCTACAGTACAGATACAGCTTGTTCAATACAACCGCAAACATGTAATAAAAGTAACCTTTAGTAAACTTCAGTAACTCAGTCTTCTCCTGCTTGCTCCCTCAGCCTCGTCAGTGGACCCCATATGATTCACCCATATTTGACTCCTTGTTCCTTGCGTGATTACATAAACAGACAACAATATAAACACCCCAACACACACAGGAAATACAGGGCATCCGCCTGACAACTAATCACCCTTAATTGTGTGCTAATAGTGAAAGCAATGCATGCGGAGGGGAAAGGAGGAGCACAGTGGGAAAGGGGGGGAAAAAGAAAATAAACATTGGCAATAGGAAGGGGAAAAGGGCAATTTCAACCGAAAAAATATTAATGTAATCAAGGCAAATTAGTAAGTTTGGGATAACATTCCTGTGGCACGGTGTGTTTATTCTGCAAGCCAGTAATGGAAAGTAGGTAGAGTCGGGAGAAGGCGAGGGAGTAGCTGGACTTACCCACCGAACTGTGCGAATGCTCGCACTGTAATAACCGTTATTTTCTAAACTCTACGCCACGCAGTTGTTCCTTTTCTGCTTTATCAGGAGGGAGTTCCGGCAAAATTTGTCAAATTCAGGACAAACAGCCGACAAGCTTCATTGAGAACTGTTTAGTTGCTGTGACTGTCGTGCCCATTCAGATGCAATGGTGTAGAGGAGGGTGAGACCACATCCTGTTTTGGTTGTTTGCGTGTCCCTGTGTGTGGACATGCATAACACTCACTCTGTCAGAGGGTAGTCGTGCATTCAGGTCGTCATTATCTTGAATTGAAAAAAAAATCTTGCAAAATTTATTGACATGCGATTTCATTTTCAGAAAGGCAGGATTGGCAAAGTCTTTTTTTCTTATGGCATATTATAACAATATGAAAACCAGCTCTAGTTGCAAGCACTGGTTGTTGTTGTGTCCCATGGAGACAGGAACTCTGATAACACACAGATAGCAGAGGGGAGGAAGATGCTGCCTGAATTAGCACCTAATGGCGGGCTTGTACCATCAGACTAGTGAGTTGGTGCACAAACCTTTGTGAGTACAGTTTGTGTGCGTGGTGTGTGTGGATGTGGGCGTCTCAGTCAGTTTTATGTCTCCCTTGTTAGCAGCGGCTGAGTGATGAGCGGCGGGGAGGCCACAGAAACACTGTGATGCTTAACCAAACAAGATGTGCTTTAGGGCTTGAACTGTGCACCGTCCCTCATCTAAAACACGAGAGCACAAAGCTGTCAGACGGACTCGTAACGCACACCTCCCGCTCCTCGATTACATATGCACTCGTGAGCACACGTGCAAACACACCAGTGACTCCTGTTTATTGAGTCGGATGTTAAATTGTCCTCTGGCGAGGGAGCACAGAGGTTCCCGAGCGTTGAATCAGACTGTGCCTCGTGTGAAAGATATCCAAACACACGTCCAAGTTGGCTCGGGGGACGTTCCTGGAAGAGCTTGACCAGGCCACATCACAGATCGATCCGAGGCTCTGCCTGTCCAAGAGCTACAACAGTCCTCCTGAGTGCTGAAATGAAAAGAGGCACTGAAGTCCTCTATGAAATTCACTGGATTTCTATTTGTACAGAAGTCTTAAGAGGCACCTGTGGGCATATTTGTTTTACTGAATATTAAAATCATTTCATTCTGCCTGGTTAACATGGCTGGAGATTCTGTAGATACACTTAGTATCTGTGGAAAAACATGATTGATGAGCTGGATTTCAGCAGAGAATATCTATTTTCTCCGTAGGTGGGAGCGAGGGTGGTTCAGGTTAGGTGGCTGAACATGAGGTGGAGTACGCAGTCACACAGCTCCCACTTGTGGTTGGACAAAACACAACTTTCCCCCGTCCAGATACCTCAGGCCTTCACTCGAGAGATGCATTAAAAGCTCTGTTGCCCCTCAGCACAACACAAACTCCAAAACAAATGACAGCGATCGAACGAAATCACACGCACCATCACTCTGTGTAAATCAGGACTCCAGCTGGGAGGGGGGGGAGCCCATTTTGGGGGAATAAACCTCAATAAATGTTTCACAATGTGTCCGTTTCAGTCGGCAGGGCCTCGTTGTCAAACAGCATAAACAAATATGACGTAACCGGACTGGTGTAAAGCACGAAAGTAACTCGTCTGTGAATAATGAGTGGTCATGGTCTCGGTTGGTTTGCCGTCGATTGGAGGCAGATGTGGGAGAAAAAACAGCAACGCACGGGTGGCGTTATCTGGGTCAGCCTCACATGGAGAGAGACAAGTCAATCCAAACAGAGGGGTCCTCTCCGAAGCATCGCGTGACCCTCACCCGAGTCATGTTTCGTCACTGTGGGGTCTCCCAACGGCAAAAAAACGGGAATATTGGGTGTCATACAGAGGACGTGTGGGTCAAGGCTGGGACTATATTTAGACAGTTTGTTCTTTTTCATTACAACTCTTATTACATCTTCATGAAGGAAACCATATGTAGAAACTGTAAAACACAGAAGTTAGGACAATTTAAAACAACCCAACACCAGTATTTTATATATATATATATCCTGGATTGCACAAAAAATTGAAGCATAATTTAGGAAAACATTTTTTTCATTGCAACTATACATATTTTAATTAATCTTTGCATATGCACAGTATTTCACAATGCTTTTTATTAAACAGAAGTAGAAATATAGAATATAAAATGGCAGATACATCAGAATATCCCAGATGAAAAGAAAACTAATGTTAACAAACATGATACCACTGCTGTAGACAAAACATCAACTCATGAACTTGAAAAATAGATGAAAGAGAAGGAAAGGCGAAATGAGGACAATGTATAACTTCTCCACAGAAATTTTGAGGAATCAACTAATCCTTAATGTAAATGTATATAAAAGTTTTATTTATTTAAATTACATTAAACTTAAAACATCTAGGTTTTATTTTCAGACCACTTTAGAATGAGTTCTCATGAAAATAGTTGGATAAATAAACCGTACGGAGCTCAGTCGACTTAATGAAATAAGATTCCAAAGAAACGTGATCAGCACACTTTAGAGAGCTAAAACCTCCTTTTTATAGCTTACAGACAAAATACATGATGAAAACTTTCTGTGAGTCTTTAAAACATTTTTAGATAAGTCTTAATTGTTTGTTTTCACTATAATGAAAATCTGATGTTGGATCAAAGTAAATTCTTCCTGTGAAATGAAAAAATAACTCTTCGAACTGGGGAAATGGAAAAGGAGATAAAGTTTGTTTGTAATGATGTCTGATGTGACTTTGCAGTGCTGCCGAGGCAATATTCTGATTTGGCAAACCAGATGTCTCGAGCAAAAATTTATGAGAAAATCGATATAAATCACTGTTAATGCCGTGTGCTGTCTCTTAGTATCTATGCTCTCTTTTGTAATGTGAGTGCGACGGGCAGCGTAACATCTGATTAAGGGAACGTGGGATCATTCTGCTCCATTTTGCATCTTAACAATACAACACAAAATAATGTTTGTCGTGTCCCACCACTAAATTCTACTTTCGGCCCCTCCAGGGGAAAAGTCTGGGCACCGGTGTTTTCAGATTATAAATCATGTGTGTTTCTAAAGTTTATGACCAAGTCTCGAGGTTATTAACAGTTGGTTTCACATAAAAAAGAAAACACTTCAAACAAGACTTTGAGCTAATTATTCAACCGTAGTTAAGTTAACTCAAATATTTATGGCCGCAGTTGTTTAAACACCCCCAACATTATTTACGTTATTTACAGTACAGCACAGATTTAAACTGACTTCATCCTATACAGACATTTTTCATACCATAAAAAACAGCTCCACGTGTATCCTCAGGACTTCTTTCATAGAAAAAAAAAGTCCTACAAAAATAAATAAGCCATTACAAGTTCACACTTTGCTGAAACCATACCCTTCATAAATAACAAGGACTTTGTTACGTCATGTTTAATGTACCGGCCAAGGGTCACTGACAGAACAGTGAAACTCTACAGTGACTTCAGCAAGTTCACAACCGCTGCTTGTACTCTACATGAAAAAACTTCTACATGAAACGACACCAAGCGGTTGTTGTTCTAATAATAGCTTTAAATAAATGTGGCGACACCTGCCAAGCAGATGTGGGTGTGGTTAATGACAATATGGGCCGATTTTAACGGGTGGAATGATAACGACGTGGTCCATAAACCCATCTTTACTGCCCCACCTGTGTTGGTTGTCGTCAGAATTTTACTTCATGTTTTCAGTGTGCTGGGCTTCACTACAAAGAGAGTTTATCTTGTCTGGTTTTTACCACATCAGGAACTATTTGTGTTGCCAACTAAAGTTGGACATTATTCAAAAGAACAAAAATTACTTGAAAGTCAGTTTATGGAGTAGCTTTCTTTGATGAATAACTTGGTGTACCTCTTTATAACTGCTATAGATTAAAGATTAAACTAGTTGTATTTAAATGTGAAAGTAATTTTGCATAACAAAATAATCAATCATAAGAAAGTATTACTGCAGTTTTAAATAATGAACCACAAATTGTGTTGGAATAGTCTCAGGACAAAGTGATCTGTAAAAATGTTCTACTCTTTAAATGGAGAAACAAATTTTAGCTTGTATGAGGATATGATTGGGTATACTTAAGCTCCAGTTTGTAAGATTAATGGTAATAATATGCTTCCATCGGAGTATAATCACCTGAAACTAATAATTAAGGTATTTTAGTTTCAGTGGAAAGAGGCGTTTATATCTACAGAGGAAGTTTGTCCCTGCAGTCCCCCATGTTGCACCACCATGTTTCTACAGTAGCCTAGAACGAACAACCCAAACACTGGCTCTAAAGAGAACCTTTCCCGTTTCTCAGTTCAGATTATTAAGTTTGCCTCAATCTGCAGCCTCACTGCTAGATGTTTAAATCAATGTTTATGTCAACAGTTGGTCAAATTATACAGTACGGAACGAGAAACTTGCCACTTGTAGTTGTAATCCCAGGGAAAGTTAATACCCAGCTCTGCAGAATGTCTTAGCGTTTTTCAGTCTCATTTGTTTTGAAATGATTGATATGATGATACAGTTAGATTTAGGAAAAGATTGTGGTTTGGGTAAAAAAAAAAAAGAACAAACAGACTAAAACATCAGGAAGGTGAATTAAAATAATCATAGACCAAACGCACTTTACCAAACCTTTACCTGAATTCCTCTTTTGTTACTGCAGCCTCACAGTAAACTTAAAAAGAGCTTGTAATAAGCTTGTTCAGACGACCTATGTGGTATTTTATGGTGATATTCCCCACCAGAAAAACCATTAACAGTTTCTCTGTGCTGAAGAGAAGTGAGAGTTCTTTTACGACCGTTTGCTGCACTATGAACTTTTATTCATTCGTCTTATTAATCGATCATTTCTGTTGCATACTGCAAAAAAAAAGTATCGTTTCCTTCCCAAAAAGTTTCTAGTTTCATTCATACTGAAGAATTTTTCAAATAGCGATGCATTATTACGTCTGCCAGTTTCAATTACAATCACATCGAAGTTTCAGCATCCAGCTGTGGAATGAGAGGTTGAGATCCTCAGCAGAGCTCATCTGGCCCGAAAGAATTGTCAGTTTCTTTTCCGGTTTCCTTGTGCGCTTTGCTTTTTGCTTGAAATGCATTTTTGGGAAATTGTTCAAGGGTCACTGTTCATGGCGTCGGTAAACGCAGCCTCAAATGTTTCTGTTGGCATGGATGAGCATGTCAACAGGAGTTTGGCAGGACAAGAAGAGTCTGCAAGATTCAGGCGCAACTTGTGAATCCACAAGACCGAGGCACCGCGGTGCACCTGACCTGCAGGAGACGGAGGACGAGAGTTCTACGTTTAACTACTCATTTTTTTTCTCTTTTTGACATCCCGCCATCACTCTCGCTCCCTGTGGGGAGCAGAAAGGTCACAGCGAAGCCTTTCTTCTGGCTCGGGTTCTGCAACACGCGGTTCTGGCCTCCAGAAGAACTCCTTTCTCTCTGGCACATGTTAAGGCGCTCCATCATCTCTCTCTTTCTTATACTCTCTCATACTCTCTCTTTGCTGTCAGATCTGTCTTCACAGGGACTTGTAAAATTACCTGGCAGGAACAAGTCAAAGCGCTGGACAGGACCAGTGTCTCCAGTGTCCCACAAACTTTTACAAACTTTTTTGTTTCATTAAAATGAAGAGTTCACTGAAAAGAGGTCCGCGTTTCTGTGCCAAAGGTCAATTATTTCTGAAAATCTCTGCAGTTACAAGGCGATTCAATATAAATTTATCCGATTCCAAACTTCTCTGAACACTGGGTATTAAATTTAATTTTCTAAACATGTTGAAGCTATTGTGGCCTAATTGGTGTACATTTTTTATTTCATGTTCTTGGACGAGATTGAGTCTTCGCCATTGGTTCTGAGTATATAAGGTTTGCTCACTTTGCTCGCTTGTAGAGACACAAATGGACAGCTGGTGCTTTAAGCCATTAGTTTAATGTGGAATAAATGAATCTGTGATGCAATCTCAGTCCACAGCACGATAAGCTATATTTCATGGTACTGGACACACAGAAAAATGATTTTATGCGGTGCCTATTCTTCAGAACCTTTCCAAAAATAACATGTTTCATTCTTTTACTCGCTGTTTGCTGCAAAGGTGGATGGTAGCAAACAGTTGCATCAGTTACAGAGTAACATTGACATTCATTTGTAGTTGTGTTTGTGTAAACGTGATGAAAGTACATCCAGTATTCACTGTCTTGTTTTTTTGTGGTCTATAACAACTCCTCGGTTCTCACTTCTTACTTTATAGCTGCACCTAAAAACATTAAATTTCCGCGCTGGCCTGGCTGCTTTCCGCCTCTAAATAACTGAAACACAGGAGGGAGTGACCCGCCATGCTTTTAGCAGAAACTATAAAATACTTGACAGAGGACAGCAGAATATGTCATGATGTTTAATGTCTCGTTTGTTGTCTACGCACACTCTTTAAAATATATGTTCACAAGTTGAAGCCATATCAATTTAACGGCCATAATTTGGCTGTTTGATGTTTTAATGTCACAGCCACTCATCAGTTTGAAATGTGTTGCATGTCCTTGCACCAAGGAGACGGACATGAATACAAAGGACAATAACGTACAGCAAACACATGCAGATATACAGACACATTATCACATTAGCAGGTGGAAGAAGAACTCAGATCCTTTGGATCAAGCATAGATAACGTACAAAAAAAACAAACTGCATTTAAAGTACAAACATGGAGAATTTTATATAAATGTGCTGAGCTGTCCTGTCTCTTAGATACAATGAGACAGGAGGTTTTATTTTAAGGGAAAATGCTGTACAGTAAAAAGCAGGAAAGAAAGTAGATGTGTGCAAATATTAATATATATATGACACTCAACTAAGCTACAAACAAACTACAAACTGTTGATTGCTTGTGCTAAATTTTAAAAGTTGACTTTGATTTAAAAAAAAAAAAAAAGTCAGGAAACCGACTGCCTCAGAATTACCTAGCAAAGTACACTATTACATTTAAGTTTTACTTGCTAAAAGTTTAACAACTTGGTCATTTTTGGTTCTCTCAATTTTTTCAATTTTTCAATTAATCTCACTGTGTCAGATTTTTAAATTAAAAATCACAAGTCCAGCATTTAAAAGGGTAAGTATAAGCGAAATATATCCAGGTATCATAAGTAAAAGTTATCATAATGCAGAATGACCTCTGTAAGTATAACATTATTGTACTGTAAATTACACTGACAGGGTATTTTTTAATACTACTGGTAAGTTCAGTTGTATTACTATATTTCATTGCAGAATAAAAGATAGTATTTGCTTGTGCTGAGTGGGAGGAAAGTGACTGAGCTCCTCCAGCAGCAGGTAGAGGGCGGTGTTGTATAAAACCTTGTCGAGCACACGATGACGCTCTCATCTGTGTAAATGTATTGGTGCTCTTGTCCGCTGGCCCTTGAGCTGTCAGCAGGTTCAAACAGGCCTTAAGCAGGTTTAGATTTATATATAACAGAGTGACTGGGTCTTTACCGCAGTGTAGAATTAGCCTGCAGATGCGTCCACTACAGCAGTAATGTGCATAAATGGTGATTAAGAGCACGTGGAGAGAACGAGCTGGCTGTGAAGCTGAAGTACCATGACAACACTTGTTATGTGTGTGTTGTACATCTGCAACAAATGATCTGACGTGTGAGTTTAACAGGGATGTGAACGTGAGAGTGAATTCTTAGGTGCAACCTCAAGAGGAAGAAATGGGGAAACACCTCGATTAGAAGTTAAACATATCTGGTTAACTTTTAACAAACTTGTTAGATATATTTACATGCCATTAAATGTACCAAAACATTATTAATGATAAATGTAGGCATTCATTCATATGACAGAGGTGAATATTTGTATTGAAATGTATGGAACAGTATTGAAAAAAGAAGGTATAGAAATGTGGAAATACACTGGGGAAAAATGTGAAATGTTGATAGATTTATTATTTATAATTTATTTATAATTTATAAAGAATTTGGGAAATTAAATGGGAAGTTAAATAAAGAAGATAGATAATACAAAGGAAAAGAAATAAAACATAAATATACATTTATGTCTGAATATATTAATGATTACCTACGTGTATTTTTACTTTTCTTTTTGGTGCATTCAATGGCACATGAAATAGTTTTTTCGCTTGCTTTACACAAGTCTTCATTAGAAGAACACTCTTGTGAGGCTATAAATACAGTGATATGGTTTGATCACATGAAATGTCTAGCAGTAATGCATTTTAAATAAACAGCTAACACTGTCTGAAGCTCAGCTCCCACTTGAACCCTTTCACATGATCTCATGGGGAAGCAGACGTAAACAAAGTGGAGCTTAGTGTGATCCAACAACATTCTGTAGTAACATGTTGCGGTGAGAGAAAGAAATCAAAATAAAGCAGATTGTTTTTTCTTTTCCTCAGCAAAACCTGAGGAGGTGATATTTTAGGGTTTTGTCAACAGTTGTATGCTAGCTAACATTAGCCTCAGGGGCTACAGTGTTTACTGTTGTGGTCTGTTTCGGAAAGTAAAGATGTAATGATACAGATATCAAATCATAGCATATCAACCATATCTGGCCCAATGAGTCTGTGAACAGTTCAGGATGCTTAAGACTGGATTGATAAACCTCTCACATTACTAACCAACCTGTGCTGAACAGCAAGTTTTCAACGGGAACTACACTAGTATACATAAACGGAATATAATCAATAATAAACAGCAAACATGTATGAAAACAGAGAGCAATGACACGTCTGGTGAAACAGTCTGCTGCATTTCACTCTTTTTACATTGCAGCAGGTTCTGGACCTCAGAAACTGACATTTCCCGAGGTGACCCAACCGATTTCTCCTCCTAAATAACTGAAACACAGGAGGGAGCGACAGGCCATTATTTTAGCTGAAACACTAAAATGCTTCACAGACGTCGGACAACAGAATACATCACTATGTTTAATGTGTTTTTCCTTGTGTGGGCTTAACCTTTAAAATGCATTTTTCAAAAGGTGAAAACAGCCGTGGTGTGATTGTCATTTTAATGTCACAATCATTCACAAGTTCGAACCGTGGCAACATTTTTTATTAGACTCATATATTGTAAAGCCAGCAGTAAAAATGTGAGGTTTTATTTAAGAGGCGTCATTAGAATGTCATTAAATGTCATATATTGTTGCTGGATTTCCAGTTTTGAATTTCATGTCTTTTGCATTGTAAAATTCTCACGTTTCCACTATAAAAAATATAGTTTTTTATTCAAGAGACTCTTACGGTTGGTCAGTAACTAACATTTTGAATGCCATGCTCAAGGGTGAGTCTAAAAAAAACAAACACAGGAAAGATGATTACCGTTAATGTCTTTGGCAGTCGGCGCTGTAACGAGCCCCGTACACAGAGTCGTATTTCCTCGGACCTGTTTGGCAGTTGTCTCTCATTTCGTGGTTGCAGAACATCGCTGAGAGAGCCCCCGGGGGAGCCGACGGTTGGATTAGATACATGAGAGAGCCACCCAGGCTTCATCATCACATTACACAACACTCAGTGAGCGACGTCTGGTTCAGCTCAAGTCAAAGTGAAAGTGATGGAGACCATTTTCCCCCCGTCCAGGAGGGATGTTGCATGGAGGAGTGTAGGGGGTGACGGTGGTGGTGGTGGTGGATGGGGGGGGATTGATTGTGGTTGCAGCACGGCCATGGGAAGAGGAACATGGAAAAATCTTGGAAATGAAGCATGTCCATCCACAGAGGTGACAAGCAAACTAAACAGGAGTTTGGAGGACAGGATGATGATTTTGGAAACCACGATCTGACCCACTGCCCATCTCTTACGTACGACACCCACACACACGGACACACACAGAGAAATAACATGCGCTAAGACAGAAACAAGAGGGGAGAGAAAAATGTACTCAGTGACAGAGTAAATCCCAGAATTTAAAGTTGAAAAGTAAATGCAGAGATGTCGTTTAGATTTACTGAAGTATGATCAACTTAATATATAATAACACAGCTGAAGCTCAGGACCAACTTGAACCCTTTCACATGATCTCATGGGGAAGCAGACGTAAACAAAATGGAACTTAGTTTGATGCAGCAACTTACTGTTGTAACATGTTGTGGTGAGAGAAAAACAAAAAAAAGCAGTTTGTGTTTTTTCTTTTCTCCAGCAAGAGCTGAAGGGAGAGTTTACGTCTTTGTTAACAGTTGTATGCTAGCTAACGTTAGCCTCAGGGGCTACAATGTTTACTGTTTCCTAGCAGCACTGTCAGCTGTTCAGGGATTCTCCTCTTCCTCCCAGAATTTGAAATGTATTGTTATTTTGATTTATTGGCATGTGATCAACTAAATCACAGTATTGTGGGGGCCGAAACACTAAAATATCCCATGATCCCAAACAAAAATGTGCCATATAGTGATAAATGTCGATATCAGGAAAACGATAATGCATTAAAGATAGAATGTGCATTAAAATGTTTAAAAATGACCAGACCTTTGTTCTACATTATCTTAAATGTTTCCAACAGTTTGCAAGTCGAGTTGTTGGCCAAGTGAGAAAGAGATGGTGTTTCAACATTGACCAGTGTTTACCCACTGCTGGTTTTGATGCCACACAGGGACATTTCCCGGCAACAATAACAGATATTCAATCCACATTTGTTGCAACAAAATCAGATGTTTTTAACAAGATTTTTCTTGTTTTTCTTCTACATGTTTGTTGTGACAGAACCAAAACCCAGTCTTTTTCTAACCCTTAACAAGTGTTTTATGTGCCTCAACCTAACCGGACCATAGGATATCATGGATACACCAGTTTGGAGTGGAATGGCTGTTTTCATTCTTTGTGCTCAGCCCCTTCATACCAATGTTTTCTTTCTCAAGGAAAGTTTAAAGTTGCATTAAAATTACCTGAAGTAAGGAGATGCTCAAACATCACACCGTACCACAGGATCGGGGGGCACACACCTTCGTCTTCTTCCTCACTTCCACCCTGTCAAATTACCAGCGTGTTCTTCGGCGAGCGAGCCGCGGCGGTGTCGGGGAGCTTGATTGAAGGGCTTCCGAGAATTCTCTGGCTTTGTTGTGCAGCTTCCCCGGAGCAGCAGCCGGAGGTAATGGCTTTAGCAGGGGCAGGTACACAAAGCTCCAGTGGCCACAAACCGGAGCTGGACAAACTTTACTGTTGACATCTGGAATTTCTTTCCTCCCTTTCCTTTTTATTTTCTTCCTCCTCTTCTTCCTTTTTTCCCCCCCGGTTTGATTGAGGGCTGACTCACTCGGTACAGTATCCATCATCGTAAAAGCGTCAGCCAGCTAAATATAGGCATTTTTGTTTTCGTGTGCCTGCTCTGGCACTGCCTGTTTTACCACACATGATATCATGCCCTCCGCTGCTGTTGGCTTGACCGCCTGCTGAACCCCTCTTCAGTTTCACTGCTGTATGTACACATGGGGTAATTATCATAATGGAGGCTGTCACTGGCAATTTACCTCACATCACAGATACTTTGTGTCTTATCATAACCTCGTCTGCTGCGGCTTTGACGGTGGCAGACAGTGCATTAACCCTCACATTACTCTGACTGAAACCCCAAAAGCTGTAGCGCTCACACATTGTCATCATACAGCGGTTAATGTCACTGGCAATCCATAACGTGCTTTGGCTTGTCTGGGCTGAATGTGCCGCTCTTATTGTTTTTTTCCACTGCAGTGATCATGTCTGTAATTCAGCACTTAAACGCATCTCGTATTTTAGAAAATGACGCTATTTTTCAGCTGAAGTCGTGTAAAGTATCCGGTTATTGTGGTCTGGAGTTTGACTTCAGGCCTTTTAGTCCTATTGTTTGCCGTCTCTTTCTCATGTTTCCGAGCACTCTTCGCTACAGAGCTCGACGGTTGCCCGACCACTTTCTGAACAGTTACGGTTTCAGAAAGTGCATTTCCCCACTTATTCACTGAATTGAGGTTTCTGAAAATCCTTACGTAAAGACTTTTAAGCCTGGAACTGAGCCGACCATCTATGAGATGAATTATGACCATAAAACACTGGATTTGGAACACATTTGAAAAAGTAAATAAAAATTGTTCCAGTGTGCAGGATATAGTGGTATTTTGGGGTTGTGGTTGTAACCAGCCGAACACCGTTTGCCTCATCCTCCCAAATGGTGGCAACTAAAAACATAGAAAACACAAAAGAACGTCTGCAGAGCCGGTGTTTGGTTTGTCCGTTCTGGGCTACTGTAGAAACAGGACTTCTGTAGATATTAAAGCCTCATTCTAAGGTGGAAGAAACACAGCGATTCTTAATTTAAAGTGATTAAACTAATGAAAACGTAAATTATGAATATTATTCTGCATTTTTGCCAAAACATCCCCCTTTAACATAGCAAAGATCCTTGACTTGAATGTCTAATTTGTGAGATAGTTGATTTTTCAGTGTCCGGCCTTCAATCCAAAGCGTTTTGACGATTTGGGACTCAACAATCAACTATGTTACAAACTGAACCTTTTGAATTATCTAAAACCAACCTGGGCATATACAGCTGTTTCATTCTTGATTCACAACTTTGTCGGCTTGCACTTGGTGTCTCGTCACTTCTAACTTCAAACCAACAAAGATGATTTTTTTTGTTTTTCGTGATTGTGTTTGTGTCCCACGTGTAACCAAAGATGAACGTAGATTATTTTAATCCAAACCCTGATCTTTTCCTAAAACCAAACTGCACCTGAGAAAATGTCTTTTTTTTTTTTTTTAAATACCAAAAAGATAAATGTATTTAGTCTAGACGATAAAAACGTCTGACCACACACAGGATCCATTCATCCAGCATGTCTTCCTGTGACTGGTGTGTTTGTCCATCTTTATAATATATGACATGACTCCCTGAAGCCTCTCCAGCAGAAAACCTCTCATATAACCGCACAGAGGGTCTTACAAGGCTGTTCCTTTCCATGTGCAAAGATCTGAGGTCACATACGTGCAGCTTATTGAAAAACAACATGCACTCGGGGCTGAGGCGGCCGTGGAACAAGTTCTTAAATCATCAAAGTTTGAAGTGAGATACGATATTGCACATTGTACAGTTCTTCACCTGCAGTGTCAAGGATTTGCACCAACATAAACGCACACATAAACACAAACCTCCACAGAAAGGTAAACAGGATGCTGCTGTTCAGACATCCTCCCTCCCTCCCTCCCTCCCATTTAGAGGAATCACACGTAAATACATGTATCACAGCAAACCTGCACCTACTGCAGGGAAATGATGTGTGTGAGGCCGTCTCTACACCCTTTATGTGATGTTCCTTCCTGTTTTTGTGTTTTCTGTCTGGGGTGTGTGCTTTCCTTTCTTGCATATATGTACTTTAACCTCTACATTTTTTTTTTTTTTTGTCCATGCTTACAGGCTGCGCTGTGCACACATGTGTTCTTGCGTTCGTCTTCCCTCGCGTGTGAACAGCTCCGTTCCTCTGCACAGCTCAAACTCCCCACGCTGAGCATTAGGGAGTTGGTGCCCCTGCGCCTCGGGAGTGTAAACCCCAAAGAGTCTGTCCAGTGATTGAGGAAATGTTTGGCTGCAGTGATTTTGCTCCCTTTTGAGGTGTTTGTTGGCCAAGGCTGATCCTGACAACCCTCCAGAGAGCGCGCTCAGTAGGCCTCTTCAAAGAGTCCCAGCTCCCCGAGCAGGAAGTCCAGCCCTGCGCTGCTTGGAAACGAGATGAGGCAGACAGGAAGGAAGGTAATCCATGAACACGCAATGGCGCTACTGTCCACACAGCAACACAAGCGCACACACACGTACAGGCATATCCGATCAGTCCCTCCTGACACCCACAAAAAACCGGGGGTGTTCCTCGGACCTCACAGACATCTAGCTTGATTTATCTCGTGTTCGGTGCGTTTAAATAGCCAAGGTGATCACAAGCAGCTCGGCGTGGATGATTCTGGTTTCCTGTGGTGCAGATTTGTCTTTGTGTCTAAAGGTCAGAGCAGAAAACAGCTTTGCAGCCGTGTGGCCAGATTCTACAACCCTGACTCATAAAAAAGTTGGACAGTGTGTAAAATACAAATAAAAGTGCAACAGCTAGTGTTCCTGAGCCCATGTAGTAAAAACACGTCACAACGCCTCCTTGATACCCAATCATGACACTGTCAAGGTGAAATTTGAATTATTTGACATAAATATGTTGTTATTTTCATTTTTTAAGTGTCACCAGAATGTAGGATCCCCAGAACATTTGTTTTTTTGAAATCCTTCATATTTTTAAGGTCACTAAGTTGGCAGGTTTTCAGAAAAGCTGTATGGAGCCATTTTATGTCCTTGTCTTTTACGTTTTAAAAAAAAGTCTTCATCTGTTTTGTCTTTGTGAGTAAATTTGTGAGTTTTTCTTTTTGGGTGAACCTTTAACCTGTTTTTCTCAGCTTTGTGTTGCTGCTGTCCCAACTTGTTTGAAACGTGTTGCTTGCAGAATAAACACATAGCTACAAAAATCGATGTTGTTGATGGGGGTAAAACATTACATATTTTGTCTTTGTGGTGTTTTTAAATGAGAAAATGTCAAAAAGGATACAAAAATGATCACATTCTGGTTTATTTTTGTCTATTTTTACACAGCATCCCAACTTTTTCTGGAGTCAGGATTGTAAGAAAGGCTAAAATTTGAAAAAAAGAATTGGTGTGCATGCTCAGATCTGATGGATGGGAGGTTACTATTTTGATCCATATTGATTTATTTGTCTCTGGCAAAAGTACAAAAGCACAGAAGGTGGAAGTATCTGATCTTTGCATCCCGCTGCTCGGCTGTTCTGCACAGCACCTGCCCTTCAGAATAAGATTCACGACGAGCTTTTCATTTCACGGACATCTCGAATAAGATAAACAACCTGGGATTTAAAGGTTAAAATTACAGAAGCCACTAATCCAATCACTGCGTTGAATGAAAATAAATACTTCTGACAGTTCGTCCGTGAGGAGATGAACCGACTCCTCAGTGACTGATAGTTTGGGTTTATTTCCGCTGTTCCAAGTGAAAACCACTAGAGAGCAGTCTTCAATTGATTTTCCATGGATGAAGTATTGACTCATCCTGTGGCTCCGAGCTGAGTGAGAATGTGGCTGGAACCAGAAGTCTGATGTTGTTGCCAGTAAAATCAGTAGCCCTGCTTCCACAGTCTGACCCAGGCCTCATATTATACACCATGTGGTAATACTGTGGCAGCGGGGAAATTAGTTTCTGCGGTGGAGCATCGGTGAGGTAAAGATTAGCTGTTTTCATTGTTGTAACGTGACACAACATGGAAGCAGGAGACCTATAATATAAGACACGACGGCATGTTTGGGGTCAGCTCACTGACAATATGAGAAATTTCACTCAATCAGTGCAGAACAAGAAGAACAATTACTCTTCAAACCACCACGGTCTGTCAGGAGGTCGCTCCCAGTTCAAGTGCTTCACATAGTTTTAAAACTTTTGCCATTAAGCAAGTTAAAACCTTCACAGCTGTTGTATAAAAACATCAGGAGGAAGATTTTAATGTTGACTCTAACTCAGTGAAAGTTTCATCCAGAGGCTATCATCCATTTCTGCCATCGGTGAAGTAAACTTAAGATCCTATTTGTAAAAAAATAAAGGATTGTAGGTCAGGTGGGACACGTTTTATTCCAGTAAAAAGAAACAGGCTCCAGTAACCTTTCATACCTTTCCTGGCTATGACTAAGAATTATCACCCAACTCTGCCATTCGTCACATCTATGGAGCATTTTAGTGTCTTTGAGCTTGTTGTTTTGATTCTATTGATTACTACTCAACTGTTTTGGTTCACTCTAATCACTCTCTTCATGAAAACAGCTCTGACAAACCCACTAAACACATTATGACCATGACTGAAAGAAGGGTGAATATTTGTCTTAATTCATCAGGTGCAACAAATTGGCTCATTCATGCTCGCTTTACATATGAAAATTAATACGTCTGTTTCAAACAATATAACTGTCACTGCCAGCATGCTTCAATGAGTCCTTTCATTGGACTGTGACCGAAGGCTTTTTCAGAAAACGTGCAGAAATACAGATGAAATTAACGCAGAGTACCGACAAAATGCTCCGTCGGTGTGCGTATGCAGCGTTAATAAAATGAACCTTAATGCGTTTGTTGTATAAAACTTGCCCAGCTTGTTTCTGCTTCATCCAAGCAGCCAAAAAGTCGGTTATTAAAGAATATCTGCATTAGACATTAATCTCAAAGCCCCACTGTTTCATCGAAATGTCATTTTAATTTGTTTACTTTAAGAACGATCCAAAGTCTGTAATTTCAGACAGATACGTTGTGGTATAAACTGGTTTCAGCCTGTAGGATAATCTCTGAAAAAAAAAAAAAAAATCGGACTGTGGAAAACTGGTAAACAACTTCACAATGCGAGATGATGAGAGGTCGAAGCCTGAGAGAGCTATAATATTCCCTCACAATAGCAAGAAACTGTTGCCAACACCTGATTCCAATCATATGTGATCATATGTGATTATTAGCACCTGTGGTCGTTCCCCCCTCAACTTACACAACCTCACACACACACACACACACACACACACACACGTATTATACTCTCAGACAATAGGATTTTTGAAGAACAATCAGCAGATATTTTGGAGATTATTCGCAGTTTTGGGTATAATATTGGAACAGAAACAGTTCGTATGATGGATGGTTCAGACACGCAGACATTTTATATTTATATCTGAAGCCAAGTCTTTGCAAACACACAACCATTAGCAGAAAAATGCTGAGAGATGTGTTACTGTAGCCAGACATTACCCAAACTGAGCCGTGGGCACATATACTGTTACTGCTCATTATTTGCTAGTTTTCGTTAATTGATTAATACAGATTTCATTCGCTGGTTTTCCCGACGCGATGTCTGTGTGGTGACGTAATGTAATGAACTCCGAGGGTTGTTTATTAAAGAGTTGTCCTGATGTGGGTCCAGTTAGTCCTGCTGGAATTCACAGTGCTGCCTGTTTATATCAATGCGTGCAGGCTAAATAACACAAGGTTCAACAGCATCACAAAGTAAATCCCCCAGAACAATCACAGAGTGTTGGCTTTGTATTATTTGTGTCTAAAGAAAACTGTCCACTGCATGTATATGTGCATGAATATATACTTTTATAGACTTTTCAGGGTTTTTTCAGCTGGTAAAATCCACCCAAGTCGTACAAATAGTCGCCCCAAGAGTCAAAAACTGGTTGACACTGTTCACATCATGCAGTGACTCCAACAATAGTTTAAATATACGATCAATGCTATTTTTTGTTTGTTAAAGGTAATATTAGACGGGTAAACACATATTAGATGCAGGTTGTTTGAGGCTTAATTTGTCACATTAACATAACACGTACATATTATGCTAATACCAGATAAAAATACAGAGGAATATACAAAAACATACACATTATACTAAAAGTAACTGTGGGTGGAAGTTAAAGATTGACAGTGCAGTTTTTAGAAGGAGGTAGTTGTAGCAAAGGTTATTCAACACAGCACTTCAATAATCTGCATTTCATCTCTTTTGTATACATTAGTAGCATCAATATAAATTCCTTTAACACAGATCAAATATGACAAATTCATCTTGTACATGAGATTGTTAAAATATTCAGTTGTCAGCTAAAAGTGTAGTTATTCTTATGGGGTTTTGGTTAAGCGAAAGTTTGTGTCATTGTTGAATTCAAGTACACAAACTGGTCATAGTGATGAACTCTCTGAGCTATTAACCATCTTTTATCTCTTTGTTTTGGACCTACAACCCTCTAAACTGTACCTGAGTTTCCATCATATAATTTTATGCACAACAAAAGTTTGGTGTTTAATCTTCACAACAAAAAAGTTTTTAATTTGTTCTGATGTGTTTTTTTAATCAGAGACGGAAACACCTTTTCCTTTGTTCCTGATGTATTGGACTCACATGACTGATCATCTGTTTCAGCTTCTTTCTATCAAAAAAGATTCACATTTCCAGATCTCGTTCCCTCGTAAATCGCCTGTTTTTGTTTCTTCTTTTTCAGATATTTCCCTCAGGAGCGGGTGGAGGCTGAGCTGAAAAAGAACGATAAATACTGGACTCAGGTTTGCCAGGTAGCCCGAGACGAGACCTCAAATAAATGCTAATGTTGCTCTGTGTCTGCTGTTTGTTAACACGTTCACCACATCAACTTTATAAGGTGATAATATGTGTTGCACTGCTACCAAGTACGAACATTTGATGTGGCCAAAATTGTAAAAGAAGAAATGCCTCTTTTTTCCTCGCAGGGGCCTTTTATTCGAGACGTTTTCACAGTCAGACGCGCTGGCAGCATCCTTCTCTCTTTTTGGCTTTCCGAAACCTCAAAATCCAGCCCATTTGTCAGACCGTCACTGAGCCAACACGGCTAATGACTGTAGGTAATACTGTTGGCAACCTGCAGAATAAAAAGCACACCATCCATTTCACCAACATCTCTCAGTGCCTGCGGCTGTTTATACCATCCATTACGCATTATAAACTGTTACTGAGACAGTTTAGGCACCGTAACCACTTCCAGCTACTCCTTTAAAACATCACACATTTCATGCTAGGAGCTGTACATGATAGTTTTTGCATTTTCTAATAACACATCCTGTGGCTCTAATGCACCATTTGCTTTATCAGAGTAAGCTTTGCAGATGCCAAGCCTACAGTGAGCTCATGAAACATGATGCAATCAGAATAATGTGGCCTGCAGGAGTGAGAGAAACCAGTAGTCTTGTTTATTGGCTCCTATCAGTCAGTCAGCTGGGCGGCAGACACGATCTCAGTGGCACTGATGCTGATGTTACACAACGACTGAGCCATCTGGCACGATACCACAGAGGATTTCACCAAGTATTTCATATTAACATTGTCTTATTATGTTGTGTGTAACTAAACAAGCCTCTTTGCTTCTTTTATCCTTTTATTTTCAGGTCCCCCCCCCCCCCAGCCTCTTCTCCTCCAGGGACAGTAGCAGAGATAAGAGGCTCCCACAGTCCAGTAGGACCCAGGTGAACGTGGGGTCACGGGGGGTCACGCTGTCAGACACGGGAGACTGATGGAGGACCCTAATCCTGCCGGTGACACGAAGATGGATCAGATGAAAACACTCACACACTCACACACGGTCACACACACATTCATGCAGAAATGCAGACTTAGAATTACAAGAATAAGGCAACACAGCAACATTTTACAAAACGTACATTATGTGTGCAAACAAAACTCTCTGACTCTTTATATTTATTTTACTCTCTGACTTTTTTATTCTTCTTCCCCCACACACACACACTCACACACACAAACACACACTCACACACACAAACACACACACACACACACACACAGAGGCAGCGGCAGACTGACAGAAACAGGTTGTCGGCAGGGTGAGGGGAGATGTGACTCATGTCCAGCTCATTTATCTGCAATCTGTGGTGTGTATGACTGAGCGCGAGTCCACATACTCCCAGAGTTTCTCAAACAAACACTCTCACTCGCTTAGAAATACAGCTGCAGAAACACTCAAACACACACACACACACCCCCACCTACACACGCGTTACTACTGTGTGAAATATTCTGCAACAAACTGTAAAAGATCTGGTTTCATCTGTAAAAAAAACCCCACTGTTATAGTGTCATTTCCTGATTTTCAACAAATCCCATGAGGAATACAAATTCCCCTAAACTCATCTGCTGTGAGTAAGAAAACAATTCTTTAAAAACAGCTCACAAACATATAGGTTTGTTTTGATTTCAGGTTCAAAGAGTTCATAACAGACCTGGACACTGTGGTAGTGAACAGCTTTTTACTAAAACAAAAAGTAAACAGTGTATTTTTAGTGCATTTAGTTGTTAGCGACCAGGCTAGTCTGCTACCTTTTCTGTTAGATCACCTGTAGCTCGGAGAACTTTTCCCATCTGCAGTAAATTTCTTTATCAAATGAAATCATGTAAAATCCATTGAACAGAAAACAGAAGGAGATTTAAAGATCGGGCCGGATCTGTGCGCAGGTAGACGATGCACGTGCCGATGGCCTCCTTGCCACTAGGGGGCGTCATCAACTGCCTGCATTAGATAATGTCTAAAATCTAAAAACACATCTTTGATTTAACGCTTTTATTTTACTGGTTATATATTCAGATATCTTGATATACGTGTAAAGAAAAAGTATTTCAGCAGTTTTACCTTATCATAAGTCATTAGGAAGCATCTGTAAATGTTAAGTTTAGCTAGCGTAATCTATAAATTTGATCTGGCCCTGGTCAGAGAGATATTAAGATGAGCACCAGCATGTTCATGACTGGCCAGTGTGTTAGCGATTATCCTGCCAACTACGTCACCCCGACTCGAGAGCCGAATATATCCAACGTCCGTGGATTACTTTGTCTCTTAATACCAACTGAAACCTTCCTCTGGACTTTATTTCACATTCACAGAGAAACACACAAACACCCTTCATCTTCATCTGTGACACACACACACACACACACACACACACACACACACACACACACACTCTCAGTATATTTTCACAGCACACACACACACTCTCTAATTTACACTGACACACAGATGGCCCCTGCTCTGACCACAAATGTAGTGTAACCTCTGCTCCCTGCAGTGCGGCCCGGGCTCAGACTGCCAGTAAAAGCGAGGGATGCTTCATGGCTCAACAATTTGCTGGGTAAATGGAAAGGGGGTTTGGTGCGTGACCTCAAACACTCTCCTTTTTTTTCTGTCTCTTTTACTCTATCGGACTTTCTGTCTTTCGTTTTGTCCACCACTATTTATGTTGGCTTTCACTTAATCTGATTCTTTCTGTCATTTGTTATTTTCTTTCTTTCATTCACCTTCACTGCAGTCGACGGATCCCTAAAACTTATTTGTCTCTTTGTTTTGTCCTCACAGATTACAATTTCTGGCTTTTAAATTCTCTCCTGAAATTACAAAACTACCTTTTTTTTTAATTCCCTCTTCTGTATCTCTATATCTTGCCTTCTTCTCTTTCCATCCATGGAGGTGTGATCCGCCGCCGTCTGAGCGGTCAGGAGCAAAGTGAGGACACAAACCTCAGCTCACAAATATGAGCAGTATGAAGAAAAACTGCATTTCTGTAAAGTGTGGTTCAGTGGGTTTATTGGGTAACGGATACGCTGAGATTGAGGCCAATTTTTTTTGGGTTTAGCCAAAAAGGTCTTAATGGTATTAGAGACATTACTTCATGGAGGAAGTGGCTTCCATCGTGAGCGAGCAGCCTGCAGAGATTAAAGATCAGTGATCAGAAAATTAAATAATTACATCTCTGTCGATCCAAACGCGGTTAAAATTACAGTCGCTGCGGCAACAAAGAAGAAATCTTAAACAGAATATTTGTCTGATTTCTAGTTGAAACGATCTCATTACTAAATAAACGGGACTTGTTTATGGACAGTTTTCACTTGTTCCATTGGCAGATATTTAAAAAAAAAAAAAACTTTTTACAAGCAAGAAACACCTTGTATTCATTGGCTTTTTTTCCAGTGTGCACATACAAAAAAAAAAAAAAACCCACACACACAACCCGCAGTCGCAGTGTTTGCTCAGAGAAAGTATCAGCTTGTGTTTTTTGAAATATGGCTCTGAAATTTCATATTGTGTTTCACTAAAGTGAGAAAACCTCAAGAGGTGTGAGAGCCTGCACAGCCTATATCAAATCCAGTCCTGCTATCACCTCAAAGAAAAGTCCAGCCAGGTGGATTTGGGTGTGTAGCATTAATGTCCACACACACACACACACACACACAGAGTCGTAAAAACAGAGGGAGAAAAAAGGACTTTTTGGATTGGAGAGGACAGGCGGGGATCAGGGGTGCAGAGGGAAATGGTTCGGGTTAACTTTCCACTAAAGGGTGTCAAAAAAGGAACTAAATTGGGTGTCAGAAAGCGCTAAGGAGCTGAAATAAGTCCGGGTCCCCCCCCCCTCCCCCCCAGCTCTCATGTGGGTGGGTGCTCGCTTTATATTTTACAGACAATGTCCCTTTAAAAAAAGCCCCGCGTCTGGAAAGCCCATTAGATGTGCATATAAAATTTCCCCCGTGATTAATAGTTGATGAGGCAGGGTTGGTTGGAGGGTACTACCAACATGTGGCCGGCAGGGCTCCTCCTCTGCAATCTCACGTTACACTCCATAAACTTGCCACTCTTTCCCACCTATACATTTAAAAAAAGGAGGAGGGCTCACTTGTCAAGAATGCCTTAGAAGAGTTGTGAAAACAGCCAGCCCGAGGAGGGGAGTCATGCAGTTGCGGACGCAGCTCTCCCGCCGAGCCACAAGCCAGTCAGATCAGTCGGGGAGAAGAGGGTGTGTGAGAGCAGGACGAGAGGGGGAAAGTGTGTGAGAGTGTGTCAGGACCAGAGGCTCCGAAGGACGTCACGCACGCTCCCAGAGAGACGGGGAAGCACGCTGTCACAGGAAGGCGTCTATCCTCACGCGCTCTGGGCTGTGGAAGAGTCAACAGCCTCTGACAGAAGGTGGATGCAGTGAGACCACGATGAGCGTTTAGTGGATTTTTCTCAAGACACACATTCAGACTTGAGCCGCTTCTCGTGAGGTGGAGGTTCGACTCCTCTGCAGACTCGTAATAAGACGCTAGTCAAGATTGTGTGAAGTGTTCCCGGCATTAATGGATCAGCCAGCCAGCAGCTGCATGCGGAGCGCCCACCCCAGCAGCCCGATCTGGGGCTGCATGAGGAACCCTCACTCAGGGGTGCCTGGACCCAACCTGCAGTACCAGCAGGCCCCCTTCTCCCTCCACCAGAAGCCCGAGTTCCTGGCCTACACAGACTTCACCAGCTCCTGCCTGGTGCCGACTGCGCCTCACGCCGCCTACCCCCGCGACGACCGACCGTACCAAGAGAGCCAGGGGGGCTACCAGAGAGCCGACTGGCAGTTCAACCCCTGCGAGACGCGGCTGAGGGCGCCCGAGGCCTGCCCGCCCGTCGTCGCCCCTGTAGTGGTGGGCGGCGGTGGAGGTGGAGGGCCTGAGCTGGACAGTGTAGGTGGAGACAGGCTGCCAGGCGCCGTGCCCGGGTGTCTGGAGGGAGAGTACTCACCGCAGAGCGTGGCGTCGGCCGACTCGGACAAGAAGAGCTCCACTAAGAGGAAGAGGGATGTCACAGGTGAGTCAGTGGGATGGATGGGAGTCGGCTGGGGTGTGTGAAATATAGCATCCAGAAACTCACAGAGGAGGCTTAGAAAAGGAACAACACACTGATAAAATGCACATTTGGGAGCATTAAATATGATAGTGGACATTCCTCTATTTCTACTGTACACTGGTGTATATGAAATAAAGAAAAGATGAGGAGGAAACATGGAAACCTGCCAGGGGAAGCAGCACTCTTGATCTGGCTTAGAATCAAAATGTGAAATTGATTCTAACCACATGGTTTGAGTCGCCAAACATCTGCACACAGGTGTAAAAAAAAAAAAAAAAAAGAAACACAAATTCTCTGTTTCCTCACTGAATTCATCTTAAAGCTGCGCTCTCACCACATCGCTATGCGAAAGGTGAGTAGGTGAGAAGACTTTTGTGTTCAGGACACACGCTTTAAGTAGCAGTTGTATCCTCTGATTGTTCCAGGACCTCCAAAAGGCTAAAATGATTAACGGGGACGCGTGAACGTTTGATTGCGCTCCCGTATCCGCTGGAAATGGACTATTGTTTTATAACAGCGTGAGCACATTAAGGGGAAAAGTGCTTTAAGGCATCACAGGTGCTTCAGACTGCATTTGGTATCATTTAATAAAAATGTAGAAGCCTCAAAAGTGAATTAAGTTTGAATTAAGTGAATCAAGTTCTTTTGTAAATCAGCAAATTGATTTTAGAGAAAAAGAAAGTGGTAATGTAAAGTTATTTTTTTTTGTTTTCTCAGCTGCTTCATCAAACAACAGCGAGCCAAAATAATATAAAAATACTCACAGCAATGTCCTTAAATATCCTCACAGCTGTAAGCTTTTGGATTATAGTGCAATTCATCCCCCCGCGTCATATTTCACACTTTGCTAACAGGAAGCAAAAGAAGTAACCGATATCTGTGACCAACTAATACCTTAAAGTTGACGTTAACAACCGGAGCAACAGGCTGACGGAAGTGTTTATATTTAAACTGAATCTAAAGGTGTAAAAAGTCTTAATGTGCAGAATTTCACCCCGACAGACTGAAAATAAAACCGCGTCCAACACATCTGGAACGTTCACGTTTCATCTGTGGGAACCTGCTCGGCCTGTTTGCTCTGTTTCCATCACACGCAGGATGATTTACGCAACGAGACTGCAAAGAATTCAGAAAAGTTTATAATAAATAGGGGATGTTTTTCTACTTTGGAAAAATTTGGACGCCTCAAAAGAAAACTGTGAAAGACTTCAAGAAGGTTTTTTTTTTTTTTTTTTTTTGTTAATGAGGTTTGATTGCAGGAAGAAAACAAATCTTAATGTAAACTCTAATCTACTTAGTTAGTCACAGTGACTCCTCTGATATTGTGAATGGACTTTAAGTGCTTCAGTCTCATTATCTTCTTCATCAGACTTAATCAACCATGGCTGATTATTAGAAGCATGAATAATTATTTGGAACAGCTACACGACCGACGTCTGCAGAGGATGGTGGGGGCGTTCGGACCCCCGCTCCTCCTCCGCTCCCCTCTGCTTCTTACCTTATTGTAACCTCCACTCACTACACTGAAAACATGCCAGACCACGTCTGGTAAACTCACTCTGCCTGCGAGCCCACTTTTTACATTCTTATCCATTGACATTTTCCTGTCGTTAAGCCGTAACACAATCTCCCACTGAGCGCATGCAACATGTCTGACCACTACATCAGCTCTTGGTTTCAGAGGAGAGACGTTCAGTCTTCAGTCCTGCGTCGACTCGCTGGTGGTGGAAGAGCATATATTAGGAAAATGTCCTGAGGGCACCGAGCTGCTGTGCAGTCTGTTTTTACAGATATGGAAATGCGGCGACGACTCCAAGACCATGAACTCCAACTGGTGTCTGATATCGACTTTAATCCAAAGTTTGACCAGTAATTCTGTTGAAAATACAGAACAAGCCGCTTTAGTCTCTGTTGTTATTATTAAATAGAGTAATCTGAAGTTTCATATAAATTAATGATGAAAACAAATGAATAAAAGTTCAGATTTATCATAAAATAAAACACTTTTAGTAGCAAAATATAAACACTTATTAATATACTAATTTAAAATATTTAAAATGAGGATTATTTAAAATTCTGCTGATTTTGCTACACATTATGGAATTTATTTATAATTAATTATTTATTTATTTGTCTCTAATTGTAACTGCTTTTGTGAAGCATCCATAACTAAGTACAGTTAATAAATATCTCATGTTACAGCCAGTAGTGTTGGAAAAATAACTCAAAGGTCGTACCTGAGTAAAAATAAAGATATGTAGTAAGAATATTACTTTGGTAAAAGTGACCGTCACCATATAGTAAGTAAAAGTCTCAAAGTATCAAAAGTAAAAGTAACATTTTACATGTATAACTACACTAAATGCTAAAAAAAACAACAAAATAGAAACAACAAAAAAATGCAGAAATTAGAAACACTCAAGTAATTTTTAATGCCTCAAGATTGCACTCAACTACATTACTCAGGTGTTAAGTTTCATTCCATCACTGAGTCTTTTATAAAGCATTTATTAACACAATTATTCATTTGCCATCAAGCACACATCACCTGTCTATACCCAGTAATTAACACTTAAATATAAGCTTATATCAGCTCACAAGTGCATCATAATGTGCTACACACTATTTATTAATTGATTATTTATTACATGTGCTAAATAATGAGTTTTAAATAAAGTTTTAAACATACTTACTGACTCACACATTTTCAGCTCCCTTAAAACAATCAGTCATTTACAGCAGCTTTAATTCAGTCCTGATGAAGACAAACCATCCGCCCCATTTATTACAGCTTACGAATGATGAATAATAAGGTTTATTTTAAATATAAAACATCCTCGCTCACTGTGAAATCCTGACATCCATCACACCACGTGCAGTAATTCGCTTTCTGCTTTCTTTAATTCAGACTTGATGAAGACAAATCTTTTGCTCCATCAACCCAAAACACACCGAAGTATGAAAACATCCCCATTCATTGTTAAATCTCACTTTCACACATAATCTGCGATCAATCACACGTGCAGCTTTCACTTAAAACAATCACTCATTAACAGCAGCTTTAATTCCGTCCTGATGAAGACAAACTCGTGTAAACTTTTTGCACCGTCCAACCACAAAAAAAAAAAAAAAAAAGGCACCAAATGTTGTTTGTGTTAGAAGCCCTGCTGGGTGCAGAAGCCTTCTCCCTGCAAGTTTACGGTCTCAGGCTGTGCTGGATATTTATTGGGGGCCTGTTTAGTGGGAACCAGTATGAGTTCTGCCAGGTGTTCAGTCCAACCAAACCTGCTCCACACAGCTCCGGACCAGACCAGACCCGGCGAGGCCGAGCAGCGCCGGCACGCTCTGGGTCAGCGCGTCATTAATGACACTTAGACAACAATACGACAGGGTTTTTTTGTGTGTTTTTTGGCGCGACACATAGACACACACATGCTCACACACACACACACACACACACACGTCCTGGTGTGCCCAGTCACATCTGGTCCAGGTACTGCAGACCATTCCACATCTTGGCTCGCTGCTCTGGCGAGCGCCGAGCAGAACTTCTCACTTTTGACAAATTAGAACCATTTTCTAAAGATTACATCAGCTGCCGGTGTCGCTACCAATGCACAATTATAACCCGAAGTCTCCCCTTTTTAATACGCAAGAGGGGTTTTTACTGAGAGTTAGATCAACTAGCTTTCATTTTTATTCATTGTGGTAAATGAGGTTTATAATTCTGCTATTTCCGAGGATATTGAAGGCAAAGAGCTCCATAAATCTGAGCAATAAACGGCATAAACTCTTCTGAGGGCTTCGGATAATACCGGACCCCGCCGCAGTCATAGAGATATCTCGGGCTTTTCCTTGACGCAGTTGGCTGTCATGTAGAGATGAGTTAATGCGAGTGCTCCGGAGGGAAATCTCCTGACACACACTCACCCACGTAGACCTGGACACATCCGCACCTTTGTTCTTTTGTTAGAGGCTTTAACGATGTTCCGCTGCATTCCTCCCCTAACTCAGTCCCTCTGTGGCCGGTCTGGTGGCCCCCTGCCCTGCTCCGATGTGCTCTCACACACAGAACCAAGAGTCAAATGTTCAAAATGCACGACTTCAGCGTGGCAGAAGGCAAGGAGAGCAATCACAGAAATGTACGTGGATTTCTCTGCGCACAGACGCTGCAGGTGGACTCATAAGCTCGGGTCAGGGTGGTCTCTTTTTAAAGCGCTGGTTTAAGTGTTTACTATATGAGGGGCCTCCCACTTAAGGGTCTTTGGAGTTGCGGTTTGTTGGTCGGAAAGGTCCTTCAGGTCTGGTTAATAGTCGACGAGAGGCTGGTCAGCAAATGAGTGCAGAGCTAATTCAAATCAGATCAGCTCTGGGTGCTTGAATCACCAATTAAGACCTGTAATGTAGAGAGAATATCTCCTAACATATCTACCTTTATATAATATATGCATAACTCCCCTTAAACTTCACAAAACAAACTTTTTGTTTCCCTTCAGATATCCAGGAGTCCAGTTTTAAGGTGGACTCCAGCTGCAAGGCCCGGAAAGAGCGCACAGCGTTCACCAAGGAGCAGCTGAGAGAGCTGGAGGCCGAGTTCACCCACCACAACTACCTGACCAGGCTGCGCCGCTACGAGATCGCCGTCAATCTGGACCTCACAGAGAGACAGGTACACCGGGATTTCCCCCTCACCTATAATCTACCTAATCTGTCCCTCCAGATCAACTCCCCTTTTATTTATGAATCAAATCTTATCTATATAGAAACGGTTTTTATACTTATTTCTGCAGATTCAAAGGTGAAAACAAATATCTGATCCCACAAATCACCTCTAAAAAAAAGTCTGTTAGAAACATTAATATTGCAAAAACTCAAACATACGGAAAGAGAGCAGAATGATCGTCTGACTACGATGTTACTCGTTTCCCACCGTCAGACTTTTCTTGTGGCAAAATAACTCAGATACCTCGAATGGTCATTTCATCTCCACGTAGAAATAGAAATAGAAATAGAAATCCAAATCCAAATAGAAAATCTGAGAAAATGAATAAAACAAATAAACCTTCAAACACATTAATCAAACTGTGCGACATTTTAAATATCTCTCATTCTACTATATAATAACAAGATAGTTGCATTTAAATCTGAATTAAAAGCATTTTCTTCACAATATTTCCTGTGGTGGAATGTAACTAAGTAAAGTCACTCTATCTAGTATTTCCATTTTATTCTACATGATACTTTTCACTCCTTTACATTTCAGAGGAAAAGGTTGTTTTTTTTCTTTTCAGCACATTGACAGTATCCTCACTTAAAGTATCTGATATTAAATGTACTTAATCATCAAAAGTAAAACTGTGTCACGCATACGATGGAAATACACAAGTTAATACCTCAGAATCGTACTTTAGTAACTGTACTTTGCTACATTCCATCACTGCTTTTTACATATTGATGAACCACAACGTTAAAATGAATTTGTTAGGAATTAAAACCGGAATATAATCTTGTATGACACTTTGAGAGTAGTTCTACTTGTAATAGAGTATTTTTAGACGCTGGTATTTCTACTTTGACGTGAGAAGAGGATCTGAGTACGTCTTCCCCCGCTGAACACTCGTCATCCTGTGGTTGCGGCAGAATGTCGTGCAGATTTAATGAGTGGGCGGCGGCTCCAGACTTGATGAAATGGGCCGAACATGTGTGGATGCTGCTGGATTAGACCCCAGTCTGCCTGTCAGGCCCAGTGTCCCAGCTCCTCCTAATGAGGCCACGGTGCCACAGTGACCACACATACTGCCGTCTGCTGCTAAATCTATTTCCCAGACCTCTGCTACACACACACACACACACACACACACACACACACACACACACACACACACACACACACAGCCAGGTTCCATCTTCACTCTGAGCTCCCACTGCAACTTTTCCAACTCATCCTACATGCTCTGGCGTTCTGCCGTCCTTTCAATCAGTCACGACGAGCAGAGAAACTCGGGGAGACGAGGAGGCTCCAGAATGTGGGAAGAGATTCATCTGAATCCTCGGATGAACAGTGGGATGTGCAGAGGTCACCCAAAACTTCACTGCCCTGAAATTCTTAGTCTAAAATGGAGAAATAGATCCCCGAGCTGCTGCAGTCGGTCACAGATTGAGTTTAGTTCAACACTCTGTGTTCAATCATTACGATTATGAAAATGGTCCCATATTAAACGTCTCATATGATGCTGGTCAGTCCAAAAAGCTCAGCCTGCTCTGATTGGTCAGCTCTCACAGGCCTGAGCAGGCTCCGCCCACCATGTTTCAGCATCAGCTCTCTCAGTGTTTTTGCAGCCGCGGCCATGCGGAGGGCGATGGCGGTACAGGTGTGACATCACAACCTCACAGATGTCCTGACGGCTTATTTAAAGGCACAGCGTCTGAATTTCAGGCTGCATTCCTCCATTGACTGAACATTTAGACACTTTGGAAACATTCATCACACTAACAACCTGTGAATCTAAAGCATCATATATCCTCTTCCACTGTGCAACATTATCCTCCACTGTGACAAACAACACTTGAATTACCGAACTTTCAACACAACTTTGACACAATACTTGTATAAAAAAAGACAATTGACTCCTGATGCAAAAGGAAAAAAAAGTTTAAGGTTCACAAAATATGACAATTCTTGTCTTCTTATTATTAACAGTCATTGAACTCAGAACACATTTCTAATAATCACGGTATCCAAGTGTCTAATTGTTGATATTTTTGACGACCATACAACAAATGTGTGTTATTCCACAGCTGAAAGTAGTCCCTTACCTTTTTTTAAATAAACCAAATGTTGGCGACTCGTTTTAAAGATGAAAGTCTTAAGGAACGATTCGACCAGGTGCAGCAGAGAGGCTAAATAGTTTTTCTGGTATTTGTTAACAATAAGATTCATTCTCAGGTCATAAAACATGAATATCTCTTTATCTGCTCCATCAGTAATCAATTGATAAAAAACCCCCTATAACTTTTATTTGTCTGGGTGTTTTAGAGCAGTGAATTATGGTCCATCACATCAACAACTGCTTCCCCCCTCACTCGTCTTCCTGCCTCATTTTCCCTGTAATCCTATGGAATCTCAGGAAGTGTGTGTTTTCACCGCTATTCTTGGCCGGACAGTAAAAGTATGATATCATTCTCATTCCAGCGCAGTGCGAATGACACAGATGAGCACTCTCCACACTCTGAGTACATCCTGTGTAGGCTGACATCCTGATTGTTGACTCTCTTGACCCGGCTGTCTATACGATACTCTCCTGCCTGCGTTTTCAGAGATTTTCTGTGCCAGGACCTGACAATCCACCCTCCTTCATGCAAGGCCAACGCAAACCGAGCCAGCGTAGACCGTGCTGGGAGATTTGTGGGGGATTATTTGTCTGTTTTTCTGCTGACCATGTTGTAAATTGTAGTGAAAAATTGCAAAACAGAAAGTAAAGCCACAGTGATCCTGTTTCAAGTTCAAATACGGTAAAAGAGATATTCTGCTCAGTGTCTGTCTGAGTTTTATCTAGTATAAATACTTTTTTACTACTTCTTGGACAGACAGCTGAATTTACAGTTTCAATGGTGATAAACTATCAGAGCTGCAACCAGTAGATAGGATTATTTTCTCAATTAAATGCCTTTAAACCCAAAAATGTTCACTTTACTTTTAGAGAAAACCTGCAAATATCTATATTTGAGAGGATAGAACCAGAATTGGGGGCAATTTTGCATGAAGATAATATTTAAGTAATCAGCATCAAAGTGTACAGAAACATTATATTAGCCCAAATGTTTCCAACACAGTATATTCAAGGAAACTGTGCTTTTCATTTGGTTGCATGTCACTGTAACCTCCAGGTGAGAGAAGAAGAGAGTCGGGAAACTTAAAGCAACGTCAGTAAAACTAAAACATTATCTTCAGATCGATTTCCATCAGGAGTGGTGGTTGTCTTTAATCCCTCAAGTTTGACCGAGGGATCATTTGTGTTTATTCCTCCCAAAAAGACAGATTACTTCACAATTAATTCACCTGAAATATGTCTGTCTTTAGTTTATATTTCACTTTGTATTTTTCTCCATGTATGCTGATGACACTGCCTAAATATTTTAACCCAATTCCATATCAAATCAAGATAGTATTTAAACTTGGTCACTCATTTAATAGATTTATGGTTTGGTTAATGTCAGAAAATGATGAAAAATGTCAGGATGATGTCATCAAATGTCTTGTTTACCGTCACAGAAAAGAAAGGAAACCAGAAAATACTCACGTCTAAGAAGCTGGAAGCAGAGAATTAGTTTTGATCGGTTATCAAAAATCGATTGATTGTCTAATGTATCATTTCCTTTGTGTCTCCACAACAGGTGAAAGTGTGGTTCCAGAACAGGAGGATGAAGTGGAAGAGAGTGAAGGGCGGACAGTCGTCTTCGCCCAACGACCTGGAAAACGACGACATGGACTCGGCCGCCTCGCCCAGCTCCGAATGAACGGAGGCGGTCGGACGCTGACAGACGGGTGCTCGACTGGACGCCAAGCTAACGCAGCACAATGCAACCCTTCGACCATTTCTTTGGAAAGCTGCAGGAATCAAACTTTTTGTTTTGTTTTGTTTTAAATCCCCCCCTGGAAGAAATCACTGAGCATCTCCAGATCCTTGCTGTTGTAAATAGTTGATTTATGTCCATAATGAACTGCATTTTGATCCGCTATTGATAGGTAATGTGTCGAAGAGTCCTCCTCGTGTTGCAGCGACTGTGTTTAAATATTAGAGATGATACTTGTAGGTCATTGTAGATCAGTGACAGAGTCCAGACAGCAGCTCTGAGGCCCAGCGATGACACATCAGAGCCTGACGTGATTGTGTTTGAGTGCATCCCTCTTTGGTTCCAGTATTGTAATCATGGCCTTTGACGCTTGACTACAACCACCTGGGAAAACTCAGACTGCACACGTGTTGCCAAGCCATAAGTGCCTCCGAATCAGATGGTTTGTTTTTTTTCATTTGTCAGTTTCTTTTTCTCCTAGATGTTTTTTTTTTTCTGTTTTTTACTATTCTTTTTTATACATGTTGAAAGTTATTGATAAAACACAGATGTTGCCTGTTTCTGCAAATAGAATAAATCATCTGCTGCAAAACGGGGAAAAATATCTTCATAATTTCTTCCAACCGCAAAACAGCTGAGTTAAGATCGGACAGTCGATCGATCTGAAGCCTTGGCTCGTGGTTTGATCACGCGTGGATCCTTCAGGTCAGACGTGACACTCCCTTGACAACCAAATAATAACTGAGTCGAGGTTTGCTCACCTTTTTCCTTTCATGTTAGCGACTGACATAAAGGGTAATAAATCGTGTGTGTGTGTTTGTGTGTGGTTCCAGAGATACATCACTCATATCTCAGACCATTTATTAGTCAGGGATTTAAAAACAGGTATGCTTGTTGAGCTCATCGACGGCTGTTTCCTGTTTGGAAAGACAGCGAATCGTAGCTGTGGAGGCGTCATCAAAAAATGGCTTCATCATCTTTTTGTGCCAGAGCCAGACAGAGAACAAGACTGAAGCAGCTGTGGAGGTTTTTCTGAGTCAACATAATAAAATTACAACTTTAAAATGCCAACATGAGCAATGGACCAAATGATGGGGGGGGGTCAAAACTCATCAACTCACAGAGAAATACCTGAAAACTCCTGTCAGGCCCCTCCTCTCGCCTGACAACGTAAAAAACAAAACAAAAAAATAATCTCAACATCATCACTGAAACATAAAAATTCTATAAAATACCAAAAGACTCTGCTGCATAAACAAGTCCATTGTAAAGTTCTTCCTATCTTTTTGTTTTAGCTGAGTTTCAAGGTCTCTCTGGATAGATTGCGGTGGATTCAGATCACCTGTGTGCACGATGTGGACACCGGCTCCTAATTAAAGAGTGAAAGCAGCTTGGGGCACTTTCCTCTCTCAGCCAATCAAGGTGTGAAGACGCCGTCAGGTGAAGGCTTAAGAGAGGCGGAGTCGCTCTGATTCTGTTTCTTACTTGAGAGATCGTCACTGTTGGTTAGGCGTCCTGCATCAGAGCCGTGCTTCAGATTTTGTTTATCTTAACCCCTTGATATACAAGCTTGTCCACATGTTCCAGTTTAATCACACTGGAGACTTGAGGTGGAAAAAAGTACATTTCAGTTTCATTATTCCCGGCTCGCTCTCTTCGCAGCGACAGAATCTTATCAGGTTCGCTGTGTAATCTGGGTGTTCAGGTTTGAACACCGGCCACGTTTTACACCAAATCCCTTCCGATGATGCCATAATTATCTTCATTAATATCTCGCATGTAGGTCGGATATCCCGCCGGGGGGGGTTCAGACCAGAACCAGCACTCATCAACGCCCACCTAGATCCTGTCTGCAGCTCCTTAATCCTTAAGAATGTTTTCCTAATGGCAAGTGGTCTCCTTCAGCAGGCCCGCCGCAGATCAGCCTGATTGGTCTGAGGTGACCTGACGGAGCTATAAGTAGATCTGTGTGTGTGTGTGTGTGTGTGTGTGTGTGTGTGTGTTGCTTTTTTACACACCCCATCACTTGTCTTTCCAGTCGGCTCACAAAGGGCCATTAACCTGACAAAGGTGGAGTCAGGCTCCAGAAAAGCTGAAAGTATTTGGCCCCAGCTCCGCTATTTTCAACGGAAGCATCTGGATGGGGCCAATTTGATCTCAACCTGAGTGGAACCTCGACAAACCCACGCACGGGGCCCCCAGGACCAGAGGAGGGAGGGAGGGAGGGAGGGAGGGGAGGTTGAAAAAAGAAAAAAGAGAAGAGAGCTCGCTGGCTGCTGACCACTTGCGTATGATGGAAAAGGGAAATAATAGGTGGGTATGGGTGAAAAGACGGCTTCTCAAGTACAGGATGTTGTTGTAGCAGGTAGCCAGTCATCCAATTTCCTGCTTCCCAAAGAAAACAAGAGCCCGAGCAGAGGAGTCCCCAGACTTACAATGGTGGGCCTATGCTCAGACTCCGGCCAACCAAACAAAGCCTACAGAGGTTACTGCCCTTTCTGCTGGTCTGCAGGGACCGGAGCTGGAGGAGGGGGTGGTTGTTCCCCACACACACACACACACACACACACACACACACACTGTCGGGGTCAAGTGTTACTGTACGTCTGACCTCTGTGGGCCCCCGCTGCAGCTGCTGGGGGTGGAATAACTCCAAGTCGGTCCTGTGCCCGGTTCCCCCCCCCCGCACTCAGCCTCTATTAGGCTCTATTATTGTATTAGTGGTAATAGTAGTCAAAATAAACCGTGTCCAATTGTAATGATAGTATTAATATCAGCAGTGTAAACTAATGAAACTGGAATGTTGTTCTTTCACCATAGAGGCTCCTTTTAAAAGGCGCAGGGGTGGTCAAATTTATGGATTAGATTTAATTGGTGGTGTTGTGATTGTGGGATGTTCGACCTGCCAAAACTCCCGAGAATGGAGGAAGAGAACTCGGGGTTTTCCTTTTCACTTCTTCTAACCACGGCAGTAGCTCCGAACATCCTGTTCTCTCTCTCTCTTTTCTTGTTTTTTTTTTTTTTTTTATTGATTTAGGATAAATTCAAACAGGTTGAAGAAACCACATTTCTAAGAATATCACTCTGTAGATGAAACAGGACGAGTAGAAATATAGAGCAATCATGTGAGGGAGATTTTCATATGGAAGAGAACCAGAGAGAACCAGGATGTGGCATCGTTACGTATTACGTTACAGCTCAGAACCAGGATGAATCCAAGCTTGAATGAAATGTGGGAAGTTTTAGTCGTCGCATGTGATAATGCAGCTCAGAAGAGATAGAAGGGAGAAAAATATTGTGGGGTGACAAAAAAAAAAACAAAGCGAGGGAACGAAAGTGAGGTAACTGGTACGTCCTGAGTTTACCCCTGTTTAGCAGGTACTGGACCAGATCTCGGTCCAAAGGATCCAGTCCCTAAACCTACAAGGTGTTGCTTTCAATAAGGGTTGAACTCAGGACTTGCGAGGGGACATAAAGTGGTCATAAAAACTTTAGCATGCTCTGTAAAAAATGAATGTATTTTACTTTGAAATTATTTTGTTGTCCCGTCTGTTGCATGAGTTTCAGTGAGGTTGAGCGTTTCTTCATACCTGTGCAGGTGCAAAACATGGATGCTGCGATGACGTGGTCGCTGTCACGTGTCTAAAAAGACCGGAGAATAAAAAACAATATCACTCTCCGCCGCTCGAGTCTCACCGTCACTCAGAATTTAAGGCAGCGGCCACCAGAAATAAGGACGGACTCGATGCCAGCGTCGTCTCCGGAGCTGTGATTATAAAAGCAGACTCAGCTGCAGGAAACATTCTTGAAATAACTCCTCGTCTTTTTGAATACAAGCGAAGAGCGTTACGAAAACATTGGTCAGAGTTCGCAGCCGACGGTGACTTCACCCTCGGCGCTCGGCAGCAGAAACCAACACGCGGAGGTTTTCTGCCACGAAAAGCACAGATTGCCAAACGCTCTGGAGTGGACCGCGTCATCGGACGAAGGCGAGCTGTGGTTACACGAGCAGCTGTGAGCGCCGTCTTTTTAAAAAAACATTTCCAGTTGTTTTGTTTGCTGCGTCTACAGTCGACCTCAGACCGTTCACAAGTATTGACGTTGGCAACGCGGTCTATAAATACAGGTAGTTACAAGTGACAAACATGATTCATGCGACTATATTTTAATCCAGCATCCCAATGCAGCATGAGCCAAAAAGGTTGAATGAGTATTTAAACATGTGACGTTGTATTTTTAACATGTATTTGTAGACTTTGCGACATCGTGAGTCATTGCGTAGTGTTTTTCCTCTGTGGGTTTCCAAACATGGATCAGTGTTTGAGGGCTTTAAGCTCATGGAACTGTACATGTAGATGCAAATGTTCATGTGTTTGGTCACTTTTCTTCCTTTTCTTTCCAGACAGTTTCCCCAGCTGTCACGCTGATAACCATTAGAACTGAGACTGGCCCTCAGTAGAGTGTATACCTCCACCAGGGCCCAACAGCCCCTCTTTTTATACTCACTCATAGATGCTAATTATGTCCGATACTTGAAGATCCATACATCGTTTACTAAGAAACAAACAAACATGGCAAGAAAACAGCCATACAGGGAATAAATTCCTGGACCTGTCTCTTTATCTGGATCCACACCAAAAGTTAACTGGGTCTATTCTGGGCTGAGACTCGTCCTCCGCCCAAGTTTGGTGGAAATCCGTTGGGTAGTTTTTGTGTAATCCTGGTCACAAACCAACAATGTACAGACACAAGGGGAAAACACAACCTCTTTGACCCCAGTCCTCTATTTCAGCTTAGTTCTTCTCATATATTTAGTTTTTTTTTTACACAAAATCTGACTTTTGATTATTTACTCCCTCATAAAAAGTTATATTAAAACATATTGATCACCAAAAAGTGAATCTGTTTTGAGTTTATTCAATCTCATGATTATAGAAACGAAACGTTTTTGCATCTCAAAGTTCTCAAAGTAATTTCTGAAGTGTTTCTATTTCAAAACAAAACAAGAGACATGTAAGCGTGGGATCGTGGGAGTCATTCTGAAAGAACCAACAATGCTGATGAAAATCTATCTAACATGAAATTTTCATGGACGAGGAAACATTTAAAAGTTTTATTCACATCATGTTTAGTTCACTGACTTCCCTCCTCACTCTCTGAATCTCTCTCAGAAGTCAAAGCGACCGGCGATCAAATGAATCCTTGAACAAACTGACTGATTTCTCTGAGTTTGAACGCTGTTGGCGACAGTCCACAACTCAACAAAATATGAGAAACGTTGGTTTGTTTTTTTGACGTTTTGATGCAGAAACATCTCGAAGTGGAGAACTTTACTTGGAAAAAGATTATTAGTTGATAAAACCAAAACCTTCTCGATGTCGTTAAAAAAAATGTACTGGAGTTTTTTCCCCTTTTTACATGTGTTTCCATTTTGACTGAAAGGAAAGTTGGAAGGAGAGAGTGAAGGAGTGACATGCTGCAAGAATCATCAGCTTAACTTGATCCTTTTAAGACTTCGGTACATGTCGAGCGTCGTCAACCTGCCCCAGCAGTCCTCCGTGCATTTATTTTGAAAACCCCCGCGCTGCTCCGACTCCGGCTCCAGCGGCTACTTGGCGGGAAAAAAAAACTCTTGATGGATCGCCGGAGGTGTGAAGGTCAGCGCTACCAGAGGCGAGCGTAGAAATTAAAGCATGTCGTCCCCCCCGCCGGGCCCTGCGCTGTGCCACGGGAGCTCCATCTGCACGTTGTTATTGTGTACTGAGACGGCGGCGGCGTCACTTCAAAGACGCCGTCTGCAGAAACTCTGACGGGCCGATGTGGACGGAAACCGCATCATGATGGGATCATATAGTGGAGGAGGAGGGGGAGGAAGGAGGGCGACTTGTCCGACGTGACCTCAGGAATACTCAGCAGAACCGTTTTCAGCCTCTGTCTCTTGTTAATTCTCATCTTCTCAAGTCCGTCATGAACGTCTCTGTCTCACCTCGCCGACGGCTGCAGAAGACCAGAGGAAGCTGGGTTCTGTCAGACGAAACGGACCCCGGAGAGACTTAATGTTACACGACTGTTCTCCCGCCTTCCTCTCCGAGATCCCTCATCCAGTTACCTGAAAAGCGACCCGTCTCTTTTCTTTTCATCCCGTCTGTTGTTTTAAAAACCACCTGAGAATCTGTTTTCTCTGCTTCGGCCCTCCTCTTGTCGTGTTTTTTTTTTTTTTTTGAGCCTCTCTCTTGAACACGCGAGACAGAAACCGGCCGAACAGCGAGAAATGGAGGCGGAAATATGCGATGTCTTCCGCACATCCTCCCAAGACGGCCGTTTGTGTTGATGGAGGCGCACCAGGAGCATGTGTTTGCATGTTTTGCATGTGTGTGAGTCGGCCGGTGTACCTGTGGGTGACCGAACGAGCCTGGCGAGTGTGCAGCGGACGCTGGACACTCATGCAGCCGGCCTCTGCTCATCCTCCCCCCGCTCGTCCAAACCTCTCGGCCTCTCGTCTCCGGTGATTAGCGGCTCCTGCAGGAGTTATAAATCTTCCATTTCCATTGCACAATCAGTCAAGGCGGGCCAAAGTTGAGGCGCTGCACGACATTAAATTATCTGAGACTTCCTACAAAGGCTCCTCTTGGATGTTGCGTTTTCAGGCGACGTGGATCCCAGAACCTCCCGGACCTCGAGGACTCGCAGGTCTATGGCTCCCTCTGGTTGGTACTCGGGGGGGTCCAGCAGCAGTTTGACTCTGCAAACCATCACACAGAGGAGCACTCAATCACGCTGTTCGCTGAGCAGAGTGAACATAGAGGGCCTTGTTCAGCGGAGAAGCACACAGCGAGGACACACAGCGTGAAGGCAGGAGAGAGTGTCCGGTTCAAAGACGACAACAAGAACCAGAGGAAAACAATCACAGTCCACGTCGTGTTTGTGACGCTGCAGGACACCGTCGGCCTTCCAGTAGCAACTCCAGTAACTTTTATAGAAGTTTAGGCTAAAAAAAGAGCTGAATCAAAGATAAACCACTTCTGATCTGCTGTGAGCTTTTTCTTCCTTTAAGGCCTCGACGGCACCAAACCAGAAACTCATCTGATAAACGATGACTTTCCATCTCGCTCGAGGGACGCAGATCTCCTACGAGTCTAAACGTCACCGGGACACAAAATCCTTTTGTAGAAGTTCGACTTGTGGAGGAGCTGATTTCTTGTGCTCATCGTTCAACCGCAGATATTTTCCAAGACTGGTTTGATGCTTCAGCCCGAAGTACTGTTTTAAAGTTGGTTGCGAATGTGAACAGTGTACATTCAGACCTGATGTACTGACCTCCGCACTGATTTGAAAATAAATATTCAAATATTGGTATGAAATAGCTTCAGCAGTGCCGGTCACACCAGCCGAGAGCGTTGTTGACTCTTGCAAACGGACACGTTTAAGTCACCGTTCACCAAAAACACTGCAGGAGAGTTGAAGACCTGCCATTTCATTAGCTACATTCATTAAACTACAACTCGCTGAGATTAAAGAAAGTCCACCTCGTTAATAAATATGTCCTGTTATTAGGACACAGGATCCACTCTGAGGCCTCCAGTGCTGAAGTAACACAGTCTGCATGATCTGTAATCCTCCCCAGAACCAGAACCGGGACAGTTTATGAAGGTCACATTTCAGAACGATCATAAACTTGATCTCCATATTTATGTCACATCGCTGCAGCTTACCTGAGAACTAGAACATAAAAACACATCGATCAAGAACATCAACAGCTTCTCAATCTCTCTGCTGAACAGAAAACCAATCCTGCGTCTAGAACCTCCAACCCTCTGGTGCGACCCGTCACACACAAGAGCTCATTCAGCCGTCGTGACCCGGCCTCCATTCATCCTCCAGCCTCACAGGTTCTCCCCCCCGTCCTGACAAGCCCCGGCTGGAGAAACGGTCCTGCAGGCAGCGGAGGAGTCGTCCATCAACACGAGAGTTACCGGAGAGCACTGGGATCGTTCTGCTGTCGTACAGGTGTCATGGCTGCCAGACAGCCGGACCAGGGAACACAAAGACGGCCATGTCTCTCGACCATGAGTTCGGTTTCTGGTTTCAGAGGCATCTAAAGATCGACAAGTGCAAAAGCAACAAGGTGTTACAAGTGACTGGAGATCATCTTCGTTCCACACTTTGATCCAGTTGTACTGATGACAGTGGAGGACTCGGGATGTTTTCGGGGCACCAGCCTGCAGAAAGTCGTGATATATTTATAGTGAAGAGAGGAAAGTTCACCAGGCGTTTTGAACCCACCGCTCTCGCTGCCTTCCAGGATGGATTCTTGGGCTCGTGTCACCTGATCTCATGGATCCAGCTGCACCACCAGGTCACCTCACCGCTCCCATCAGCCTCATTTTCAGATGCAGCAGGCAGCTCTTGTCTTGTCCCTCCCTTAAAAAGCTCTTATAAATCCAAACACAGAGACAAATTTAGCACAAGAGGCTGTCGGGTTTTGTAACGATGAAATATGAGCCGCTTCACATCGTTCGTATATTACGTCAGGCGCAGGATCCAAAGAGCCTTTTGTGCGAGTGCGACAGGGAAGACGTTCAACGCTCTCGGGCCGATCAATAAATAGCAGGTTACTGACCATCAGCCGCACGTTTACTGCCCCCAGTAAATTCCAGAGGTTTGGGTTTCCATTCAAAAACTTTCAGACTTAAGATGGTGAAGGGTTTTTTTTTTTTTTAAGTACAGGTGTTGCAATAAAAAAAAGATGAACGGGATCCAACAATGAGGAGCCTGGATGAGGTAACAGCATCAGAAAAGTGCATCGTCGCAGCAGCAACACCAGCAGGTCAGAGGGTTTCCAGCTGAAAACTGAAAGGCTGCGCTTCGGAAAAAAACTATATTCACATCATGGTGTTTTTTTTTAAAAAAATGTGAATGAACGTTACAGCTAAACTCGGTCTGGAGCTGCAGAGAACATCTGTTAGTAACGTCGGTGACCACATGTTAATGCTAAATTCATTTTCAAATCGTTTTAAAATGTCCCAGACATCTGGTGCTGAAGAAAAGAAAGAAAGAGGGAAAAAAAAGAGAAAAATATCTGCACAAATATTTGCAAATAGTATTTCATCCAGCGTGCAGACGTAGCCACACAGTGAGCGGCTGAAGCTACGCAGACGCTCGGCTCTCTGTCCTCGCTGCGTTTTTTAATGATCTGTGGAGCGACCGCGAGCCAGCGGCGTGTGTGACCGTGTTCACCTGTGCCAGCACACTTGGCCTGGCCCGCGTCCAGACCCGCTTTGAGCAGAACCAGAAGTGGGCTCAGCCGTTCGCTGAAAACCAGGATTCTTTAAATCTCCTCATCCATCCAGTGCAACACCACCCACCCATCCATCTATCCGGGCTACCCATCTCTCCACCCGACTCCCATCGGACCCTCGAGTCTGGACTGTAGCGTGACAGCGTGTGTGTTTGCCTGCATTGCGTCTCTGCAGGTACGTGTGTGTGTGTGTGTGTGTGTGTGTGTGTGTGTGTGTCGGAGCCTGGCGTTTGTTATTCTCCCTACAGTCTCGCTGTCTTTCATCAGGGCCCGTCCTGCAGCCCACAGACTCTCAGTATACAGTTTCACAGTCTCGGGCCCCCGTCTGCTTGCAGCACGTGGGTGGATGATTTCTAACACATGGGAACCTTGGGGAGCCCACGCAACGCTGGAACAATAGAGGACCTGTCAGTGTCGGGGCACTGGAAGAGGACGAGACGGCAGGCGGTGATGATGTCAGAATCATTCACACCCACCCACGCTCCACCCGCCCTCCTTCTTGGACCTCGTGCACTCAGACGGGAGCGTCTGCAAGTGTAAAGAAAAATAAGCTTATTGCATGATGGGAAATCAGATATCTCCCGTAATCTCGTAGTGTACCTGCGGACGAGCGTGCAGATGTATTTAAAGTTGATGTTGACGACCACGTCGGTCTCGACTGAAACTTTTTGATGGATGGACACAAAAGTTGGTTCCCACATTCATGGTTGACTCTGCTGAACGTTTGACTTTTCATCTAGTGTGGATGGACAAACAATTTGAACAATGTCAGACAACTTTAGCGCTCCCGTCATTGTGAACATCTGCAGAACTGGACTTTCCCTTCAGCTTCAAGCCTCCAGGACTTTGAATCCAATCGGACACAGAGGCCAAACTGTGTCGCTAGAACGTCATGTGACTTTTCCCCACATTGTGAAAGAAATCTCTGTCAAACACTGCAAACACTTTTGGAGCGTCACAGCTAATTTCACAATCAGAATTTGAGAGAATCAGTCTAATAACTTCTGGAAAGTCTAGACGAGCTTCGTGATTACATTTTTTAGCCGCTCGACTGTCAGATGAGGGAAGATGCCGGTAATTTTACACCCAGGTAGTCAAACATTTTCCCCCTCATGAGCAAAAACTGTCATTGTCTTGTTGTTTTTTTGTCATTTCCTGTTTTATTTTGGTAATCACATCTTCCATCTCACTTTCTACTTCCTCCCTTTGTCTGTTTCATCTCCCCACCTGTGTTCCTGTGTATTTCAGCCTGTGTTTTCTTCCGACTCTCCATTGGTCGTCTGTATATCTCACCTGTCCCCGCCCACCTTGTGTTGAGCTTGTGTCTTTCTGGTTTGTTTAGCCAGCTTTGCTTCTGCAGTAGAGCCCAGCAGTCACGATTCTACCGTCTCTGCATGTGTTGTAATTGAGTCAGCAGTTTGTTGTGCCATCCATTCCTACAACGTATCTATGAACTAAGACCTGGTTCGTTTAATGCCAGAATTGACCTTTTTAAATCCAATATTCAGGCTCTTCTGTGTCTGCCAGACTGATTTGTGTTTATGTCTGTATACAGGCCTGAAGCATGCACTCATGTATGTGTGAGTATGTGTGTTGCGCCCCCAACGAGCCAAATCCCACTCAAAGCCCCGAGGATTAGCCCTCTCTGAGCAGCCGTTCTCCAGCTGCAGACCTCTTGCACGCCCAGCGGATAGCGATCTGACTTCCTGTGACACCTCCACCTCCCTGAAAGCGAGAACCAGCTCCGTGCGCCTCCGGCTGACAGTCATGCATGTTAGCACGTTGGCAGAAAGAGCCGGTCGCTGTATATATTCCTCTTGTTTCTGCCTCTTGAACAGGGAACCAAAAGGACAAACATTGGCGTAAATCCTCCCTATTGTCTCGAGGCAAGAATCTACCCGGCGTGTCAGCCAGAAAAATAACACAATATGGTCGAAAAAGGCGAGGAGGGACGGCGTGTAAGGAGAGGAGTCGCTGATTGTTTCGGAGGTTTGAAAGTCGGGGAGAGGGAAAGCAGGGCAGTTCCCAGTGGTCGTCTGGAGCACACGCCAAGCACCGAGAGTGAGGAAAGCAATCCATCAGTGGAGGTCCACGGGAGGAAGAGAAGAGGGGAGGAGGGGGGGAGGACGCAACACTGGGCCAAACCATAACAATATGTGTGTGTGGCCATTGTTAGCAGTCCAGGGTCATTGTGTGGCGCTGGTAGCCTCCACACCCTCTGACTTCAGTGGGAGTCAGCCCCCTCAGATACTCCCAAGAGGAGGGCAGCGGGCCGGACCGGTGGGAATGAACATTCAGCAGCAACGTGCCAAGAAACGGGAATGTTTGAAGGAAAAGGAAAACAATGTTGTGATTCTTTAGGCCTTTACGCGCCTCGACAAACATGCCAAATGCTCCCCGTGTGGATACGTCGAGTCAAAACTATTCACGTCGGCAGCAACGCGAGATCGTGTCAGTGATTTATTACTTAATCATGTTGATCAGTGTCTGGTAGCTGCGCTCATACATACACGTTTTAGACATATAACATCGTTATGACGTGATGAGTTTTGTTTGCAGTCATCTCCTACGTCACGTAAACTGTTACAGAGCTGAGTTTTGTATTTAAGACATTCTGTGTAGGTTCATAGGTTGCTACGTTCAATCGTGGTGCTAAAGGTCAGAAAAATCAACACTGACCTGACTTTATTTATCTTTTAAAAGTAGTCGCTGCCTTCATTTAATCCCACTGACAAAGAAACTGTGATCCACACTCTTGAACATATACAGAAATGTTGGAGTTCCTCAAGGCAGCACCCTGTTTCCCCCAATCAGACCTTTACAAAAACATCCTGATTGACTTTGTTTTGTTTTTGTGGACTTATTTTATTGTAAAGCAGCCATACATTTTGTTTTATTAATCACTGGATCAGTCAAGTGAGGCCACAGAAGCCGAGTGGAGTCCATACGACAGTCTCTCTGACGCGTCGTGTTGTTCTTGTCTTGGTAAACTGACAGGTTGTTATGCCGCCTGCAGGCTCTCTGCCTCTAACCTAAACAACCCCGGGATTACCCCCATGTTTGTTTGACTGTTTACTCTGGGCAGAGCTGATCTCTTCCCCTCCCCCCGCCGGCGGCAACACGAGCCATTACTGCAGACCATCTGTGGACGCGGGTCAGTGTTGACCTACCGCTCTCCAAACACCGCTGAGCCCCATCCAGAGGGACTCGAACATGGCCGACAAGGAACGATGCTAATGTGGTCGGGAGTATCTTGTTACTGTTTTGTGAAAAAAAAAAGTGTTTTTGCGCCGTTTTTAACTCAACAAAATGAGGAATCACTACACGTGGCAGTGAGAGATCTCAGAGGAACAATTAGCGGGTGTTGTGTTGATGGGAACATGTTTTTAATGTCCTGGTGAGGCGATGAAATACGATCCAGGACGTCCAGTTTGAGTTCTTGATCCAGTGTTTTGGATCAACAGTGATCTGACAGGATTTTTAGTTCAGCGGAATAAAATGTTGTCTCTACAAAACCGCGTCACATTTTCAAATTTGTATGATTCAAACTGATCAAGTCAACGTTTCTACAATACGTTTCAGATTATATGTGTATGTTATGCCACATGTTAGAGGTGGAGGAGGAGGGGTGGTGCTGTTGTGACAGCTGTGAAGCCAGAGACCACTGTTCAGGATGGATAGATAGATAGATAGAACTTTGTTTTCTTTTGATACTACAGGATGAAAGCGTTGTGTTTGTTAAAGCAAACCATGCACCCTGACCTCCTTCCTCTCTGGACTGTGTCGCTCTTTATTCTACGTCACCCGACTTCCTCCTTTGCAGCTACAATAATTCGTCCGGCCACTAGAGGTCGCCACTTACAAGAGAAGTCGACCTATAAGGTTGTTTTTCTGATGAGGAACTGGATGGCGCTGCTTTGCTTTCTTGCCGGTCAGCGCTGTGTATTATTGGTGGATTGTTTCTGCATCGGTCCAATCAAATGAATGTTGCGTTTTTTTTTTTTTCCCACACGTTGCTGTTGTCCGTCTGGAGATTTTTGGCCCTGGACCAACACGTTGCTTCTGTCTGTAACGTAAGGCCCGTCTTATACTTTGGCTCCCGAGGCGCAACACAACGACAGCTTTGAAGAAAATCTGCCGGGGACGTGAGCTCTGTAATGTATCTGAGGAAGTCTTCAGAAAAGTATGTCCATTTTGTAGTTACAGCTTGGAATTAATCTCTTAAGGTCTCAACACTTCCTACTGTCAGACTGCCCCGAATTTTATGGCCGTTTAACACCACATCAAAAAGAGTGGCAAACAAACCAAACGCACGCTACGATCTCTGGGCACCAGCTGGTGTGAAACCAACAGCCTGTATCCTTTCCATTAATCCCGTCCCACGGCGCACAGGAACTCTCTCAGGGACCGTCCAAAAACCCCTTCACCTTTCAGCGAAACACCTGGTGGAGCCGGTGGCCAAACACGCCACCTCCCCGCGATACATCATCATCATCATCACCAGCTTTCATAACCCCACGGTTAGTCTTCATCACTCCGTCCTCTTCCATCATCTAGTTTCCACTGCCGACTCGCCGCGGGTCTGTACACACAAACATTCGCAGACAGGAAAGCTACCCTTACACCGATTACATTCAGGTCCGCCTGTCTGAGGGGAAGTCTCAGCATCCACAAGTGTCGGCCGCCTTGGCTGTAAACCAATTCCTGCCAGGCTATCACCTTTCAGCCCCCCGGTCCCTGAGTTATTACAGCGCGGCTGTTTTGCAGCAGCCAGAGCCCAGCGTGGTCTGGCCCGGCTCGGCTCGGCCCGGCCCGGCACTGAGCCTCCTCGCCCCCTCCGCCTCCCCCCACACATCTCCAACCAAACAGTGTGCTGAGGGCTTCCGCCGCAGGTGTCTGAGACTTTCTCCTCCTCCTCCTGTCAATCCCTCTCCTCTTTGACGAGAGCTTTAATTCCCCCCGTCCTCTCGCTCCCTCCCACGCTCCTTCTCTCACTCGCTCCTTCTTTCTCTGGGTTAGTCGGCTCACACGGGCAGCCCAGATTGTTCTCATTTAGTTCAGGGCTCGCTATCTCACTGCAGACCCCGGGGCTCGCATGCTGTCCGTCTCCCTGTCACACACACACACACACACACACACACACACTCCTCTCTTCATCAATCCTGCTCTTGGTTTTACAAGTCGCAGCAGCTGGTTCGGCTGCTAAATCTCCGGGGATTTGGGATAGTTAAAAAGATAAAGCTCGAGGAAGGTGACAGAGGGAAAGTTCAAGGCTCAACACCAAAGTCACATTACAAAGGTTGGTGTTGGTGTGTGATGTGTGGTGCTGGGTGGAGGCTGGAAACAAAGTGAGACTTGTTCCCACCTTCTCTGCAAAAAAAACCCCAACAAAAAACGATGCAGCCCAAACCCTTCTTTTCACACCGCCGCTGTTTTTTTACGCTCAGCAAAACAACGATGTAGTCGTGCAACCGCAGTGTGAGATTTGTGCCAACAGTTTTTTGGGCAGCGCTTTCTAAACAAAGTCATACGTGGCAGTTACAATCGTTTAGCATCCCTGTGATCTGCTTCTCTGATTGAAGGGTCGGGAACTCCCAAACCTTGTGTTGTCCACCCAGTTTAGACTTTTTTTTTTTAGGTTGCTGTTCGTCTTCTGAGTCGGTGGAAACAGCTTTACGCTACTTCTTTAAATTGGAAACATCTCTGGTGATGGTCGAACACACGGGCGTTGTTACCACCGTACCTCCACTACAGGCTCAAATCCATCTTTATGAACGTACTTTGAAAACACTGTTTAAATATAAATACTACATGTGTTCGTTCTTGTGTCCTTTTCTCACAATTGTTCGAGGTTTTCCATTTCTGTAGTCAAACCATCGAACAAGCATTGAAGCGACTGTTTTAAGTTACGGCATCATTGTCTTTGTAAAACCCTGTTAGTGTATTTGGTGGATTAAGATCCTCCGTGTGGTCGGCTGAAGCGCAGCGTTTGGTTTTGGATCTGATGCCTCTGTTTTTCTGACACACTCGGGTCAAACCGAACCGAGCTGATTTGCTTTTCCTTCAGCAGTTTTACGGCGTCAGGCTGAGTCTGCTCTGCAGTGGGCTTTAAAACGTGTTTGTTATTGAATTGGGCCACTTTATTAGCGGTGATCCTTCGATAGCACTGCAGGGATCGAGTGCAAATGCAAATCCCTGCCGCTCCGGGTCAAACCGAGTAGAGCCAGGCCGACAGATATTGATATTTTCTTTAACCAACCTACATTGAAATTGATGTTCTGGTTTGTTTTTTTGTTTTGTTTTTTGTGAAAACTAGAATCTCCTCTGGACTGAAACAGGTGTTACAGCTGCTTCACCTTCAAGACATCATAGAAAGAAATCATTAAAAACTAAACCGTTCAACTTCAACAGGATTTTTTTTTTCACGGTTGTGGTCTGCAGCCATATTCCAATACGAAAGAGCAACAGACAGGTCAATAAAAACATTTTAACGTGTGTGCAGTATTTAATGCCAGTTTCGTTCCCTAAACACCAGCTGTGGCGCTGCAAACGGTCCATAAAGTCACTTAAGCGCTGTGTAATTTCCCTCCGACACAATCCACCGAAAGTGAGAAAGTGAGAAGCCGTCCAACACGGTAGCACCACCTCTCTCTCAGCTGTCCCGCTGAGTGGGAGGCCATGTTGTTTGTGTTGTGTAACTACCGCTGGTGAACCGAAGCACCGGCGGTGATAAAGCCCCGAAAATCACAGCCTGCAGTCGAGATATTTACCTCGGACTGATCTGACCATGGTTTATATCATGTGAGCCGTGTGAGTGGATGGAAGCAGACATGTCTAAAGAGGTGGAGGAGGAGGAGGAGGAGGAGGAGGAGGAGGAAGGTGGGGGCTGCACCTCGCCTTGACCCTTTGTGAAAACCAGTAGACACTTTTGTGGAAACCTGATCAGCAACAAAAACAAGAATGAAGTCAGATCTTTATTTAAGGGAGTCAGCAGGAGCGCCGGTCTGTGATATCCAGAGGAGAGGAGACAAGAGGAGGAGGAGGAGGAGGAGGAGGTGGTGGTGGGAGGGTGGAGTGCCCCCTCCTCCTCCTCCTCCTCCTCCTCCTCCTCCATCCTTCTCTCTTCTGAGTTGTTTTCTGAATGCCTGCCAGGAAAGTTTAATGGCTGTGGAATTTGGACAGGAAAAAAGCGGCGCTGGAAGTTTCAGAGGAAGTGGGGATTTGTGCCTCACGAAGGCAGCACCTCTGTTTGTGTTCTCGCAGGCCGCGAGAGAGAAAGAGACGGACCGGGAGAGTGAAAGACAGAGGAAGAGCGTCAGAGAAGCCCTTTTCCAACGACCAGCGCCGGCCCTCGGGGGGCTGAGGGAGGAGGAGGGGGCGACCTCAGACGAGCCGCCATCATTTAACCTCGCGTATACATCAGCACGCATAGAACAATACGGAGACACACTGCCAGACACACACCCACACACACACGCACACACACAAATATTTTCACATGATGCCGAACACGTGCACACATTAGGTATTCAAGATGCAAACACACACACACACACACACACCACACACGGCCGCATGCACCATCGCACACCGTTTACATCTCGTCCTCCCGAACTGAAACGAGATCTGCAGCTCAGCTCGACTTCTCATCCAGCCAGCTGCTTCTCTCTGAGCTGCAGACGGTACTGACAGATGCTGCTGCACCCACACGTCCTTTCAGTTTCAGGAAATGTGGATTTACAAATGAACAACAGCGAGAGTTCAACGTAGTAATGTTTGAAAATGAGCGCCGTGTCTGGTTTTACTGTCCCCACGTTTAGAGATACAGTCAGCATGAGCTCCAGTGTAACGGAGGTAAATGGTGCGCTTCAGATGGTATTGTACATTTTTGCAGACCACAAATTTGTAGATTTTCAACACTCGTATTAGACGACTCATCTCTCATATTAACATTTTGTACAATTTTGGCGTAGTTCGAGGTGGAGCTCCACGTTCAGACGCTGCGTCCTCACAGCAGCAACCCAGGATTCAGATCCAACCTGCGGCTGCTTTGCTGCACGTTGCTCCGCCCCTCGTCTTCCCTGTCGCCGATTTAAGCTGTCCTGTCAAATAAAGGCACTAAAATGCCCGAAAAATATATATGTTTTTGAAAAAAGTGACATAGATCAGATGAATTCTTGACCAATGACTTGATTTTCTGGTAACAAAAGGATTTTGTCTCAAATAATTTGTCCTTTCTTTTTTCTTTTCTTACCTAGCCAGATCTTAAAGGAACACTTCACCCAAAAAATGAAAAGAATTCAGTCATAATCTACTCACACTTCTCTTTCGAGGTCCACAAAACATTTCTGGAGTTTCACAGGAAAACAGCGTTGCAGCACAAAACTCCAGGACCTCGCCCGTCTTCAGACAGGCTGCACGCTAACGTTTGTAGCTACGCTGCTACAGTAAAGACTTCGGTGTAAAACAGGGATGTAATTAAGGTCTTCTCAAGTGAATTTGTGATCTCAGGGCTTCCACAGCAGCGTATTTTGAGCTGTATGGAGCCATTTTATTTATTTTTCAGGTCTAGACTCCATCTGCTTCAGTTGTTCAGAAGAACGACACCAAAGTTTCGCTCTGAAGCTCCAGAAATGTTTTGTGGACGACAAAACTTAACCCGACTTTCCGTCAGCATGAGGGTGAATACTGCAGATGATGACTGAATTTTAATATTCAGGTGAACTGTTCCTTTTAACCAAAAGTGGCGCTACAACGTAAAACAGAAATGCAGAGATGCATTTAGGTGTATCTTTTGTGTTGGAACGTTGTCCGTCGGGTCCACCAGCTCGCGGTTCTGTCTTCCCACAGTCTCTCAGACCGGAGACTCTCACCATGTCACGGCTTAATGGCTGTTCATCCTCCTGCTCCCCATCCTTCAGCCCACACCTCTCCAGGCTGAGCCCAGAGACAGATGGGTAGACATGGGGACAGACAGGCCAGGCGCCCCCAGCCAGCAACCAGTAAGTCTTTGGATAGAAGGTCCTGGTGCTGGACGAGACCACTGTATCCATTACACACACATTCATGGGAAACACTCCCGGGTTCACTGAGCCTGCGCCGCGGCGTTAGCTACCAGGGGATTCCTTCACACTCGCACGGATGCAGACACACACAACACATTCTCACACATGTGGCGCGCAGTCGACTCACTTCCTCCAAACATCCACGAAGCAGCAGCAGAACCCGACGAGGACACATCCACCTCTCATCACTCCGCTCGGAACGCCACCGGGCAGCGAGTTTAAAGGGCTTCGATCGGAGGAGAGCCCCGCGGCACACGGCGGCCATGAGGGTGATTTAATGACTGCGATGAAAGTTTAAAGAGTCGATCTCACGAGTTAAAATGTGGAGCTCGGAGAGAATCGCGGTCGTGTCGTCTCTGCTGTGTCTTCAGAGGACAGCTTGATGAAGTCTGAGGAAAGAACCTGAGATCATCTAAGTTACTGAGATGCATCATGGGAAACGTAGGATCCAGTATTCTTGAAAACTGACACATCGGGAAGTGTGTTGATTTTAAAAAACAATTCTTGAACCAGTAGAAGTGCAGATACAAGAGGAAGTCCTGGCCTGAAGGACGCAAAGCTAACTGAAGCTCACGTAGCATTATTAAACTTTAAGGTAGAATCAGTGGGATTTTGTCCCAGCTGTTCCTGAACGCACCACGAAGAGAGCTGATTGTTGAGACTCAGGACGTCAAATAGCCACATTTTGGGTCTGTAAAGCGTCCCGAACATCAACAAAAGTGAGAAAATATGAAAATCCAGGCAGAGATGAGACACTAACACGACTTTTCTCCCAATCCCAGCCTCCGTCTGTCTGTTTACGTCTTCTTGCTTTGTTTCATCTGCCGTGCGTGATGTGCACTCAAATGCATCGACATTAAACAAGCTGTGAGGACGAGAAAGTACAGATATTTGTGTTCAGGTGTGGGGAGGAAAAATGAAAAGTTGTCAGAAAAATAAGTAAAGGAGCGACACTAGAAAATCGACGTAGGTATTTAAGCACACAGCAAAGTATTTGTGCGTCATCACTTCTGTCCAAAGCGACCGTGTGTACACAAGAAGCACATCACATTGACCCACAGGAGAGTCGCTGCTGTGCAGTCGTGGAATCGCACACATTACTCACAAAAGGTGTCGTAAAAGTGTTTGTCGCCCGGCTCTGCTGTCAGCTGCTGGGTGTCACGTTCGACACGCTCAAACACAAACACACCCGGAACAGGAAGCGCCTGTCAAGCAAATGGCCCCCTGAAAGTGAAGCGACCGCCGTATAATGTTCCCGCGTCACTTCACCTGTGAAGTCGTGGACAACGGTGGGCGTTAGGAGTTGTTAAACCCGGCTCGGCTCAGCTCGGCTCGGCTCAGCTCCCCCCCGCTGGGTCTGGAACATAACATTTGACACCGCAGCCTGACATGAGAAACAAACCTCTGGCACCGGAGTCGGCCCTAAACAAACTCTGCTGGACACGAAGCCCCTGATAAGTAACAGAACCAGAACACACGTCAGGAGGAATTTGTCTTGATTACAGATTGTATTTGACGCGCGGTATTCCCCGACGTGGAAACTATTTTGTGCTCTTGTGTTCTGGTGGTTGTCGGGGAGCTCTGAGTTCCGCACGCTGCTGGCAATTATGTTGTTTTCTGCCCACAAGTAATGCCTTTGTCGTCTACGTATCTGTTTTGATTAGCCGTCCCGGATCAGCAGATCAATCTCCAGATCGGCTGCCAGCAGAAAATCTTTTTGCAAGAATCTGGAATTACTCACGCTGGAGATCTTGGTGAAATAAGCAGACAATATTCATCCCCCACATATTCATATGGTTTGCGTAAAACCTCCACATGGGCTTTTTTCTTTTTACGAGACTTAAAGAATATTTTTAAGAGAAAGTTATTTATGGTTTGCGTTTATTACGCAGAATCACTGAATCCCTTTTTGTCCGAGGAGGGAACGGAGTTGTGATTGCAATAAGCTGTCGGGAGAAATTACGTTCATGTGACTGAAATGATTAAAATAAAGAAAAGTTTGCTCACATCGAGCTGTTTATATTTTCATATTGACCTCACAAGAGTTTTCATCGGACAAACGCAGGTTTCATCACGTCTGCTTCATCCAGAGACGTCTGCCTTCTCTCAAATAAAACCAGAGGAGCTCTCAGCAGCGCAGACGGTCCTTCAGAAACATGTTGAGGAGATCTTAAAGAAAGTGAGAAGTGATTCCTGGATGGTTGTTTTAAATCTTTTGGTTTTTTATGATCCTCTCCGCTATAATATCAAAGTCAGACTGTGGACGAGCTCCAACATTAAAGTGTGTTTGTGTTTCGTTTAGACGCCGACTGGAAATATTGATTTCACCGCGTGTGTTTGATCAGTTTGATTCTTTAAACGTTTCTGACACGTTTGCTTTTATTCAGTCGCTGATGGACGGGAGACAGAACGGAGAGGGTGACGTGTTTTATTATCAGCTTCTCCTCAACTTGCGTTATTGTTGTCGTCTTTTAAAGGTCTAATGTTCGTGTTTATGTTTCTGACTTTTTTTTTACTCTGATTTAATATTGGAGATTAATGTAAGAATTCAAGGGTTAAACAACAAGCTAAATTCTAAGTTTAAAGTCTGAATTCTGAGGAAAAATGTGATAATGTTACTTTTAAACTTCCCTGTACAGACAAGAGAACTCAGATTGTATTTCTGAGAACAATGTAAGAATTCAAGAGTTTAACATCCAAATTCTAAAACAAAAAAAGTCTGAAATCTGAGAAAAACGTCTGGATTCCAAATTCCGAAAAGTTTTCTGAGTTAATTTCTGAGGATAATGTAAGAATGTAAAAGAGTTAAACGTCCGAATTCTGAAGGGAATCCGAATTTTGAGATTTTTCTCTGACTTTATTGCCGAGATAAATGTCAGAATAGTCAAAAATAAAAAAGAAGAAGTCAGAAGCCTCCAGAAACATTTTCAGCTGCTCTCATCCTCGCTCACACTTTTTATTTCCTCTTTCTAGTCGTGACATGTTTTCATCCAGGTTCAGCCACGTCAATCATTTTGTGGCTTTGCTCTGAAACGTGCTGCACAAAAATGGCTTCAGTTTAAATAAAAGGTTCTTGTCTGACATTAGTTTTACTTTCATACATATTAAAGGAACGATTCACAGTTTTTCATGTCAAAACAATAGTTTTTTTCTCCCCTTGACTCAAACAAACTCTAAAAAAAGAGTTTTGTTTTCTTCCCCCTGACGAGAACTTTTAATTAACACAAAGAAGTATTAGACTGATTCGCTTTCAGGCAGAAATGTGCTGATCCAACCTACTGAATTCACGCGTAACACTTGGCAAAATGCACAACAATGCGACCCTGTCTGCAGAACCGGGTCTCGGGTTCATGCACTTGCACCGGGCGCTCTGTTTGCATCCGGCCAGACGAGGAATGTAGATTTACAAGCCTGTGCAGCCATGCAGATGTGGAACCAAAGAGCAAGTGTTATGGTGTATCCCCTGGTGTGCGAGTCCACCGTCTCCTCTCCTCGTCCCCCCCCATCCACACCCCTCCTGGCCTTCCACCTACCTCCACCCCCACCCCCACCTCCACCTCCACCACATCTCCCCTGTCCCACCTCCCCCCTCAGTCAGCGGCGGGAGCTGCAGCATCCCTGCTGGGCCCTGCCTGTTTATCTCTTCCGAAGCAGCCATGATTAATGAGGCCCTGAGCACATCCTCTCTTTCCCCTGGACCTGGGGAGCCCCACAGCTGAGTAAACAGGCCCAGCCGCTGTTCCACCCCTGCTGCCGCGATCCCGGGCCCGAGGTGGGTCGACAGGGAACCCCCCGACCGCAGGTAGAAACTCACGAGATCTGTCAGAAGCTCCACTGCGCTCGTCCAGATATATCACGAGCCCGACAAGTGTAAGAGATCCAACGCGAAGTCATCTGGGTGTCAGTGGGTGAGGGGAGCACATAAACCGACCCACCAGAACATGTGTGGCGCGCACACACACACACACACACACACACACTCCTGATGGTCAAGCAGTTCAGGAGAGGAACATGCTGAGTTATGACTCTCTTACATGTTCTTTAAAGGGACAGTTCACCATAAACATCTCTCACCCTTTGTGTTATTCATACATCTACATTGTGTCGTGTGAGCTGAAGGGTTTTTGGAGATATCAGCTGTATATTTATATTTTTTATATAGAAATCGGTCTTGATTTCTTGTTCCAACCAGTTTCAGCCGTTAATATCATGCCATCCAAACATCAGTCAGCCTTTAACCAGTGAGCAGGCAACACAGAGCTCAGATTACATGTCAGAAAGACGCATCTGATGTGTTTTAACTGTACAAGAACACAAATGTATGACTTGATTCACTGATTTGAGTGAAACTGATGTATTCCGGTTCTAATGTCCTCGTCCTCTACCTGAACCCTCGATGATTGTCCAGGTGAGCAGATGGCTAAAGTAGCTGCTAACAGCGGCTAACTGACCTCAAGTCAAACGCAAAATGTTGGTTTTGTTGTTCTCTCCTCACTTACTACTTCCGGTCTTTGTCTGTTTTCCCGAGTAGTTTCTGAGTTTACCTGTGTCTCATCAGTTAATCCCTCCAGGTGTGTTGAAGCTTGTGTTTTCTCCTCACTTTCACCTGTTTTCTTCTCCTGGTTTGCTGCTTTTGACTTTTGTATTTTGACAACAACACTCACATTTTGTTCTGCTGCCTGTGTGTCTTGTGTTTGCATCTCCTTTCGTGTTACTCTGACACTGGATCAGAAATGGGAAGTGATTTTCAGGCACAGCGTTTGAATCTTGAACCCTCTGATATATTATTGGGTTCGTCACAGTCTGCCATAGCAACCGCTCTGATCCGCTGAGCACAAAACATTTAGTCTGATTTATTAATGTGAGATTCGGGGCTCCAGAGCTCCGACCGCAAATATTCTGCCTATTTGATACGAATACAAACTTTTTCTCTCCGACGTTTCCCCCGTTAACTCGACTCTTCTGGCTCGAGTCCCGCCAGATCCTCCGTCTCATACTTCTCACTTTCTCATTAAAAGAGAAGAATGCTTCTGAGATTTGTATTCGACTGCGAGGAGAAGACCGAGAGAGAAATAGGGTTCCTGTCAATCTGTCATGTGGACGAGGCACCGGGTCACGGCGCCGTGTTATTCTACACCCACGGACTCCGAGGAGGGGAAGGAGAGGAGCCCTGGTGAAACCTGCTCCTCCGGCTGGGTTCTGTCCAAGCCCTCCGTTATTACCTGCTCCTCGGCCTGCTTCCTCTCTAACAACCTCTGTGTGTCGGCGTCAAGGCTTCACTCATCTCCTGAACCGTATTTCATCAGCGCGCAGACAAAAAGAGAAAACGTCTGAGAGCGAAAGGGAAAAGATTGGACCAATCAGTTTGAGCGACCTGACAAACGCAATAAGCCAAAGGTTTATTTCAGGGCTCCCTCTAAATGGGCTTTAAGATCTCGTATTTCTCTGTTTATATAAGGCTATTTCTTAATTATAGTGTGTGTGTGTGCATGAGGCGTGTGTGTGTTTGCGTGCGTCTGTCTGCGCCTTGTGTGCGCACGCGTCTCCCGCGCCGGACGCTGATTGGTCTTGATGGGCTCGGAAAAGTGACATCATTACCAGATTGTGTGGATTTCCCCCCCGAGAGGTCAAACCGAACGGGCCGGAGTGAAACGCTGCTCCACGCTGCGGTGAGAAGGAAACCAAAGATCTGCAGCTCTGCTCTCGCCGCCATGATAACGCCGTCACCGCTGAGTGCAACTGACACGGCGGAGGACCGGGGGCAGCGTTTATGCATTTCACTTGTTTTAATCTTTAACTTCCACAGAGGGATTCTTTTCTTTCTTACTTACTTTTTTCATTATTTTTGCGAGGCTATATCTTGAAATCTGAAAACATCTGAGAGACGAGAAATAAAGAGGGACAGCGAAACCCGTCGAGACGCTACGCAAACCTCGATATGATAACAGGAAGATCACAGGAAGAGATAAAAAAAAAAGAACCTGTGGTTCATGAAGCTGTGGAGGTTTCTGGGTTATGTTGCAGGATGATGATTGTTGAAGACAGAAATGAGAATTTTTAGGCACAAACCAAATGATGAATCAAGTTATTACACATGAGCAGCTGCTCTGACGGCGGCGGCACAAATTCAAATATAGTTTTATGTTTTAAAAAAATGATAAATTCACCTTGTGACCTGGTGGAGACCTCAGAAAGAAACAGTAAGAAGGGTCCAGACTGTATTGAAGTCTATGGGAGAAACACCCGTCATACATACGTCGTTTGTTCTTTCATTTTCTGGAGACATTTCATCATCAGAAGTCAAACGTCAGAGGTTAAGTCGACTGCTGATTTGCTGAAAATGCATCTCTCATAGGCTTCAATACAGCCTGGTACCAGTGACGTAATGACCCTTTCTTCTTTTCTTATTTTCCTGAAAGTGGATCACATCATTTTTAAATTTGCCGTGCCTTTACGTAAGAGTATTGTCGATGTTTTTATCGGCCCTGTCCTAAAACGGCCTCATTGTTATTAAAAATATCAAATTCATGTTTATAATAGAGCACTTTTTATGTGTTTCATGCAAACTAAAAGCCCAAACTGACCTGATGTGATCACTAATAAGATAAAAAAAAAAAACTAACATCACTGTTTGTTACGGACAATAAATAACATGTATGTTTCCTTTTTCGTGCGTTTTTGATCATGAAAACACAACTTGTCTCTGCCGGCGGGTTTAAACTGAACGCTGTTATAAATAATTAGAAGTTTTTGATTCAGACATTATCTAAAGTGATGTTCAGTTGTAATATTTGAATGGTTTACTACACTAAGGCTTCACATCGGTTCTCCATGTGCTGCATGACAGCCGACTTTGTAGAAGGTCGCTGACGCCACCTGGTGCTCAGATACGACACGACACACAACAACTAACTGGACCCGGACACAAACGTCTGGAGTCTGAACTCTGCAGCACCCAGAGAGACGCCAGTGATACGAGGATCATTACAAACATTTACAAATAACTTTACATGATAGAATAAAAACATGGATCCAAACAATATCCTTTTATATATTTTATATCATGTTTTCTCCACATAAAAGTAGTTTAAAAAAGGAAACGCACAGGTGTTACAGGCACATTTGTACAATTTTTCTGTCATTTCTGGAGAAACAGCTTTGCTTAGTTACGTCATCATCACATTTTCATCTAAGCCCTTTAGTCCGCACCACTTTTTAACAGAAAGATGATTAAAAAAAATAACATAAAATGAAACAGAGAGAGCAGGAACCCTCAAAAGTTTGTCGGTTTTTACTTGATGAATGACAGAAACAGTTAATCGAGTCTCAAAATCAGCTGCTGTTCCATCACTGCAGAGAAAAGAAACGTCACTGACCACTACAAACACATTTCAGTCATTATAATCCTGATATATGTTATATATTCACACACAGTTTGATTTTGGTTGGAGGTTTTCACCCCTCAGTCATCCTGTTTTTCTCCTCATCGCCAGTTGCAGCGTTTCCTGCGCTGTCTCTTCATCCTGAGCCGTTGTTTTAAATCTGTTTGTCTTTTAACCGTCAGAGACGATAACACACAGGAGTCGGTCGTATTTATCTGCACAGTCACAGGAGTGCAAACACAACTCAGAGCCGGCAAACAGGCACCTGTGTGACTGTGACTCAGTCTGTGCTGCAGCCAGAGTGACAGATTTGCTCCCCACCTATGAGAGAACAAAGGTCTGTTTAAATAAAACATTTTAGGATCTTTAAAAAACACTTCTTCATGTGTATTTGGTTTAATAAACATCGCCTCAACATCCACCCTGAGCCAGCAGAGGTGTTGTGCTCCACCAGAAGTGGCCTCACGGTGGTGCCTGCGACAACATCATGACCACGTCGAGCTCCTCGCCCTCCTCTTTCCTTTTTTCGAGAGCTCATTACTGGAAACAGTCAGCAAACAATAAAACACCACGGAGGTGCCGTGCTGTAGTATTCCTCCTCATTCATGAGCACGGGCCCTGAGTATGACCCGGTCACATGGTTGCCACCTCCCAGCCCTCCAAAATATTTACTCAAATCAAACACAGCAGCAGAATTTTATCTGGGCCTCGCCGTGTTGCCCGGGGACGTCACCATAAACCTTATCGTCCCCTTTTGGTTCATCTCCTCGGCCATCTGCTCTCACTTACTCTACACCCAGCAGGGCCCAGCACTCGCTCAGGTGGGCCGACGCACCGACAGAAATAGAGTTTACAACATTTACAGTGTAGGTTCATACGTCGTGTTTTCCACTTCCCTCCTCGCACACAGCGTCGCCGTGCCGTGACAGAAACCAAAAGTTAACACGGATCAAGAAAATGAGAGCAAGTCTGCACACGTTGATGTGTTTTTATGAATATATTCAACAAGCTTCTTGCAAAATGTGTTTGTTCTACTTTCGGGGGAATTTGCTCATCTGATGTGATCGATACCACTCTCATGTCTGCCCATTAAATGTGAAGCTACAGCCAGGAGGGTTTCACTTAGCTTAGCATGAAGACATCATGTCGTCACCATGAGGTCAGAACATCCAGTAATTACTCTCCAGGTTTTGTACTGAAGAAACAAACCAGGCGTGATGTTGTATCAGTCATCCACGGAGGTTTAAGATGATGTGATGATTTCTTTCTTCTCCAGTTGGCAGGATATGATGTTAGCAGTTAACATTTTCTGCAAACCACAGATACGTACAGGGTTGATGTTTGTATTAAACAGTTCGTATCACCTTCACACTATGTGCTTATTAGCGCACTTTCACATAAGGAGGTGCAGGGGGACAGTGGACACCTGGGATCATTTTAAGCCATTTTGTGCCGTGAAAAACAAGTGTTTTTAAAGACTAAAGGGGACTTTTCATGCTGTTTTGTGGCGACAGGGAGTCAGTTCATCTCCATCCATGATCAAGGTGACCAAATCAGGTATGTTAAGACAAATCAACATGTTTTTTCTGACGCCGACCAAGTGGTTTCTGTGTGTAAATCTAACCAGAGCAATAGATCAAAGACAAATCAACCAAAACACAAGTTAAGTTGCAACTTAATGAGACATTCAGTTTGATGGTGAGTGGGTTGGTTTCCATTCCTTGTGCTAGGCTAAGCTAGGCTAACTATCTCCCTGATGTGGCTCCATATGCTAATGGTCACACTAGAAGAAACTAAAAGCGAATCCATTAGTTTACTTAAGTCAATTAGTTTTTTTTTTTGCTTATCATGTCAAGAGAAATGTGGTGTGATCATTGTTTTAACTTCGCAATGAGAACACGTAGCAAATATATTGCATTTAAAAAAAGATTCAAACACTCATTTACTGTAAATCAAGATATATTAAAGACCACATGGGTCAAATTAAATTCATCGACGCATTAAGCTAGTTTTATAATGTGCAGTGATTCCTCTGAAGCTCTCTGAATCAAGTCGATCAATCTTTCTATCTTTATCGCCCGATCAATTCCCAAGTGAAATTGGACTCCGTAGCCCGATCAATGGGCATGGCTGTCAAAACAGGTCCTCCAAAGATCTTAAATAACAAGTGCCTCAATGACCTATTTAGAATCGCTTGTGATTATGCAACGGTATGTGTAACTGGATAGCGCAGGGAAAATGTTTGCACTGAACCGGACCCGCCCGTATCAGATGAACTCTGTCATAATATGGCTTTATTAGCTTCAGGGATACAGCGAGGGTTTTTCACATGGTGCTCGCAGTGTCAGTGACACTTAACTTCTAAAGCTAATTGACTGGCCCACATGTGTTTTATTATTATGCTGTGTTTAAGTGATACACTTAATTACTCCTTCAGTTGTAGCATCAGGCCTTCGTCAGCTACCAAAGGATGTGTGTCTCTTAATGATTGTGTCTCCAGCTACGCAATGCTAGCAGCTTTTTAAGCTAAAGCAAATACCAGAATGCTAACATGCGCTCAATGACAATTCTAAAATTCAGAAGCAGGTGTAATTAGCATGTTTACTAGCTTCACTCAGCTTTTTAGCTTGCCTGTGTTTGGTATAGCAAGATTTTTCCTATGTAGCACGCTCATCAGTAGCCAAACTGGACATATGGTTTGGATTGTTGAGCCTTCTGAGTGTTTTAGAGACATGTCCATTACTTCTGCATTTACAAAGTTGTATATTATCACCATGTTTGCTATGTGTTTTAGAGTAGAGATGCTAGCAGCTTTTTGATGGTCTACTTAAGCACACGTAGCAAAATGCTAACATCAATGCTAACATCAGCGTCCTCACAATAGCAGTAACACTCTGATGAAGGTATAACTGACCTATTTCCATGTTTGCTGGCTTAGTTTAGTGTGTTAGCATGGTAGTGTTTGCTAATAAGCTCTAAAAATGTGATGATATGATTTGATGCTGGTGGGATTTTTAAATGTTTTTTGATCAGATGATGCAGCTAAACGAAAAGCAAGAGGATCACCAAAGTTTGTACAGTTCATCCTGAGGTGAACACAAATGGCTGCACCAAATTTCATGCCAAACCTTTAAGTAACTGTTGAGATATCAATTAGGACACAATGTACGTTTCTACTTCAACACAGCTGAAATCCAAACATGAAATCAGAGCCGCAGTAACACTGAGGTTGTGAACGATATTTGACCTTTGCTTTACCTCCCCGTTACATCTCATCTCTCATGAGAAAGTAACACGAGGGACACATGATACACCTGCGCTCAGCTCTACAAAATGCTCTTGTATAATCATATATATGACAGGAATGTGTGGGAAACAGGCCGCGACCAAACGTGTGGATTACCTGCCGAGAGTGAAAGAAAAAAAAAAAAAATCATTAATTCTGATTTTACAAGCTAATGAGATCAAATCTTCTCAGGTATGGACAGGCTAAAGGTTAACTTTATGAGGATACTCTATACTATTATGCAACCGCTGTGAGATCTCTGTGCATTCCTCCTTCGGTGTTGCCAGTAAGGTGATTACTGAGTATCATTTCCTCTGGCTGTGGAAACCCATTTTCTGGGTCAGTGGACCCCACAAAAGGACTGATTGAGTCTTAAAGGGGGCTCCCTCAAGCATACGTTTGCCCCCCTTGTATCCGACACAATGGAGCCCGGCTGCAGCAAAGCAAAGCAACAACGCCCTCGCGACATTACAGGGGGGGAAAATGCCGGGACGTCTGAAGAATAGGCCGCTAAAGTCAACAACACATCCGACTGATTTGCAGCCACCGTGGTTCGGATCCTGTGTCGGCTGATTGTTACTGAGTTGTTTTTGGATTTAAATGTGTTTTTTTTATGTGTTTTCTGCTAATTCAGGATGAATAAACACAAACACATGAACATAAAATACATCTAGTGATTTAATAACAGGACTGGATCCGACTTTATCAGATATTGGACTTTAAATCTTGGACTTTTTTCTTGTGTTTTGTTGCAGTTTAGCAGTTTTTCTGAATAGCAATCCTGAGTGAAAAAAACAGCCATTATACAGAGGAGGGAAATATAATGTTGTGTAATGAAATATAATGTGTGGTTTCTCCAAATGTGCGTACATGCTTGTTACACATGCAGAAAGTTGGCAAAAACAACTTGAAACTATATTATTAATGTGGCTGCTGACGAACAAACAATCAGCTCCTGAGACATTAATGACACACAGAGGTTTGACTTCCTACGCTGCAGGTAGTGTCAGTAAACGTATCACAGACGTGTGGCGGTTATCTCTGAGCACCCTCAGGTACGATGGTAATGTCAGTCAGGTGTGAATAAGGACTTGATTTGGTTAAAGAACAATATACTGCTGGTGACACAAGATGAAATGCCAGAGGGTCGCCAAAGTCAATCAGACGAATAGAATAAATATGGAGGCTGCAACAGAACCTCATTGTGATCGGCGATGACTCAGATTCTCAGAGGTCTGATTGAACGTGACTCATCTGTAACGAGGTGTTTTCTGGTATTAGTTTCCGCTTCATCTGCTCATCAGAAGTGCTCGTGCGTGGCATCAGTGCTGGAGGAGGAGGAGGAGGAAGAAAGGGAGGGATCCATTGCTCCCTGTGTAACGAGATTCCCAGCTAATCAGTGACTTTCCTGCCTTATCTCTGCCATCAGGACACTCGGGAGGCCGAGTAACCCAGGACGAGCTGATGTCATGCTGAGATGGGTAAAGGGGGGAGGGGAGGGGTGTGTGTGTGTGTGTGTGTGTGTGTGTGTGTGTGTGTGTGTGTTGTTTATTTGTGGGCACCAGTGTTTTGTTTCATGTTGTTTGTTGCTGTGTGTTCTCACAGCTCTGAAGTGCCTGTTCATGGTTCCTCCTCACTTCAGTTACTACACTTGTCCTGTACACTTACTGTATGCATTCCTGTGTGTGTGTGTGTGTGTGTGTGTGTGTGTGTGTGTGTGTGTGTGTGTGTGTGTGTGGGTGGAAGACAGACCAAGCTATAATCCCTTTTAAACACTGACGTTGCCCCGAGTGTGTGATTTGTAGAAAGCATGCTGCCGCCACTGCCGCTCCAGACGCAACAAGGCCATAAATCATAAAACAGCATTTCACCCCGGTCGCCATTTTGAAATCTCCCTGCGTGACAATGAGGCTGAGGTGAGACGAGTTCAGGGAGTGTTTGAGGAGTCAACACGAGGCAGAAAACTGAGTTGACCTGTGTAGGTGTCAAAGAAGCGAATGAGATGAAGGCTTGACTTGGACGCCCGTCGTCAGTGGTTTACCAAAATAAAAACAGATATCGTTCTTTATTTTCACGTAATTTAACGAGTTAGCCAGGCTAGCACCTAAATTAGCTTAAGTAATGTCAGCTTACCCTGATAATAATATCCAAACTTTCAAATTTGCACAAAAAAAAGAACATTTCCTGAGATAAAGAGTATAAATAACATACATTTGTGCCTATGTGTTCCTGATCAGATGTAATTCTCTACCAGGTGCTGGCGTTTAGGTATTTATTTGGTCCATCTTGCTTGTGCACTGATACACAAAGAGACTAAAACAAACCATGACGAGCCTCAGTTACCGTCTGCTCGTCATCCCTCTGGAATGACAGACAGTTGAGCGCTCAGACAGAAAGGAAAGCCGACGAGCAGGAAAGAATGAAAGCAGACAGACAGGTAGGTCGGTAGACAGAAAGACAGACAGACAGAGCAGCAACATCTCCCTGATTGCCACGAGAGGTGTCCCTTACACTGGCCCACTGTGCAGTTAATGGAAAAATGATCTCACCCCTTCAAACACCACTGACTTCATCCCCCCGATGTGAGGCGGACAGAGGGCTGACATCAGTGCAGCTTTACCTGAGCGGAGCAAATATAGCATGACAGGAGGAGGGAGCGGTCGCTGAGCGCTGAGCGCTGCCCGCGGTGCCGGCCCAAGTTTTCTCAATGGGATATTGTTTTTATTATGTCATGCTGCATGGCGCTGTACCCTCCACACATGTCCCGAGTGAGAGCAAAACAAGGTGCCGTGTTACATTACGCCGCTCACACCATGTTTCTGCCCCTCTAATGTTTAAAATAAGCAACCTTAAAGGATCATTTCAGTGTATTTTCTCAGTTTTGAGCATCTGTTAAGATAACCGGAGAGACTGCGAAGAGGTGCTGTGGGTGAGAAACACAAGGACTATCTTGGACCAGGTTATTTGGGTTTTCCTTTCCTTTTATTTTACTTGGTGTCAGGTTTCCAAAATCTCAGCTGTCAACTTGTAGGTGAAGGAATTATGGCAGAAATATGACTCGAACAAGATCCGGTATTTGTTGTTGAACCCAGATTTCAGTGACGAATCTGCGTTTGTCTCGAGCGAAGCTTAGGACAAGTTTTTCTGTCCGAACCCGACAACACGTGTGAGAGAGAAGTGACCGAGCCCGACCCGAACCAAGCACTCTGTGTTTTACATCCCGACACTGTAAACGAAAACTGAAGCTCTGAGTTTGTTTTCCTCTGTCATGCAGCTTCTCCGTTCACCCTGATTAAAGACATGTTCGGTGTAGACGACTATGTAAAGACTTTTTTTTTCCTGTCTACATTTAGCAGTATTTATTTATTTCAAGTATAAGTTTACCACATCTGAGAGGAAGATATTGTACCTTTGTCTGACAGCTTTAGTTACTTTTCTGACACAGTTGCAGTGTTTCCTACCTTAATGTGCGGTGAAAACCGTGTTTCTCCAGATGTTTTTTTATTCTGAATGTTTGTGATTAACTGAAGGACGACGTGTTCCTTCATAGTTTACTTTTTAAGGCATAAACCCGTTTAACCTTTAAAAAAAAAAAAAACGACTCGGATTGCATTACAACAGAGCACAAAACAGGCTGAATATTCTCACTCTGACACACACTTTTACTACTTTAAGCACATTTTGCTGATAATACTTTAACCTCAGTATTTTTAACGTTTGTGAAACAAAGGGGGGGTTCTGAGTTCTCCCTCCACCACTGGGTCTTATCCAAAATCTGTGGCAATCGCTTTACAAGTAGGACAAACTGTTACACCAGTCCTGAAGTGTGTTGTATTAAAAAACGCAGTGCATACACAGAATGTGTTTACTGTTTACTGAAGTGAGTACAGCTTATTCCCAGTGTTAGGCTCGCTCCCAGAGTACGCCCACTCACAGCCCTCACATTAAGCTCAGGGCCGTCACACTGAAAATCATCCCAAGTGCTCCAGGGCTCCTTTTTGGTGTTCTGGGGGCCACTTCATGCACAATTACCCATAATTTATAGCCTTATTGTGTTAAAAGCAGGCGTGACAGGGGAAAAACTCCCCGAAATCGTGAATGACAACGATCTCTAAGTGTTTGATTTTTTGCGAGAAGTTATTCTGAGTTAACACATGTCGATGCGAGAGCGTTGCGGAGACGACAGCAGCGTTATTGATCATTCAGACCGTCGACTTTGTGTCTTGATTCCCTTCCGTGCTCCCGCGGTGAGACTCTGTACACAGCACGTGCTCAGAACAAGGTGACCACCTAATTACCGTGAATATAGTGCTAATGTCACCGAGAGCCGTCTGGCAGAGGATGCCTTTCATTAGGGCCGCATCGCACAAACCCACTGGCATTACAACCTCCCCCAAGGACATCAGCTTATAGTATCCTGAGCTATTAGCCCCACGTACAGTTCAGCACAGGCTCCTCCATCAAGGGCCCTCGTGCACATTCCTGGCCTGGTGAAGTCCCGGATGTCCCAGGACGGCACGGACCGCCAGTCGCGCATATTGTGCCAGGCATCTGCTGCATGAGGGGCATTAGCTGGTCCTTACAGGGGGGGCGGGAGGTCACCTTTTATCTTCTGATTCGCTGTTGTGATTGAACGTGTGTGATTAAAGGCCCTCTGTGTGGTGATGATACGGTAGATTTACTCAGGTGATATATCGGTACGTACGCGTTCCATGACTTTCATTATGGACTTTAACAGCATCCATTTAAATCCATTTAATGCACACAGTAATGTTTCCTTTCCATCAACGTGATGTACAAGTATTTCCATACGTATTTCAAATAATGGAGGTATGAAGAACAATATGAAAAACATAAAGGACACAGGAGAAGTTCATCAGTCTTAGAAGAGACTGCCGTGACATTTTGAGCAGATATTCATGGTCCCCGGATGATATTTCCTCGTAACTTTGGTGCTCTCCAGACTTTTCCTCTGCCACAAGTAGACTGACATGTTTACGTTTGAGAAAAAAGTCTCAACACTCAGTTGCAATGAAATTTGGTGCAGAGAGTCAAGATCCCCAGAGGATGAATCCTGTTGATTTTCAACCAAAAAAACGCAGCTTATCATGGTCAATATTTACATCTGTTTTTAGGTGGCGACCTCTCGAGGCTCGTCATTGTCAAGGGTACAAAGGAGGAAGTCAGGTGATGTGGTATTAAGAGTGACAAGCAACAAACACAGGAGTTTCAACCAGGAGAATGCTGTTGAGTTAGTTACGATACGTACATTACGTAACTGAAGTCATTGAATGTAATTTGGTTCAGACATTCATAGCTCCCAGAGGAAACATTTTATGGTCTAACACTTTAACTTCAGTCCAGAACTTTTGTCCATTTCTTGGTCCAACTGCTGCTTGTCTGTTGCCTTCAGAGGATCGCGAACGTCTCCAACAAAATGTCTCCTCGCTAACAAAACAGGAACAGAAAACGAAGACAAACATTTCCTCGTAAACAAGGGATCATATAGAAACTGTCTAAACATTCTGCTTGCGGTGAGTTTTTTTTTCTTTTTCTTTAACCTTCACATCCTATTAAATTCACCGTCACCCCTGGTGGGACATCTGCGGTCAAGCTGAGCGACCTCGTGTTATCAGGTCTCCTAGTACCGGATAAACCCAAACTAAACACAACCGCCCACTTGTTCGGGCCTCCAAACAGGCTTGTGTGTTGTTTTGGTGGAAAGATCTGGAGGCATTGTTTACACCACAGAGTTTACAAGGATCCAGAGTCATTACAAGCAGGAATCCAACAAAATTAGACAGGCTCCCTTGTGAAAACACTACAATACGGGATCGCAAAGCCATGAAACCCCAGTCGAAAATGAGGAGCAGAGCTCAGAAAAGCTAAAATAACTTGGTATTAATCCGGCTTTTGTTTGACTCTCAGCTCAGTACTGAGTGTCTCTTTATGTTGAATTCATAAGAGACATCTTTATGGTCAGTGTGCCAACAGTCCGACCATGTACACATGCCTTTGATTCAACAGAGGCAGTTTTGATGAGGGGGAGGTCGTGCCCCGGGGCCAGCCCCACTGGTTTTCCCCTTGTATGGATAGATAAACCAGCTGCATCACTATAAATGACATAACATGGGATTTTTTTTGTCCCCCCTCGAATTAGCATGGAAATGAAGTGGAAAATGGGATAAAAATGGAAATGTGGGTGAAGAGGGGGGACTGGTGGCAACAATAGGAGGGTTTACACAAAACCAGCGCTATGAGGGCAGTGGGCGAGTGAGCAAGACAGACACAGAGAGAGAGAGAGAGAGAGAGAGAGAGACATCAACAAGGCTCCTCTGTGTCTCCTTAAAGCCATCCTGCTCTTAGAACAAAACAATGTCTCCCACAACACTCCTCGGGCTCCACGATGTGTCCTTGGCTGCTAACAGAGGGGCTGGTTTTATAGTGCGGACGTGTGAATACGCATGAATGTGAATACGTGGATATTTATTCAAACGGGGTCGTTAAAGACACATGCAAATAAGTTAATGTCAGAGCACGAGGTATGATCCCCAAGAAGTTAATGAAATTGAAGATTAGATATCATTCCTTAATGGATAAGTTCTGCTAATTGCTAATGTTCTGTTACTATGTTAATCTCGTTAAATCATGTGAAAAGAAACAGTGAACTGATGACACAGTCGGCAGAATAAAGCATTAAAATGATTCTGCAGGTATCATGTGAATCATGTTGACATTTCTACATACCTGACACAGGTGGGCGAGAGTGTGGCCAAGCCAGTGACCACTGTTCCAGACTGCGTTTCAGCATTTTGTAAATGTCAAACCACTGGATAGTTTTCAGGAGACCTCAGAACAAATTTTCAGCCATGTTTGTGGCGACAGAATGAGGTATTTTAAGCCAAAAGGTGGTCTTTTCCTAACCCTCACCAAGTGGTTATTGTGCCTAAATGTAACCAGATTATAAGCACAGCACATTACATGAAGTTGAGACTGAACCTAAAGAAACGTTAAGATGGAACATTTCATCAGAATTACAATCAATTTAGAGCAATTACAAGGAAGGTAGAAATGTTACAAGTACGTAATTTCTACCGCTGTGAGTCCATCAGCAAAAAAAAGCAGTAGCGTGATGATGTACTGGAGTTGTGTGGGATCATGGGACTTGTTGTCTTAGATAATAAAGTTAAATTCACTTTACTTTCGCAGACTACCTTCTTCACAGTCTGATGTATCATCTGATGATTCCCAGGAACTTCTGCCAACAGGTGACCAAGCGAGTAAGATCAGAGATTTCTCCAGGTTTGACAATTGATGGTAAAATGTAAATACACAACTAAGCATAATATGTAACGAGATTTAAATGCAGAAATGTAAAATGTTTCATGTAATCGGTATGTTCGATAAAGGTTTGTGCAATTTAAAATGGAAAGACTATTGAAACAAAATAGTAAAAGATACCAAACACAATGCTTTGAAGGTGGGTTTTCACATTTTGTTTGCTAAGCTGTATTTTCTGCTGTCAAACCGTTGAGTTGGGTGTTTGCAGAGTCTGTAGATCTGTGTGGGGGAGAGTTTAGAGTCAGCTTTGTGTTTTCTCTGGCAGCTCAGCTGGGCCGGTGCAGCTGCATGGCAGCCACTTCTCTTCAGGGCCGCCAGTCAAAAACACCCCTATAAATGCTATTGTGCTCACCTGATTGATCTTTCACAGGCCCGGAGCAGGCCAGACAGGCTGACTTTGGACGGCGATGGCAAGGAATGGTCGGTGAACAAACAAGCGAGCCAGTGTCTGGTGCGGAGGAGGTTGGGCCGCAGGTGGCGAGGAGGCACGCTTGGGTTGGCGCACTAGCCCTCGTCAGATGCCAGCAGTGACATTTCCTGACTATGGCTATACACAAGCAGGCATCCCAGCAACGGTGCAGTGTCCCCGGGGGAATGAAGAACAGGCCCTGGGTGGGTTTTTACAGCAAAGGAGGTGGGGATGTATGGGACACGCATGCATTAAACATGACGCAGACACACTTTCTCATAAACGCACTAATAAAGATCTCTTTCTGTCTCATCCTCTTTCTCCTCTCTCACACACACACACACAAACACACACCCCCTTTCACACCAGACAAAAAAAAGCCACTCCCATCTGGCTTTTGTCTTTAATGGGAAAAGGTACAATTGGCGTTTCTTCTCGGGTCAGATGACTTTGCAGACGTCTCGTGTGTTTATCAGCTGTGATGGGATCTTGACACCTGGGTGTTCGTGCTAATTTTTGCCCCTTTTCCAGCACGATGGTGCGCGTTGAAGTAAAAGGATTTTCAAGCAGCGCTCGGACATCATTCAGTCTGCGTTGAGATTAAAATTAGACGAGAGGAGCATTGTCACTGGCCTCCATGTCGGTACCTGATCTGGACTGCACATGTGCAACTCTCAGCAGAGATGAGAACGAAGAGAAGAGCAACAAGTCTCACTCTTTAGCAAAGGAAAAGGGGTGAAAATCTGTGTCTGATTGGTTAAAAGGAAAGTTTTTGGCAGTTGTAGGCTCTTGGAAGGGCTTAGATGCTCCCATCAAATGGATTAAAAGCCTAAAAGAAACATTAGCAATCATTTTAACACCATTTAATTATGAAATACTGTGTTTTGGAGTAAATGGGTTGCTAAAATAGATCTATTGGACATTAAATATTAAGAGAAGTCAGTTTTTGTTGGAGTTTAGCGCATTAGTGAAACACACAAACACCTTATTAGTGAGTTGGCTAAACTTCGTACTTGCTAGTTTGTTAGCTTGTTTGTTTTGTCGAGCAGCCTACTTTTAAGGGGTGTACATGCATTATATTTGTGTTAATTTTGGTGTAGAAATGGTAACAGACACCTCAGCCAGAGCTCCTCTGTTGCTGAGAGCAGGCAGGGCTCAGCTGAGGCGGGTGAAGCCTGACTGAACATCACTGCCAGGAATTCCACCGGGGTGGTGCACGGGTGGGAAATCACTCGACTCGTCCCTGTGGTCTGAAGCCCAGCAGGCAGTGACAATCCCCTGCACCAGCCTCAGCAGCACATCGCCAGGAGGTGTAAATCACAATCCTGGAACATCACCGAAGCTAACAACCAATCATGTCAACAGAAGTGACCCACAAATCAAACTCGTAGCTCTCTTGTGTGGAGCGCAGTGTGTTGGCTGTCATAATGAAGGCGCTGATGCGTGTCTGTTCGGGGGCAGCTCTCCAACAGCAACAATGATATAGAAGCGCTTCAACGCCCCAAACAATGGGATCTTTCCAGGAAGGTTGCAAGTTCAAATAATCCAGCGTGACCTTTCAAGGAAGTGCCGTTTGCGTTTTTGAAAAAAAACAAAACAAAAAACTACGCAAGAAACATGGCTGTCTCTATTTTGTCTGGAGTTATTTTCAGGTATGTATTGTTTGCTGAGGAAATCTTCTCCTGGATGTTAAATCAGGCAGCGTGATTTTTTTTATTTATTTTTTTTTTTTGAGCAAGCAGGACACGAGGCGGTCCTGAGGGGGGTCCAGATTTGGCAACGTGGCACAGTAAGGATGTGTGATAAGTCAGGAAACCTACGCGCTGTTGATATTATTTTTGGTCACTCTGGAAGAGAAACTGGAAAAGGTTTGTCTCTGGGTACGGACACGTCAGCGAGGTACAAGGGCATGAGAAACGAGGGACCGACTGCACTGTGTTTCACACAATGAGTGTTTGCATTAGGAATCATTTTTCAGTTGGCATGGCACGTGAGAGAGGCTGCTCTTCCTCGGAAGCCCGTCCACACTCCAAACAAACCCGGGGTCTCTGGCGGCCTGCAGCCTGAGAGTAAGTCCTGTTTGTTTTAATGGTCCTGTGACGGCTGAACTAATGTCGTCCACGTACGGGGACAGTGTGAGGTGACGGACGCCAGTTTGATTTCAGAAGTTTACAAGAACCATACGGAATATTTGCTTTAACTGGAAACAGCTCTAGTGACTGTATTTAGACAGTGATGGAATTTAAGAAAGTACTTGTTCTTTACTTGAGTATTTCCACTTTCTGCAACGACCAGATTTAAGAGGAAGATATTGTACTTTTCACTGCATTATATTTACTCAATAACTTAAGTTACTAGTTTCTTTGTAGAGCAAAAAGCAGCACATTTTAAAATTAATGTGTTTAAAATGCTTAGTTTATATCAAATAATCTGCCAGGGTGGACCCATATTATATAGCATACACGTATGAATACGTGTATAAACTTTATTTACTAATTTTGTTACTTAGGTACATTTTTGCCAGATAATATCATATGAGTTACTTAGACACAAGTCTTTAACTCAAGTACTATTCGTCTGGGTGACTTTAATATTTACCAGAGTAATATTTTAACACGATATCTTTATTTTTACTCAAGTATGACTGTGGAAAACTTTTTACAACACTGTGTTGATGACATGACTACTTGCGTGCAAAAAGGTTAAACTGACAGTTACTGATAATTATCCATTCAACTCTACAGAGCATTTTAGCTCCTATCAGCTAATTGTTTTGGTTGTCCGGCCTTTAACTCTACTGCTAACATCACCTTTCTTTATGTTGCAACTTAACATTTCTTTATGTTCAGATTTGTATCTTATGTTGTGACATCGCTGTGTTTATGTTCTGGTTACGTGTAGGAAACAAATCCTACTTGAGTGTTTGGGAAAGATCGTGTTCTGTTGCGTAAAATGTCCCATCTCGTTTACAAAATAATGGTTCTGCTCTTTCAGAAGTTGAACCGCAATCACTAATAGTGATCTCTCACTTGAAAACCTTAAGGTCAAACCACCACCAACACCTCCACCTCCTCACAACAAGTGAGCTCATTTATTGTGAATGTGAGGACGAAGTTGGCTGATGAACATAAAGGAACATTTAGCAGGTGGAGACCAAAAACAGAGCTAAAAGGAAAACTAGTTTGCTCTCTCAATTCAACAGATGATAATATGTCAGTATTGTCTTTACAACTTGGCCCAAAGAAAACCAGAAAAATACAATTTAAATTACTTTCTTAAAAATTACACTGTTCAATCTACAGAGTGTATTAATGTTTTTGCATTTCTTTTAACCGTAGAGTTCAAATGCACCAAAATATAATGAAAAACAAAAACCCAATAAATCCACTTGTGGTGAGGAATTTAGATGTTGGCACACATGGATCAAACCCAGATGGTTTGGTTTTGGTTTTGGCAGCGCCTGGCGTTGCAGGGCGAAGCTTGTTATGGGAATCCATTACAGTCGCAGTAGGAGTTCAGCCGCTGCACACACGTTACGGACGCAGCTGGTCGGTGAAGATGGGCGACTTTATGAAAGACACACAGAGATGCGATACACTGCCGGGTTATAACACAAACCTCAATCATGTCACCAAAGATATCAAAATATCGATCCATTCTTAACATTTATGGATACCAGCTGCACTTTCTCCACTCTCTCTTTCCTCTGACAGAGAAATGACACATGTAGTATTTTAAAGGCTTTATTCAAAGAGGAAACAAAACATTTTTATTAAAAACATGTGTGATATTTGATGTTTCTTTCACTGTTCTCCGCCTCCAGTGTAAAATAGAAATAGTTTCATCTTTTCGAATATATTTTCCTTTATTTTTTCCCCCATGGTATCGAAAACGGTGGAGAAAAACAATAAGGTGTCGTATCAAAGTTAGAAATTCAAGTGTTGAAGCCTTTATTTTTTAAATTCATTTCATCGATTTGATGAAGAGCCGCGTCAGACTGATCAAAGACTGTGTTTGTTTGTTTGTGCTCATAAAAACAACTTATTCAGCAAAACCATGAACTATCAAAACTTGCAATTTATATTTGGACCATTAAGATATGAAGATGAAGTTGACAACAAGGACATCAAGTCTTTAACGACATCATATAAAATGGCAAATTTTATGACAATGGACACACTTTGGGAAAGAAGACTGGGGTTTTTTTTTTTTTTAAATCAGGCTTCCAGTAAGTCCCCGTGTGGCGTGTCCTTGTTTTATCAAAGATCTTCACTTGTTTATCGGTCACCATCGGCCTTATCAGGAGCGAGGAAGGAGTGGGAGGGATGGAGAGGGGAAGACGACGCTCCAGAGGGAGGAAGACGGAGAGGTGTTGTCGACAAGCCTTCCAAACAACTCCACCCTCCTCCTCCTCCTCCTCCTCCTCCTCCCCCACAGACGCCTCGGCCTCTGGCTCCTTCTGGCTCCTCGTCACCTCTTCCCTTCTTTAATTTTCTCTCTCTCTCTCGCTCTCTCTTTTTGGTCTTTTAATTTCTCTCCTGAAAGTATTCCGCCGTCTCCCGTCTGCCTCCATCTCGACACTTCTCTGTCTCTCAGCTATAATAACATTTCAGCCATCCATCACGCCACAGCCAGCTTTGATCAATAAGCACTCTGAGTCCACTCCACAGCACCGCACTGGACTTAAAATGTCTCCCCTCTGTCTCTGTCAGTACTTATCTCTCTGCTGACAAAGCCATATTAGACTCAGGGGTGGATGACTATTACAATAGATTTCACAATGCATATCAGCGCCGTGTTGCATTTGTGTGTGTGTGTGTGTGCGAGCCATGAATGAAATAGGTGATCTAAATGGCGACGGCCCGCGTTCTGTTAAAATTTCAATCCATCCGTAACGATCTGAAGAGGCTGTAAATCCTGCGGCTACGTGAAGCGCATCAGCACAACATTAAACGGAGGTATATCACGTACGGCGTAGGTATTTCTTCCTCTGAGGATGTCGAACCATGTGCGAATCAAAAACACATGTGCTCTCCGAACACGTGCCGCGATTTCAAAAGTCAACTCAGTCTTTGATTCGACCCATGGGTGAGAGGTGACGGCGAGCCAACGAGAGAGAGAGAGAGAGAGAGAGGGGTTTTCCACAGGAGGACTTTTATATTTGAATCGTTTTTTTTTTTTTTTTCACATGTGAGACGTTACTTTCACATACAGACAGAAAAAAGAGATGATTCACATGCAGAAGAGGTAATTTTCAGATGGAAAATGTTGCGTCCAAACAGCTCACGGGGTTCGATGTGACACATTCCAGCGTGACCTTTTTTTATTTTGTTGCAAAAGCAGGAATTTGTCAGTTCTGTGGTCACAATAATGTTGAGTCATGCTGTAATATATGTGACATATTGCAGAAACAGCACAAATGTTCCCATCCTCCTCACAGTTTATATAAGAAGGAAGTCTCTACATGATGAAACCAAACATTCTCGGCTCATGATGTCTCATCACAGGTTGTGTATGTTAGCTGCGAGCGATCAAACCAAAGAGGGGGTTTTTTTTTTCTTTCTTTGGCTGTTTTGTTTTAAAGAGATAAGTGTGATACAGGTGTGTGTGTCTAAACCACCGGATCTGTGAGGCTGTTTTCAGAAGCACTGTGAGATAAATGATTATGTCAGCGTGCTAACACAGTCACAGTGACCATTGTTCTGAAACCAGATTAGCATGAAAAATGTTGAAAGATGATACAGCGCGTGGTGACGCCCCACCCGTGATTGCTTTCCCACTGCTCTGCTTCTGTTCAGCTAATGTTTGTTGCTTGAAAAAGGTCAGATTCAGGGTTTATTATAATCAGGGTCAAAGCTAATCGCAGGCAGTTGGAGCGGTTCTTCACGGACTACTGTTAATTTGTCAGCATGCTAACATTTGCTAATGCTTCTAACAGTTGATTAATAGATTGGCACAGAAAGTACAGTTGAGGCTGAATGACATTAGGTTTGTACATATATGGTCATAAACTAGAAATATTAAAAATTAATCATTAAAATTCATCCAGAGGGGAACATGAATGAATGAACCAAATTTCATGGTTACAGTTATAGTACACACAAATTTCACTCAAAAACAACACATTTGAACCTCATTGTGGCGCTAGAGGAATGTCAGAGAAAGTCACTAAGATTCACCCTCTGAGGAACATGAATTTCCAAAACAAAACTTAAGGCTAAACCACAGATTACTTGAGCAGATGTTTGACTGGATACGTGGAAGCATTGATGAGCAGAAAGGAAAAGTCAGAGAACCACCAAAGTCATTGAGATTCATCCTCTGAGGAACATGAATTTCAGAACAAAATTTTGTGCTAATCCAAGGATTATTTGTGCAGATATTGAGCTCAATAAGGGAAACGTTGATCTACTGGTGACACTTGAGGAAAGGTCAGATGACCACCAAGGTCATTGGGGTTCATCCTCTGGGGACCATGAATGTTCATTCAAAAATTAGTTTTAAACATCTGCAGTTATTTCTTTGGATATGTGAAAATAGTTAACATTTTTGACTTGCCGATGTCATGAGAGGAAAAGTCAGAGGATCAACAAAGTCGTTGGGGTGCATCCTCTGTGGAACATGAATTCCTGAACATGAATTTGGGCTTAAACAATCATTACGTGTGCAGATATTTTGCTCAATAAGTGAAAACCTTGGCCTGCTGGTGGCAAAGGCAACATCAGAGGATCACCAAAGTCATCTGGAGTCATCCTCTGAGGACCATGAAGTTCTGCATGAGATGAGTTTGTGCCAAACCATCTGCAGGTATTTTACTGAATAAGTGAAACTTTGACCTGCCAGGTGACCTGAAGGAAGAACCAGATGATTACCACAATCATCGTGATTCATCCTCTGAGGACCGTGAACATCTGGGCAACATGAAACAGGGATACATCTGATAGTGCCTGAGATGTTACAGTCTGGACTTGACCCACCAGACGGACAAAAAAAAAAAAAAAATGCTATTTTGGCTTTAAAATGGGGAAATTCCCCTGTCTTGAGTTGACATGCTTTGAAGTCATGTGTGGTTTTTGGGAAATAACAGAATAATGTTTAGCTTTGCTGTAATGTCCGGGATCGAATGAGGTACCGCTGATGAAAAACAAAAGGAGTCTGAAGCTCTTTAACAACTGTTCATCGAAGCATTAGCTGCTGTTCGCATGATTTTCTTTTCTCCTTTAAACTGTTTAACTTGAAAGATTTTCAGAAGTCAGAGAGAGAGAAAAAAAAAACTCTCCAGTATTTCACCACATTTGTTTTCCATCTGCTTCCCTTCACTTCTCCTTTGACCCTCGTATCTCCACCATATCAACCTCAAATGGTTACAGAGGAGCTTAAAACGTAATGAATCAAGTCCTGAGCAACCGTAATGTTTCCTTTTGTAATATCCTTCGAGCCCGTCCTGGTTCAGTGCTGCTCTACAGCGAGCGCAGGGCAGCTAATGTAAAATTTATAGCCTGTTGTGTGTATCTAAATGTACATCTAAACATCATTAAGCAGGAAGTAACATGTACAGTATCACCTGTTTATGGAGATTGAATCAGATACAAACAGAGGAGGAAGCGTGTGTGTGTGTGTGTGTGTGTGTGAAACTCGACCTCAACTCCCATCAGAAGAACTTTTTTTGTTTCCTGTCTCCTGGCTTCCTTAAAAAAATAATAACATAAAAAAAACAAAAAACAGCCCTTGGCTTCAGTCTGCAGACGCGAACGAGCGGAGGATTTCACCCTCCTCGACGGTGTTTTTGAACGAAAAACGCTTCGTGGAGCAGAACTTTTTTTTTTTTTTAAATCCTGTGGTTTTCTTTTTCAAAAAACCACAAGAATGTTAGAATGTGTATCCCTGAGCTGGGTTGACATCAGCGTGAACGTACAGAGATCCTGCAGAGAGAGAGAGAGGTTGTTTTTTTTTAGTTTTTGATCACCACTTTGAAAAAGAAAAAAAAAAAAAAAGGAAAAGGGGAGTCGAGACGTGAAGTGAAGTAAACAAGGTGAAGTTCTTTGAGTTTGTCCCGGGGTGGAAAAAAGAAAAACAACATGTCAGGGCTGTCGTGCCAGGGCAGGTTTTTATGAATGGAAGTTTTTTTTTTTTTCAGACTTTCCCTCTCTCTCTCTTTTTGTGAATGAAAAACAACTGGAAAATCCAGTATGAAAAAAAAAAAGCCCCATAGCCCCGCCCCCTCAAGAGGAAGCTGATTGGCTCGCTGTGGCTCAAAGCTCCGCCCCCGGTTGCTAGGAGCACGGGCGACCTCGCTTCCGATTGGCTCGCAGCTTTGAACCGAGACTTCATTCATAAGTCAGTATATTCATGCAGGACAAAAGGCGAGAAATTCGAGCCCTTGAAAGAGGAAATGCACCAATCGGGCCGCTCCGTCTGGTCCGAGAAGAGAGAAGAGAGAAGAGAAGAGAAGAGAAGAGCGAGTCTCCTAAAAAATAAAAAAATAAAACAGTCTGGAGCTGAAATGACAGAACAGCTGGCGCTCCAAAAGTCACTAAAATTCAATAATAAAAACTCGCTCCGACTGCGTGCGTACTGCTGTTTTATTTCATTCCTCGTCGAAATAAGGTTTTAGTTTCTGTAGTGTTGCTGTGGAGTCAAAACTACAACATCTGTTTCCCGTCACTTGGAAAAAAAAAAAAGAAAAAAAAAGTAGGAGCCTGGCAGTCCGTCCGGGGCAGACGTGGCAAAAAGCCCAAAAAACATGAGCGATAAATAACACTTATAACTCACACACACACAAACACACACACGCGCGCGGATTTATGAGGTGGTGGACATGTTGCTTTAAAAAAAAATATATACAAATGATATGAACAACAAAAAAAACAGCACAAAGTCGCCAAATACATGTGAATTATTGTGCGTAAAAGTACCTGGAAGTTAAAGGTAAAGTCTGTCACACACACACACACACACAAACAAACAGAAACAAAAAGAAGAGATTTGTAAAGAGGGCAGCAGCCCGCTGGGTAATCACTCGCCATCACTTCCCCTCGGCATTTTTTGTGAATGGAGCTCATTATGCATGCAGCCTCCACGCAGATCCATTCACAAGCAGCGGCGGCGGCGGCAGCTCCCTCCTCTCCCCTGCAGGCTGCGTGGATCTCACTCAACTCAGCCTAAATGACCACAAACGGTTAACGGATGGATTATAAGATGGATGGATATTTGGACCAGCAAGTGCCTTACACTTTAGCAAATGTACGTATGGATGTTAACTTCCAATGCTTTTTCTGTTTTGTGTGTGTTTTGCTTTCGCCTCCTGTGCGCTTTTATGTTTCTCTCTGTGTGTGTTTCGGTGAATCCGCGTCGCGTCCTGCACGAGTTTTTGTGCCGAAGCAGCCGCAGCAGCAGCAGCAGCAGCAGCAGAAGCAGCAGCTGTGTGCTCGATACAGAAAAAAAAAAATACTTCATAACTTCACACAAATCTGCAACAAAGTACAGCAGAGCAACGCGTTTGGTGATGTTTGTGAGCGCGGGTTGTTCTGTGGCACAGTTTGGCTGAACGTGCGCCAAATGGTCACTTTCTTCAGACGCAAAAAAAACAAAAACAGCGCGTTTGTGTGTTTTCTTTTTTCTTTTCTTTTTGGTCTCCTTCAACAGAAATGCCTCCGCAGCTGAGAGATGTGTGGTTGTAGCTGCAGCAGACTCATGTGAAGCTTTATAAATATTTAGCATTAATCGTCATTCGTGTCCACATTAAACATGACATGACTCTCTGTTCTGCAGACTCGCTGCGTCTCGCTTCTCTGTTAACGTCTGTGTGTTTTTGCAGAAGTCGCATGGAAATGGGCCCCTAAATAGACTGTTGATGGCTGCGAAAAGGAAATACATGGACACAGAATTACCCCCTCAGGAATCTGAAGGTAAAGAAGTTGGAAGTCGGCCCTCTGGTCTCTTTACATGACGCATGTTTACATCATGAACCCCTGGAGGGGACGTCAAGTCTGAGACTCCAGTTTAGACTCCTGCAGTATCTGAACTTGTGGTCTGACTGTTCTCTGTTTTTCTCTGTTTCTGTTCAGACCTCTTCCAGGATTTAAGCCAACTCCAAGAGACATGGCTCACAGAAGGTGAGCTGCTATTTACTTTCCTTTTCCTTTTCCTCGTGAGGCTGTCTGGAAAAAGATTGGTGAACACAGAGAAGCTAAAGAATACAACACGCGCATCACGTTTTATTCAGCTTTTTAAAGTAAAAGTCTGATAAAAATCTTGAGTTCAGTGGTTGTCTCCTCGACCTCCCTGCTGACCGACAGTCAGGAGTCCACAAAGCATTTTCTGGAGCTTCACAGTGATGCAGCGTTCTCCTGAACAGCTGAAGCTGATGGGGACTTGTTTTTTTTAAAAAAGTAGAAAATAACCAGAAACAAAATGTCTCCGTACAGCTCGTCCAGTTTAATCCAAGTCCTATGGAACACCAAAGATCTGAAATTGGTTTGAAAAGACATCTTCTCTGTAGCTGCTAGGCTAAAAGCGTTGGCGCTTACCTCGCCTGAAGTGGCTCGACCGCGTGTCAGGGGTGTAAATAAAATATTTTCAAATCAGTCTGAGAACGCTGAGATCTCAGGTTGATCTGAAAAGACGTTGTTCACACTCCTGACACACGGTCGAGTTCGCTCACCTGCTTCAGACCAGGTAGCGCTTTTAGCTTAGAAGCTACTCTGAGTATTTCCGGTTAAAAAAGGATGTAAATGAAATCTTTTCAGATCAGTCTGGGATCTCTGGGCTTCCTGAGACTTGGATTACTTCAGAGACATTTTATGCTGCTTTTCGGCGGCTGTGAAGCTCCATGAAATGTTTTGTGGACTACGAAACTTCCGGCTGACTAGATAACGCCTGAGTTTTCACTTTTGGACGTGCTGTTCCTTTAACTTCCATCGTTCCGTTGACAGCATTTCCACTGTTCATCATGAATGTGCTCTGGTGAAAAACACTGACCTCCTCAAGTTTTTGCTGAATCTCACTCGAGGGCCCAAACTTTTCTGATGCAACACACATGCTCATAAAACATACAAGAGTTTTAGAAGAACGAGTCCGGAGAGAACACAGACGGGACGTTATTAGCTTTGAGCATGTCCTATTTTGGCCATGTTGGCATGTAGCGTGCGTGCCAGCCAGCAGCCAATGCAAACAAACAGGCTGTTTGGCTTGTGTCACTCAAAAGGCGCATAGCAATGAAATGAGGCCCAGTCAGAGGCAGTTGTCAGCCAGTAGACTTAATAAGTGCAACGATGATGTGAGCCCTAATAGAGTAATTATACCGTACGTCAAGAGGATGGGAAACAACGTGAGTCATCGTGTGAACCCGGAGCAACAACAGTGGCGGGACGGAGGCCACGAATGAGCTTCAAGCTGCCGGTGGAGACGGAGAGCGGCGGCGGGAGGTGTGAATTGAGTTGTGTCGGAGGCTTTGATGTGCTTTGATGTGGAGGTTTAAAGGGAAATGCCACTCATTCTTGACATTTAATGTGAACCGCATCGAGCTGATAAATCCTGTTTAAAGTCCCCCTGCGACAGAACAACGCAGATCCGCTTATTGTTGCTTCACCCGGATGTTTTGAGCCTCAGCGTGCTGACGGCTGTTTTCACCTTCAGGCTCTTTATAAGTGATTTTGTGACATCACAGCTTCTAATACAGTTATGTGTGATATTATATTGTCAGCATGAGATGAAACTGTACATATATCACCTTTGATTCTGGACACTGTTATATCTAAATGTGACACGTGTTGTTTTCTGCTGGTTGATATTGAGATCTGTGAGATTTGAGTTTGTCGCTCAGTCCTCGAATTCATGAATTGTTTCTGGTGAGATTTTAAAATATTGAGATGTCTGTTGTTTACCACGATATTGCCGTGGTCCAATATGCAGCTTACACATGTGTGATGTGGGAAAGCTCAACACTCAGAATTGATTTCATAGTGAAATATGAGACATCTTGTGACTCGTATTTAAACATTTTAAAGCTACAACAGGTAACTTTGATGTTTAGTTGAGTTTGGAGCCCCCTGTGGACAAGCGTGGTAGTGCTTCCACTGTCAAACCTGCAACGTATAATGTCAAAAATGAAATTAAATGAAAAAAAAATCTCCTCCTGCTTCTCTTCAACTCCTCACTCCAGCTTCGCTTGGGAGGATGTAAACACAGGCGCCTTCGGTCTGCACGCAGATCCCGCTGGCAGGCGAAAAATTGAATAGTTAAAGGTGCAGTTTGTAGTTTCTAGGGGAAGAAATGTTTTAATCAGAGGAGAAAGATCTTCTCTGTTTTACTTTGTTTGTGTGGCGGACCCTGACACCTTTCTAGCTTCAAACAGTGTTCTGGGATCTTATTTTCCCGTTTCACAGCCAGTTAAAAGCTCCTTGTAGTAGCTTAAAATGAGATATATTTGAGGATTTCTTTTAATCAAAGTCTCGAAGCAGAGACGTCTTAAAACAAGTCTGAGGGGATCTTAAAGTGCCTTCAGCCTTTTGATTGTTGAGTTAAGTCTGTAACCTTTTATACCTTTTATGCACTCGGCATTGTGTTGTTTCGTATTCTATGTAAATGCTTTTCTCATGAGGTGAGCAAACAGCACAGGTCTGGGTGTTGCTCTGTCATTAGGAGTAAAAGCAGATTAGTTAGAAACGTTACGTCACCTTTTTAAAAACAGAAACAAGTAGTCGCAGTATTGACTCTGAGTCACACGCAGACTTTGTCTTCACAGCAGATCAGCAAACTAAACTTAAGGAAGCGAGGCGGCTACAATCAGAGGACGAGCTGCAAGCGGTCATCTCTGAGGGAAGACCAGACATTTAAATTGAGCTCCTTCCTCCTCCTCCTCCTCCTCCTCCTCCTCCTCCTCCCCGGCCGGTCCTGTTCGTGGCAGACAATGCTGCATCCACGTTAGCTTTTCTCACCTTTTTCACATGCAGCGTCAAAAAAACCCAGCAAGTTCACTTCACGCCGGCAGACAAAGACGACAGGGACCAATAAAGCCGCGACAATAGGTGTCGCTTCAAAGTTGGAGCCCTATTTGTATTCACTGTGAGGGCCACACTTAAAGGTTCAGTTCACCAAAACAAAACAAAAAACTCACTTTGTCCACTTACATCAGGTGGTGTAAAGTCTGTAGCAGGATAAGAGCAACCAGCTCACTGCAATGAGCGTGAAGGGAGTTTTAAAAAGTGTTGTTAAAAGTACCCAGAAGTCATACATGAGTTAAAGTTTAGACGTTATTTTAAAATATAATTATTTACATAAAGGTAAATTTGGCTCTGATGCAGCATGTAATATGTAAAGTAACTGTTAACTTAATATAATGGAGTAAAAACGTCTATATGTGAGAGTTTAAAGTTTCAGAAAATGGAAATACTCGAGTAAAAGTGGCTTTAAATTGTACTCAAGTGAAGTATTTGTGTAAAATAACTTGGTTACGTTCAATCACTGACAAAAAGTCATGCTTGAAGAAAGTCACTCATACAAATACTCGAGTAAATGCCTTAAAGTGTTAGATATCCAACTTTTTATTAATATATTTACATGTATGGGATCTGACATTCAGCATCTGTTTGTTGTTTTTTTTTTTTTTTATCTGATTGCCGATAAAATAAAGTAATTTAATGCCGTGAGACTTTGGCTCTGCACAGTAACAAATAACAAAAGTAATCAAATCAATGTAGGGCAGTAAAAAGTACAATATTTGTCTCCAACATGTAGTAAAGTGGAAGTACAAGCCCCTTAAAATTATACTAAAGTACAGAACTTAAGTGTTTTAACACCACAAACTGTCTCCCCTTCTCTTCTAGACTTTAAAATCTTTGCAAATAAAACAAAAAACTGTCTGCACAGCTGTCAGGTGGATAGGAAAGTGTGTATTTTTTTGGGTCATTTTGGTGAACTAACCCTTTAAAAGTTGACATTATCTTATGTCCTGACTTTACAGATTCACTGGCAGCTTATTGTTGAGTCACAGCGAAGTGAGTTAGACCAGAGAAAAAAAAAAAAGCAACTCCAGGAGAGAAAGATGGAAGTGTAACTCTATCAAAGTGTTATTTAAACCTAAGTACGGGCTTGTTTTCAGCTTCCCCGGCTTAGACCTCTCCTTTCCTGTTGCATTAATTAAAGACCTTATCATGACTGATTGCAGTTGTGAGGGATTCACCAAGATTGTAAAAGCTGGGTAGCTGGAGGGAGTTCTTTTTTTTTTTTTTTTTTTCTCCAAAGGAGAGCGGAAGCAAAAAGAGAGAGAGAGAGAAGAGAGAGGGTGAAGCGCTGAATGGCAAGAGTTCAGGAGCTTGTCACATCTTGTCTCAGTTTGGCCTTTAGGTTTATATGACTGAGGCGGCGTCGCTCCTCCCAGGATCTCCCACTGAGAGGAAAAAAAACAAAAAAAAAGTCATTCAAGGTGCCTGGAAGCATCGGGGAGAACATGCGTCTGCGCTCGTATAAACACACTTTTCCTTCTTGTGCTGACTTGCATCTCAAAGCCTCTGACGAGGTGTTCCTGGAAGCGAATCAGATCCGCACACACACACACACACACAAACACAGGAAAGTGCGCTCGGCAGCGTCGCGATAACGTCTGATGCTCTGATTCCTCCTCCTGCTGCCTCTTTATGAGGTCCAGCGTGTTCCACTCTGGACGTGTTGCAACCAGCAGAGAGAGAGAAAAAAAAAAAAAAAAAAAAGATTGATCGCTGGATGTGCAGAACGAAATATTGGCGGCTGCTCTGTCTCGTTCAGCAGCTTTGTTTCTAACCCTCCACCCACCCCGAGGCTGAAGGTCTGAAAAGTTAAAAGGGGGTAATATTATTATGGTATAGTCGGCCGCAGGATGCTGTGTTGTATAAGAAATCGATGTAATTTATCTGAACACGCTCCAAAAAAAACGCCGTCGTCCGGTTTCCTCTGTACAGGAAGGAGCGGCGTGACGACACGAAAGTGGATTTGGATTTCTTATTTCCTCTTTTTGTCCTCTCTCTGGTGTCTCTGGAGCTCTGTGTCTGCCTCGAGTTTTGGTTTCTGTGTTGTGTATCATCGACTGGAAACTGTAAAGGGAGGATGAGCACAGAGAGAGAGGGGGGGGAGAGGAGACGGCTGAGGTTGAATGCAGGGTCAGATTTATCGTCTCAGTGCTTCATTTTAAACTGTTTAATGTTTTCAAGAGCAGGAACATGCTCGATTTTTCAAACTCATCTGGTGTTTCAGCTACACAACCACTCGTGTAAACCAAAAATCCTTTTGGTATTTGAAATCAAATGATCAAATTTGTCATAATTATCTCCTTGAAATGAGTGAAAATTAATTAATCTTGATTAGAGAGACGCCTGAGATGCATTTAAGGGGATTTATTGGAAGAAATGTGCGATAATATTCAACAAATTGGTGTATAATCATCTGAAACTAAGAAATTCTGATGTTTCTACAGCAGTAGTTCTGCAGCCGACCCCGGACTGTACATGTTTGATTACATTTTCAGCAGTAGTCTGAGACGAAGGGTATTTACATGATGTGCAGCCACACGGCTCGATGCCACTGAATCTTACACACTGCACCTTTAAAATGTGATGACAAAGACTTTAAATCTGGACATTTTTGGATTTCAAATGACGTGAAAGTACCTGGGAACCTCAGTATGTCCTCAGAAGCACTTCACAAATGTTAGGACTGGGCAACAAAATATTTTTGATGGAACACCTTAATGTCGACCATCTTGTTGGGATGTCAGGATGAGTAATCATCAGTAATGTGGATATAATGACTAAGTGTGTAAAGTCAGGTATTAGAACAAGTCCAACTGTCTGGTATGTTCATGAAATCGGCCTTTAAAAACAGGAAAAGACAAACAAACACTCAGACGATGGTCTCGTGTCACGATGACGATATCATTTCAATATATTGCTGAGAAAAAGTGCGTGAGGTACGAGCCCCAGGTTGTTTCCGGATGAGGTCACAGTCACATGTTTTGGTGCCGAGTCATGGTGGATTCTGCAGGTGTCCTCGCCCGGCGTCCATTTGTAGTCAGCGAGCGGTGCCAAACTTCCCCCGCTGCGTGGTGCCACTCTGTTTCGCAGCTCATTACACCGCTGATTGAGTTCATGATATTTAATGATCCCACATCAACTTTTCCCCTACCAGCTCGCACCATGATGTAAGTGTGAGTCCCCCAGCAGTGGAAACACTTTTTAAAAAAAAAAAAAAAAAAAAAACCCTCAGAAACCTCGTGGAGCTGGATCGAAGCCAGATTTTGGTAGATTCACGGTTCGGTCGTTAATTCAAGAGCCGGCGATCAAACCGCGGCGCCGTGGGTGAGTCCGACCTCCTCGCCCCTCTGCAGGGTGTTGGCAGGCGAGTGATTCGGGCTTTTCTAACCTGTTTGTGTGACTCAATGTCCAAAAAGCTCTGAACGGGACAATTGTGAATGGGTTTGGATTCCTAAAAAAGGAAAAAAAAAAAAGGGGGGGGGAGGCTGTACAATAGTGTCTGTCTAGCTCGGCTGCACCTGGGCTTGGCACCACTGACTGTGCTGTTTCAGTTTGATCCTGCATGAGGTTCATTGTGGGAGCGTTTTCCAATCAGGGGCCGCTGACATCGAACACCACTGCAGCTCATTATGTTTCAGATCAAGATATCACACACACACACACACACTCTCGCATCGCTGCACCGACTCCTCAAGTTTTATCTTTTTTTTTTCAACAAATCATTGTAGCCTCTCTTCAGACACACCGTTAAATGATAAAACCTTACCTTTGCTCATTCACCTCTCTCGATTTGTTCTCCATCCCTCGTTCACGCAGCGGACAAAATCCAGACTACTTTTTTTTTTTTTTTTTTTCCCGATTTGTTAGACACTTTGGGGACAGAGCGGGGGTTTGAATCAGAGGAGCTGGTTCGTCACACCGCTTGACAGATTTCTTCACTTGTCCTGCCAGATACAGCCTGTTTAGTCTGTCTGGATCTCTGTAACGGAAATAAAAAGGAAACTGGTTAAAAAGCTGGTGGAACAGACCCGACGGCCGGGCGTACAGATGTCAGCCCATTTTGAGTTGTTAAGAGTGAAAATTACGCGTCTTTTTTTAATGAATTAAGTGTTGATTGCAGGATGTAAAGGCTGTAGAGTGACGACACAGTGGGAGGGTAGTTTGCTTCGGCTATTTTTGCACCGAAATCTCCCAGAAAAATGAAGGCTGACTGGAAACAGAGGCCCCCCTGGCACCATTTCTATCTGATTTCACATCCCGGTTGTCGACTGAATGAATGCGAAGCAGTCGTCTTTGCAGCTGTTTAATTACCGAGGCCTAAGGTCAATGTTCTTACGTCCGTGTGTGAAGTGTTAAGTCGTCTGAACGAAGCTCAGGCCGGCTCTGACTCAGATTTCAGAGGGAGAGGAAAAGTAAGACAGAAAGAGGAAGGCAGAAAGGTCAGATTTGCTCTGAAATGTAATAATAATGATGTTTAAGTCACGGCTGCTCTTTCTTCTTCTTCTCATTTCAGCTCAGGTTCCTGACAGTGACGAGCAATTTGTTCCTGATTTCCACTCTGAGAACTGTGAGTAACCTCTCTTTTCAACTTACCATGTCTGTTAAAAAAAAAAAAAAAAAAAAACTGCACCGGAAACTAGATTTCCTGATCATACATGACTCTTTTTTTCATTGATCCATGCAACATGCACAGCTGCACGTGGACATCGTCAGCTTTTTTCCTCTCAGATTTGACACAGCTGCATGAGATGAGACGGGGAGGGGAGAAAAAAAAACAAAAAAACGAGCGTCCAGTCTTGGCTGTGACACGGCCAGAGGCTTAGGTGGGGATACTGTAACCCGCTGATGTTACAGTAATCTCTCTGGCAGACAGAGCTATGCAGAAACAGAAGGCCTAATGAGCCAGTTCATCATGGAGTGAATTTGGATGTGCTGCCGTCATCCATTTGCATGCCTTTGAAAAGCTTGAATGGGTACGGCCCAGGAAACCGGTAAAAAAAAGAAAAAAAAAAAGAAATTCAGGGCGCAGGTACAAAGATCGGCCTTTGTGCACGTCGGAAGGTGTAAAATGGAAAAGCAAATTCCTGGGCTGCACAACTGAGCAGCTATTTGAATGACTTTCCCTTTCTTGTTGTGTCTCAACAATGGCGAGTCAGGATCTGGGTGGGAGGACGTGTCGCTCTGCAAACAGTGCTTTTTTTGTTTTTTGTTTTTTCTCTCCCATTCAACGCACTGCAGGCTTCTCTCGCCCGTCTTCAGCAATGACACTGAACCGATTGGTTGGGAGAAAATAATCTCATCCCAAACGTAGAACTGACAGCTTTCAGTCCCGAGTCAAAGGCGCTTCCTGTGGTTGGAGCCCATGCGTCCTTTTGTGTGTAAACATCACGTGATGCGAGCGGCTCTGAGTCGCGACCCGCCCGGCCTCCTCGGTGACACATGCCCCCTGCGCAACATTGTCGCTCTGTGTCGGCCCACAATGCCGGGGAGGAAGTGTAGATGAGCCCCGGGGCACTCGGAGGCCATGTCTACTTAACCCCCTGACCCGTCAGCCAATCAGCTGTCAGGCCTCTGCTAACGCTTGACCAGGGTGTGATTTGCAGGGTCACGGGGGCTTCGGTTTGACGGGCAGCTCACTTATACGTAGCGGAGACTCTCCCGCGTTGACAGACAGTGTCCCTGCTGGTCTCAGTCAATGGCCGCGGAGTTGAGTTCAAGCGTCTCTATTCAGGGAAAAATTGAAGCTGACAAGCATCTATAAATATATTCATCTCTGCGTTTGTTCTGTGCTGCATGTGCTCTATTAAAACCAAACAAAGCCTTGTATATTTTCCCATAAAGGCGTCCGCAGTGTCTGCTGTTCTTTTTTTAAAAAAAAACAAAACAGGTGACTCACCTGTTTTGGAAACTCTAGACATGTTAGAGAGAGAGAGAGAGAGAGAAAAAAAAAGGCAGCATAAAGCCTTAATCCCAGGTGACCGGAGTATAATTGAGGCCTGCATTGGAAACGGTGCCCTGGTAAAAAAAAAAAAAATTAAACATTGTTGTTTACTGAGTCAGGTCGTTACCTGCTCGGGTGTGGCGTTGACGGAGAGGAGAAGACAGTAACAGCGAATAGAGAAGAGACGTGAAAACACTGGGACATGTTGGAATGCTAGATTAGGGAACAGGACGGGGGGGAAGAGGAGGAGGAGGAGGAGGAGGGATTGTGCAATACCTGCACATCTGGTAAATCTATCTCATCTGGTCTGTTCTCCCTCCGCTCGCGGCTAACAAGCGTGCTCTGTCTGCAGGCTGCCATTGAGGGAAGGTTAGACAAACATGCAAACTTTAATGTACTGGCTGACCTGCCTGTGTGTGTGTTTTAAAGGTAATTGAGCCGTTGGTGATAACTCCATAGTTATGTAATGTGATTGGAGGCCTTAAAGGAACAGTTCACCCCCCCCAAAAAGAAGAAGGAGAATTCAGCCATTATTTACTCATCCACATGTTAGTGCCAAGAAACATTTCAACTGAAACAGACGGGGACTTGTTTTAAATAAAAATGCAAACGTCCGGCTTAATCCGCGTCTCAGGAACCCCTGAGATCTCAGAGTGGTTTGAAAAGACATTATTTACAGCCTCAACATGTGGTTGAGCCGCTTCAGAACGAGTGTGCGCTCATTTTTTTTTTTTTTTTTAAGCTTAGCAGCAACAGAGAAGATTTCTGCTTAAAATTAATGTTTTTTTTGGATTAATTTCGGCTCTGAGGGCTTCTAGATTAGTGGATTACATCTGGAGCCATTTTGTGTTCACTTCCCGATCTACTTCAGTTGTTTTGGAGGGAGCTGTATGGACAAAGAAACTTTCCCCCGTCTGTCCATCGACGAGGTGCTGAGAAGAGAATAACTTTTTTTTAATTTTGAAGTGAACTGCTCCTTTTTTAAACAGTAATCAAGCCATTGGTGCCTTGAGTCTTTAAGTAGAGACGGATTCCTGTTAGTTTTTGGCGAGCTGACGTCCTCCTGACGTTGTGCTGATCTCCTTTGTCTGTTTACCGCCTGCGGGGGGAAGAAACACACGGAGGTGTCAGTCAGATTTATAGCACAAACGATACTTAATTAAAAGCGTTTGAACGTGTCACTGCTTTTGCTTTTTTTATGTGTGTCAGGAAACGGTAAGAAAAAAAGAAAAGTCCTCGTCGGAGCGTTTCGCTGAGAGCCGAGAGCTCGTTCTTCTTTGTCCAAGTATGTTGTTTACACTTGGAGCAGCTCGAGAGATGTGACCCATTCATAAATTTTCTTCCCTGCGTGCGTAAGAGGAAGTGTGCCTCTCCCTCCCCCCTCTCTCTGCCTCTCGCTCTCTCTCCTTCTCCCTCCCTCCCTCTCTCAGTCCTCCGCTGCTCTCCTTCGGTCTTCATTCATAAAAAAGCCCTACAGTACTACAGACCCCCTCCTCCTCTCCAAGTGGATACTCCAAACCCCTCCCTCCCTTCCTGTGTCTGTACAGACTAAGTCGAATTTAAAAATCTGGACGACCACCCCTCCTCCACCTCCTCCTCTCCTCCCCTTTCCCTTTTCTCTCTCTCTCTCTCTCTCCCTCTCTCTGCACACATTGAGTGTTCCAAGATGTGAACTAATCCAGAGATTTTCGGAGCTGTGTGGGACGATTGTTTAGTTTTGTGCCTTGCAGTAATTATAAAGGAAGTTGTGGCCGTAGAGCGCCGTCGCAGTGCTTTTCACTGAGCAAAGTTTAGCGAAGAGGGGAGAGAATGCAAGAAAAGAGGGGAGAGGAGGGGGGAGGAAGAAAAGAGGACATGCTTTGTGAAAATGTGCATCATCTGTTTTGTTTGACTGTATTTTGCAGTGAGACCGCACAATTATTATTATTATTATTATTATTATTAGACTTGTGAAACTTTGTACAAACATGGTGGAAATTACCGCATTTTATGAGCTTCAGCAGCGGGCACGGAGGAAAACGCAGCCCCGGGACGACTTTCACCTGCATGTTTGAAATGTATTAAATACCTACAGAAGTACAGGAAGTCCCACATCTTTAACTTCTCTTTTATCGATCCATAAAAATGGTAGAAAATTGTGAGACATGTTCTCGCAGCCTCGTAGATCTTTGAGTTGCTCGTTTTGTCCAACTAACAGTCCACACGTCGCCCTTCTGCAGCTTTTTTGGCAGATTGAGCAATGTGGAAGGTGGCGGACCCCGCCAGCAAGAAACACCTCTGAAGTGAAACCATGCATCACAAGAGAAATGGAAGCTGTGATTTCAACCTTTTTTTTTTTTTTTCTTTTTGCGAGAGTTGTATATCTGCATGTTCTTCTGGATTCTCTTTTTTTTTTTTTTTTTTTTTTGTTGCCACACTCACGGATGGAGAGGGTCCAACTTCTCGTAGAAGGGGAAAAGAAAAAGGGCGGTTTTGACGCCACAAAAATGGCTGAAAACATCCGCAGGCCTCCTTTAAAAAATATGGCCTGGTGTGACTCCAACGTGGCTCTGAACAACACCGCCACGTTTTGTACAATTGTCAAACTTTGGACTTATTTCTGGTTAGCATGAAACATTCACTGCTGCCATTTTATCCTGGCGACTGAGCTTTTGCTTCACCGGCAGTGTGAGGCGACGCAGCATTAAGCCCTGGTTGCTGCTGGTTGTTCTGTGTCGGTCTGTTGTGTCTGGGCCATGTGATGTTCAGTGCACTATTGCATCAGACAAAAGAAAACAAGCAAATCCTGGGAATTTGGAAGGTTGTGTTCAGCTTTCACGCTCGAAGTCAGAGTTAATGGTTAATCACAAACTCCCCTTAAAAAACCAGACAGAGAATAAGAAGAGAGGGGAACGGTTCCGGTATAACTCGGCTCTCCCAGCAGTGTGTCTCTCTGGCTCTGCGTGTTCTGCTTTGTCATGAATTCACAGCCTTCCTCTTGTTTGGGTTGTTTTTCTGGATCAGAACTGGCCCAATCAGGCCCTATTTGGAGCATGGGGCGATTGGGGACCGAGTCACGCCCCTCCCTCTCCAACTCCCTTCTCTCCCCAGAAGAGAAACATGCAGCTCTGTGTTCGCCACTTTCCAAAATACAGCTGCTATGCAACAAAGTGCACAAAAACAGCCAGGTGGCTGCCAGATATGCCCTGGATACTCGCTCGCTCGCTCTGCGGAGGCCCGGCTTGTGTTTGTTGCACTGTTTTGTTTTCCCCGCGAGTAAAATGCTTGATTTCTCTTACAGATGATTTCTTTTGACAGCCTCTCATCCACTTACTCATGCACACACATAAACACACTTGGCCTGGTGACTGAGCGCGCACACACACACACACAAACTTCAGCCCGGCGGTTTTATGAATGGGCTGGTTGTGAAAGACTGGCTGAGGCAGCACATTGAGTTAAGGGGAGTGAACCTTCATTCATCACGTTGAGGGACGTTGCTCCATCAAATACAACACCTATGAGCGGTGCCAGCCAGTTTTCTGCCAGCTTTTATCCGTCTACAAGATTTAATTTAAGGAAGCATGTAGGGCCGTGTTTTGTTTTCTTTTGTTTTGTTTTCTTTTGTTTTATTTTGTTTTGTTTTGTTTTTTCTAGTGATCCATTTTTAATCCTGAGCTACATGATTTTCTCTCATGTGTTTATGACCTGACAGCCTTGTTTTACCAGGACAGTGTTTTTTTGTTTGTGAGTTTGGTCATTTTTCTCTTTTTTTTTTCTGTCATGTTTTCAAACATGTGAAAAAAAAAGTTCACACATATACGTATTTTTTAAAATATTTTTTCACCTATCCTTAGTATCGTTTTTTTGCTTCCTTTTCACACAAAAAAAATAAACGTGTTCAGAAAAAAAAAAAATCAGAAAAAGAAACTGACCATGTGCACAACAAAATTTGAAATTCAAGAGTTGGAAAAAAAAGTTTTTTTTTTCTGCCTGGATTTTTTTCCCACATTTTTTTAAGGAAAAAAAATGGAAGTGAAATTATTTTGCCGTTTATTTTAACACATAAAAAATAAATTGCAGGAGAAGATTTTTTTGACAGAAATGGACAAAAAAAAATCTGTTAATTTTTAGGTCAGTGTTAAAAAATAAATAAATAAAATTCAGCAGATAAAATAAGGCGATGTGTGAAACCAAGGCTTTTTTTATTTGTTTATTTTTTTCCCCAAGAGAAAAAATTTCAGGGTTTTTTTTCCAAATTTTTTTTAAGTTGTCAAAAAAAGTTTTGATTAGTTTAATGTGTGTATATATATATATATATATATATATATATATATATATATATATATATATATATATATATATATATATATATATATATATATATATATATATATATATATATATATATATATATATATATATATATATATATATATATATATATATATATATATATAGAGAGAGAGAGATTTCTTGAGGAAAAAAATTGGTGTGACACCAAGTGGTAATTTTTTCTGGTACAAAGAAATCTTTTCCCACATGACATTTTCTTTTCTGCAAAAAAAAAAAATCTTCCATAGAAAATGATAAAACAACCTTCCCTCTGGCCACTCAGGGCTTCCATATAACTCGTGTTTTAGGGTTTTCAGACTCGGGCTTTCTTTTGCACTTTCTTTCCTTAGTTTAGCTGCAGTCGCCTCTTTGGTTTCCCCAAAATTGCAGACAGTCTTCGTTACATTTGTTTCAGGTTAGAATCCTAAAAAAAGACTCTACAATTACCCAAAAGTGACTGCAAGTTTACAACATTATTTAAGTCGATTAAATCCAGTGAAAATGGGTTTGTAAAGGCCGAGCGTGGAGAGTAATAGGCGTTTAACAGCTTCCAGTGGGGAAGTAAAAGCTGTACTCCTGCGTGTTGATTCAGAACAGCCCCGTCAAAGCCAGGGGGCCGCGGGGATTTGAGCCAGGCAGCGCAGCCCGAGTGTCAGCAGCATAGCTTTGTGAATGGACGGCACTGTGTGTTTTATTACAGGAGAGTGAGGGGAGGTGTGTGTGTGGAAGGAAAAGAGAGAGTGTGTGTGTGTGTGTGTGCTAGTACATCCCTGTGATGCTCGTGCCGCTGCATTTCTACGTCCGTCTTGGCGTGTTGAGTCCGGCTCTGCTCTCTGCAGCTGGAAGGTTTTCTCTGTTTGAAGGCGAGCACAGACCGAGTACAGTAAGTCCAAAGAAAACACTGGTAGCTCAGTCCGGTTTGGACATTTTGCCTCGATCCCAGCTCATTAAAATTTGGGTTTCGGTCTCCTTTTGGCCATCATTTCTATTGGTACAAACAAGATTGTATTCGGAAGGTAGTCAGGTTGTAAGAAAACTTGTTTGGGAAATAAAAACGAGCAAATTATTACCCAAACTTTCCATTTCTCACTAAACTTGTGTACGCACAGTTTTCCTGGGCATTGAGGGATGATTAGCGGCACCGAATGCGTTCATTTTTTGCTTTTACTTCCAAATGCAGTCGGTTGAGATGTTCTGGCTGAATTGGGTCTAAAAACATCTGTATGATTCAAATAAAGGCCGTCAGATCTTCAGATAGTTCCTGACTTTCCCACCATGTCAACACTTTTCCGATGTTGGAACTGTTCAACCATTTTTGCAATTTTCCCAAACCAAATCTACAAAGATTCCCAATCCAGGCGACAACTGTCCCGATGTGTGACAGTGTTTATGGAGGCAGGATTTAACCTTTTGTTCACGTCTTGCGAGGGAGCTGAATTCACAGGATCGTGTGATCTCCACTCCATCTCGCCAGCCTTCACGCTCCTACGTGACGGATGCTTTCGCTTTTCTCTCAACCAACTTAAGCAAAGATTGGATTTACCAACTCGCTCCACTCGAGCTCTCCTGATGTTGATGTGACTGGTTGGTTGAAGTTAGCTTGTGATAGACGGACAGTTCGTCCAATCACCTTTTGAAAGTTCCTGCCCTTTTCCAAACCCTTTTCCAAGAAGAACATCTCAGATGGTTCTGGTTTGTTTTATTCGACCTCCATCACTTTTCATATGTGCGAAGCCACGAAAAGCCTTCGAGTTTTGTGTGTTGACGAGCTTTGATGAACTGTTTTGCCTTCAGATGTGGTCAGACGACACTTCATACAAACAGCCTCTTAAACATTTCTGACCGTGTCTCTTGCCCGCTCTTACTTTGTTGCACCACTGTCACCACATTCCCAGATCTTTGCCATCACTTTGGTGAGTACACTGGCGTCAAAAGCTGTAAAAGAAATGATCATCAAAACAACAGAAATTAATCCAAGTTGTATAGAAACAGAACAATCGTTTTGAGAGTCTGAGTGCTGACCGAGAAAGGAAAAGCAAAAGCTCCAACACACTAAACACACTCTGCACGTGAGTGGAGGAGGCGGCTGGACCTCCAGTAACCTGCTGACACAGACCAGTAGGTGTGCAGAGCGAGCTGAGAGCCAGCGTGCGGCCATATTGATCCTTCGCCGATCCCGGAGAGGAGTAGGAGGAGATGGAGGGTGGGCTGGGGGGGGTTGATGGATGACTTGATAAAGATAAAGCGCAGATAAATCAGCATGGAGGCAGATAGAGGAAGGAGAGGGGTAAGAGCGGGTCAAACGTGCCGCGTGCACCGCGGTCGAGATCCCAATCGGGGGGGGGGGTGACGGAGGGAAGGGGCGTTGCGAGAGGAGCAGGAAGAGCTGTGGATGTGGCATGTGTGCTGATAATTTCCAGCAAGGTGTCCGGGGCCGCTCTGCGACTTATCTCCGTCTGATAAGGTCGAGTTTGACTGGAAACGGCGGCTGGAAAACACGCGTACGGGCACGCATAGGCGAACAAACAAATGAAGTACAGCACATACACCCTCCTCCTCCTCCTTCGCCTCACATCCACGGTACCCTGGTGGGCAGTGGGAGCTCATTATATCATTTCAGTAACAGTGTGGGGGTGAATCGATCGCTGCATTAAACATTAAGAGGGGACAGCTATATTGGGGGCTGAGGGATTGAGAGTGAGGAGTCAATATTGTGCCAGATTAATTACATCCATGCCTCGCCTGTGACGGGCTGTCCCTCTCGCTTGCACATGTCCCGGGACAGGGATGTATTGTATCAGGTCCGCTAAACAGCAGTGGAGCGGTGAGATTTATGACTGGTCAATGGCCATTTTATAAAAAGCCCACGCGGCAAAATTGAAAGTGAAGTGGACAATGGGGAAAACGCGGGATGTCAGAACCTTTACCGATTGAAATAGAGATCCCCAGGCGCCAGCAAGAGCGAGGAAAGATGAAGTTCGTGATCATATTTGGAGTGTTTCTTTTCTTTTTCCTTTTCAGTGTTCGGGGCTGTGAGAATATACAGCTCTGACTGAATGTCCAAGTCGAAAGCAATCGTTCATGTGGTAAAGTGGGATTCGTCATCCCCGGCTGATATCCCAGACAAATGCTGACTGATATCAAGTTCATTGAGAAGATTCGATGCTAAAAGTGCAGTGATTATTCTGGGAAGAAAAACAGAAAAAGCTGAGTGTTCCAGTTCAAACGAGAACACTCTCATCCCTTCAGACGAACGCTGCACCCTATTTCCAGTTGACAAAAAGGAAGTGAAACATTGATGTCTGCAGAAATTCACTGTGCCACTGCCCTTTTCTCATGATGGGCGTCATTCACATCTACATCCTGTTAGCCAACACAACATGATGCATCAAAAAAGAAGGAAAAAAAAACGTTTTAACGGCTGGCGCTAAAAAACAATCCAATTTGCGAGAAGCGCCGCGGGGGCTGTCCCGGGCCAATCGTGTGTCTCGCTGATACCATTGTACTTTCCATCAATCTCGTTAGGCTTGTTTGGCAGGTATCTGACAACCATTCTTTAAATATTCAAGGAGCCTGAACCATTATCAGATGAGAGAGGGCGACCTGTAAATCAGATAGAGCAGACACTAATGGATCCAACACTCCTGGGCTCCCTGAGCAGACAGATACTGAAGCCACTCTCGGGCCTGTTGGCTCTCAGAGAGGATGGAGGATGAGTTAGTCAGTGCTGGCCACAGCTCGCTCGCTCTCTGTCTCTCTTTTTCTATCTTCCTGATTGTGCAGTGACCTGAGAGGCTCACACACACACACACACACACACACACACACACACACACACACACACACACACACACATGTCTAGCACATGTTTCCATGCTCCAGTGGAATGACTGGATACAATCTGCAGTCGAAGCGGTCTGGATCATATTGTGCCGCCTCGCCTCGCTTCCCTTCCCTTCGCTCTGTCTCTCTCACTCTCTGTTTCTCCTTATACTCTCCCTCTTTTCTCAGGGTTTTTCCACTCGACTACATCCTACAAAGCCAAAACACAATAAATAAATATTTAGTCAACGCAGAGTCGAGACTCAAACCTGACTTTTTTTTCTTTTTTTTTCTTTTTTGGGTGTTTATACTCTGAAACATAGAAATTCATGACGGTGTTAGAAGTCAGTTTGTTTGAAATTCCTTTTGTGCATGAACGAGCTTGAGTCCAAAGACAAACATAACAGAACCTCAGTGTAGAAACAGCTACATGTAAAATCCTGAATTAGGAATAAAACTTTTTTTACTTTAAGGATCATCTGTAGAAGTACTCATCATGCAGACCGGCCCATTTCAGAAGACCCTGTTAGAATTATTGATGCACTCGTGTCCAAACGTCAATAATGTAAAAGTGGAGATGATATTAACTAACCTAGCAAACTGCTGGTCGGCAAAATACATCATGATATTATGTCATATTTTATATTTATGATCTGATTCGTAGAAATTAAAGCTGACAAAATAAATATAGTGGAGTAAAACGTAGAATATACACAAGTAGTGGCGTAGCCTTAATTAGAAGAATTTAGTAAGCTAACAGATAAATACTCAAGTACGAGAGCCTTAAAGTTGTATTTAAGTTAAGTTCTCCTTGACACCTGTTGGAAATAATGTTCAAATGTTAGAAATATTGTTGAATACAAACAAGAAAGTAAACAAACACGTAGAGCTAGCTTGTAATTGCGCCACAGCTAGCCTTAGCCAAAAGGCTAACTGTAGCCGCTGCTTTCTCACTCGTTGTTTCCTGTTACTGATTAATATCTTGAATCGTGAACAAACATCTTATTAACTTTTAATTCTATGTGAAGAAGTTGGTGTCATGGAGAAGCAACAGCAACTTGCCAGGCTAAAAGGAGGCTAAAAGTATCTTAGCTTAGCGTATCAGCTAACACCAACTTCCTACTTGTAATTCATGTTATTTTGTCTGATTTCACTCATAGATTTTAATCTTAAATGTAGGATTTTTCATGATTTATTGATAGTACTGATCTTGTTATAAAGTATGCCAATGATGTTGCCTGATTTATGCCCAAATATGTGTAAAATGTAGGCACTGACCTCCTATCTGTTCATCGGTGTTCAAAACCTCCTCCTGTGTATCCGTTTGCTAGGCAGCAAAGACCTTTCAGCCTTTTTTCTCATCTTCCTCGTGTCGCAGAGTTCGACTTGTTGTGAAGCTCAGATAATCTGACACTGTGCTGTTGGCTTTTTATTCCCATCTGAATGTTTAGAGCCCTTAAAACAAACTTATAAAAAGATTCCAAACTTGGACTTAGAAAGCAAAACATACTGCATGCCGAACTTTAAAATTACGGTCGAAAGTATAGGGTATATCTTACTTATAATGCATGTGTTGACAGTCAAATACTTTGAAATTACACTGTTGCTTTTCCCCCCCGTTACGCCGCCCTCTCACCACGATGGAGCCGTGTCTTCAGCTAAGCAACTAATGTCATTTGCAACCCCTGTGAATCAATAGCTTCCTTTTTAACCTTTTAAAACCATTGTGGCTTAATTGCCATCCTTGTTTTTCTTCATTGATCCGTTGCCACATGCGGGGAGAGAACCAAGGTGTAGCCTCTCACGCGTTCTCAAGCCTGCTTTCAGTGCGTCTGAAACCCGGCGCACCGCCACATGTACAGTACAATACACATCATGTGGGATAAGAACCAGATCTCCAGACAGCCCCGAGATGTTTCCTCCTGCGAGTACGACTTTAAATCGTGTTTGTATGATTGGACCCACTGAGTGTGTATTTATGTTACGCTCACATGTTCTTCGGTTTAGCAAGATCCAGTCACCCTGTTTGACACCGGGGCTGATGTCCGATGAGTTACTGTGAGCGAGGCTGTCATGTGCTGCAGACTTCCAGAGGCTTAAGACTTGGCCAAGTCGCACATAAACATCCAGTGTAAGACTCTCCAGAACCGCGGCTGTCTTCAGATTAGATTTCCCTACTCCAGGGCCTTTAATGGTAGGAAATACTCCGTCTGAAATAAGATGGGGGGAGTTCATAGCGAGGCCTCGTTAGAAAGCCGTACATGAGAGTTTAATCCCCTGGTTTTGTCTCTTTCGTCGCCAATCGAAAGGCCTCAATATGTTGAAAAATGACCTGATCCATCTCAGTATAACACCATCAAACCTGCTGTAGTAAATCTCTGTCGGCGTGATTTGTTTTCTAGGGATCCAATAGTGTTTCCCAAGTTGTCCACACCACCTCGGTAAGGCTCCGCTGAGGGGCCCATTGTGTAGAAAGAGTATGTGTGAGTGTGCTCGGGGTGGAGGGGGTGTCATCCCCGCTCCTGCGATTTGTTTGTGGTGGGCGTCTGTTGAATGGGAGACCCCCCCATGTAATGATCCCTCTACTTCCTAAAGCA